>NC_090924.1:716048834-716673834 GCF_040938575.1 Ambystoma mexicanum | reverse complement strand
AGGGTCTGTCTCTTGCTGGCTGTTCTGGGCAGGGTCCTCAGGAGGCAGTATGTCACAGCTCGCCTATTGCTGAAATTGCAGGGGCACATGGGTTCTTGCGTGTTTCAAGTTCCCTGGGCTCATCTTCATCTACGTCCCCTGGTGTTTATCTTCTCTCCCACTGGCTCCCACCTCTCAAGCTTTCGAAGCTTTGATTCCGGTGTCACCAGATCTGCGGGTCTGCCGGCTGTAGTGGTTTGGGGTTCTGAATCTTCAGGCTGGGGTGTCCCTTGTCCTTCCTCCTGTGACCACTCTTACTACCAACTCCTGCGGAAGGGGTTGGGGGTGCTACTTTAGGGGTCCTCTCTGCTCAGGAGTTGTGGGTTTTGGAGGAGAGCCGTCGATCATCCCATTGGTGTGAGTTGTTGCCATTCTCCAAGCTCTGGTGTAGTTCAAGAGCTTGCTGGTAGGCCGGGCGGTTTTTGGTCTGGACGGACAATGCAACGGCCTTTGCATATGTCAACTGCCAAGGGGGTTTTGGCCGCTCCTTTAATGCCTTGGCTGCTCAGATAGGCGCTTGGGGGGAATCGCATCTGTCCCTGGTGGCCTCACATACCAGGGGGTGGTCAATGTTCACCAGATCTTCTTGCAGTGGCCTCGGGGTCTCCTTTTCGCTTTTCCACCTATTCCTTTTTTTTTTTTTGTTTCTTTATTTATCATGTTTTACATACAGATAAATAATGAAACAATCAGAACAATTAATGCTCAGTAAAAATACATAGAATAGCAGAATATTATATATACATAACCAGCAATAAATCAGTAAATATTCAGAAAGTCATCCCACACCTTTCCATATAAACTCAGTTTCCCTTGCCTCCTGAAAACCACCCTTTCCATGGATGCAAGGGCAGACATACCCTCAATCCAATCATCCAAAGTTGGCGCATTCCGTGATTTTCAGCCCCTCAGGACTAACTTTTTGCCCAAACAAGCCCCACGGAGCAAAAACTTTCTCCGTGACATAGAGAGATCCTCCAGCAATTCTCCACCTCCCAAAATCATAGTCATAAAATCCAATTCAACATCCAGATTCAAAACACGCAGACAGGCACGTCAAACATCATACCAAAATCCCTGTACACGCACACATTCCCACAGCAGATGTTCCAGACTTCCCTGTCCATTCCCACAACACCAGCAATCATCCGAGTCCATCAACCCCCTCTTAAACATTTGTTCCGGACTCCAAAACACTCTATTGAGGATCTTTATCTGTCTTGACCGTTCCACCAAATCAATAGCACATAGTTTAACATTCGCACACATATCCAACCACATCTCGGGCGAAATCTCACACCCCAATCTCCTTCCCCATTCATCTCTCAAATCAGAATTTTCCTTATAAGCAGACACAATACAATTGTAAATCCTGCTAGCAATCGAACGACGACCTGGCTCCCTCTCTTTAAGAAAGAGATTTACCATTGAACTTCCTTGCTCCGCCACATCACCTATGTATCTTTTCAATTTTCTGAAGTCATCAGATCTGAAATTATCAATGTGAAACTTCTCCCGCAACTCACGCTCTTCAATCCATTCACCATCCAACAAAACATCATCAATCCAGAGGACTCCGCCTAGAAACCAATCTGGCCAGAATAAAGATTGAACCCCTACAGAAATCCGCGGGTTCAACCAAATGGATACATGAATGGTCTTTGAAGCAACTGATCCCAACAGTTCATGTACCTGTCTCCACGTTTCTCTTAGAAAGACTGTCAGATGCGATTTCTTGCATAACCTATTTGTTGCCGTGGGAATTGCTCTTGGAGGGAGCGCACCCAACATACTTGCCTCCGCAATTACCCATTTATCAGGCAAAGCCATCAAAAAAGGTACAATAAAATGACTTGAAAAGGCTAAATGATATGCCCTGAAGTTCGGCACCCCCAGACCGCCTTTTTCCACTGGTAACTGAAGCTTCCACAATTTTAGCCGTGGCGACTTATTATCCCACAGAAATGACTGCAACAAACCATCCATTTGTTTCCAATAATGTTGGCCAATTTTCATCGGAAGCATACCTAGAACGTAATTTATCTTCGGAGTTGCATTCATTTTAATAGCGTTCACCTTGCCCCAAAGGGACAAATGAAGCAAAGAGCACCTCAAAAAGCTCATTTTCAAATCACTACAAACCTTGTTCATGTTTATCACAACCATCTCATCCAACAGTGGGGTCAGCCATATACCCAGATATTTTAATTTCCTGTCGCACCACCGAAACCCAAGTCCTGTGACCAAAGTCTTATCACAACATCCAGAAATAGGTAAAACCTCAGATTTAGTCCAGTTGACCTTAAATCCAGCCACCGCATGAAACCTGCCCAAAACATCCAACAAGGCCGGAAGGGACACTGCTAAATTCCACATCAACAATAGCAGATCATCCGCATAAAACCACAACTTTTGATCGGCACCATGAAAACTCAGACCCCGTATTCCTTCATTCCACCTCAAGGCTGTAGCCAATGGTTCCATGGCCAAAACAAATATCAGGGGGGATAAAGGACATCCCTGTCTTGTACCCCTCTGTAGTACAAAAGAATCTGACAATTTCCCATTAGTTCTGACGGCGGCAGTTGGACAAGCATAAAGCAAGGTAATCCACGAAATAAATTCCTCAACCAAATTCATAGCACGCAATACTGAGAAAAGATAGTTCCAATCAGCGCGATCAAACGCTTTCTCCGCGTCCAAGGAAAGCACTGCAACATCATCCTCCATTTCCTGTGCATGTGTCATCAACAACAATAAGTTCCTAATATTGCTAGATGTTCTCCGGCCGTGAACAAAGCCCGACTGATCAGTGTGCACCAACTTCACAAGAAGATTCTGCAAACGAAGGGCCAATAATTTCGCAATAATCTTATTATCAGTATTAATCAAACTGATCGGACGGTAGTTCGAAGTCAAGCAACCATCCTTATCCTTTTTTAGAAAAACCGATATAATTGCATGACTAGTAGAAGCAGCTAGTATACCTCCCACCCTGGATTCCATGCAGGCAGACCGTCTGGACCCGGGGACTTACCCGAGTTCAATTTTCCGATCGCAGATTTAATTTCATCCACAGTCAAAGCCTCTCCCAGCATTGCTTTCTCCAAATCATTCACTCTAGGTATCTCCAATCTATTAAAAAAGGAATCATCCAATCCATTGACACCCAACTCATTTTGATAGAGATTTGTTAAAAGTCTCATTAATCAGTTTCGGGTCACAAGTCACCTGACCATTCTCTCTTTTGATAGAAGTGATAGATCTATCTGATTGCTGTTGTCTCAATCTATAGGCAAGCCAGTGATCGCATTTTTCACCATATTCAAAATAAGAACATTTCAATTTGAACAATTCCTTCTCAGACCTTGTTTTTAAAGTCTCATTCAATTCTCTTTGTAGCCCCCTCAGTGTTCTCCTTTTCTCCATGTCCACAGAGTCATTTACCAAATCTTTTGAAAGCTGCTTAATACGCTGTTCCAAATCCATACTCTTTTTTACCAAACATTTCCTCCTGCTACTGGACAAACCCAGAATCAAGCCCCGCATTGTACATTTAAATGCCTCCCAGACTGTCCCAACACCAATACCATCTGTCCTGTTTTCAACAAACAAATGATCAGCCTCAGATCTGATTTTTTCCACAATCTTCTCATCCTGAAGGATTGAGGTGTTCATTCCCCAACAAAATGATCTAGGAGTATCAAACTGCAAACCCATACTCATAAACACAGGTGCATGGTCAGTGACAGCAATACAACCAATCTCACAACTTGACAGATTTAAGGTTGCTGAACCAGCAGTGAGAAACATATCTATGCGAGAATGTGAACCATGAGAGCTAGAATAAAACGTGTATTCTCTAAAATCAGCATGAAGCAATCTCCAACAGTCTTCCAAGGCAAATTTAGAAATAAGTGAGTTGAAAGAACAAAATGTCGGATCCCGCCTGTAAGCAACACTGGATCCATTGCGGTCTTTGGCATTATCAATAACCAAATTAAAATCACCCCCCAAAATAACATTCTGGCATGCAAAATCCTGTAAAATTTGAGCCATTGTTCCAAAGAATGTGCCATCATCCACTGAGGGAGCGTAAACATTACAAAGAACATTTTGAACTCCCTGAACTTCCACCAAGAGTGCAATGACCCTACCCTCCTTATCAGCGCGAGATTTCAAGACCTTGATAGGGGAATTCTTCCGAATCAAAATAGCGACCCCCCTACTCCTGGATGAATAGCACAAGACAAAAAATTCCCCAATCCATCCTTTGCGCAACATATTAGCATCATCCAACAATAAATGGGTCTCTTGGAGAAAATAAACATCACTGTGCATATCCTTCAAACAATTCAAAATCGTTTGCCTTTTGAGCGGAGTGTTTAGACCATTGATATTCCATGAGGAAACAGACAACTGGTCACCCCTCTCAGACGGCATTGCAAGGAAAAAGAGAAAACAACAAAAAAACAAATAAAAAAATCTGTATTTATAAAAATCCAAAACCCACTCCCACCCCCACCTGCAGAAGTGTGAATCCAACGTCAACAAGAACCAACAAACCCCAAGCCACCCCCAATACCCCTCCCAATCATATATAGATATCTCCAACCAGAAAACACCAAAGGTTAAAGAGTCATATAGACTCTAAGGAACCTAACAGAAACATATAACCTGAATCACAGTTAAAGCATCCCAGACAATAAAGTAACCGGTGAAAATGGGATCACCTACCCCCCATTAAAAATAAAAAGAAAGAAAACGAAGAAAATATTTACGAAAACATTAACATAATAAAAAAGTAAAGAAAATCATAATGCAGCAATATACATAACTTAAAATCCTGCAACAAATCTACATTCCTATCCAAGTCCAGTTGGTAATATAGCATGTAGAAATCCATCCTGCCGCTACAATCTGAATTTGCGAGCCATCAGTCACAGCAACTGAAGAATGTCTTGGATGTAGCTAATTAAACTGCAAAATGAATACCTTCACCTCCAATCTGTATTATTTAGTATTCTGAAACCCAAACTTAGCAGACTCCATATATGTTCCCATTTCATGCGAATACTGCACTTCACATGCAAGAAGATTATGATCAAATAAGTGATCTGTTGTCCTTGCCATTGCTCTATTATGGAAACCCTGTAAACCGGCATTATGCATCACAGGTGACCATTTCCCATCTGATTGAAGTGGCATGACTAGTAGAACTGGCCGACTTTGTGCATTAAATCAAAGTGTCCCCAACAATCTGTCACTACTCAGTGCGAATTCACTTACAGTTTGGAATACATTGCCTGACTGCATGACAGCCCGCTTTGTACAAGCACTGACATCCATAATACAGCTATATGACTAGACTAGGAATGATTACAGCACAATGACTTTCACAGCAGGGACAGCCTGGGCATGATCATTTTTGTAAAACACACCGATGAATGACATGAAATGGATGAACTACTTCCCCTTAACTTTCCTGTCCTGCAAGGGGGATACACGTTAGAGAGTTCTCCAGTCTCATAGTTATGGAATGCTTAATAAAACGACTTCTGGCCCAATAACATACAGGAATAGTCATGGGAAAATGAGCAATTCTGCAAATTTCAGATTCTCCCTCATGTTGTAATATCTCCATGACTGAACGGCAAGCGTGTGTCACATGGATAATTTTCAATATGTAGAAATCCAAGTCTGCCGAGTTCCACTATGTGCCGCAACACCCCTTGACCGATGTCAAAAGGCATAGTACCAGCCACCAGCACACGTCCCAAAGTCATTAAATCAAGGCCATCGCCCTAAAGCACTCCCGCCAAGAGGTGCAGACCCCGAGATCTGCCAAATGGCATCAGGTCATGTGTATGCCCTCCCCTCTCCGCTCTTCATTGCCCCCTGGCTGCCAGAGGTGTGTGTACTATCACAGAGGAGATGTCTGAAAAGGGAGGGGCACATTAAGGCGGCGCTTGAAATAATTGCCCTCCCCGACTTACTGAGGTGTTTTGTAAAGCAGCTCCATATCACCTTCCAGACTCTGCAGATCTGTGATACCGTCAGCATCAACAATCACACAAGTAGCAGAATGCAGAAAATGCAAACACCCCAGTAGGTGAACAGGGCCTTGCAGTGAGGCCAGGCAGAGGAGAGCAGGCACACTCCGGATTAACCGTACACTGCTCTCCTATAGGTTTGGGGCAGCAAGAGATGGAGGAGAGACAGCGGAAGCGGGCTGAAGTCTGGGCACGAATTCCACTTTTAAAGAGAACACCCACACACGGATTACCCGTCCACTTTTATGATCTTGCTGTTAACAGCGGCAGTCCCAACTTCCTAGAGAGCTGAAGCCTATTTTCACAAATGACGACCTTTGCACAAACCCCGTCCTTTTTGGGACCCGTTCCTCTTCCTCTTCACATGTCTGCGCCTGCTTAGGTAGAGAGTCTGTACCACGGTTGATACTATATCATGCATTAGCCATCACCACGACTGCCCACTCCACATACCTTGGAATCCGATCGTGTGCGGTAGGTAGTTAGAGGCCAGCCGAGGTCAGCCGACTCGAAACGAGTGAACTGCAGCACAGCCACTCGCAGTCCGGAGGAGGGAGAGACGGAAACCCGATACGCGCCTGTTCCGACATCAATCCAGAGACGCGACACGCGTAATGAAGAGGGACGTTGACATGACACGCGTAATGAAGAGAAACGTTACGCATCACACGTGACAACGTGCCACAGCGCTGGTCCTTTTCTTTACTCTACTCTACTCACAATACGGAGCAATCCATCATGGAAGAGTGAGCGAGCAGGCAGGCATCGAACGTAGGTAAATTCAAAGCCTGCAACCTTCTGTAACCGAAACCAACATCCGGCGCCATTTTCTGCATGCAATCCAATGTAAAAAAAAAAATTAAAATAAAAAAACACCACAAAAAAAGGGGGGGGGGATATTATTAACCATAGTCGAATCAATCAGCAATTGAAACAGGCTTATCCCGAAGAGTCTCAAGCCAGGATAAAGCTTCTTTTGGGTCAGAAGTCATTTTCTCACCTTCTGGCAACATCAAAGTCAATGTATTTGTTCAAAAAGGACTTCACTTTTAGAGATTTCGCCAAGTCTTTCACTCCCTTAAAGCTCTTCCTAACCACCATGACTTCTTTAGGGTAGTCTGGAAATACAAAAATAGGTTTTTCTTTGTAAAAGGTAGATCCTTTTGATCTGGCAGCAAGTAGCAGACCTTCCTTCTTCCTGGCCAAAACAAAAACCACCAGTATGTGTCTAGGCCTAGACCCCGGCTGTTTACCAATCCTATAAATATGATCAATATCCTCTTCTTTAATTGACAGCAGGCCAAAGCAATCCTTGAAGATCCCAGTAACTACTGAAAGTAGGGTCTCAGCCCCAGGGTCTTCCTCCACTCCAACCAGTCTGACATTTCTCTCCCGCAGTTTGAAGTCCATTTCCAATCTCCGGTCCTTTTCAACATGAAGGTCCTTCTTCAGATTATTATAGGCCCAGTAGCTCCCTGCCATCTCCGAGGTCATTGAGTGTGATTTCCTTTCCAACTCCTCCACTCTGCCATCCAAATGACACACCTTATAGTTCAATTCCCCTTCTGCCCTGGGTGGTTCAGCGCATCAGAATGTCCAGGGTGACTATATTGTTGTTGGCTCCGTTCTGGCCCCCCCAGAGTTGATTCCCCTCTATGTTGGTGCTTTGGTCCCAGGACCCTTGGCTGGTCCCAAAGTGGCCTTGTCCACTTCGAGGGGATCTGCGGTTGGGGACCCGCCGGATACAATGGGCAGTATGGCTATTGCACGGGCTAGGCTGATATCTCAGGGGTTCTCTGGTCCTGTAGTTGAGTCCATAATGAATGCTCTTAGTCCCTCTACTCTGTAGGTGTAAGGCAGGCATTGGAGCCTTTGCCGGGACTGGTATGGGTGGTCTGGGATCCCTCCCCTACGTTCTTGCCTCCCCGCTATCCTTCAATTCCTCCAGGAGGGGTCTGACAAGGGCCTGGCAGTTTCCATGCTTCACTCTCAGTGGGCCCCCATTAAATTCCTTTTGGAGGATTCTGAGGGTCACTTGGATGGGGAGGTGTTGGTGGGGAAGTTGCTCCGGAGTTGTTTCTTCTTCCCCCTTGGGTTCTCCCTCTTGTTTTATGGCTCCTTCATGGGCCTCCCTTAGAGCCTAATTCCGAGACAGATATAAAACATCGAACACTAAAGACTGCCTTTCTTATTGCCATCACTTCTGCCCGTAGACTTGGGGAGATTGGGGCTCTGTTATGTCCCCCAGCCCCCTTTCCTGACAATGCTGCCGGACTCGGTGGTGCTGAGGTGTGATCCGAAGTTTCTCCCTATGGTTGTTTCTCGGTTTCACACCTCTCAGGATCTGGTTCTTCCTGCCTTTTTTTCAGGATCCGGAAAGGCCAGAGGAGGTGGCTTGGCATAACCATGATGTTCGGCAGGCAGTGGTGGAGTATTTGGCTAGACTGCCCCTTTCCGCCACTCCGATGGTCTTCTGATTACTTTTGACCCGGCTGGTGCTTGGCGTGAGGCATCGGTGGTGTCCATTAGTCAATGGATCCGTGTTGTGGTCTCCATGGACTATGTGGCTTCTGGTCTGCCTGTGCCTACGCACATTCAGGGGCGGTCCACCAGGGGTTTGGCGGCCTCCTGGGCCGATACACATGGGGTTTCTCTGCAGGAGATTTGTAGGGCTGCCACCTGGGCTGATCAAAACATTTTCATCAACCACTATAGGTTGAATGTCTCCCACTCAGGGGTTGGTTCCTTCGGGGTTGGAGTTTTGTCTGTGGGTATGTGGAATTGGAGTTCTTAAAGGTGTGTGTTTTTCTGCACTGTTTTTTGGCTCTGTGTCCCATTGGGACCCTTTTCCCCGTTGCTGCTTTGGTATACCTCATGAGGTAAGTACTGGGACGAGGAAGAGTGGACGTGGAGGTAATGCTCTGATTACTTACTGGTAATCTTCATTACTCTTAGTCCCACTCTTCCTCGTCAAAGTACTGACGACCCTCCTCCTGCGGGGAAGGTCCCATGCTCCGGCTTGGTAATATGAAACTGAGTGACATGGCTATTGGGGAGGAGTTATAGGGCTGAAAATAAATAAAAGAAGGTCCTGTGTCGGGGGCAGGGGCCTCATGAGGTAAGTGTACTGTGACGAGGAAGAGAAGGTCTAGGAGTAATGAAGATTACCGGTAAGTAATCAGAGCATTCCTTATCCACTGTAATAGAAGAAAAGGCAAGTTTGAATCTCAATCGAAAAAAAAACATACGCAACACAAAATTGGGAAAAACATCAGTTTAACAAACAGCATTGTTGGGGGTCGCCGGCCATGGTCATCCGGCGGGTGCCCCTGGGCGCTATCTCTGCTAGCGCCGTGCAGTCCCACTATGTGTGGGGGTGGGGGCCTGCCGTGGATGTCCGGCATGGCCCCGGGTGCCATGGGCCTCGGCACCCTGGCGTGGGGTCACAGCCTGCCAGGCCTCGGACTGAGTGGACCTCGGCTGCCATCCTGGCAGACGGGTCCCTCAGTGTCTGGGCGTGCAGGCCTGTGCCTCCACGTGTAGGCCTGTGGCCTACATGGATAATGAGACACGGACTCAGTCGTTCATCTTTGGGAGTCTGCAGCCGCTCTGTCTCACGTGCCTGCAGAGGCTCCTTTTATTAGCTTGGGCCATTACACAGTCATGGCCCATCTTAAAGGGGCCACACACATGAGGAAAACACATCCCCTTAAAGAGGCAACGCAAACAGGAGGGTCCCACCTAACACTCCTCCTTTTTCATAACAAACAAACAAACAGTGCTGAGACATACAGGCATCCCACCTGTTATAAACAATAGAACACTTGTCGGTTCCGATCTTGTGGGGTAGGCAAATAACATACGCCACCGCTACATACTTAGCTTACTCAAACAGTTACAGACCTAGCACATACTAACTAATTCTAGGCATAATTCGCGGGTGGCCATCATGACCAGTGAGCTGCCAGTGAAGTGTAGGTAGTTCACTCCCCCCCCGCCCCCACACCTTAAAACCTTTATTGACCTGGGATTTGGAACTGCAACTCCCGACCAGACGCCAAAACGGCGACCGGCACTACGTGCACACCCCGCAACTGCAGGACCACCGCTTCACCTCATTATTCTTTACCGAGACTACTTTAAGCATGGGCCTACTAGGCAGGTGAACAGCATCAAAACACACAGGATTACAGAGTCATCTTTAAGCAACTGCCTGACCGCCGGAGACCAGTTCGTCTTCCATCAGCGTCCGCTCAGGAGCCGCTTCCCCAAATCCAGGCCCATTTACGGTGCAGTTCATGGCCGGCAAAGCCGCACCTGGGAGGTACCAGGGGCCACATCGGCGCTGTCCTTTGATGTGCAGAGCAGCGAGACAGAAATTACAAGGCGCCCACGCTGCTCCATGTGCTGTTGATCGGGGTGACAGGCAGCAATGTTCCCCAGTCTGGAGTGTCTCTTTCCTCGATGACATGGCGTGCAGGGTGGCATTAGTGCCAGGCGGTCCGGGCCACCACTATGGCAGGCAGGGAGGCTGGTGTTCCGATGGGGCTGTGCCAGGAGACGCCCGATTCTGTGCTGGTAGGTCTTCCTTTTGCTATTACTGGTACAGACCACTAGTCCTTGGCTGACTGGCAATACCAGGCTGGATTGGCGTCCCAGATGCGTGGCGGGCGTCACCCTTTTGGACCACCTGACAGCGCCTAGCGCCTCTTCCTCTGAGTTGGGGCCACTCATTTTATTCAGCCCAGCGCAGGCAGCACCACTTGCTCATCCGGTTTGGTGGGGTGAGCGGTGCACAGAATGCAGAATTGCACGTGGCTGTGAGCCTTGAGAGAAATGCGGGTGAGGGTCCCACGTCGGCCGCGGTGATCCCATTGTTAGTGCCGGGTCACTGCCATGCCACAATTTCACAGGGCAGTCTTTGAAGTACAGAGCCAATTGTCCATCACGTCCAGCCTCTTGGGCATTGTACTGGTGGTGAGGTGCGTGATGCGTGGAGTGTAGTGCGCTCAGGCACCCTGGCCTTGGAGACACGATACCGTGCTGGTGCTTGTAAAGCAAACTTGCCTCCTCATTGTGCTTCTCCAGACTGGAGCACGTCCCCGCTTTCCTGGCTAGTGGTTGGCAGTCACGTCCCCAGAGGACAGGCTAGGTGACTGCAATGGCTCGGTGGTGGGGGTCACCTAGTGGTTGGCAGTCACGTCCCCAGAGGACAGGCTAGGTGACTGCAATGGCTCGGTGGTGGGGGTCACCTCGCGGGGCAGGCAGTCAGGATGGCCTCCATGGCATTGTGTTAGGGCACCTCTACGACAAGGTTCTGAGGCCACTGCTCCCTGCAGGTATAGAATTGTGCAGGATACATATGGTAGTGGGGCCCCGTTGGCCCACCAATGACGCCCTCTCGACATCTCCCCCACACCCCAGGCAGGGGACAGGCATCTCGCAGGGGAGGGCACACCTCTGTCCTCCGTGATTGTGTGGCCACCAGACCGCAGTGCAGATTACCCCCACAGGGGCGGCACTTCTCCCACGGCTCCAGGCCAGAGCCAGTCCTTATGTGGCCCGCCGGGTGATATTAGCAGGTCGGCAGGGCCACCAGCTCCTTGATCCTCAGATGGTCCAGTAGGGGACTTTGGTGGGAGGGTGTCGAGACAGTCTGCAGGGCTGGCCATGAGGCCTTTGAAGGATCTCACCGCCACTGGGGGCCCAGAATCACTATTGGGGCTGCATATGCTGAGTGGTTGGAGCACGTTACCTGCCCTCAATCATTACCAGCTAGGCCTGGGATCGCTGGAGGGCCCTCACTTCACGGCCCGCCCTGTTCCAATGGCAGGCGTAGCAGTCGTCACCACTGGCGCCCCAGGATCACACTGGGGGCGCCGGCATCCATCGTGCCCACAAGTGTGGGCCTCTATTTTCCTGCTCTAGACAGGAGACTGTCTCCATCATCCCGCCCAGCAGCCCGGGACCTCCCGCAGTCGCTTTCTGTTCCTTCATGGGGCGGAGGAGGCGGGGCAAGCACGGCCTCCCTTTTCGCAGCAGATGCCACTCATGATCTTCTTCGCTGGGGGGCGGGGCACGCACAGCCTCCCCTTTGTCGGCATGGGGAACGCCACCGGGGCACAATGAGGGCTCCGGGCAGCATAACTTTGCTGCTGAAGCACCCCCCACCTCCTTACCAGCAGTTGGCCCCAGATCACGATATGGGAGGGGCAGCAGTCCATCCCTCTGCTCCGGTGGAGGCGCCGGGGCAGCCGGCGCTCACCCGAGGCATAGTCTGGGTGTTTTCGTTTTGGTTATTTTTTTCCGGCGGCGGGTGCCACGTTATGCAGATTGCCTCCACAGCACGGAGGAGCATGCTGGGGCAGGGCGTGTCCCGCTCCTCCACACGGCGAGTCCACCACCTCCATCTTCCTGTTCGCCGTGGCCGACGGGCCGGCCTCCTCCCTGCACGCAGCGGGTGCTGCGGGGAGCCGCTCTTGGATCCCCACACATACACAGCGGGTGTCATGGGGACAGGCCACGCTGCGGATCTTCACCCTGGCCGCACGAGCACCCTCTTTTATGAGGACCGCGGCCAGGAGAACGGGACCGCCATCAGGGCGCTGGGATGGCCCACCCCTCTCTTCCCCACGGGACCAGGGCAAACACAAGGCCTCGGTGTGCGGTGGATGCCGCAGGGGAGCGGAGCGGAGCGTCACTCTCCCTTCTTCACGGCGTCGGCCGCTCACCTCTGCAGCAGGGTAACAGAGCTTCGCTCTCCCCTCTGGTGTCGGGGATAATCCAGGGCGGGGCTCTCACTTCTTCTCTCCTCTCCCCACAAGGCCAGGGGAGCGCACCGCTCTCCGCGGCGGACATCGCCGGGGGAAAGGAAGCATCGCCCTCTCTCCGCGGGCGCCTCCTTTTCTTTGCGGCAGCCACCGCTCATGTTCTTCTCCTTGTGGCGGAACGCTGCTAGTCGTGTGCCCCACCGCAGGGCAGCCCGGGCCTACATCGCCCTCGCCACGGCAGTGAGGCGCAGGCGACGCTGGACCCGCGGTGGGGTCGGATGCTCCTCCTCCCACCACATAACGGCAGCAGGGGGGGAGGCGCGCGGATTCATGTTCCTCGTCGCCATTGTTGGGGGTCGCCGGCCATGGTCATCCGGCGGGCGCCCCTGGGCGCTATCTCTGCTAGCGCCGTGCAGTCCCACTATGTGTGGGGGTGGGGGCCTGCCGTGGATGTCCGGCATGGCCCCGGGTGCCATGGGCCTCGGCACCCTGGCGTGGGGTCACAGCCTGCCAGGCCTCGGACTGAGTGGACCTCGGCTGCCATCCTGGCAGACGGGTCCCTCAGTGTCTGGGCGTGCAGGCCTGTGCCTCCACGTGTAGGCCTGTGGCCTACATGGATAATGAGACACGGACTCAGTCGTTCCTCTTTGGGAGTCTGCAGCCGCTCTGTCTCACGTGCCTGCAGAGGCTCCTTTTATTAGCTTGGGCCATTACACAGTCATGGCCCATCTTAAAGGGGCCACACACGTGAGGAAAACACATCCCCTTAAAGGGGCAACGCAAACAGGAGGGTCCCACCTAACAAGCATATATCACAAAAACATATAAAGCAGGGCAAAAGTAGGACATAAATCAATGTACCAAGGCGTCATTCTGCAAGGAAAAGAAAAGGAATGCTTATAGCCGACATTTGCTAACTCTCTCAACTTACACGTTTGCACTTTCACAAAATGTCCGACACTGCAACAGAGCTTTAATAATGATGCCCTCTTTACCACTTCACAAAGCAGCTGATTGACACCCGGGACCCCTCTACATACTGCCACAAGAGTTCTGGCAGAATGTTAAAGCTCTATATGGCCGGACCTAAATATGATAGCCTGTTTTGTTGTTAATTTAGCGTCCCATCTTTCCAACACCTATGTCATTATTCGTATTTCACTTTTTTTATGTGGTCATTCATACATTCCCAACAATTCCCAGCTATGAAACAGTCTACCCGATGTCATTAAAAACAAACATTACTCTCCATTTCGTAAAGTCCCAGAGAGACTGTAACACGACTGCCCTCTCTCGGTCAATTGCAGAACCACCGCTACAAACCGGTTAGCTTCGTGTTCGGATTGGTTTGTGCTATCTATTCCTAATGTATTTGTTGTTGTTTCTTTTGTTGTTCCATATATTGACCCTCCTACTGGCTTCAGACTGTCGGGAAATGGTCAGTATTTATATTTGGGCTTGTTTAACTTCTTGGGTCGACCCTTGCTTGGTATTTGCCATGTGTTAACATAGATGATTGCTGTACTCTAACGTATGGCAACGTTCTTTGCGGGTTTCTTTCTTTGCCCTGCCACCCACCCCACACCTCTTTCTCGAACCTCCTCTCAAAATATCCACGGGCGCACAGCTTCACTATTACTATAAAAGAAATGTGGGACTTTAAACCCGCACCAGAAATGGAAATATTTAGAAGAACAGTACTCCGCTTCAATAATAAACCTAGCTATGTGTTGTCTAAAACCTACATATAACGCAACCACTAAAAATATAGTAGCAATGAAGAAACTGCAAAGGCGTGACTCAGTGTCAAGTCGTGATTCTGAAATGAGCGTGTGTAATAAACACGATTTCAAAGGGGGATGGGTGGATGGCTAATAAGGTTGTTCGAAACCATAGCCTTTCCTATGCTGCCACCTGCTGTACATTTCTATAATTTTCACAGTTTGCGGAATATGTTAGAAGGACCTTACTTTAGCGTAACATTTTACTGAACTTATTTTGGGGAATATTTGTTGGGAAACTTACAGCTGAGATAACAATACCCAGCGGGCAAAGGGCCTGCTCAGAATCCCGGATGTCAAGGCCACTTCAGCAACAAAATAAAAACACACCAGTAAGATTGAGTTGGATGATATGAACACCTTCCATTCAATAACGCAGAGACAAATGCCATCTCTGCTGAATAATGGTCATTGTTATGCAGTCATAGCCTCAGTGAGGGATTCACATAAAATGATAATGATGTGTTATTTATATAGCGCCTTAATCCAAAGCGCTTTACAAGCACATATTTATTACATACAATATCACCCAACCGAAATTGGTACTCATTTATCGACCTTGGAAGGATGAAAGGCTGAGTTGGCCTTGCCAGGATTCGAACCTGCGATCTGCAGATCACAGCAGCGAGCACTCAATCCGCGGAGCTATCTTACCAGCTAATATCAACATCACATTAAACATAAACATGCAAGACCAGCATAATGTCAGTATTTGGGATCGCAAACTTGGTGCAGCTACAGAGAGAAAAATAATGTTGTAGTTAAGAAATGGAAACGCAATAGCATTCAGAATAGTTTGTACTTTGTAGAGGAGGAGCCAAGTACCCCTACTCCACCTACCCCGCCTACATTACCTGAGAAGTACGAACCAAAGGCGCCTACATTACCCGAGAAGTACGAACCAAAGTATGTGACTTATATTACACCAATCAGAAGGCAAGAAGAAGAGCAACAACTCTGTGCAGTACCCATAAGCATACCTACACCTAAGAGAACATGGGAAGTAAAGTATCCATTAAGGAAACCATACCTACATCCTAGACAATATGATGGCCATTTAAATGCGGTTCCTGATGAAATAAAGAAACTGAATGACCAGGATGAATGGTGACATTATACGAAACTGAATCGACTCCATTTATAGAAAATAATCAGACCTGAGAGGCAGACGATTTATGAAGGATGAAGAAGTACTAAGGATAAGTGACATTTTGGGATCAAGATGAAGAAACTTATGCCACAAACGTGATGAAGGTATTTAGTTAGTTTAAACGTGTACAGATGCATGAAACACAAGCAGCAAAGCAATCTTGAAGCTAGCCAAATGCTTATGTTATATTATGTTATGTTACTTTGCATTTATATAGCGCCTTATGTACCATTGGTATGATCTCAAGGCACTGGTAGGTTGAACGCCCTTGGGAACTGTAGTTCAAGTCAGTAGAGAGAGAGAGAGAGTCATAAGGTGCGTGTGTGCACCGGATATGTTTGCAGCAGGTGTGGCACTTGTATGATAGCTGCTTCTTGGTGGTAGGTGTGGTGGTTGGGATATCAGGAGTATGTGTTCGTTCTGGCAGGGTGAAACCAGACTGATTCTGGCTGCGTTATGCCTGAGGAGAATGCTTAGGCTAGCAGGTGTGCAGCCGACTGTGTTTAGTTAGGATGATGGGGAGTATGTGGCAGGTGTTGATATGAGAACAGCTATACCGAATGTGTCATAGTATCGCTGTGTTCTAGTTGAGTAGTGGTGTATAGAAGAGAGTAAGCGTGGTGATTTGATATGGTTGTTTTCACTGGGTGCTTGAGATCAAGCACCTTCATGCTCCATGCATTTCATGCACTTCAACCGTTCTGCGCACTTCAACCATTCCAACAGCTCCATGAACCCCAACCGTTCCATGCACTTGGACCGTTCCATGCGCTCTGACCGTTCCATGCGCTCCAATCGTTCCATGTGCTTCAAGCGCTCCATGCGCTCCAACCGCCCCATGCTCTCCAACCGTTCCATATGCTCCAACCGTTCCATGCGCTCCAACCGTTCCATGTGCTCCAACCGTTCCATGCGCTCCAGCCATTCCATGCACTCCAGCCGTTCCATGCAGTCCAGCCGTTCCATGCAGTCCAGCCAATCCATGCACTCCTATCCATTCTTGCACAATGTCCATTCCATGCCCTCTATTTGTTCCATGCATTCCATCCGTCGAATGTAATTTGTCAGTTCTATACTTCGTTCGATTCATGCATTTCATCTGTTACACCCTCTTCATCCGCTCTGCGCACTACATCTGCTCCGCGCACTACATCCGCCTCACGTACTACATCCGCCCCACACTCTCCGTCCACCCCATGCTCTCCACCTGCCCCACGCTGTCCATCCGCCCCACGCTCTCCATCTGCCCCATGCTCTCCATCCGCCCCACGCTCTCCATCCGCCCCACGTTCTCCATCCGCCCCTCACTTTCCATCTGCCTCGCGTTCTCCATCCGCCTGCGCTCTCCAGCTGCTCTGCGCTCTCCATCTGCCCCATGCTCTCCATCTGTCCCGTGCTCTCCATCTGCCCCGTGCTCTCCATTCACCCTGTGCTCTCTTTCTGCCTGCGCTCTCCATCCGCCCCATGCTCTCCATCCGCCCTGCGCTCTCCATCCGCTCCGCGCTGTCCACCCGCCCAACGCTCTCCATCCGCTCTGCGCTCTACATCCCCTCCGCTCTCTTCATCCGCTCTCCACTCTTCATCCGCTCCACACTCTTCATCCGCTCCACCCACTTTATCCACTCCACCCACTTATCCGCTCCACCCACTTCATCCGCTCCACCCACTTCATCAGTTCCACCCACTTCATCCATTCCACCCATTTCATCCGTTCCACCCATTTCATCCGTCCCATGCACTCCATCCGTCCCATGCACTCCATCCGTCCCATGCACTCCATCCGTCCCATGCACTACATCGGTCCCATGCACTCCATCCGTCCCATGCACTACATCCGTCCTATGCACTCCATCCGTCCCATGCACACCATCCATGACATGCACTTGGTTCATCTATTCCATTTGTTCCATTCATTCCATGCACTCTGTCATTCCATGTCAACTAACCGTTCCATGCACTCTATCTATTCGTGCACTCCATCCGTATCATGTACTCACGCCTTCTATCCTCTCATCCTTTTTATTCCCCTCGTCCACTTTGATCCTTTCTTCCATTTCATTGATTTCACCCATTTCCTTAATTTCATCCACTTCACTGCTTTCATCTAGTTTATTCCTTTCATCCACTTCACTACTTTCATCCACTTTGTTTGTTCTATTCAGTTTATCCGTTTTAATTTACATTGGCGGTTATTAGTTTTTGATTTCTCGCTCGGATCATGATGCAGGATTGTTATTTATGATAAGGCAGATTTTGGCTAAGGTCATTGGTTGCTGTTAACCAGTTTGAGTTAAGAGTCGATTTTAGGGGAAGAGCCATGTTTTCAGCAATTTGCGGAAAGACATGAGGTCCTCGGTATGTCAGATGTGGGGTCAGGGCTGGGAAGGATGATCCGCCTCACCTGACTGAGTTGGTTTTTGGTATGACTAGGAGGCGGCAGAGCTTGATCTTAGAGTGCATCGAGGATGGTAGGGTTTTAGTTTGTCTTAAAGATATTGAGGTCCGGTTTTAAGCATTGCTCGGTGAGAGATGCATAAGGTTTTGAAGGTCACCCTTCGGGCAACCGGAAGCCGGTGCAGGGTTTTGAGGGCTGGGGAGATGTGATCTCGTGGGCCAAGTGCTAGTATCAGTTTGGCTGTGGCGTTCTGTGCTCTTTGTAGCTTATTTGGTTGGGACGCATGGACAACGAGTTAGAGGGGGTTAGCATAGTCCAGTCTTGACATAACAATTGATTGGACCGCGGGAGTCTGTTGGGAAAGGAGAGGTATGGAAAAATGCGCCTAAGAGTTTTAAGGTGGTAGTGGCAGGACTTAGAGACGTTGTTGACTTGGAGAGAGAGGGTTAGGTCTGAGTCTAGGGTGCATCCAAGGTTTTTTACTGAATTTGAGGGTGTCGGGGAAGTGCCCATGGCAGATGGCCAGGGTAGCGTGTGCGGAAGAAGTTAAGTGTTGCCACATACCATGATTTCAGTTTTGGATGGGTTTAGCAAGAGGTGGTTTGCGGTCATCCAGTGATCTATGTAGAGGAGGCAGGAAGCAAGGTCGAGCTGGGAGTTGGGCTTTGGATTCAGGAGTTTTAGGATTAGTTGTGTGTCATCAGCGTAGTTCTAGCACAGGATATTGTGCGAGCAGATTATTTGTGGGAGAGAGGACATATAGAGGTTAAACAGGAGGGCTGATAGGCATGCTCCTTGTGGAACTCTAGTGTTGACTGGTCGGGCGTGGGAGGGATAGGTGGAGAGTAGGGTTATTTGGTTCCTATTGTCGAGGAAGGATTCTATCCATTTGAGTGCATTTCCACGGATTGCCAGGGATTAGAGGCGGGCAAGGAGGATTGAGTGGTTGATTGTGTCGAAGGCTGCGGATAGATCAAGAAGGATTAGTGCGTCGCAACCTGCAGAATCAGCAGTGTTTTTAAGGTCATCCCAGATTGAGGTTACAGTGGTTTCGGTTCCGTGTTGGGCTCTGAAACCTGATTGAGCGGGGTCTAGGAGATTGTTTGCTTCGACAAAGGCATTTAGTTGGGAGTAGGCAGTTCGGACAATGAGTTTGGCAAGGAACCTGGCGTTTGAGATGGGGCAGTAGTTTTTGGGCTCGAGAGGGTCGAGGGAAGGTTTTTTTAGAAGAGGCTTGACATTAGCAGTTTTGAACGCGTCGGGAAAAATTCCAGAGGAGAGGGAATCGTTTAAGATGGTTCTTGCGTGTTCTTCTGTGCACTTAGATACGAAGATTTCTTTGACGGTTGTGGCTGGGCAGGGGTCGAGCGGGAAGCCGGACGTTTTAGAAATTGGTCAGTTGATATTGGCGTGAAGGAGTCGAAAATCGGTTGGGTGGCGGTCGTAGGTGGTGGGATGGCAGGTGGGGTGGGTGGATTGCGCGGTGGGTGTAAGAGAGCTAGTTTGTTGGTTAGAGAGTTTGTTCTTTCGAGAGCTGTGGTGTAAAAGTGCAGAGAGAGTAAGTAACACAATGAATGTGAGGGGGTGGTAAGGGTGGTGATACATGATGGTTTGGTGAATTCGGCGATGATTTTGTGAAGTTCTTTGCTGGGGTTTTTACAGTTTAGGATTCAGGCGTTGTAATGGGCTTTTTTAGCTTTCCAGATTTTGGCCTTGTAGTGGCGATGTTGCCAGGCCAAGGAGGATCTACTCAGGGTTGTTTTGTATTTCCACCATTTGCATTCTAGGGATTTATATAGCTTTTTAGTGGTCTTCAGTTCTGGTGTGAACCATCTAGGAAAAAGGCTGTGGCGAGCTGATGGTTTGCAAGAGGGGGTGAATAGGATTAGTGAGGTGTTGAGCCATGAGTCAAAGGCGTCGGAGGTTAGGAGTTCATTGGGTAGGCGGGTAGGGAGAGGAGACTGAAGGAGTGCATCAGCTAGGTCGGGAAGGATTTTTAGTTTCTTCCAGCATTTGCGTAGATTCGGCGGTTCTGGTTGGGGTAATGGGAGCGGGTTGGGTGATCGGATGGCGAAAGAAACAATGAAGTGATCAGACCAGATGGTAGGGGTGGGGGGGTTTAGATGTATCAGGTTGTGGGAGCTGAAGATGGCATCAAGTGTGTGTCCTTTATATTGAGTCGGCCCGTTTATGTGGGTATGGAGGTTAATCGCGTCTAGGCCATCAAGCAGAGAGTGGGTCATAGGGTTGGTGGGGATGTCAAGCCATATGTTGACGTCTCCTAGAAGAGTGAGGGGCGGATGGTTTAGTTGGAGGGTGGCAATAGAGTCGCACAGGTTGTTTGTGAATTGTCTATCGTAGCCAGGGGGTCTGTAGATGATTAGGAAGCTGTGGGAGAACGAAGGGGGTAGTGATAGTTTTACGAGGAGTGATTCGCAAGAAGGAATGGATGGTGGTTGTCGACGATTGAGGCATGGAAGTGAGACTTGAAGGCGATGGCTATTCCTCCTCCTCTAGAGGGACGGTTCAGTGGGATGAGGGAGTAGTCTGGGGGGAAGGCTTCATTGGCGATAGGGGCGAAGTCATCAGAGAACCAGGTTTCCGTGATAAAGACAAGGTCCGGTTTGTCAGAGGCGAGGAGGTCAAAGATGCTGTGTCTGTTTTTGGTTACAGATCGGGCATTAAAAAGGATGCAATTTACTTCGGTACAGGAGGATGATGAGGGAGTTGTAGAGGGGGGGTGGGAGGGGAGAGGGTGGGAAATGGGGAGCGAGAGGGGGTGCATGGTGGTCAATGGGAAGAGTAGGTGGGTGGTTGAGTTGGTGGGTTTTGGGGGGGTTGGACTCGTGTGAGGGGTTGAATGGAATTGGGTCGGGGGATTTGAAGGAGGGTGTGGGGGGTTAGGAGTTTCAGTTGTGGTTGGTGAGAATTCAAGGGAGAGGGGTTTCAGGTAGGGTGAGGCAGGGGGGAGTTGGTGATGATCGAGGTTGTGAGGATGAGGAGGTGGGTCGAGACAGGAGTGCCGATGAGTACTGAGAGATTGAGGGAGACCAAGTACGTTTTCTCTTCAGTGTTTTTGCTGTGGTTGGTGTGTGAGAGAGGGGGTAGGGGGGTCGGAGGGGGAAAGGTAGGTGGCTACTGTCGTTGCCAGGGTGAGGCATGTAGTTTTTAGGGAGGGGAAGGAGTGGGGTTGGGGAGGATGATGGTGGGAGTTGATGAGGGGAGTGGGGGGTGGATGGTAGTAGGGGTGGGTGTGCTTGGGAGGCTAGGCTGGCCATTAGTCAGGGAAGTGGGGGGAGCGGGTATGATGATAGTAGGGGGGTGGGAGGAGGCGATGGGAGGAGCGGTGGTCTTAGGATGGTTAGCTCGCCATCGTGCCCCTCTGGCTTGGTGTTTGGAAACGGGGTGGGTAGGGGGTGTGACGGGGGCACGTTGTTTGGGGAAGGTGGGATGGGATGTAGGGTGGGCGGGAAGGGCGGCATGCACGAGGGGGTCCTTTTCGGCGGTCCTAGGTGGGTTGGGAGGACTCATGGTATGGGTTAGTTTGGGCTGTGTTATAGTTGGCATTGGATGATTTTGTTCGCACCTTCCCACTTCAACTATACCACCGGATGTTAGTTGTACACCCTCTCTCTCTATGATTAACTGTACTACCGCTGTACCACAGCGATAATTCGCATTTCTAAGCTCAACTTTACCACCAGGTGAGATTGTACAAGTTTCAAAGTTTAACTAGACCACAGGGTGATACGATTCACATATTCTAAGTTCATCTAAACCATAGGGTGTTATTAATCACATTTTTAAGTTCAACAAAACCATGGGGTGAGATTAATCACAGTTTTAAAATCAACTATACCACAGGGTCAGATTATTCACAGTTTCTCAATTCAACTGTACCACAGGGTGAGATTGTTCACAGTTTCTAAATTCAACTATATCGCAGAGTTATATTATTCACAGTTTCTAGGTGCTATTATACCATCTGGGAGGGATTATTCACGGTTTCTATGTACAACTATATCACATTTTCTATTTTGAATTTCACAATGCAACTAGACTACGGATACGTTAATAGGCCGATTTACTAAATGCAACTAAGCCACGGATATGCTATTGGGCCGACTTTCTAAATGGAACTATACACAGATATGCTATTGGGCAGACTTTCTAAATGCAACTAAGCCACGGAATATGCTATTGGGCAGACCTTCTAAATGGAACTAAACCACAGATATGCTATTAGGCAGGCTTTCTAAATGCAACTAAACTACAGGTATGCTATTGGGTGGAGTTTCTGAATTCTACTAGGTGACAGTAATGTATTGGGCAGACTTTCAAAATGCAACTACACCACAGATACGTTATTATCCAGATTTTATGACTGCAACTAGACCACAGATATGCTATTATGCAGACATTCTAAATGCAACTAGACCACAGATATAGTATTAGGCACACTTTCTAAATGCAATTACACTCCTAATATGTTATTCGACACACTTTTAGGTGCAACTACACCACAGATATGCTATTTGGCACACTTTTTAAATGCAATTATACCACAGATAAGCTATTAGGTGGACTTTCTAAATGCAGTTATACCACAGATATGCTATTGGGTGGACTTTCCAAATGCAATTATACCACAGATAAGCTATTAGGCAGACAATCTAAGTGCAACTAGACACAGATATGCTATTAGGCAGACTTTCTAAATGCAACTAGAGCCAGATATGCTATTAGGCAGACTTTCTAAGTGCAACTAAACCACTGGTATGCGATTGGGTGGGGTTTCTGAATTCTGCTAGGCGACAGTTATGTATTGTGTAGACTTTCAAAATGGAACTACACCACAGATATGTTATTAGGCAGATTTTATGAATGTAACTAGACCACAGATATGCTGTTAGGCACACTTTCTAAATGTGGTTACTCTGCAGGTATGTTATTCGGCACACTTTCTAAGTGCAACTACACCACAGATATGCCATTTGGTACACTGTCTAAATGCAATCATACCACAGATAAGCTATTAGGTGGAGTTTCTAAGTGCAAACTAGGCCACATATATGCTGTTAGGCAGACTTTCCAAACGCAACTAAACCGGTGATATGCTATTAGGCAGGCTTTCTAAGTGCAATTATACCACAGATATGCTATTAGGCAGACTTTCTAAATGTAATTATACCACAGATATGCTATTAGGTGGGCTTTCTAAATGCAATTATACCACGATAAGCTATTAGGCAGACTTTCTAAATGCAATTATACCACAGATATGCTATTAGGTGGACTTTCTAAATGCAACTTGACCACAGATATGCTATTAGGCAGACTTTCCAAACGCAACTAAACCGGTGATATGCTATTAGGCAGGCTTTCTAAATGCAATTATACCACAGATATGCTATTAGGCAGACTTTCTAAATGTAATTATACCACAGATATGCTATTAGGCAGACTTTCTAAATGCAATTATACCAGATATGCTATTAGGTGGACTTTCTAAATGCAATTATACCACGATAAGCTATTAGGCAGACTTTCTAAATGCAATTATACCACAGATATGCTATTAGGCAGGCTTTCTAAATGCAATTATACCACAGATATGCTATTAGGCAGACTTTCTAAATGTAATTATACCACAGATATGCTATTAGGCAGACTTTCTAAATGCAATTATACCACAGATATGCTATTAGGCAGACTTTCTAAATGTAATTATACCACAGATATGCTATTAGGCAGACTTTCTAAATGCAATTATACCAGATATGCTATTAGGTGGACTTTCTAAATGCAATTATACCACGATAAGCTATTAGGCAGACTTTCTAAATGCAATTATACCACAGATATGCTATTAGGCAGGCTTTCTAAATGCAATTATACCACAGATATGCTATTAGGCAGACTTTCTAAATGTAATTATACCACAGATATGCTATTAGGCAGACTTTCTAAATGCAATTATACCAGATATGCTATTAGGTGGACTTTCTAAATGCAATTATACCACGATAAGCTATTAGGCAGACTTTCTAAATACAATTATACCACAGATATGCTATTAGGCAGACTTTCTAAATGCAATTATACCAGATATGCTATTAGGTGGACTTTCTAAATGCAATTATACCACGATAAGCTATTAGGCAGACTTTCTAAATGCAATTATACCACAGATATGCTATTAGGTGGACTTTCTAAATGCAACTAGACCACAGATATGGTATTAGGCAGACTTTATAAAAGCTATTACACCACAGAGATGCTATTCCGCACACTTTCTAAATGCGATTATCCTGCAGATATGCTATTTGGCAGACTTTCTAAAAGCAATTATACCACAGATAAGCTATTAGGTGGAGTTTCTAAATGCAAACTAGGTCACAGATATGCTATTAGGCCGACTTTCTAAATGCAACTAGACCAGTGATATGCTATTAGGCAGGCTTTCTAAATGCAATTATACCACAGATATGCTATTAGGCAGACTTTCAAAATGCAATTATACCACAGATATGCTATTAGGCAGACTTTTTAAAGGCAATTATACCACATATATGCTATTAGGTGGACGTTCTAAATGCAACTAGACCACAGAGATGCTATTCGGCACACTTTCTAAATGCGATTATCCTGCAAATATGTTATTTGGCAGACTTTCTAAATGCAATTATACCACAGATAAGCTATTAGGTGGAGTTTCTAAATGCAAACTAGGTCACAGATATGCTATTAGGCAGAATTTCTAAACGCAGCTAGACCAGTGATATGCTATTAGGCAGACTTTCTAATTGCTATTGTACCAAAGATATGCTATTAGGCAGACTTTCTAAATGCAATTATACCACAGATATAAATAAAATCCAAACTAGGCCACAGATAAGCTATTAGGCAGACTTTCCAAATGCAAGTATACCACAGATATGCTATTAGGTGTATTTTATAAATGCAATTATCCCATAGGCAGACTTTCTAAATGCAACTATACCGCAGATATGCTATTAGGCGGACTTTCTAAATGCAAACTAGGCCACAGATATTCTATTAGGCAGACTTTCTAAATGCAATTATACCACATATATGCTGTTAGGCAGACTTTCTAAATGCTATTATACCACATATATGCAATTAGGTGGAGTTTCTAAACTCAACTAGGCCACAGATGGTAGAGTTAACAACAGTTTAGCTTCAGGGGTTGTGTGGTAGGGTAGTATGGCATGAAGTAATTGCTTCAGTCCCCGCCCTTGCCACACTTACTTATTGTTGGCTTCTTGCTTCTCCTGCTCATACCTGCAGATACAATCTGGAGCCGCCTCTGTGGGAGCCGCTCTTTGTCCTGGGCTCTTCGTCGAAGGGCTGCCCTGGGAAGGGGAGTAAAGACCTCAGCAGCACCGACACGGGACCAATCGGGGCGCGGAGGCGGGACGGGAGGTGGGACGAGGGAAACCAGGAAGCGGGCAGGGAGCGAGGGCTGCGGGAAAGAAACTAGGGCCTGGGGGCATGGATACTTTACACACTAGGCCCTGGAGGCAGCAAATACAAGTCAAGGGGGGCAGAAACAGAGGATCACTCACCGAATGGGCTACAAGTCGACTGCGCACACGGGGGTCGAATGTGGGCTCTTTGATTACACACACACAGCCTACGGGCCAATCGGGGCGCGGTGGGCGGGACGGGAGGTGGGACGAGGGAAACCAGGAAGTGGGCAGGGAGCGAGGGCTGCGGGAAGGAAACTGTGGCCTGGGGGCACGGATACTTTACACACTAGGGCCTGGAGGCAGCAAATACAAGTCAAGGAGGGCAGAAACAGAGGATCACTCACCGGATGGGCTACAAGTGGAGTAAATAGATCATGGCAAGCACCAACATATTCATATATACCTCATAGATACATACGGATTGAAAAAAGAATGAAGGTTTCACTACGTATATAGCAGTCTTGAACAACGAGGAAGGCCTCAAATTCAGTGTCGCAGTTACAAAAGCAATTGAATTAAACAGAATATATTTCAGCTAAAGGAGTTGGATGAGCCAAAGAGCCAAGGTCTTATCAGAACTAAAACTGGCTGACAATAGATACAATTAACGTGAAAGAACAGATGCTCCTGGTCAAGAAGGTCAAGTGAAAACAACAGACGCCAGAATACTATTGGGGAATAAAATTAAATACAAGAAAAGGCTCAATTCATGGTGTCCAGTCACGTGATGGAAGAAAGTGGGACGCATGAGGAGATCACACCTACGCACGGAAGCCAGACAGTACCCATACTCCTTAAAAAATCCCAGAGAACAGTACAGACTCAAGGCCAACTTCAAACACTAATTGACACTGAACTGTTGAGGTGATGATGGAGTGTCCTTTTTAATTGGTGGGAAGTTGGTATGAAGACAAGCTCATCCTCACCTGGTTGTTCAGTCTGCATGCTGCTCACGTAGGTGGAAAGTTATTGGCGGGGGTTAGAAGCCAACCAATTGTAGAGGGCCACGTAGTTGGGGGTCCTATAGTTTGTGTAGCCAATGTGATGTTCATAGTGGCCATTTTGAAGGGAGGGCTTAGTTGCCCCACCTGTTAACTACCCAATTATTTCTCTGTTACTCTATACAGATATTACACCTATGCTTGGTAGTTCATTTAGAGCCAATCCCGCTTCCGGATAGGTTTTAGAAGTTTGCCTCGTAGGATGATGTTGGAAAATGATGCAGGTCTACACGCCAGTAGTGACACATTTGGTCTATAAAAATGTTGTTTTTTCTTAAATGAGTTGAGAGTTGAGTATCGAGCGATTGCTGATCTTCGCTGTACTCCCTGTTTTACTTACTTACATTAAAACAGCCTAACTTTTTGCCAAACTATTTGTGTCATCTGAATTATTGATGTTTGATTAAAATCTACATCCCAATCCATCTCAAGGGTATTGCTCCTCATCTTGAAGGGCTGGAAGTCTCCAGTTCAACTTTATAATGCTTTTAAATGTATATACATTCAGAATACCTAACTGATACTTCTGCCTTCCTCTTACTGGCTATCTTATAAATGCATTAAGGCAATTAAGTGTATGTAAGTTCCCCTTGTCTACAATAACATACGTTCAATTTCTGAGAATATAGTCAGACGAATTCACGTTTCAAGTAAATACTGAAATTAGCAACTCCATTCATTAGCAACTCATAGGTGTGATTGTGTGAGTCTAAACCAACCGCATCATATATTCAGCATTGTTGGTACAGACTCATGAGCATAACCAGAGAGCGTCCATTTTGTAGGAATAGAATTCACCATTTTAGTAATTTTTGCTAGTTTTGCTTTTGCTTTTCTGTTCAGATTGCTTTGCTGTGAGTGAATTCTATTTCGTTCTTGCTCATGCATAGAGCAAGGCCACAAGATACATGTTGAAATGCAGCCCAGACAACCCAGACAGCAATGCCCCGGTCTCTTCCCTCACAAGTCCTTGGAAGTAAGCAACAAGGCATTTAATCACTACGCATGTGCCAGCTAGTCTTGCTGGAGCAGCAGAAACTATAGAAATGAACAGTTGACGACTGAATGATGCTCTTTTCTGCACCCCCCACCCATAATTGAGCCCCTGTCGATCGAGCTGACCTCTAGCCCACGAATAGAAACTTGAAGATAGTGAGGACTGGAATGTGTCTCTCCCCTGCATGCAGCTTGCTTGTAAGAACAAGAGCATTATGTTCCCTAAAACAAAGAATAGTGTGTGCATCTGTGCAAATTGCAAACTGTTGCTGAATAAATGTCTGAAGGGTGTCATATTCGTCATGATTGTCAATCATCAAACCATTGCAAAGAAAGATACATTATGGGCGGTTTTTAATGTGTCACTACTGATAATAAGATGATCATTTTGTATATATGTAACTGATGCTCACTCTCTTGCACCCCACGAAGTCTGGGTGACACACGTTGTGGGACGTGAGACCCAGTCGGCCAACTGAGACTATTTGCTGTGCAATAAACCCTACATTTTGGGAACTGAACCTCGTGTCTGGCGTATCAGTTCGTGTGTGGTGATTGTGCCTTGTTTCCATACGCGAGGGTCCCCTAGGGGCCCATCAAGATGGCGCCCGAATAGGGACCCTCCCCCACTTGCTCCATAGTATACGTTGTAATGTAAGAAAGGTGAGAGGAGAAAACGAAGCAAGGACGAGACGGGCGGAGCAGGGATCGAGAGGTGTTCGGGGCACCCCTGTGAAAGTGATGAAAAACTCCTTTGCAGATCTGTACATAACTGATCCCTGATCGACGTGTCTGGACAGAGAGCAAGAAGGCGAGGGTCCCGAAAACGAGGCAGAGTGAGCCAAATACACAGACATGACGATTCTTGGTTGTGTCAGTATACGGACGAATTGCGTCTTGAAAGACGACTTGGTTGATCAGGTGAGTCGTGCACCGATTCAGATAGCCCTGATATTGGTTGAGGATTGCTCTTGCAAGATCAAACGCCCAGGGTAAGGTATGAAAAAGTTTAAAACATGCCTGGGAATTTGTCTTGCTGTCTAGCAGGATTTTTCCACTGTGGTAGACAATCTTTGGAAACTGGCCAGGCTGTGCCACCTGAAGGGTCGCCAGCGTATGAGATGTATGTGAAGTATGGTATAGGGGCAATAATGTTTTGTGAAATTTGGCATAGGCAGACACGAGGAAGATTTGCAATGGCCAAAACATGGGAGTTATGAGATGGCGTGTATAGATTATTTGGAATCAGTATTGCTGCGGAAAAAACACGCCCAGTGACTTTTGACGTCATTAGGGACTGGAGGAAGGAAGCTATGATCCGCTTGAGAAGCACGGAGAAACATGCGCGCAGGCACAAATCTAGAGAAGAAAAAGCACAAGAGCAGGACAACAAAGAATGGGATGAGCAAATATGACAGACGGATAGATGTGTCAGGATAGGTGTAGACAAAATATATCCCCAACAAGAGTTGCATTCATCAGACGAATTAATTAATAAGATATTAAACGAAAAGAGACAAGAACATCCCAAAAACAAGACTGACACAATTGAGTTAGCGCCCATTGCACAGCCCATCCCCACCCCTGTCCAACCTCCATTAACGCTGCAGACACCACTCCCCCTTCCAGTCGTTCCATCCACACCAGCCCCTCCCCTCCATGTTGTTTCACA
This sequence comes from Ambystoma mexicanum, assembly GCF_040938575.1. Taxonomy (NCBI): domain Eukaryota; kingdom Metazoa; phylum Chordata; class Amphibia; order Caudata; family Ambystomatidae; genus Ambystoma; species Ambystoma mexicanum. Next base: position 716,644,484 of record NC_090924.1, on the reverse strand, counting down.
TCCGCCTCCGCCTACTGAACTTGAATCCATTTCAGCACGGGAAGAGAGTATGGGAAGAGCGGGGATGGCACAAAGCGAGTGTGCTAGAATAACCTGTAGTGCGGTTAGCAAGGAAAGGAAAAAGAACAGGCAGAAATGTATATAGACGGAGGCAATGAGACATCAACGTTGGACTCGATGTATGATTAGAGGAAGCCGAGTGAAAAACAGGTATTGTTGGAATGCATGGGAGAATATTTAATGGAAAGATGGAAGCAATTAATTGGAATGGTGCCGCCACAAAAGTTGCAGGATTTGAATGTCTTTGCGCATATGAGAGAAAGAGATTTAGAAATAAAAGAACATGTGGACAGGCTTTTTGAGTTTAAAAATGAACTTGATGAATTATATGCTGAAATGTTTTCTATGCCTGGGTTCAGGAACAAGGACGTAAGAAGAGAGAGGCAAGAGGAGTACCATATGTACAACAGCGATTCCTTCCGCCGTCAAAACAGGCTAGTGAGGAAATAAAAATATGCACACGAGAGGCGCTTAGATGGATCACAGATGCTAGCATTCATACAATGGAAGTGTATGAAATATTTGATCAGTACACATTAGCAATGCAAAGAAAGGCACTGCAGGTGATGGTTGAATATTTGCAGGATAAATATATAGATAATAGGCAAATTTGTCCATCTGAATTAAATGGCAGTGTATAAAAAAGGAGGTAATGAAATACCGTTCCGTTTCATAATTGATTTACGCGCATTGAATAAAGTGGTTGATCCTCAGTTCCCATAGGTCCCAGACGTCACCACAATTTTGACAATGGCATGATTGACCTGAAGAATACATTCTTTAGCATTCCAGTACATGAGGATAGCAGATATTTATTTGCTTTCACGTTAGGAGGGCGGTCATTTACATTCACATGAATTCCACAAGGTTACACGGAAAGTCCAAGTATATATAGCAGAGCATTAAAGGAACAGTTAGACATGCTAGAATTACCGGCGGGTTGTGTATTATTACAATACATAGGGCCTCATTACACGGTAGGCGGTGGACCAAGGTGCTAATAGCACCTTGGTCCATGCAGGTAAAATACCGGCACCGCCTTGGTGGAAAGGGGAATTACCGCCCTATTCCAAGGTTGGCGGGGCGGTAATTCCCCCTTCCACCATTGCCCTTCCCCATTCCCATTTTTGACCCATAGGGCATAATGGGAATGGGGAAGGTGCTAATTACGGTACCGCAAATTTGCGGTGCCGTAATTAGCACCAAGGTCCCTTAGCGGGTTGGTTTTTAACGCCTGCTAAAAGCAGGCGTTAAAGTACCAACCCGCTAAGGGACCTCGTAGTAAGGCGGTAAGGGTTAACGGTCACCAGTACCATTACCGGTGACCGTTAACCCTTACCGCCTACCGTGTAATGAGGCCCATAGACTTCTTGTTAATTGCTGCTGATAAAGAGGAGATTTGTAAAAAGAGTACCGTTTTGTTGTTGTCACACTTAGTAGAACATGGTCATAAAGCCAGTTTGAAAAAATGCCAGTATTGTCGAAAGGAGGTGGCTTATTTGGGCTACCTACTTTCGAAAGAGGGGAGAAGACTGACACCAGAAAGGATAGTGAGTATCTCTGGTATGCCTATTCCAAAAAATGCAGAAAGGAGTCAGAGCCATAATAGGCATGGCTTCCTATTGCTGCCAATGGAGAGCAAATTTTGCGATGATTGTAACACTGATGGTGGCATTGACAAATAAGGATGTTGTGATGCCTTTGCAATGGAATGAAGAATGCCAGAGAGCATTTGATCTGCTCAAAACTGCGTTGTGCTCCACCCCAATTCTGGGCACACCAAATTATGAAAACATTTTAGATTGTTTGTGCATGAGAATGAAGGCTGCGCGCTGGCTGTTTCAACACAGGAACAAGGTGGAAGAAATAGACCATGTGGTTATTTTTCTTCTGCGCTGGACTCTGTAGCATGCACTTTACCACGTTGTTTATGAGCTGTTGCAGTGGCTGCTGCGTCAGTGAAACAGATTGAAGGAATGGTGCTGGGCACACCTTAATTTTGATGGTGCCACATGCCATAGATGTTCTCTTAAACAGAACACAGACGCAACACCTCACTTCTGCCAGATTAACTAGATATGAAATTGTCCTGTTCGTACCGAAAATTCAAATTTTGAGGTGTTGCGCTTTGAATCCTGCAGAATTAATGCCACTACCCAGGAAAGAAGTAGGTGAGAACGAATCACCACCCCATGATTGTTTAATGGTTACTGAAGAGGAAACGAAGGGAAGAGTTGATTTAACAGACACCCCACAAAAAGAGCCAGACGGAGAACTGTTTTGTGACGGCTCCTGTTTTAAATTACCTGATGGCACATCAACTGCTGCCTATGCCATTACAATGCAAAAAAGTATTGTAGAAAGCAAAAGAATCCCTATAACTCCGCACAAGCCGCAGAGATAAAAGCGTTAACCAGAGCATGTGAAATTTCTGAAAATCTGAATGTAAACATAGATACTGACAGTCAGTATGTCTTTGGGGTGGTGAAATAAAGCAGTTAGAGCTGCGGAGTCCTTTTTTTATAGGGGGCTGTGTGGCAAAGGACTAATATGAATCTATAATGCAACAAGAATACCACAAGAACAGCTACCCGCCTACACACGTGCCAGGTGTGTCTAGTTGCACAACGTGCTACCTTTCATGTCGATCAATTATTTGTGACAGAAAACATAGAGAAATACATATTTTAATTCATGGATACAAAACACTTAGAAAAATTAAAAACAGGAGAGACAAAAATGCACATAACATTCCATAAGAGAACCTATACTGAAAAACAATTGTCTTGACCAGTTGGTTTTAACTCAACACATTCGTCAGATACTGGTGATGTAGTGAGGTTAGTAAACAAATAAGGTGACATCCTATTATTAAATGAAACCTTGATGCAATTCACTATCCTTAACTTTGTTAATTTTTCTGTCCTTGACTTTGTCGACACCAAAGAGTGTGTTTCTGGGTCCTGGCAAAAGATGGTTAAACAGGCTCAGTAGCTAGTTATTTGATGCTATCAGGCATGCGTCGGACCCGTCTTCAGGACTTGATTTATATAGATCTCCCAAATTGGGATTTCAGAAATAGTTCATTGGTAAATTTCCTAAAAACCAAACGAAAAAACCGTGTTGGTAACAAGATAAAAACAAAGTGTAGTGTCTCTATGTGTGTGCACATGCAACTAATTCAACTAACCTTTTCGTGGTTTATTTGGCGTGTGTGGCCTTGATTTTAGAACAAATGCGGACAGGATTCCATGGTCCCAACTGTGATTTCTTTTCAAAGATTTTGAAACTGCAACAAACGAAAATGATTTTTATGAAAAGTTTGTTTTTTCTTTTGCGCTACATTCATTAGAAGGCAAAAGTTCAAAAATGATTGACAACAGAGCCACCTAAATGAGCCAAATCGAGTTCATATTTAAAGCGGTACAGACTGCCTTTGAGTGTTTGTCATTTGTATTACATTCGTTAGAAAGCGGGAGTTCAAAACGAAAATGGAAGTGAAATAGCAGCGAAGCCTACTAAATGAGCCAAGTTAAGTTTGTACCTAAAGTGATACAAACTGCCTTCAAATCAATTATGTTGCACTATTGTTTTGAGCATTTTTTAATAAAATACTACATGTTTTTTTGAAAAGGGAGGAACATACCTCTTGATCCAAGCGAAGATATTCTACGATATAGCTTCATTTGCGGACAAACATGTCCCGTATGTGATGTTTTTCGTATTGTAAATTGAAGTTTACCTAATTTGTTAAAGGAAATACAGAGATGTAACAGTCCGTATATAGCTAACAGAATAGTGCTGTTTGCATATCACAAAAGCACGATATGAGTGCTTACAATTGCTGCTTTTCAAGGAACTTACTTGATCACAAGCATTGTTGCTTCCACTCGAAACGAACGCGGATAGTTACTGCCGGGTTCGCTTTCACTTACGCTAGGAAAAGGCTAGACTTGCTGTATTTATAAATTCATCTAATCGCGACCGCCATCTTGGAAGGAACAATGGCGGACGCGGCCAGATTACTAAAGGGCTGAAAAAAAGTATGCTGCACAAGAATGGGGCATCCTAATTGCAAACATTAAATACAATTGTACTTTGGTAATATTCTATTTGATATTTCAAAGGAAATGTGAAAAAAAAGTGGTCAATACATATTGTGACATTTCCACCCAATAATGTGCACTGAGGGCATTAAAAAGCTGTGTTGTAAACATGCATATGTGATGGCTCAGCATGCACTAATGAATGTTTTGTGTGTGCTTCATGAATGTCATTTGTGCAAAGGAGTTACTTATGTAAAAACAAACTCCATTCAATTCCGATGTTAAGGCCAGCCTGAACAGTGTTTAGATTGTAAATCCACTTCTGTTCAAGCTGCCTCAGCTTTCGGTCGCGGTCTCCCCCAGGAGGGTGTGATGGAACTGTTTGAATAATATACCACTCAATATCCCCACAGGTGTGTTTTGCTTTTACAAAATGAGCAACTAAAGGTTTCTCTGGAACTGAATTTTTAACACATGACCTGTGCTCGCAGATTCTCTGCTTTACAGGTCGTTTTGTCTTCCCGATGTAAATTAATTTGCACGGGCAGATGATAGCATAGATTGCCCATGCTGTGTTGCAATTGGTGAAGGCTTTTTAGTGCCATGTTAGACCCTTTAAGTTGACAGTTTTCACGTTTTTTGTCAAACGACACACCGAACAGTTACCACATTTAAAGTGACCGCTCACTGGTGGCAGATGCCACAGTGTAGTTTGTTGTTGTACTGACGTAGTTTTTGGCACTTGATATGTATGGACCAATTTGTCTCGTAAATTGGGCATGCGCTTGAACGCAAATCGGGGTTTGTTTATAGAGAAGTCTTCAGTTTGAATTAAAGACCAGTTTTTTAGGATGCAGCGACGAAGGTCGTTGCTAATTGGGGAAAACGTGGAGACACATGTTATTTTGTCTTCTTGTACTCTATGGCGTTTCTCCAGCATTGGTCTCTGTTTGTGTTCCTTGCTCTTTTGCTCTATGTGACTGCAATGGCCACTATGGCTCACAGTACCAGGCACATTCGTGCAAATAAGATGATTCAACATTTGGCTACAATGTGGCAGAACACGCACATAAGAAAAAATGTGGAAAGGCTAGTACAAAATTGTATAATGTGTTTACAACACAATGTTGGAAAAGGAACAGCTACTCCAACGGGTAGTTTTGGCCCCCCCTCCATGCCATTTTAGGTGATCCATTTCGATTTTATAGAAATAGAAAGGCTTAAGAACTTAAAATATGTACTGGTGGTAGTATGTGCGTTCAGTAAATGGGTGGAAGCATATCCACTGAAGGATTGTACAGCCATGAGCACTGCTAAGGTGATGCTAAAGGAGTACTTTTTCAGGGTTCGGCCTGCCCCGGGTCATATGGTCAGATAACGGCCCGCATTTTGTTGGCGCCGTAATATTACAGATTTGCGCAGGTCTTCAGATTGATAAAAGATTCCATTGCGCCAGGCATCCGATGAGTGTGGGCCAGAACGGCATATTGAAGAGTAAAATTAGTAAAATTTGCACAGGGAACAAGTTGAAATGGACGGATACCTTGCCTTTAGCTTTGTTGTGCATGTGCACATCTGTGCAAGCAAGGACTGTACTCTCCCCCTCTGAAATTGTAATGGGGAGGCCTGCTAATGTTTGGTGTGCGCCGCAGCCCAGGCGGTTGAATGAAGTAGAATATCCTGTGCTTAGCACATATTGTTACATCTTAATACAAAAGCTTCGTTTGATTCATCAGCAGGTGCAGGAGGCTCTTCCTGTCAGATATACTGGTCTGGGGCATGCTCTGCAACCAGGTGACTATATCCTTGTAAAAAACTTTGAAAGAAAGTCATTGCTTGCACCAAGATGGCGTGGGCTCTATCAAGTTCTCCTGGCAACGCAGATGCGGTCCGTGTAGATGGTAGGAAGGCGTGGATACATGCCATGCATACTAAAAGAATTCCATCACCATTGAAAGAACTGCCTGATCCAGATGAGAAGGAAAAGACAGCTGCCTCTGAATCGAAGGAAATTGTCGCCAGTTCTCTGCCACAAAATCTGTCTGAAAGTGATACAAAGCCTGAAAAGATTCCTACAAAGGAGGAAGGGCTAAGAGTGCCCCAACCTCATTCAGCACAACCTGCATCGCTGCAGGTTGACACGAAACCTGCATCATCGCTGTGGCACCCACCATCTCTCGCTGTGCCGCAGGCTGGCTTCGAGCCTGAATATGGAAGTGCCCAAGCACTATTTGACGATCACAGAGTACCCGGAGCTGGACAGTACAGTCTGCGTCCTCGAAATAGGAAGTGATCAGATCTTCATTTCATTTTCTTTGTTGCCTCTATTTCCCATCACGGAGGAAGTGGGAACCGGAAGGCCTAGGGGAGAGAGGCGTGGGAGTTGTGCAAATCTGACAGCTCAGGAACATGGCTCCCCGGTGTTATTGTTGGAAACAAAATCCATGTGTTGATCACCCCGTGCGAACGAGCGGGGCTCATATGGTACAAAGGCAATTAATGATTGCTCCGGAGTTCTTTTCTTTGAGCAATGCACAAAAGCACGATAATCTTGCCCAACGTTAGCAATCTAGGCTGCTGAGAACTGGCTTAAACACTTTGTTAACATTTCTGAACTTACTGATATTTCAACGAGTGCAGCGGTGAGAGGTATGCACGACGAACATTGTTGGAGAAGAAGAATTAAGAACATGCCTGTACCAGCTTCTGCCCCCTCCTGCACCAATGCTGATAATGTAGTGAAAATAAAGACTGTAAAATTGCTGAAAAATAATTGCCGTAAAAGGTGTATGCTAACCCTCACTATAATCATGTGCGTTATGAGCATATTACCACCGATAACAATAGCCCTGGTATTATGGTATTTGGAAGAGATAAATCCATTGGGAATGTTTTTGCATATCAGAAATATTTCTGTCACTGAAAGCCCAGTCCATGTAATTTCCTATACTTTGTCCCCAATGGAGGAAAGACACAGGGAAGGTTATGGAAATAACACGTTACTTCTGATAATGAATATGACACATGCAATTCTGAGAAAAAACTATTGTTGGGTGTGTGCCCATATACCGCAACATGGTGGGAAGGGAATAGGTTGGTATGTGCAGCCATTGCCGTTAAGCTCTGTATGTTAAGCATCCCTAAGTGCACTATATTATGGGAAATGGAATAAGAGTGAAACGGGTCAATTAGATAAGGCAAACATGGACGACTTTGAAGAAGTAGTGATGAAACCTTTAGGTTGCTCTATATTTCGCAAAACAAGACCAATAACACCAGTAGCAATGCCACAAGATAGATTATATGTGCCATATAAATCATCTGTAATCACGTTTCACATGAACCCAGAAGGGAATACAGATACAGTGCCCCCCTCCTATACCATAAATTACAGACCTCGCTCTGTTCCATTTTGCCTGTAAAAGAAAAGCTCCTATTCAGTAGGAATATTCACCAGGTGTATGAACATTGCAATCCTTGAGAGAGAGGAAGAACCAGTATACGTAGGTGATCCTGTCTATTTCATATGTGGGGAAAAAGCTTATCCCTGGTTGCTGAGACATTGGGGAGGTACTTGTTACCTAGGGATTCTATTTCCGGGGGTATTTCTTTCAAAAACATCAGACATAGAAAAATTGTCTAGATCGAGGCCGCGGTGAAATGAGGAAGGAGGATTGATTGCAGAAGATATAGCAAAATCATTCATACGATTTTGGGTTCAAGCAATACATTCATATAAGGTTAGACAACTGTCCAGAATTTTAGAGAAAACAATAACTGGAACAACGGATATATTATATAATATGACCCTATAGGAAAAAGCAATCAGACTAATGACACTTCAAAATAGCATGGCTCTCAACATAATTTTGGCTGATCGTGGAGGAGTTTGTAAAATCGAGGGGTCATCGTGTTGCGTATTTGTAAGTGACTCCTCCCCTACGATTTTTGAAGCGCTAAAAAAATTACACGTCCTGAGCACTGAACTCCATCCTCCAGAAGGTAGTTGGGAATTAGACGTAAGCTCCTGGTTTTGGGAATTATTACTCTCATGGGGATGGAAATTGGTTGCAATTTTAGCTGTGGTGCTCAGAGTTTTCTTAACATGTTGCTGTTGCATACACTGTCTACCAATAATTTGCACTGAAGTAGGTGATGAATGCATACACATGGTGACACAGAAAAGAACACCTGGACTGAATTCAAATACAAATCATGAAATGAAAACAGTGAAAGAATTCATGTCAATCAATGTTGAGGATAATGATGATGATTATAGTAGTATGCAGAGTTCAGAATCGGATACATGGTCAGAGGAAGACGCCATCTTTGGATGATGCGTTTGGTTTACTGCAAGAGGAGGGTTTGTGAGTCTAGAAAAAATGCCCTAGCGTAGCATAAATGGTACATTTTGTTGGCCGAAAAACAACCGCATCATATATTCAGCATTATATTCAGCATTGTTGGTACAGACTCATGAGCATAACCAGAGAGTGTCCATTTTGTAGGAATAGAATTCGCCGTTTTAGTACATTTTGCTTTTTTTTGCTTTTCTGTTCAGATTGCTTTGCTGTATGTGAATTCTATTTCGTTCTTGCTCATGCATAGAGCAAGGCTACAAGATACATGTTGAAATGCAGCCCAGACAACCCAGACAGCAATGCCCCGGTCTCTTCCCACACAAGTCTTTGGAGGTAAGCAACAAGGCATTTCATCACTACGCAGGTGCCAGCTAGTCTCGTTGGAGCGGCAGAAACTATAGAAATTAACAGTTGAAGGCTGAATTATGCTCTTTTCTGCGCCCCCCTTCATTGAGCCCCTGTAGATCGAGCTGACCTCTAGCCCATGAATAGAAACTTGAAGATAGTGAGGCCTGGAATGTGTCTCTCCCCTGCATGCAGCTTGCTTGTAAGAACAAGAGCATTATGTTCCCTAAAACAAAGAATAGTGTCTGCATCTGTCCAAATTGCAAACTGTTGCTGAATAAATGTCTGAAGGGTGTCATATTCGTCATGATTGTCAATCATCAAACCATTGCAAAGAAAGATACATTATGGGCGGTTTTGAATGTGTCACTACTGATAATAAGATGATCATTTTGTATATACGTAACTGATGTAAAATGCTTGCTCTCTTGCGTCCCACGAGGTCTGCGTGACACACGCTGCGGGACGTGAGACCCAGTCGGCCGACTGAGACTATTTGCTTTGCAATAAACCCTAGATTTTGGGAACTAAACCTCGTGTCTGGCGTATCAGTTTGTGTGCGATGATTGTGCCTAGTTTCCATATGCGAGGGTCCCCTAGTGGCCCATCAATTGTACTGCCAAATGAACCAGTGTTTGAAAGAATATTTATTCATACCATGGGATATAGGCCTATCTCATTTGACCAAAGTGTATTCTTTGTTGAAAACCTAGGTCACACTGCAGTTATGTATTAGTCACACATGAGCTAAAGAAAACCAGAGGATGAGGAAGGTCTTTCTCCTGCCTCCCTGCACAAGGATGGAATTCTGTACATGCATCACTCCGCAGGGATCCAGATGTTCTACATTTTAGGAAAGGTCTGAAAACCTACCTCATTAGCAAACCTTGTGGTATTTGTCTCTGATGCCTTCAACATCTTCAATTCGAGAGCACCCTGAGGTGCTTTATAAAACTTCCAACATACAAAGAAGCATATATTGTAAAGTGCATGCACGTATTTAATTCTTTTTAATAGATGCATTTGGTTTTGGTTTTAAAAACCCAAACATATCTGTATTGAGTTTTTCACATAAACGAAGGAATCCAGTTTCCTGTTCCATGAATGAAGGGACCAAACATTTACAAATATGCATTTAATATTTTAATTAAAACGTACAAGTATAATTAAACTTGTCTACTTTAAGGTTCACTGGAGGGTACAGGATTACCTATGATAATTTTTAAAATTATTGCATATCAAAGTAATAATAATTTAAAAATAGTTTTGATAGAAAACATGTCTTTCAAACAGATGTATTCAACTGCATGTGTCAAATGCAATGTTCTAAGGGAGAAAGCATCTGTGAGACCTACCTACTGGTTAAAATCTGAAACAGAAATGATGCCTTTTTTATTTTGGTTTGATCAACAGCATTCATGGATTTATAAAATAAAGCATATCAAGTTCTAAGTTAAACTTATACTTTTTTATGAAACATGTTTTCAAATAGGGGTTATGCCTAATTACAATTTTGCAAAAGATGCTATGACTTAGTGCCAAGACTGTATTTTACGATATAAAGAATTCTGCACTGTTTTATTTCATCCTGCTCTTTACCACTGCAAATTAAAGATTATTGACAGAGGTCCTCTGGGACAGAAAGTTGTGGGGTGAAATTACAGCCATAGAGTGACAGAGATTGAGAAGCAATGCAAGACCCTATTGAAAGAATAAAGCTGGCTGATTTTCAAACCCATTGGAATATGCAGGCCATTTCAAGACATTGATTTCCGACATAGGGCCTAGTGAAGGAACAAAAATGGGCCTAGATCAACTTTCCCAAAATGGACAGGTGCTAAGGTGAAGGAAAATGTACTTGGGAAATGAAAACTACAGGATATGTCCAATGCATGGTGAAAACACACATGTTGCTGAAATGTTATTTTCCTAAAATATGAAAAGCTTCAAGGCAGCACAATACTGTGATTCAGAACTCTAAAGTGAAGCCAAGCACTTTGCATGTGTTACAAATAAAAAAACCCACTTACTTTCATCATGGAAAATGACCTGATTTAAAAAGAGAGGCCTATTTGTCTTGTAGAAGTGAACACTTCTTTCCTATGTTAACTATGGCTCATGGGTGAATAATAACAAAAGTGAACTAATATCTTTTCAAATATTGTAGTAAAAGAAGATTGTAGTTATGAACAGCAGTCCCAGATACAGTACTAAATGTTACATGTAAACACATATTGTCAATTTAAAAGGCTATCCTTTCAGAATTATGGATGCAACTTGTGTCTTCCCACTGAACTGAAACTGTGACCTCAAGACCTTTTGGCTGAGGCCCTCTAGGTAAACAGGCCTGGCTTTCAGCATAAAATGCAAAGATATATAAAGAGGATATCAGAATTGTGGAGGGCACAGAGAAGAAGGCCAGAAGAAATGACCTTTAAGGTCAGGCCTCCCCATTAACTGTCCATTAGCATCAAACTGAGACATTTGAAGACACTTAATGGCATGGTGGAATAAAATGAGCCAGGCATATGTCTGTGTCATGTGACTGGAGAGAAATTAAACTTATGAGGAGACGGGAGCTGGATGTGAAACTCGGGGGCCTATGCGATGCATTGCCTATGATTAACAATGTACTGCCTTTTCCTTTATAAAAAAGAGAATTGTGCATCCCAGCAAGCTCATCCAGAACTCATATTAAAGGGCATACAAAGCCTGTCCGTTCCATGGGAATATGTGATGTATAGAATTTGAGTTAGAAAGAAAACCATGATCCAAGGAACTGGAAAGTTGGGGAGGGGATAGACATTGAAATTAATGTTTGAATTGTGAAGTGGCATATTTTTCCCTATTTTGTCTCAGGAGCAAATCGTGAAAAACAATAGCTTCTCCCAGGAATGGTGTGCCGAAGTAAAAATACTATTTCCCGATTCACCATAAAATGTAGAATTCAAAAATATATATGTTTATGCAGATATCTGAAAAATAAAGATAGTTGCCATGTAGGGATATTATAAGAAAACCAAAATTATAAGCATAGATGTCATTTTGAAGTGATGTATTTTTCTCAACCCCTAAGTCTTCATAATCCCCACCTCCCAACACCTTGTCCTATCAGCAAGCAGTGTGCAGAATTGTTGGGAGGGGGAAGGAGAGAGGTATCCAATCCATACCATGGGAATATTGAAAATGTTTAAGTGTCATTAGTACTATATAATATCAATTTCCTATCTGAGAGCGGATTTTAGTGAGGAACAACTAACCCAAGAGGCAAGGAGATCTACCAAACCACCGGGTACCACGTTGCCATGAGAAAATCTGTCTACTTGGAGAGGCCTTGAACCTTGCAAGGGAGGCAGAGACATGGAAACCTAGAAGCTATCTGGGCCTGACATTGGAGGAGCTATATGAAGACTGTGTGCTGGTAACTATCATTGACAGAAGCCTTTGACCAGATCTGTGCTTTCCCATGATGAGCACCACTGATTCCCTGAGTGCCCAATTACCAAGGTCTCCCATGTAAGTAGATTTGATTCAGATGACAACAAAAGTGTACGGGTATTCTGCCAGACTTCATATCCTTCTTGCATAGTGGGTCGGGGCACAAAACTGGTTAGAACCTGGCCATATTTGACTAAAAAGATAACACAATGAATTCCTCATAGAAAAAACCCCTATCCATTTAAATTGAATTATGTTGGAACTACTTGCCTTAATCCTGTCCATTTAACTTTGGGCGAGGGATGCAAAACTGTGTTACAATTCAAAACTGACACATTTTATGCCCAGTGTGTTACAGCCATTATAGTCGATAAAGTAATTGGGTGAACCCATTTTACTGTAACCCCTGACTTACTTACAGGAGAGGGGCATCCTCTATCCCAAAATAAGAATTCCTAAAAATCTGCCTTTCAAGTGAATGTAGTGTGTGCAAAATGATGTTCCCATTTATTCCCAAATCAGAAGCCCAAAGCCCTGCATTTCATCTGAATGAGTGTTGAACAACGATTTTCCCATTGGCTTTATTTCCCAAAACCTTGCCTTTCAAATGAAAAACCAAAACCATTTCCCCAATGAGTTCATTTCCCAAACCCTGCCTTTCTAATAAAAAGACAAAACGATGTTCCCACTGTATTCCCACTCCTTGTACCTTGCCATCAAACCAAAAGGGTCCTATCCTATTGATGACTGGAGGGTGGAAGATACTGGGAGAAAAAAGCATTGGTATAAACTAAGCTATCCCTGTGTGTTCTATGGTTAATTTGCAAAGAAATCTGATGTACGTTGTGACTGCAAATCTCTAAATTCTACCTGTGTTGTTGTAGTAACTGAAAGTCTATTAGAAATACACATCCATCAATTGATGCAAGTAAGTTGAAGTTGTGACATGTTGCTGTACCATGGAGTTGGTGGCTCTTGACCTTGTGATTGAAGTACTATTCATTTTAGTAAAATTTAAATAAAAATAATATTGGTGGTTTCCATATGTGCCAGTAAATGCCATGAACTCTACTGAGGTATGGCACCTCACATAATGCATCAAACATTTTAGTGGCACTAGAGCAATAAAGCAGTGGCCAGTATATTAGGCAAACTTTGGGTGGCTCAGAGTCAGCAGGGCTATTTACATGACGAATTTGGGACAGCGAAGAGTCGGGCAGCTGTTCAGTATTCCGCACAACATTCCACCCTATGAAAGAAAAAATGTCTTTATTAGGAATATGACAAGGGGTCTAGGATCTGATATTGTACACTCACAGTGAATGCTAATGAGGGAAAAGTAATTTGGTGATCAACATAATCACTGAATTGATATTAATATGATTATATATCAATGGGGCATATGTGTTGATAAACATTTCAAACCATTACGGAGTAAAGACCATCATGGCGGGCCATATCACGACATCAGGCAGGATTGCTGCGAAGTGGATCCAGTCCCCTTTCTATTCCCATTTCTATTTCGAGGGAAAGACGACTGTGGGGACAGGGAATAAAGGTGTGTTTATCAGGAAGGCAAGATCATGTGACGAAGCTACGAGCAGTTGCGAAACGCGTCATCCTTGGTGGACTTTTGTCAGGCTGGGCGAGGGTTGGAAGTTTCCATGCAAATTTTAAAACAATTTCTTTATTAAAGGATATTTTTAACCCATTTTTGACTGCGGTGCAATTTGCGGAACGCAATTTGTGAAACTTGAAAGTGGAATCTCACTCCAGGAGTGCGGCTCAGGACTATGGCTTTAAGTTGGCGCAGAAAAGTTTGGATATATATATATATATATATATATTATTGGTGGTATCTTCTGAATGGTGTTATATAGGTTGGAGGCATCACTAAAGTTGAATCTGCTAAATGCTTTGTTGTGTGGCACGTTGCTTGGGGGGGAGGAACTCCCTGGGTTGAGAGTGACCGTCCAATAAACTGTGACAAAGTGAGGTGCAATGTGGATTCTAACTCTGGAGCCCACGTTTCACCAAAGGTAAACCCCCAAATCTCAAAAAGAATTTGGAGCAGTGGGTGGGACTGCTTGGTGGTACAGGGGACCCACAACCAGGCATGCATAAGTGGTGAGCTCATTCCCAACAGCTAGATATGCATAGCTGGCCCACTACACATGGGCGTTCAGCTCATTACCCACAAGGGGTCACTGAGCAGATTTTGGCACCTGCAGAATATGTTTTTTTTCTCCTTTGGCATTTGTGCAAGGCACATGCATGCCCAATAAAATGATTTTGTGAATTGGCCCCTATTCATCTTTGGTGGGGATTAGGCCTCAATTTGGACTGAGCAAAACTCTTGTGTCCATATGTTTGGTGTCGTGTGAATTCCCATTCACACACAAGGAAGTGCGCTGAGCCAATCAGGTGGCTATGAAAGCAGACAAGAAAACACATTTTCCACCCGTTGTTCCAGTCACCTGAGGCCCGTACATGGTTGGTGCCATACTATTTCTTTTTGTAATGTGGGGAGGCAACAGGGAAGTCTCCCCCTGTTGCCTTCTGTCCTCCCCACTCCCCCAAAACCAACCAAACCCCTTCCCCATTTCTCCCGAGTAAAAAGAAAAATACTATTTGCACTACAGATAAACCCCTGGGTGCGCATGGCTTTCACCCCCACTGTGGGAGGGGGAGTGGACATGGACTTTAATGGGTCCTCCGAGGCCTTCAATTTAATCGGGCCTACCTTGGTTCGGGCTGGCGGGCCGTTAAAGGCTTTGTTCAGGCCCACAGCAAGGGTGAAAGCCACAGAACGCTATGCTTCAGAATTAACATAGAGATTGGAATTTGGACAGTTTCGTTTTATTCATTGCTTTTATAGTTCTTTCATGCCAAGAATTTGACATAAAATTAACCAAAATGTTAGGAAAATAGAAATGTACACACTGAAAGACTAGAAATTGACAATGCTGCATGAAATCTGAAAAACCATGGATGAAGGGGGCAATAGCATTTTGACTATTAGGCGGAAAAATGATAGTTGTCTATCAAGGATGAGGGTGCTCGGTGAAAGGAGAGCCGGAAGCTTGAGGGAATGGTGGATGGAAGTGAGGATTACAGAAGCTTCAGAGCAGAGAAGGAAGGCACTATAAGATTATCAAGACCATGGACACAGTTCAAAGAAATACAGACACACTTGAAAAGAATAATCTGGAAAATTTGAAACTAATGCAAATGGGAAGATGGTGAATAGCAGATTAATCTGAGGAACAGTAAAGTGACATTAGTATTCGTTAGGTGTCCAGCATTAACAGCATTATATTAATCAAATTAAGAATTAATTAGAGACTGTTCATGAGATTTAGCAAAGCCGGCGAATGGGATGGACATTGAATAGTTGAGAGTGGTATGTGCTAGGAAACAGGGAAAGAGGAGTGGAGAAATAAAGAATGGACCCAAAAGTAATGTCAACAAGGTATGTCAAAGAGCCCAGAAGGGACAGATTATAAAAATATGAGGAAACAATAATTTCAGCCTTAGCAGAAGCTTAGATTGACAGCAAATGAGAATGCAATGTGGACTGATAGGTAGAAAACAAAATTGGATAATGGGAATTAAGGCAACAAAATGAAAATGAAAGTGAGATGGAAATAAAGAAAGGAATTGGAAACCCATTAAAGAGAGACAATATTAGAGATGTTAGCAAAAATGCAGGCTTGGAAACAAAATCCAGATATCTGTGTGTGAAGGGCTAACATGAAGGGAATAAAAAGATGAGGGCTGGGAATCTGGGATGACTAATAAATGAAGCGTTGAAGAGAGGCTAGGAACCAAGCCAGGGGGCAGCAGCAGCCTGGCCGGAGAGGCGTGAGTGGAACCAGGAGGAAACAGAGCTAGCATTAAATCAAGAGTCCTCAGAATGATAAAACAGTATTCTGGCCCATTTGCAGGAGTGGGGTGAAGATGAGGAGAGCTGCCTCAATGGTATTTACTGATCGACAGCCTGTTCACAAAACTCAGAAATGTGAATAGAATTGTGAGTGAAAAAAGTTAAAAATGATTGAGTGTAAAAGAAGAAGACACATGTTCAATGAGAGCTGTAAACCACTCCCATTCACTCTGTATCTCGCTCTTTGGCGTCATTCACTCTGTATCTCGCTCTTTGGCGTTTATTATCTCTCATCATCTTTCTCTCTCACAATGAAAAGTCTACTACAGTGTACACATTGCCCAGCAAAAGTCAGGGAACCCTATTTAAGTGGGGGCCGATGACTGCCAGGGAATGACCTAAGTACTAGGGGGTTTGGAAGGGCTGAACTTTTCAGTATTAAAGGGAGCACACCATTGGATATAAAAGAGCGGACCTCCATTTTAGGGATGCAGAAGGTGACTTGAGAGCAGTCTTAAGTCTCACTCTAATTTACTCCTGGGCTGTGCCCAATGGTCCTCCTATTTCTTTGCATTTTGAACAAAGGAAGGCATTTGCCTGGTGTTCATCGATCAATTGGGACCGGAACCAGAATCCCTGCTAATTTGTTAAAAAAATCTGGCAAGTTCCACCAGCAGGCGGCAGCTGAAAGCCTTGGAACCCTGAGTGCTGGAGGACAAAATAACTGCTGTGTGAGGCTAGGAGGCTACCTGCTGATTGAAGTTACACAAAGAAGGGTGCACTCCATGCCCAAAATAAGCCCATCTCACCCAACACATGCATGACTCCCAACACATGCATACACTGCCACAGGTGAAAGAACCAGAAAATGTTTTGAACAACAGAAACCGAGAGCCAGAGAGGAGAAGGTTGGTGGGGTTTTGAAAGATGATAAGGTAACGTAATGTAAGTGCTCTTATAAAGCACCCTCTGTCAATGATGTGGCCCCGTAAATGATGTGAGTGGAAGAACTGTTGGTGGATGCTGAAAAATGTGTTGATGAGTTGCAGTCTGTGGGGTGGTACAGATTTTCTGTGTTCCGGGGGAGAAATGGCGCGGTGTGGGTTATTTAGAAAAAAGGCCTCAGGGTTGGCAGAGCTGTGTTGGATGTTGTGAGAGTGTTGACAGCAGCAGGGAATGGTGGGAGTCTGTGATTTATATGCTACCCCATGTGGGACATCAGGTATGTAATGAGTGTTGTGCAAAACATGTTAAACTTTAGCAGTGAAGGTGTGAGTGGAAACGGAAACACAAGGAAAAGGGGAAAGGTAGTGAGGGCCTGGGAAAAATAGTTCTCAGGCGCAAGGCGGGGCCCTTTACTGGTTGCAGCAGGTGTAGTAGAGTTTGAAGATAGGATATGGGATACATCTTTAGACAAAGGTCTGCAATTAGTGGTCTGTCTCTGGCATTGCATAGTAAACCAACTGCTTGCTCAGCTTTGGTAGGTCGTTATAGCAGTTAGTTAAAGAGCCACATCTTGAGCTCTTCCTGAACTCAACAAAGGGGGCTTAATAAAGTGTTTTGCTGGGTGGTATCATATCTCCACATTGCATTGGATGGGAACTTCTTAACCCTATCATATTAAAAACAGGGACAACCGATTGTTTTTTTGAGGAAAATGAAAATTGCAGCAAGAGCAGCGGAGTGGTGTGTAAATGCTTGGATTAATGCCACTAAGCTTAGTTCATTGAACCCTTGGCTATCAATACAAAATCCCCTTTTGCCTGAAGATTACTTGACTTCAATATTTTCTCTGAGACTAATATCTTTTATAATTGGCATGCAACTAAATGTTCTCCCAACCGGCAATAAAGCATGGAGTAAATGCCCTGTGGCTAATAAGACATGTGACTGCAAAATTGGTGGAATTGATTTTTTGCTTTGTTCTAAATAAATGATCTTAAGAAAAGATTTCACTAGGCCAAACTTACATCGAATTAAAACAAGAAGGGAAGCCCTATTGGCAATTTTGGCTGCCTATGATCTACAGTTTAATTATGATGTGGCCCGCTTTATTGATGCAACAACTCGTTTAGGATTAGGTTAGTGAATGTATATGTATATTACAGTGCCTGAGGTAGCGACCCTGCAGTTATTAAGTTGCTCAACCCGTAGGAAGAACACTTTATGGGTGGCTTATAACTTTGCCCCCCCGGACGAATCTTCACCAAACCTTGCAAAATAAGTATATTGCTTCCTCGGATGTGACATTTCATCCAGTGTGGGGGCAACGTTATGGGGGTCCCAAAATGTGTGGTTGACCCCATAGACGCAATCAAATAAGCATTTTGCTCACGCCTACAGTCCAAACCGCTGGATGGATTTTCACCAGATTTGCAACAGGAGTGGCGGCTTGGTCCCAAAACCGTGCCTTTGTAAATTTGGTGTAAATCCATCCAGTTGTTTTTTTTAAAACGGCCAAAAAACAGGTAAAAACATAAGTGATAGCTGGGTCCGGTCCTTGGACTCACTTCCCTGTTCGCTCCGTGGATAGGCATCCGATTGGTCCAGAGTTCGTTGTGATGTCCACGGATATTGGATGCGCCCGCTGATTGGATGGTGAAAAGTGTTAGGTGTGTCATATTTTTGGAAACGCCCACCATGTTGGATGCACAGACAGCGGCCGGTGTCCTTGGACATCATGGTGAGGAACAAGTGTGGAAAACACATTTGGGGTTATTTGGTGATGGAAAGAGGGACTGGGAGGGCTGGGGTAGTGGAAAAAAGATGATATGAACCTATTTGTATGGGTGGAAAAAGAAAGTGCAGATGTTACGGTAGTCCTCAAACACCGCAGTAGTCTGTGGACAGTGTGGTGAACCGACAGCTTGGGAAATACATTTTATATCATTTGATGGCTGAAAGAGGGTCTGGAGAGGGTAGGTGAGTGGAATAAAGATGAAATGGAGCTGTTTGCATAGGTGAATAAAGGGCCCGCAGATGCCGGCGAGTCCACGGTCAATTTTGGTGTCCGCGGACATCACTTGAATTGGGAGGGGGTTCTAGGCGAGTTTTCTTATTTCAACATTTATTGGATGTACTTGTTATATGGTTGCATTATATTGTGGTTGTTGTGGCCAATGGCCCATGGCCAGATTTTGGAGGGCATGGCCTCAGGCCATTCCCCCAAGAATCTGGCCACTGGCCATATAAACTATAGTAATATGTGTATAGTAATTATAGGTACTCTAGGGGGAATATACAGTATTTGTAATATGGTGGAGTAATACAATTGAAGTGTAAATAGAATTTACGATTGTAGTACAATTGAGGGTAGTGCTTATCGAATTTGTATTTGCTTCTTTATAAAGATAACAAATAGGATTATATTTGGTAGGGTCACTTACAGGCCGATTCATGGAATAATTAGCGCGGCGCAAGTGGCCAAAAACGTGCGAATCGCAGTGGAATAGCGAAAATCGCAGTGCAAGTGCGAAAATCGCACGAAAATCAGCGCACATCGATTCATGGAAGGCCGTGCGCGAGAAAACCATCGGATGTGCGATAAAAAAGTGCGCGGCGCACGTTGGCGCACATGCCATCTAACTGCGTGCGCCAGGTCACAGCGAAAATCGCACAGGCAACAGCGAAAATCGCACATAGCGCGGCGCACGCAACAAAAGTAGGCGGAACACGGGGCGTAACACTCGGAATGGGGAACAACTTGCCAAAATGTGGGCGTCACGGGGGAAGTACAGGGTAGAAGTGCGCGGAACGCCCACACGCTCGCCTACAACACGTATTCATGGAATAGAATAGGGCAAAAAAGCGCACGCTCAAACCATCGCACAGGCACAAACACGACCGCCACAAGAAAGCAGGCGGTAGCGTCTCTGCGCCTGTAAGAAATGTGCGCCAAAAGGTGCGCCAACAAATAGCACCTATATACAGCCATGATGAATGTCCTATACTGTGGCCCTCCAGGACAAATGACGTGCAAAGGGGTAGCCACAAACATGGACACCCGCTGACAAAAAATACATGTGCGTGTATACCGGGGTGCGCGGGAAGTCTCACACGCGATTTGTCAGGGTACGTGGATTTCAGGGGTGCGCGGGAAGTTCCACACGCGATTTGTCAGGGTACTTGGATTGCAGGGGTGCGCGGGAAGTTCCACATGCGATTTGTCAGGGTATGTGGATTTCAGGGGTGCGCGGGAAGTTCCACATGTGATTTGTCAGGGTACGTGGATTTCAGGGGTGCGCGGGAAGTTCCACACGCGATTTGGCTGGGTACGTGGATTTCAGGGGTGCGCGGGAAGTTCCACACGCGATTTGGCCGGGTACGTGGATTTCAGGAGTGCGCGGGAAGTTCCACACGCGATTTGGCCGTGTACGTGGATTTCAGGGGTGCGCGGGAAGTTCCACACGCGATTTGGCTGGGTATGTGGATTTCAGGGGTGCGCGGGAAGTACCACACGTGATTTGTCAGGGTACGTGGATTGCAGGGGTGCGCGGGAAGTTCCACACGCGATTTGGCTGTGTACGTGGATTTCAGGGGTGCGCGGGAAGTTCCACACGCGATTTGGCCGGGTATGTGGATTTCGGGGGTGCGCAGGAAGTTCCACACGCGATTTGGCTGGGTACGTGGATTTCAGGGGTGCGCGGGAAGTTCCACACGCGATTTGGCCGTGTACGTGGATTTCAGGGGTGCGCGGGAAGTTCCACACGCGATTTGGCCGGGTACGTGGATTTCAAGGGTGCGCGGGAAGTACCACACGCGATTTGTCAGGGTACGTGGATTGCAGGGGTGCGCGGGAAGTTCCACACGCGATTTGTCAGGGTACGTGGATTTCAGGGGTGCGCGGGAATTTCCACACGCGATTCGGCCGTGTACGTGGATTTCAGGGGTGCGCGGGAAGTTCCACACGCGATTTGGCCGGGTACGTGGATTTCAGGGGTGCGCGGGAAGTTCCACACGCGATTTGGCCGGGTACGTGGATTTCAGGGGTGCGCGGGAAGTTCCACATGCGATTTGGCCGGGTACGTGGATTTCAGGGGTGCGCGGGAAGTTCCACACGCGATTTGTCCGGGTACATGGATTTCAGGGGTGCGCGGGATGTTCCACACGCGATTTGGCTGGGTACGTGGATTTCAGGGGTGCGCGGGAAGTTCCACACGCGATTTGGCCGGGTACGTGGATTTCAGGGGTGCGCGGGAAGTTCCACGCGCGATTTGGCCGTGTACGTGGATTTCAGGGGTGCGCGGGAAGTTCCACACGCGATTTGGCCGGGTACGTGGATTTCAGGGGTGTGCGGGAAGTTCCACACGCGATTTGGGTGGGCACGTGTATGACAGGGGTACGTGGGAAATTCCACACGCGATTTGTCAAGGTACGTGGATTTCAGGGGTGCGCGGGAAGTTCCACTCGCGATTTGGCCGTGTACGTGGATTTCAGGGGTGCGCGGGAAGTTCCACACGCGATTTGGCCGGGTACGTGGATTTCAGGGGTGCGCGGGAAGTTCCACACGCGATTTGGCCGGGTACGTGGATTTCAGGGGTGCGCGGGAAGTTCCACACGCGATTTGTCCGGGTACGTGGATTTCAGGGGTGCGCGGGAAGTTCCACACGCGATTTGGCCGGGTACGTGGATTTCAGGGGTGCGCGGGAAGTTCCACACGCGATTTGGCCGTGTACGTGGATTTCAGGGATGCGCGGGAAGTTCCACACGCGATTTGGCTGGGCACGTGTATGACAGGGGTACGCGGGAAATTCTACACGCGATTTGGCTGTGTGCTCCCAGGTATTCCCTGTACACCCTCCACGGCCCCTGCAGGCAGCACACACCACAGGGGACTACCCTGCACACCTGCTCATGTCACCCAGCACCCCCACCCCCCAGCATCCAGGGGCACCCTCCACCAGGCCCCCACTCATGTCTCCCACCACCCCACCCCCCAGCATCCAGGGGCACCCTCCAACAGGCCCCCACTCATGTCTCCCACCACCCCCACCCCCCAGCCACCAGGGGCAGCCTCCACCAGGCCCCCACTCATGTCTCCCACCACCCCCACCCCGCAGCCACCAGGGGCACCCTCCACCAGGCCCCCACCCATGTCTCCCACCACCCCCACCCCCCAGCAGTGCAGGGGCAGCCTCCACCAGGCCCCCTCTCATGTCTCCCAGCACCCCCACCCCCCAGCAGTGCAGGGGCAGCCTCCACCAGGCCCCCACTCATGTCTCCCACCACCCCCACCCCCCAGCCACCAGGGGCAGCCTCCACCAGGCCCCCACACATGTCTCCCACCACCCCCACCCCCCTGCAGTGCAGGGGCTGCCTCCACCAGGCCCCCACTCATGTCTCCCACCACCCCCACCCCCCAGCCACCAGGGGCAGCCTCCACCAGGCCCCCACACATGTCTCCCACCACCCCCACCCCCCAGCAGTGCAGGGGCACCCTCCACCAGGCCCCCACTCATGTCTCCTACCACCCCCACCCCCCAGCCACCAGGGGCACCCTCCACCAGGCCCCCACCCATGTCTCCCACCACCCCCACCCCCCAGCCACCAGGGGCAGCCTCCACCAGGCCCCCACACATGTCTCCCACCACCCCCACCCCCCAGCAGTGCAGGGGGCAGCCTCCACCAGGCCCCCACCCATGTCCCCTATCACCCCCACCCCCCAGCAGTGCAGGGGCACCCTCCACCAGGCCCCCACTCATGTCTCCCACCACCCCCACCCCCCAGCAGTGCAGGGGCACCCTCCACCAGGCCCCCACCCATGTCTCCCACCACCCCCACCCCCCAGCCACCAGGGGCAGCCTCCACAGCCAAAAGGCCCTACCAAGTAACCCATTCACCCACATGGAAATGGAAATTACATGTTACACCCCCAACGTACATAAAGCAAATGAGCCCATGTCTGTCACACACAATGGTTGCAAATGAATTGGAAAACACCCAGCATCCAGGGGCACCCTCCACCAGGCCCCCTCTCATGTCTCCCACCACCCCCACCCCCCAGCATCCAGGGGCACCCTCCAACAGGCCCCCACTCATGTCTCCCACCACCCCCACCCCCCAGCCACCAGGGGCAGCCTCCACCAGGCCCCCACTCATGTCTCCCACCACCCCCACCCCCCAGCCACCAGGGGCACCCTCCACCAGGCCCCCACCCATGTCTCCCACCACCCCCACCCCCCAGCAGTGCAGGGGCAGCCTCCACCAGGCCCCCACTCATGTCTCCCACCACCCCCACCCCCCAGCCACCAGGGGCAGCCTCCACCAGGCCCCCACACATGTCTCCCACCACCCCCACCCCCCAGCAGTGCAGGGGCAGCCTCCACCAGGCCCCCACTCATGTCTCCCACCACCCCCTCCCCCCAGCCACCAGGGGCAGCCTCCACCAGGCCCCCACACATGTCTCCCACCACCCCCACCCCCCAGCAGTGCAGGGGCAGCCTCCACCAGGCCCCCACTCATGTCTCCCACCACCCCCACCCCCCAGCCACCAGGGGCAGCCTCCACCAGGCCCCCACACATGTCTCCCACCACCCCCACCCCCCAGCCACCAGGGGCACCCTCCACCAGGCCCCCACCCATGTCTCCCACCACCCCCACCCCCCAGCCACCAGGGGCAGCCTCCACCAGGCCCCCACACATGTCTCCCACCACCCCCACCCCCCAGCAGTGCAGGGGGCAGCCTCCACCAGGCCCCCACCCATGTCCCCTATCACCCCCACCCCCCAGCAGTGCAGGGGCACCCTCCACCAGGCCCCCACTCATGTCTCCCACCACCCCCACCCCCCAGCAGTGCAGGGGCAGCCTCCACCAGGCCCCCACCCATGTCCCCTATCACCGCCACCCCCCAGCAGTGCAGGGGCACCCTCCACCAGGCCCCCACTCATGTCTCCCACCACCCCCACCCCCCAGCAGTGCAGGGGCACCCTCCACCGGGCCCCCACCCATGTCTCCCACCACCCCCACCCCCCAGCCACCAGAGGCAGCCTCCACAGCCAAAAGGCCCTACCAAGTAACCCATTCACCCACATGGAAATGGAAATTACATGTTTCACCCCCAACGTACATAAAGCAAATGAGCCCATGTCTGTCACACACAATGGTTGCAAATGAATTGGAAAACACCCAACATGACATGCATGAAACCAATGAGATGATACCACACAGTGAAGTATGAAAACAAAATTGTATTAAAAAAATATGATTGCAAATGAAATTAAACAAACTACAATGCCAATGAAAAAAAGAAAAGGTGCATGTCCGTCCAAAAAAATTAAAAACACCAAATCCAAAAAAAATGTACTTCAAAGTCACATTAAAAATGAAATCAATCCGACAGAAAAAAAAAATCTAAACACCATTGCTCCATGGAGAAGAAATAAAAAATTAAAAAATAAAACAATCCAACGAAGAACTATGTACAAAATATCCAAGGGTCCATGAGCCCAACTGAACAAAGGAAACCTACAAAAAACCCTAACAAAAATGCAACTATATACAAAAAGTGGAGCTGTGTCCGTCGACTCCAAATCATAAGAATAAACAAATGAAACCTAAAACTAAAGAACTATATACAAAGTCGGCGGGCAAGTCCAGCGGTTCACTCCGTAGTGTTCCGAGCCAGGGCATCATCAAACTCCTCGTCTATGTCCCGGAGGCCATCCTGTTCCATGGCCCCGAGGGTCCGCAGGGACGACGCCATCTGCTCCTCCAACCCCCTGCAGATTGCATCGAGGCACTCTGCCCGCCTCAGGGCCCTCCGCATGGAGTTCTCCGCCCTGACCATCGTGAGCCGCTCCTCTTCCGCCCTCTGCCGCTCCGTACCTATCTGCTGGCCCAACCGCAGCCACACGGAAGACACTTCCTGTCCTGGGTCCTCCTGCCCTCCGGCCGATGCCTGCCCCTCCGATGTTGATGGTCCCGAGCCATGATGCCTCCCACGTTGACTCTGCTGCTGCCTCCGACGCAACTGCCTCTGCCAGCACGACGGCATCCAGGCTGATGGAATCCACCGACGCCGTCGTGCACGTGCCCTGCCTGATGATGCCGGCACATCCTCCATCTGCTGGGGTACAGTTGCTGTGGTGTCCACCCCTGCTTGACCTCCGACTCCCGACTGTGGCAGGGATGGGATCCCCACCGAGCTGGCTGCATAGGTCAGGGCAGGTCCACAGGGGGCCCTGGTGGCATCTGGGCCGGAAGACGGCAAGGAGAACGACCGGCGTATAGCCTCCACAGAGGAGGAGAGGGCCGCCAGATTGGCCGACACATGCAGGAAACTCCCGAACATGGAAGATCCCAATTGGGCCACGTCGGCACTGTGCTCTTCGTGATGATGTGCGTGCTCCTCCCGGGAAGCACGCACGTCATCACGAATTGCACCCGCGCGCATCGCAACCCAAATCAGGACCTTCTCCATACGGGCACGGGTCCCCTTGTCCGCAGGTGGTGGGGAGTCAGGTGACATGGACATCACCTCTACCTGCGGACGGGCCTGGGACGGGGCATCCCTGCTGGTGCATGGTGGTGCAATCACAGGGTCAGGGACAGCGACATGCACAGGCCCCTCCACGGTGACCTGTGCTGCCTCCTGCCCCTGGCCCTGGAGTGCACCACTTGCACCAGCAGGGATGCCCCCACCAGGCCCCATGTGTGCCCCTGTGGCAGCCTCCTCCTCCTCTGTGGAAACCACCAACCTGGATGGCTCCTCACCGTCTTCCACCGTAGCAGGCCCCTGTGGGGGCTCACCCACCCCTTCCGCTGCAGCCGTGGGGGCATCCCCGCCGCCTTGCTCCACAGCGACGTCTCCGCCCTCTTCTTCACTAGCCGCTGCGTAGAGGGAGACAAAGAACACAAGCATCAGGGTACTGTACAATGGTCCCCTAGACAGGAAGCAATAGCAGATGAGTACCACTGTCAAAGTACACTTCCATCATGTCCCTCCACAACACATGGGTCAGTCCAGGCAAAACACACACAGTAACAGGCATGGTGCATGCCATGGACATTTCCATACATGTCCAATGGACTCTTGAAACATACAATGATATGGAACTCACATGCATCATGGGTCATGCCTATCACATGCACACACTTCACCTCAGTCACATCCATCTGGCCCCATACACCCCAAACACAGCGGATACAAGGGTAACTAGGCTGCATCAGTGAATCTGTGCATTGTCACACACATGTGTCATGCATCCATGGCATGCACAAGTCACAGACATGCAGGTCAGGCACACAGACATGGCTACCATATATGTACCTGGCACCAGCACCTATCCCTCACCCCCACCCATGTCCAGGAACAGAGACTGGCATGCTCTCATGTTTAAAATCTGCATTGGGCTCCCCATGTGGCATTTAAACACATGCAACAACCATGTGGTTCACACATCACTGGTCGCACATGCATTACCATGATGTCCCTGCACACATACATGCATACATGGCCTATGTCACACATACAGGCAAGTATCAGAGAACCAGCACACCGCAACATGCCCTGTCTCACACAGCAATGCTTGGACACTTACCGCTCAACTCCAGACGGGTCTCCCTCTCAAGGATCTGGGCGTGGAGCGCTGGGCGTATGCGTTCCAGGACCCTCATCTGGATGGAATTCATGCGGCCCCGGCCCCCGTCCACGAGGCGCCGGGCCTTCACGAGGGTCCTGGACCTCAAGTCCTCCCAGCGCTTCTTGATCTTCTGGACGTCGCAGGTTGCCACCCCCTCCGCGTTAATGGCAACCACACAGTCGGCCCAGATCCTCTCCCGTCCTTCCTTGCTGGCGCGGGACGATCCAAAGAGGGCATCATACTGCCCCAGGACATGCTCCACCAGGACACCAACTTCGGTGGCAGTGAAGCTGGTGCCCCTCTGCCCCTCTGGCCTGGGGTTGCCACTGGTGCCAGATGTGGAAGTGCCCGACATGGCAACCCCAGAGGCAGGTGTGGGTGGGCAACTGGGTCCTGGGGCTGGGCTGTGGAGCGATGTAATCCCAGTCGGGAGTCTTCAGTTCCAGCAGGGGTGGACACAGCAACTGGACCCCTGCAGATGGCTGATGTGCAGGCACCAAATTGCAGGGCACGGTGGCAGCAGGCAGGCAGGCAGGCAGGCAGGCAGGCAGGCAGCAGCAGATGGCACGTGGGAGGCTGCTCGGGGCACTGGGGGCAGTAATTCGGCCTTCTGGGCAGGAGCGTGGTCTTCCGTGTGTTTTCACGTGGCCAGCTTGATACGGAGTGATTTGGCACGTGAAAATCCTGCACGTCAGCGTGAAATTCGAGGAAAGGCCCTTAGCGCGTAAGCGCGTCAGCACGCATACGCGATTCCATTGGACCAAAGGCCCTCAGCGCGTAAGTGCGTCTGTGACGTGACCCGCACGGGTGTTTCCCACACAGCACGTGATGACGGAGCACACGTGGAAAGACTGCACGTCAGAGTGCTATCGCGTGTAATTGGACAAAAGTGCACGTACACGCGATTGGCCTATGTACGTGTATTTCAGGGGTGCGCGGG
Organism: Ambystoma mexicanum; assembly: GCF_040938575.1. Lineage (NCBI taxonomy): Eukaryota > Metazoa > Chordata > Amphibia > Caudata > Ambystomatidae > Ambystoma > Ambystoma mexicanum. The sequence continues at coordinate 716,616,828 of NC_090924.1, read as the reverse complement.
CACTTACACACGCAAGTACGTCAGCGCACCTGTATCCCGGGGTGCGCGTGAATTTCCACACGTTATTGGACTGGGTACTGGATTTCAGGGGTGCGCGGGTCACACGCTCGCCTACAACATGCGCAACGCATAAATGTGCAAAATAACAAGCTCAGACCCAGGATGAACATACCGTTCCTAGCAGCAGTGGCCGTGGGCTACCAAAGGAGGAGGAGGAGGATAGTCAGGGCCAGAATATTCACACCCAGAACCAGCCTTTTCGGGATGCCTGATGACCAGGTGTATGGGAGGTACAGGTTTCCACCACACATAATACTGGACCTGGTGAGTGAGTGGGAGGATGACCTCACATCACCCACCCTGTGCTCCCAAGCACTCAGCCCCCTGGAGAAGGTCCTCAATGTACTGCACTTCTTAGCCACTGGATCATTTCAGCGGACAAGTGCCATAGTGGGTGGGGTATCACAGGCCACCCAGTCACGCTGGCTACACCAGGTCTTGAACATCATCACTGCACGCCCATTAGTCCGCAGGCACATAAACCTGCCCAGAACACCTGCAGAAAGGCATGCTGCTGCCCTGGATTTTTTACGGTGTGGCACGATTCCCCAAAGTGCTAGGTGCCATCGACTGCACCCATGTGGCTCTACGTCCCCCCAGGGCATCAGAGCACATCTATAGGAACCGCAAGCACTGGCATTCCATCAACGTGCAGGTAGTATGTAATGTCAAGGGAATCATCACCTCAGTATATGCCAACAATCCCGGGTCCACCAACGACAGCTTCATTTACCGAATGTCCACCCTAAGCCGGGACCTAGAAGCTGGGCGGCATGGCGATACATGGCTGCTTGGTGAGTATGAATGCCACTGCACATGCATGCATGTCAGATACTGAGCAAGGTCACAACCCCACCAATGATACCAATCACCACCTCCACAGGGGACAGTGCCTACCCTCTCAGCCCCCACATGATGACGCCAATTCGGAACCCCACCACGCCACCCGAGGTAAGATATAACACAGCCCACATTACAACCCGGGGCATAGTGGAGCGCACATTCGGAGTGCTAAAGTCACGCTTTCGCTCCCTTGACCGTTCTGGCGGGCAGCTGTTATACGCTCCCCCAGTAGTGTGCAGGATCATAGTGGCAGCATGTGTCCTGCACAACGTTGCAACGCGCTGGGGCCTGGCCGTGGACATGGTGGTGGCCCCACATCCCCAACCACATGCACAGCCGCTGCGCATGGGAGGGGAAAGGGCACGGGGGGAGGCAGCCCGTACACAGCTAGTGGCTAATTACTTCACATAGAAATCACACCCCTGTGGAGTGCACACTGCCCTGGCACATTCCATCTGACAATCAATGATGACTCAACCTGACACTGATCCTGAATGTCTGGAGAATCAACCGTGAAAACCATATCAGCCTGAGATTGTTCACCTGGAAGTGTTACAATGTGTGCATCCCTACCCACACAGACACCACCAATGCAGTTTTGTGAAGAAACACATTCAAGCAGCTAAAATGAATACCCACTTGCAAAATGCAACAAGAGGACAGTGTCATGTCAGCCAACCCATCCCCAGCACCGCCACACGACACACCGTGCCATGTCATGCTATTTGCAGGTAAACAAAGTAATCCCCACAACATGACACAAGTGTCACAATGTACAGTGTCCCTAATTGAAACTTGCAACACCTGAAATGCTCACAGTAATGCAGGACCAACAACAAACTTGAGCAGGTTCTACCATTAACATGACATCACAAATGTAATAAATTAGTGGTCTCACCACCTGGAAATGCCTGCGCTCCCACCACTTCCAACTGTACAGTGTTGGCGCCATGTAGAGTTGTAGGTGCACTGCTGCCAACATGGACCCCATCTCCAAACTAGAGGGCCTTGTGTAGACATGAGGAAGGGACCTGCAAATTGGGAGGTAGACACAGATGATGAGTTACATATCAATGCAACATGCAGTGTACAACACAACAGCAATATGCACTTGGAATGTATACACAGTATTGACTAGACTACCCACATATGTAGTGGGAGTCCAATGTCACCATGTACGTCAATGTCACTTGGGCACACCCTTTGCAAGCCCATGGAAACGGGAAGCAGGAGGGGTGTGTGTGACTCAAACCCAAGCATCTGAACCAAATACATGACAAGCCTGCATGTGCCCAGCCACAATGCAGCGTATGCCCACAGGAACCACGGAAGGCAACAAATTGTCCAAAAAAAATTGGGAAAAATAAAAATAAAAATAAAAATAAAAATAAAAAAAAATAAAAAATGGCCATTGATGGGCCCGGGGGGGGGGAGTGGGGAGGCCACCCAGGAGGTCCGAGGACAGGGTGCACCCCAAAACCAACCTGTGTGGATCCTGGGAAAAAAAAAACACCTCCATGGGCTCATGGCCCACACAGCTACCCTATTGTGGGAGTATCACTGCTGTCGCTATTATCACCCTGTGCAGCTGCATCCGGAGGTTGTTGCACTATGGGAGGCAGCCCACGCAAGGCCCTAGTCTGCTGCTCAATGGCTGCAAGCATGCGGGTGTGGTAGGTCTCGTTCTGGATGATGAGTGTGCGGAGGTCCCCATGCAACAACTCACAGGATGCCCGGACCTCCGCCCTCGTTGCCTGCATCTCAGCTGAGAGCGTACGGGTGAGACGCTCCAGCTGCTGTTCTGTCCTTTGGTGTGTTGAAGCCTCAAGCTCAACAAGAGTCGTCCTGAGGTGAAGGAGCTCCTGCGTCAGGGCTTCCCTGTGGCCCTGGGACTCTATGGAGATGGCCTCCTGCAGAGTCGCCAGTGCCGCCCGCCTGTCCCTGTTGGACGCCAACATGTCCTCCCTGTGTGACTGGCAGATGGAGTCGGTTGCCTGCTGTAGTCGCTCCATCAGCCTTTCAGGGGGGACAATGGAAGTGACCACCCTATCCATGGCCTGAGCCATCATCTCGGATGATGCTGCCTGTTGGGTTGCCATACCGTAAATGGATTGCTCCCATGCGGTATTGCCAGGTGGCGTACGGCCACCACGTCGGCGGGCACCACACCTGTCTGGGGCAAGGCGAACTGCGCCTTGCTGTGCCAGCACTGCCTGAGGCTGCAGGACTGCATTCCCCCTCTGATCTGCTGGCCCAGGAACAGGATCAGATGTCGAGGAGTGTGACCCTGCATCCGTAACCACCAAAGGCGTAGCTGCCAACACTGACATCCCCATTGAGGGTTCTGACCCTGGTGCAGGTGGGTGGGACAGAACAGAATCCCTCCCTGGAACACTCACCTGCGACGGCACGTAGGTCTCATCATCCGAATCAACACCTGAGTACAGCTCGGGGGAGGTGCAGCCAGAGACACCCCTTGAGAGCACAACCTGCAGCACTTGTGGGTTCTCACCCACCACCACACCACGTCCCTCACTGGTGGTTGGTCGGCCCTCGGACCCCTCCTGGGTCTGCACCATCTCCACAACCCCAGCAGTATCAGGTGCGTCTTCCCCTGCAAAGACATAAAAACAAAGAAATGGAAACAGGCATTAGCACCATGGCACACAATGAGGGCTGAGAAGCAAGAGAACCAGTACTTGATTGACACATGTCCCACATGACTAAAACCGTCCCATGCATGCACCCTCACTGCATCTGAAGGGCAGGCAAATGGCACACACTGATGACACCAAGATGGAAGATGAACACATTTTCTGCATGCTGCCTGGCAGTGGCATCACACATTGGCCTGTGATTGCCAGGTGAAACACACATGCCATCACACAGATGGCATGTACCATTGCTATTGAGTGAAGATGGAGAGGAGGGCAGCACCTATTCATTCAGTCCAGTTCCCGCATGTAATAGCTTTTCTAATTCAAACAGGTCAGATTTTTCACCTGGAGCTGCCAGTCCAAAATGCTCCAATTGCACAGGGACATGTGTGAACAAATGATATCCAGGTAACAAAGTCACTCCACTTTACCATAGCCATGTCAGACATGTGACTAGAGGACTGAGAAATGCCTAGTAAAAGTGGTGGAATGCAAACAATCTGCCTGAATGAACAGAGAAAAATAAGCAACAATGTAGTGGCAAGGTGACACTTCAAGGGCAACTGGCGTGCTGTTGGGCTAGATGTCTACTGTTGGCAGAAGGGATACTGCTATGGCCAAATGCAGCTGCGCAGGATGTATTGCATGAAGCACATGGCTGACCCATACGACTCAGGCGCACACACTCTCACCTGGCACACAAACAGAAGCCCTCACACACACACCATGCACATGGATGACACACACATGCATGTGCACTCACCGGACAATGCCTCGTAATCAGGCAGATCTCCCACGCCTTGGATCTGTTCCTCCGTGACGTAGGTCCCAGCGACTGACTCATGTGGAGTGAGTTCCATGTCCACTACTGGAGACCCACCTCCAGTCACTAGAGTTGCAGCATGACTTGAGGCCAGCTTATTCTTTGCCCTGCGCTTTAGGTCATTCCAGCGCTTATAGCAATCATTGGCTGTGCGCCTCACGATTCCAAGGGCACTTACGATGTCCGCAACGGTCTGCCAGTGTGCCTGGCGTTGTGCAGGTGTGGTCTTGGATCCTGCAACAATGACCATCTCGTTATCATGTCCGGACACATACTCGACAAGTGCATTCAGTTTGTCATCCGTGAAGCTGGGCTTCCTCGACGGGCCGGACTGTGTAGCCGTGTCTGGGGCATCAGCCTGTGCCGGATGAGCACTCTTCCTCTTCCGCTTGGAAGGTGGTGGTGATCCTGAGTGTCCTACGCCGCTCTGGACACTAGGGGCAGGAGCCCTGGTGGACTCTGTATCAGGAGTGTGGGATTGCACACTCAGCATGGGAGTTGGTGCAGGCATTAGCTCAAGTGTAATGGTGTCAGGGGGAATGTCAGCAGGATGGACTAGGACCGACTCTGTCCTGGCTGGGTGTGTGAGAGCTGGGGTGGATGGAGCCACAGCTGCCCCTGCAGCCTCTCCGCCCTGCCTACTTGGGGCAGCAGATGACCTTGCTGTCCCAGATCTACGTGGCATGATGACATCAACGTGCACCAGCGCACGTGTCATAGGCCTGCTGACCTGGAAGTCAGCCATGGAGTCAGCCAGGTCTGGTGCCACAATGGGCTGGTCCAACAAGGGCTGAGCATGGATGGTGTCAGCCACATCAGCCTCAATGGGAGGGGGGGATTATGGGTGCCCTTGACTGGTCCTCCACACATGGGGGGACAGGCTCACCCTGCAAGTAACAACCACGTCCCCTACCGGATCCACCACGGCCACCACTTGTGGCTCTTCCACCTTTGCCACCCTTATGGAATCCTCGCCTCCAAGCCATGGCACTGATGTTAATGTGCGTATGGGAGTGGCTGTAAACTATTGTCCTGGGCAATTGGGGGTCAAAGGGGTTGGGTACCAGATGGTAATTGTACCCTAGTGTTCTAGCAAGGCTGAATGTAACCCCTGGGGAAAGATGACGAGTCACGCAACGCACAGGAGGCCCAAAAAAGGGAGATGACGTGCACGCAACCCCTCCTAGACCACGTGTGCAGAAAGAAAAACCTGCACTACGCTGTGGCACCCAGTAACACAAGAATGAACGTATGCGTGTCACACGCAGCCTAGAATGACCTCTGAAGGGGTAGGCTACACACGGGGCAAGCACAGATGTTAGATACGTGCGTGACTCACCGTCTGCCAGGTAAAAGAGCTTGAAAAAGGAGCGCGTTTGGTTGGCAACACCCCCGCCAAAAGAAGATTTGCACTCTGTCTGAGGAGACAGGACAACAGTAGAAGGGAACACTGTTTGAGGGAACAGGCCCAGGTAAACCAGTAAAAGAGAAAAAAGAGAAAAAGCTGTCAGAGGTAACAGGGAGTACGAACTTGAAACGCTGTGAAGTAAATCACATGTGAAACGACAAGAAGTACAGAATTCACCCACTCGCTCTCCACGAAAAGCATGTACAAGGAAATGGTGTTCTACACGTACCTTTTATGCAGGCCCACACGTCCAGCGTCACTTACGCGGCGTGTACGCGCTAGGGCCATTTCCACCAATTACACGCTTTGTCACTTCTGGTGTAGGGCCATTTCCACCAATTACACGCTTTGTCACTTCTGCGTGTAGGTCCATTTTCACCAATTACACGCTTTGTCATTGCCGCGTGTACACGCTAGGCCCATTCCCACCAATTACACGCTTTGACACTCGGACGTGTCTTTCATTTTTTTCACACGCAACATTTTCCAACGTGTGCGCAATTCAACGTGCATGTGACTTCATAGACGCGCATACGCTGGCGCCGCGTTTACGCGCTAAGGGCCTTTCCTCGAATTACACGCAGACGTGTTGGATTTTCACGTGCCAAATCACTCCGTATCAAGCTGGCGACGCGTTCACACACGGAAGACCACGCTCCTGCCCAGAAGGCCAAATTACTGCCCCCCAGAGCCCTGAGCACGCTCCCACCTGCCATCTGCTGCTGCCTGACTGCCTGCTGTCCACGTGCCCTGCCATTTGCTGCCTGCACATCAGCCAGGGGTGCTGTTGCTGTGACCACCCCTGCTGGAACAGAAGACTCCCGACTGATTTTCCATCGCCCCACAGCCCAGCCCCAGGACCCAGTTGCCCACCCACTCCTGCCTCTGGGGTTGCCATGTCGGGCACTGCAACATCTGGCACCAGTGGCAACCCCCGGCCAAGGAGGCAGAGGGGCACCAGCTTCACTGCCACCAAAGTTGGTGTCCTGGTGGAGCATGTCCTGGGGCAGTATGATGCCCTCTTCGGAAGGTTGCGTGCCGACAAGGAAGGACGGACTCGGATCTGGATGGACATCATGACTGCCATCAACACGGAGGAGGTGGCAGTCCGCGACTACGAACGTGTCAGGAAGCGCTGGAAGGACTTCAGGTGCAGGACCCTCAACAAGGCCTGGCGCCTCCTGAAGGCAGCGGATGCTAAGGGGCGCCAGGGCCACTTGTCGGAAGATCAGATGAGGGTCCTGGAACGCATATCCCCAGCGCTCCACATCCAGGTCCTTGAGAAGCAGACCCGCCTGGAGTCGAGCGGTAAGTGTACATGCATACTGATTGTAAGCTGTGCGTGTGGTGGTGTGCCAGGAGTGTGCAGGTTGAACATGTATTTTTATGTGGCCAAGTAGGGGGGGGTGTACAGGGCCGTGAGGGTGACACATGCGAGGGGTCTCATGTGTGACACATGGATGGTGCTTGTGTGTGTGGGCTTGCATGGCACAGGATGTGGAGGAATGATTGTCAGGTGTGACATGGATGTCGATCAAAACACTGCGACAGTTGGCGGAGGTGTACACATGCATGCAAGTTTGGTGTTGTGTGTGCATGTGTAGTGTACTCCCTATGTTGCATGTGATGTGTGGATGACCTTTGGCTGCTCATGCTGTTGTATGTGAATGGATGGTGCTGGCTGTTGCATTATGGCTGTGGTATGGCTCATGTGTGCAAGTTGAAATGACATGTGTGTTGGAGATTGTGATGCCATGTCTGAGGTTTACCAATGCCACTCATGTATAACTGTCATGTGTGTATGAGTCCATTTTACAGTGCCCTGATGCTTGTGTTTTCTTTCTCCCTGTCTGCAGCGTCAACTGATGAAGAGGCCGGAGAAGGTGCTGTGGAGCACAGCGCCAGGGGTCGCACCACCAGCCGGAGACGCAAGGCCCGGATCCCCTCCCAGGTTGTGATCTCGTCGGGGAGTGAGGAGTCCGGTGCCGCGTCCCAGGCCGCAGCTGCCGAGGGGAGGTCCAAGAGGCGGAGGTTGGAGTTGGACTCCTCGGCAGCAGAAGGGGCAGCTGGGACCCCACAGGGCCCAACGGGGGAAGATGGCACAGAGTCATCCAGGTTGGTGGGGGGTTTGGTGGAGGAGGAGGCCGTGCAAGCGACAGTGGCGGGGTCTGGAGGTGAGGATTCCACTGGTGCTAGTGGTGCAGTGCAGGATCAGGGACAGGAGGCAGCACAGGCCGTCGCAGAGGTGCCTGTGTGCAATCCTGTCCCTGCTCCTGTCACTGCATCATCTTGCACCAGCGGGGATGCCTACCTCCAGACCCGTTCTCAGGGAGAGGATTGGCTTACGACACCTGACCTTCCACTCCCTGCGGATGTGGCTATCCTGCACCAGGTTGTGCCTGTCCAGGGTGGGGTGGCGTTGCGTCAACGGGCCATGCGAGCTGACCTGCAGTCTTTTCATGATGAGTCTGCACGTTTTCTCGCATGGCTCATTGACCGCTTTGACCCACTGGGACAGCTCACCAGGGCTGGATTCCTCCGTTTCCTGCACCTTGTTCCGACCCCCTTCTCCACAGAACCCCCTATGCCCCAGTCGTCCTCCATGCCATCTTCCCACCCATGTGTCACCTGGGTGCCCTGTGGAGCTGCCTCCGACCGTGCGGCCAGGCTGTTGGACAACAGATCCCTGCCACAGTCGGGAGTCGGACGTCCAGCAGGGGTGGCCACGTCAACGACTGCACCCCAGCTGGAGGAGGATGTGCAGGCACCATCAGACAGGGCACATGGACAGCAGCAGCTGCAGCAGCAGGAGGCTGTAGGTGGGAGCCACGATAGCTCGGGGCCTTCAACATCGGAGGGGCAGGCATCGGCCGGAGGGCAGGAGGACCCTGGACGGGAAGTGTCTTCCGTGTGGCAGCGGTTGGGCCATGCCTAGATGCGGAGCGGCGGCAGGCAGAAGAGGCGCGGCTCATGATGGTCAGGGCGGAGAACTCCATGCGGAGGGCCCTGAGGCGGGCCGAGTGCCTTCGAGGCAATCCGCAGGGAGTTGCAGGTGAACATGTCGGCGTCCCTGCGGACCCTCGGGGCCATGGAACAGGACCGCCTCCGGGACATAGACGAGGAGTTCGATGATGCCCTGGCCCGGAACACCACTAAGTGAGCCGCTGGATTGGCCCGCCGCCATTGTATATAGTTATTTAGTGATAGGTTTCCTTTGCAGTTTATTTTTCTTTGGAGTCGATGGACACTGCTCCACCTTTTGTATATAGTTCCATTTTAGATAGGTTTTTTGGTAGGTTTCATTTCTTGGGATGATGGACCCTGAATACTTTGTACATAGTTGGACTTTGGATTTGGATATTTTTTTAACTATGAATTTTTTTTGCCATGGAGCAATGGTTTTCTATTTCTTTTTTACCTTCATTTACTTTTCATGGACTTGAACTTTGGAAGATATTTTTTCGTATTGTCATTTATTGATTTCATTTTAAAAAGAGACAGCCTGCTTAATTTTTTGATTATTTTACTTGTGTATTTTGGTTGATTTTGATAGCCATTGCTGTTGTTTTTAATACATTATTTTGATTTTTTCATTCTTCAATGTGTGGTTTCATCTCATTGTTTTCATGCATGTCATGATATGGGTTTTCAGGTTCCCTTGCAACCATTGTGTGTGTGTGAGACACATGTGTTGATTTACATTGTTTCCATTGGAGTAGTATCATGGGCACATGTAATACTTGGTTGTGTCTTTGGGCTGTGGTGGCTGGCCATGAGGCACATGCTTGAGGATTGTCAGGGCCTGTGGGCAGGGGGACATGAGTGGGGGCCTGGTGGAGGCTGCCCCTGCACTGCTGGGGGGTGGGGGTGGTGGGAGACATGAGTGGGGGCCTGGTGGAGGCTGCCCCTGCACTGCTCGGGGGTGGGGGTGGTGGGAGACATGGGTGGGGGCCTGGTGGAGGGTGCCCCTGGTGGCTGGGGGGTGGGGGTGGTGGGATACATGGGTGGGGGCCTGGTGGAGGGTGCCCCTGGTGGCTGGGGGGTGGGGGTGGTGGTAGACATGAGTGGGGGCCTGGTGGAGGCTGCCCCTGCACTGCTGGGGGGTGGGGGTGGTGGGAGACATGGGTGGGGGCCTGGTGGAGGGTGCCCCTGATGGCTGGGGGGTGGGGGTGGTGGGAGACATGAGTGGGGGCCTGGTGGAGGCTGCCCCTGCACTGCTGGGGGGTGGGGGTGGTGGGAGACATGAGTGGGGGCCTGGTGGAGGCTGCATCTGCACTGCTGGGGGGTGGGGGTGGTGGGAGACATGAGTGGGGGCCTGGTGGAGGGTGCCCTTGCACTGCTGGGGGGTGGGGGTGGTGGGAGACATGGGTGGGGGCCTGGTGGAGGCTGCCCCTGCACTGCTGGGGGGGTGGGGGTGGTGGGAGACATGGGTGGGGGCCTGGTGGAGGGTGCCCCTGGTGGCTGGGGGGAGGGGGTGGTGGGAGACATGGGTGGGGGCCTGGTGGAGGCTGCCCCTGGTGGCAGGGGGGTGGGGGTGATAGGGGACATGAGTGGGGGCCTGGTGGAGGCTGCCCCTGCACTGCTGGGGGGTGGGGGTGGTGGGAGACATGAGTGGGGGCCTGGTGGAGGCTGCCCCTGCACTGCTGGGGGGTGGGGGTGGTGGGAGACATGAGTGGGGGCCTGGTGGAGGGTGCCCCTGCACTGCTGGGGGGTGGGGGTGGTGGGAGACATGGGTGGGGGCCTGGTGGAGGCTGCCCCTGCACTGCTGGGGGGTGGGGGTGGTGGGAGACATGGGTGGGGGCCTGGTGGAGGGTGCCCCTGGTGGCTGGGGGGTGGGGGTGATGTGAGGAGACATGAGTGGGGGCCTGGTGGAGGCTGCCCCTGGTGGCTCGGGGGTGGGGGTGGTGGGAGACATGAGTGGGGGCCTGGTGGGGGGTGCCCCTGGTGGCTGGGGGGTGGGGGTGGTGGGAGACATGAGTGGGGGCCTGGTGGAGGCTGCCCCTGCACTGCTGGGGGGTGGGGGTGGTGGGAGACATGAGTGGGGGCGTGGTGGAGGGTGCCCCTGGTGGCTGGGGGGTGGGGGTGATGTGAGGAGACATGAGTGGGGGCCTGGTGGAGGCTGCCCCTGCACTGCTGGGGGGTGGGGGTGGTGGGAGACATGAGTGGGGGCCTGGTGGAGGGTGCCCCTGGTGGCTGGGGGGTAGGGGTGGTGGGAGACATGAGTGGGGGCCTGGTGGAAGGTGCCCCTGCACTGCTGGGGGGTGGTGGGAGACATGAGTGGGGGCCTGGTGGAGGGTGCCCCTGCACTGCTGGGGGGTGGGGGTGGTGGGAGACATGGGTGGGGGCCTGGTGGAGGCTGCCCCTGCACTGCTGGGGGGTGGGGGTGGTGGGAGACATGGGTGGGGGCCTGGTGGAGGGTGCCCCTGGTGGCTGGGGGGAGGGGGTGGTGGGAGACATGGGTGGGGGCCTGGTGGAGGGTGCCCCTGGTGGCTGGGTTGTGGGGGTGGTGGGATACATGGGTGGGGGCCTGGTGGAGGGTGCCCCTGGTGGCTGGGGGGTGGGGGTGGTGGTAGACATGAGTGGGGGCCTGGTGGAGGCTGCCCCTGCACTGCTGGGGGGTGGGGGTGGTGGGAGACATGGGTGGGGGCCTGGTGGAGGGTGTCCCTGGTGGCTGGGGGGTGGGGGTGGTGGGAGACATGAGTGGGGGCCTGGTGGAGGGTGCCCCTGCACTGCTGGGGGGTGGGGGTGGTGGGAGACATGGGTGGGGGCCTGGTGGAGGCTGCCCCTGCACTGCTGGGGGGTGGGGGTGGTGGGAGACAAGGGTGGGGGCCTGTTGGAGGTTGCCCCTGGTGGCTGGGGGGAGGGGGTGGTGGAAGACATGGGTGGGGGCCTGGTGGAGGCTGCCTCTGGTGGCGGGGTGTGGGGGTGATAGGGGACATGAGTGGGGGCCTGGTGGAGGCTGCCCCTGCACTGCTGGGGGGTGGGGGTGGTGGGAGACATGGGTGGGGGCCTGGTGGAGGGTGCCCCTGGTGGCTGGGTGGTGGGGGTGGTGGGATACATGGGTGGGGGCCTGGTGGAGGGTGCCCCTGGTGGCTGGGGGGTGGGGGTGGTGGTAGACATGAGTGGGGGCCTGGTGGAGGCTGCCCCTGCACTGCTGGGGGGTGGGGGTGGTGGGAGACATGGGTGGGGGCCTGGTGGAGGGTGCTCCTGGTGGCTGGGGGGTGGGGGTGGTGGGAGACATGAGTGGGGGCCTGGTGGAGGCTGCCCATGCACTGCTAGGGGGTGGGGGTGGTGGGAGACATGAGTGGGGGCCTGGTGGAGGCTGCCCCTGCACTGCTGGGGGGTGGGGTGGTGGGAGACATGAGTGGGGGCCTGGTGGAGGGTGCCCCTGCACTGCTGGGGGGTGGGGGTGGTGGGAGACATGGGTGGGGGCCTGGTGGAGGCTGCCCCTGCACTGCTGGGGGGTGGGGGTGGTGGGAGACATGGGTGGGGGCCTGGTGGAGGGTGCCCCTGGTGGCTGGGGGGAGGGGGTGGTGGGAGACATGGGTGGGGGCCTGGTGGAGGCTGCCCCTGGTGGCGGGGGCGTGGGGGTGATAGGGGACATGAGTCGGGGCCTGGTGGAGGCTGCCCCTGCACTGCTGGGGGGTGGGGGTGGTGGGAGACATGGGTGGGGGCCTGGTGGAGGGTGCCCCTGGTGGCTGGGGGGTGGGGGTGGTGGGAGACATGAGTGGGGGCCTGGTGGAGGCTGCCCCTGCACTGCTGGGGGGTGGGGGTGGTGGGAGACATGAGTGGGGGCCTGGTGGAGGCTGCCCCTGCACTGCTGGGGGGTGGGGGTGGTGGGATACATGAGTGGGGGCCTGGTGGAGGCTGCCCCTGCACTGCTGGGGGGTGGGGGTGGTGGGAGACATGAGTGGGGGCCTGGTGGAGGGTGCCCCTGCACTGCTGGGGGGTGGGGGTGGTGGGAGACATGGGTGGGGGCCTGGTGGAGGCTGCCCCTGCACTGCTGGGGGGTGGGGGTGGTGGGAGACATGGGTGGGGGCCTGGTGGAGGCTGCCCCTGCACTGCTGGGGGGTGGTGGGAGACATGGGTGGGGGCCTGGTGGAGGGTGCCCCTGGTGGCTGGGGGGAGGGGGTGGTGGGAGACATGGGTGGGGGTCTGGTGGAGGCTGCCCCTGGTGGCAGGGGGGTGGGGGTGATAGGGGACATGAGTGGGGGCCTGGTGGAGGCTGCCCCTGCACTGCTGGGGGGTGGGGGTGGTGGGAGACATGGGTGGGGGCCTGGTGGAGGGTGCCCCTGGTGGCTGGGGGGTGGGGGTGGTGGGAGACATGAGTGGGGGCCTGGTGGAGGGTGCCCCTGCACTGCTGGGGGGTGGGGGTGGTGGGAGACATGGGTGGGGGCCTGGTGGAGGCTGCCCCTGCACTGCTGGGGGGTGGGGGTGGTGGGAGACATGGGTGGGGGCCTGGTGGAGGGTGCCCCTGGTGGCTGGGGGGAGGGGGTGGTGGGAGACATGGGTGGGGGCCTGGTGGAGGCTGCCCCTGGTGGCGGGGGGGTGGGGGTGATAGGGGACATGAGTGGGGGCCTGGTGGAGGCTGCCCCTGCACTGCTGGGGGGTGGGGGTGGTGGGAGACATGGGTGGGGGCCTGGTGGAGGGTGCCCCTGGTGGCTGGGGGGTGGGGGTGGTGGGAGACATGAGTGGGGGCCTGGTGGAGGCTGCCCCTGCACTGCTGGGGGGTGGGGGTGGTGAGAGACATGAGTGGGGGCCTGGTGGAGGCTGCCCCTGCACTGCTGGAGGGTGGGGGTGGTGGGAGACATGAGTGGGGGCCTGGTGGAGGCTGCCCCTGCACTGCTGGGGGGTGGGGGTGGTGGGAGACATGACATGAGTGGGGGCCTGGTGGAGGCTGCCCCTGCACTGCTGGGCGGTGGCGGTGGTTGGAGACATGAGTGGGGGCCTGGTGGAGGGTGCCCCTGCCCTGCTGGGGGGTGGGGGTGGTGGGAGGCATGGGTGGGGGCCTGGTGGAGGCTGCCCCTGCACTGCTGGGGGGTGGGGGTGGTGGGAGACATGGGTGGGGGCCTGGTGGAGGGTGCCCCTGGTGGCTGGGGGGAGGGGGTGGTGGGAGACATGGGTGGGGGCCTGGTGGAGGCTGCCCCTGGTGGCAGGGGGGTGGGGGTGATAGGGGACATGAGTGGGGGCCTGGTGGAGGCTGCCCCTGCACTGCTGGGTAGACATGAGTGGGGGCTTGGTGGAGGGTGCCCCTGCACTGCTGGGGGGTGGAGGTGGTGGGAGACATGGGTGGGGGCCTGGTGGAGGCTGCCCCTGCACTGCTGGGGGGTGGGGGTGGTGGGAGACATGGGTGGGGGCCTGGTGGAGGCTGTCCCTGCACTGCTGGGGGGTGGGGGTGGTGGGAGACATGGGTGGGGGCCTGGTGGAGGGTGCCCCTGGTGGCTGGGGGGAGGGGGTGGTGGGAGACATCTGTGGGGGTCTGGTGGAGGCTGCCCCTGGTGGCAGGGGGGTGGGGGTGATAGGGGACATGAGTGGGGGCCTGGTGGAGGCTGCCCCTGCACTGCTGGGGGTTGGGGTGGTGGGAGACATGGGTGGGGGCCTGGTGGAGGGTGCCCCTGGTGGCTGGGGGGTGGGGGTGGTGGGAGACATGAGTGGGGGCCTGGTGGAGGGTGCCCCTGCACTGCTGGGGGGTGGGGGTGGTGGGAGACATGGGTGGGGGCCTGGTGGAGGCTGCCCCTGCACTGCTGGGGGGTGGGGGTGGTGGGAGACATGGGTGGGGGCCTGGTGGAGGGTGCCCCTGGTGGCTGGGGGGAGGGGGTGGTGGGAGACATGGGTGGGGGCCTGGTGGAGGCTGCCCCTGGTGGCGGGGGGGTGGGGGTGATAGGGGACATGAGTGGGGGCCTGGTGGAGGCTGCCCCTGCACTGCTGGGGGGTGGGGGTGGTGGGAGACATGGGTGGGGGCCTGGTGGAGGGTGCCCCTGGTGGCTGGGGGGTGGGGGTGGTGGGAGACATGAGTGGGGGCCTGGTGGAGGCTGCCCCTGCACTGCTGGGGGGTGGGGGTGGTGGGAGACATGAGTGGGGGCCTGGTGGAGGCTGCCCCTGCACTGCTGGGGGGTGGGGGTGGTGGGAGACATGAGTGGAGGCCTGGTGGAGGCTGCCCCTGCACTGCTGGGGGGTGGGGGTGGTGGGAGACATGACATGAGTGGGGGCCTGGTGGAGGCTGCCCCTGCACTGCTGGGCGGTGGCGGTGGTTGGAGACATGAGTGGGGGCCTGGTGGAGGGTGCCCCTGCCCAGCTGGGGGGTGGGGGTGGTGGGAGGCATGGGTGGGGGCCTGGTGGAGGCTGCCCCTGCACTGCTGGGGGGTGGGGGTGATGGGAGACATGGGTGGGGGCCTGGTGGAGGGTGCCCCTGGTGGCTGGGGGGAGGGGGTGGTGGGAGACATGGGTGGGGGCCTGGTGGAGGCTGCCCCTGGTGGCAGGGGGGTGGGGGTGATAGGGGACATGAGTGGGGGCCTGGTGGAGGCTGCCCCTGCACTGCTGGGTAGACATGGGTGGGGGCCTGGTGGAGGCTGCCCCTGGTGGCTGGGGGGTGGGGGTGGTGGGAGACATGAGTGGGGGCCTGGTGGAGGGTGCCCCTGGTGGCTGGGGGGTGGGGGTGGTGGGAGACATGAGTGGGGGCCTGGTGGAGGGTGCCCCTGCACTGCTGGGGGGTGGGGGTGGTGGGAGACATGAGTGGGGGCCTGGTGGAGGCTGCCCCTGCACTGCTGGGGGGTGGGGGTGGTGGGAGACATGAGTGGGGGCCTGGTGGAGGGTACCCCTGGTGGCTGGGGGGTGGGGGTGGTGGGAGACATGAGTGGGGGCCTGGTGGAGGCTGCCCCTGCACTGCTGGGGGTTGGGGGTGGTGGGAGACATGAGTGGGGGCCTGGTGGAGGGTGCCCCTGGTGGCTGGGGGTGGGGGTGGTGGGAGACATGAGTGGGGGCCTGGTGGAGGGTGCCCCTGCACTGCTGGGGGGTGGGGGTGGTGGGAGACATGAGTGGGGGCCTGGTGGAGGGTGCCCCTGGATGCTGGGGGGTGGGGGTGGTGGGAGACATGAGTGGGGGCCTGGTGGAGGGTGCCCTGCACTGCTGGGGGGTGGGGGGGTGGGAGACATGAGTGGGGGCCTGGTGGAGGCTGCCCCTGCACTGCTGGAGGGTGGGGGTGCAGGGGGACATGAGCAGGTGTGCAGGGTAGTCCTCTGTTTTGTGGGCTGCCTGCAGGGGCCGTGGAGGGTGTACAGGGTACACCTGTGAGGACCCACCCAGCCTAATCGCGTGTGTAACTTCCCACGCACCCCTGCAATACACGTACCAAGCCAAATCGTGTGTGATAATTCCCGCGCACCCCTGTAATACACGTACCTGGCCAAATCGCATGTGAGAATTCCCGCGCACCCCTGTAATACACGTACCCAGCCAAATCGCGTTTGATAATTCCCGCGTACCCCTGTGATACACATGCCCTGGCTAATCGCGTGTAAAACTTCACGCGTACCCCTGTAATACACGTACACTGGCCAATCGCGTGTTAAACTTCCCGCGTACCCCTGTAATACACGTACCCTGGCTAACCGCGTGTATAACTTCACGCGTACCCCTGATATGCACGTTACCCGCTTTGCGTTCCTTGTTTGGCAGCCCTGTAAACTGGTCCAGGGTTAGCGCAGCCCTTTGCGATGATTTTGCGATTTTTATGGCTTTTCCTTGCGCGAGGGCGTTCTTGGGGGCGTTACTGGCGCTGCTGCAGGGTCGCTGCGATACTCTGCGCCACGGCTGGTTTGGGAGCCTAAAATCCATGAATACGCTGTGCGCGGAAATCGGTTTTAGCGCACGTGCCTGGCGCAGACAATCGCACGCGGACACTGCGCCAGCCGCTTGCAACACTTTTCTGCGAAATTCTATGAATTACCCTGTTAGTTGCAGATGGTAATGAAGTTGGAATCTTTGGTTCTTTCTCTCTCAAAGAAACACAGTAGAATATGTTAAGCAGGATAGTTTAAAATTAATTGCATACAATTTCACATATTAATGTACTTTTTAGACCCCTGTAATCAGTACATTATATGTACTATGTTTGGTACAACATTAGTGTGTTCTACACAGTTGTTGTATTGACGTTCAATAATCATTGGGTCATTGGGAAACAAATCCACAGAGGATTAAAAAGGACCTATTGCATTTATGGGAGGGTAAGTGTGACAGTATTTTTATTTGAAGTGTGTTGTAATTAAGGGAATGTTTAAAGTGGTTAGATACCTGTTGGTGTATTTTAAGTATATTGAACGTTAGAAGAAGTTTTCTAGTAAGAAGAATTGTGATGGTGTATTTGGAGTGCAGTGCAATGAAGGGTATTTTTAAAGTAGTTAAATACCAGTTGGCATATTCTAACTGTTTATTGTGCTACAGTTCAGTGACTGCATTTGAGTTTAAGGAATATTAAGTAGGCATTTGTTAGAATTGCTGGTAACCTATGTTTTAGAGTAACAGACATATTGTTACATTCAAACCAGCCACTTCTTTTTTGACATATGCAGTATGCTGGCCTGCAGTGGCTGTGGCACCAGTGTGGTAGATTATCCCTACTGTTGTGAATGTTTTCTTGCCAAGAGATACTTGGCTTTGTGTGAAGCTAGTAAGATTACCATTTATTTTTGGTACCATCTGCATTGCACCTTAAAAGCATTAATATCAGATATTGGTTATGTGAGTTTATTTGTATGGTGGAATGGTTGTCTGAATTGCAAAAAGTGCATAATAGGCCATGATTTACATTTTGCAGAAGCTGTTGAAATGGAATGGATTCACAATTTGGTATGGGTACATACACAAATTGTTCATTGGTAATGTTCTCTTGTGAAACTTTGTTGCAGAGACAGCATGTATGTTTTCACATGTATGAAATCTGGAAGATTCTATTTATAGGTATGATTTGGTTTCTAGTACTTATAGTAAGTATATTAGACATTCTTGAGGATCTTCCTGTGTGTTTATGGTGACTTTTACCATTCCTATACAGTAGTTAAATTCTTGCCTTATAGCTGAGACACTTAAAGTGTTGTCAGGATTATTTGTGGCATTTCTATGAAGGACTAGCATTTATAAACACAAATGGTCTGGGCCAGGCCATTTAAGTAACTGTTTTGAACAATTGGTGGTGATTGGAAGAGGAGATTGATTGTTATATTTGTATAGCAATTTACTCCAGTTGTGTTGCTAAATTTAAATGGACCAGAGAGTTGTCTGTGTCATTTGATGGGCCTGCACTTGTTTTTTTTAGAAGAAATATTTGTCTTTCTCTCTTCAGATGGATGTGCACCTGTGTTTGCACCAGACCGTTTTGTCGTTGTATTGCTTGATGGAATTACAGTTGTTTTTGTTTCTTTGGTGGTATTGTTTGGAGATGCCTTATAGGTTCTTTTTGTATTACTTTTCTTTTTAAAAGTTTAGCTTTTTGAGGTACAGGGTACAGTGCACGTAGCCTGTTGTAATCTAGGATACAAGGAATGTCAGCGTTGACTTGTTTGCATCAAAGTTGACTAGGAATAGATCTTCGAGTGTATGTAGACATGAAAGACTGTGCTGCCAATGTCAATTAATGCATAATCTAGGGTTAGCCCTTGTGATTTGTGAATAGTCACATCATATGCAAGCAACAGATATAATTGTTCTCTAAGTACGTACATGTCTTTGAAAAGAAGGAATCATGCGATTGTGAGGCCTATTTTCTTAACTTCTGCAAGTTTGTCAAAGTGGATGTTGACAAACTGAATGATGTTGTCATGTGGATATGGTTGGAAGCCAACAATTGTACCAATTGCTACTCCACTAAACCGTGTCGTACGTCAAGGTTAAGTTTTAGAAATAATCTGCAATTAAGACACAACATTAACATTTTCTCCAATCCAGCTGTGTTGGATATGGATTTTTCTAAACTATTTAGTTGTGCTGTTGCTTGTTGACACATAGGGAGTGCCATGACGTGCACTTCATGTTTGTCTGTTGAGCCAATATGCAGCATGGGTTGCATTTTTTTTTTTAACATTGTCTCATTAAATTGAGTACAGCTTGCTAGGGTTGGCATTAAGGACATGCATTTTATATTTTGTTGAGTTAATTGTTCCATTACATCAAGAGCAGATTTGTTTCGGCCATATAGCTCATGGATTAGTCTACTATTTAAGATGGATTTTGCATCTTTAGCAAGCAGACCCATTCAAATGCTTTGTAAAAGGTTAGTATAGGTGAGGTCTGCAGACTGATGTATGTTTTGAGTTAGTTCTTTGTACTGAAAATGTTGCCAGAGATGTACATATCCTTTGATTTACATTTCCGATGCTGCAGAGTGTTTCACGGGATTGTTTGTGTCCAAATAGGTTCACCTTTTACTGGTGTTTACATAAGCATGTTTTCCTCCCAACAGTTCTTCATAGTAAATTTTTGGAACTTCTTGTATTCTGAGGTGAATTAAAGCCAACACGAGCTTGAAAACCATGCTGACTTCATGTATTAGGAGTACTTTCATTTGTTTCAGAATTCTGTGTACTTCAGTTGCAGCTTCTGCTGATAATTTGTAGTCTAGTTTGTTTTGGTGTTCTACTGGAAAGAGCAGTAGTCGATGTAAAGTTACAACTCCTATGTTAGGCAGCTTGTCCTGTGGGGGCTGTCACAAAAGCTGAAAGGTTGTTGTTTGTTAAGCTTTGTAGAAATGTGCTGATTATTTTAATGCACAATCTTTTTCCAGAACCAGTTTCTGCACCTATATACAGGAGCAGAGGTTTATATTTTTTTACAGGTACAGGTTTCCATTTCATGTTTAAAACCATGTTCAAATTTTCAGTGACTTCTGGATAGATGGTGAGTTGTTCATCATTTAGCTCTGATTTCAGCACTGACAAGTCTTCTTCCGATTCAGAGGTGTCACTAGAGGGGCCCTGAGGAGGCTATAGCCCCAGCTCTTTTGGTTGTAGCCCCGGATTGAAGCTATGGGGCTACAACCAAAAGACTAGCCCCGAGTCCCAACCGATATTCGCATTTAATTCTTTGTACATGTTTTTTGTTCTTTCTCTGAGACTGCGCCCATGTTCTTGAGTCCTTCTGCTGAGCCTCCATATGAAGGCCTTTGTCAGCTCTACTCACAGTTCTGTTGGAGCCATGTAATGGGCCATAACGTTGCACCATTGATGCCCTAGTGGGTGTCTCTTCACATGCTCCTGCAGCGTATCCTGCTGACAGTTGCTCACTTCCCATGCAGGGGAGCTGGCAAACAGTGCGTCATATCTGAGTATGCGGGAGCCTATAAAACCAGTAGATCAAAACCATGGTTATTCAGTGCCCATATGGGGAGCGTGTACCCATTGCAGTCGGCGCACTCCAGGGATCCTCACTTTCAGTCGTGATAGTAGCAGGGACAGGAGGAGAGGGAATGTCCTGGTGCCAAACGGTATGAGGTTCGGTAGGCCATTTCTCTCCCGCTTAAAATATCCAACCACTTTTGTCTTTTTGTGGGTTTGGATCTCTGTCTTTCTATCTGACAAAATTTCATCCATTACTTTCTTGCCTTTCTCCTGCCAATATTCTCCCCCTTGTCTCCTTTTCCTCGTTGTCACTGCTTCTTACTCGCATTTTACTTTCAACACATTAATATCTTTTTTTCTGTCAAAAGCTTTCCTTTCTTCCAGTCTCTCACATCACCCTCTCACAACTTTACTTGCTGTTTTTCGTGCACAGCCCATCGGCGCCTTTGCATCGCACAGGCTTTTCCCTTACAACACACAATTTCTGTAGGAAAAAAGGCATGCATCTTCTTTTGTCACTCACACTGTACGTATTGGCTCACCTAATCACTGCCTCCTGTTCATGCATTCACAGGCTCCTTCTCGACACATGCACACCCCACCCCTCCTCACATTCACGTACCTAGACCCTTGCATGTACCCACTCCCCTGGAGGTTGAGGAGCAAGTGTAGTGTTAATGAACATCAAACACACATTGTGCAAGCGTATCAAAGGACCAATTTATCTGCAGCTGGACCTATACCTCTGCAAACATTTGTATCATGCCCAGGAGTGGGTTTATGCATGTCGCATTGTCCGAGGGGGTGCTGAAGTTGGTTTAACTGTTCCAGAAGATTCCAGTGGCTAAATGTCAGTTGTAAATGTGCTATTGGTTTAATAAAAATGTCTTAACCATGTGCCTTCAAACACTTCATTTAGATATGTCTCTTGCAATTAACAAGCACTGACAAAAACAACAGCTTTGGCTTGTGTATACGTATTACATGGACATTTTCCAGCCAGTGCTATCATATGGCCAGGTAATAACACTACTTTCCAGCTGTTTGCAGCTTATGGTCAGGTTGTATCGTTTTGCCAGTGCCTGGCAAATAGCTAACCCATGCCTTCACAAAGGCCACAACTGCTGGCTCTCTATGCATACTTGGCTTCCCTTGTGTGATTGTTCTGTTTTGATTTTTTTCTGAGTCTATAGAATTGTATTTATTTATTTGTGATGTATAAGTTAACATCTTCATACAGGACTCTCTGCAGTTCTGCTGCGCAGCCGCCCAGCCTGGCCTCCAGAATCGTGAAGGCAGCACCGGACGCCATATGAATCAAAGGGAGATTACCTCTCCAAACATGGTGGACAAAGAAGCATTCACTGCCCTGCAGCCCACAGCACCAGCACGCCAAAATGCCTATTGGCCAGCTGGCATGGAAATTATGCCCCTCCCCTGAAGCTGGATGGCACAGCCGGCCTCGACAGAAGGCCGAGACCTAAGGCTGCTCATAGGTCTCTCTGGAGCTCTCTGCTGCTCGCCGCACTGGCTGCACCCACATTCATCCATCCGAGTGGGGTGAATTCCAGGTGGAAGACACAGTATCTACACATACCCGAAGCCTGCGACTGCCCTGCTTTGCCACGCCCATCCGTCTTCACAAGGTATGTCTTGCAACTTATTAATAAACCCCTGACCCAGTCAATGAGCATGTCGCACAGACTCCGTAATCACTCTGATTGGCCACCCCATCTTCTTACTAGAAAAATTGAGATTATTCATGCTAATAGCTCTGTGAATACTCCTCTGGCTGCTAGCACCCCGGTCCCTGGCAATATTCCCTCGGACGCAGCTACTGACACTTTACGACCAGGTTGGTCCTCCTTCCCTTCCCTCTTTTCACTGAAGAGTTGGTTCTTAAGGCTCTTCTTCAAATTAAATCAAGTGCACCTTCTGATGTTGTGCTATCAAGAGTCCTGGAGGAGATTATACATGAGTGATTACTGAGGCTGTTAATGCCTCCTGCCAAATAGGGTTTATTCCACCTGACTTAAAGGTTGCAACAGTAATTCCACTTCTAAAAAAGCCCTCACTGGATTCTTCTACACCGGCTAATTTCTGGCCTATTTCTCTTCTACCTGCCATTATGAAACTCTTGGAATCACTGTTTTTTCCTCTTTTGTCTACTTTTCTTGAACTTTCTGACTGTCTTGACCCAGCCCAGTCTGATTTTCAGCCAGGCAGTGGTACCGAGAGCATCCTGGTTTCTGTACAGGATGAAATGGCCAGGCTGGTGGATGCAGGAGGTTTCTGAGCCCTGATATTGTTAGACCTTTCAGCCGCTTTCGACACGGTTGACCCTCCCACCCTGCTCTCAAGCCTGGACCAAGTCGGCATATCCGGTCAAGTTCTAGCTTGGTTCTTTTCTTTTCTTAAGGATAGATCTCCATCCCTCCTGCTGTCTCCTTTTCTCTTTAAATCTTCTTATTTTACCTGTGGTGTACCTCAGGGATCTGTTTTGTCACCCATTCTCTTTAATATATACATCTGGGCCTTAGTGTGCCTTATTCGCACCTTCGGCATCAGGTGATATTCGTACACCGATGACACCCAGATCCTGATCTGATTAGATCTCGATCGGACTGAGGTGTCGCTGTGTCTTCATAAGTGCCTGACCTCCATTGGTGAGTGGATGGGCCTTAATTGGCTAAAGTTGAATGGGGACAAAATGGTGGTGCTGGTGATGGGCTCTCCCCCTGACCCTTCACTTTGGATTTTGACTTCCTGGCCTTCCTCTCTGGATTCTCCTCCCGTGCCTGCAGCAAAGGTAAAGAATTTGTGAGTTATTATGACAGCCACTCTATCGATGGAATCCCCAATATCATCTGTCTGTCAGACTGGGTTTTTCCATTTGAAAATCCTCTGACAAGTCCTCCATTTTATACCACCTTCCCTGTGGCCACTGGCGGTGGCTGCAATGGTATCTAGTCGTCTGGATTATTGCAATTCTCTTTATCTCGCACCGACTAAGGGGCTGATCCTTTGACTGCAGCGCCTCCAGAACTTTGCAGCTCGGGTAGCGACTGGATCACGGTATGGTGCTCATATTTCCCCAGTCCTACGCCTTCTCTATTGGTTACCGGTGGCCAAACGTATTGAATTTAAGGCACTTTGTTTTGTGCATCACGTGCTACATGGACAAGGAGCGGAATATTTGCGTATCAAATTCTCTCGCTTCTTCCCCAAGTGTTCTTTGAGATCCGAATCTATGGTATGCTCTGTTTACCATCATTTTGCCGTTCCCGATTGGCTGGCCATGCTTTTTCTGTTGCAGCAGCACAGCTGTGGAACAAGCTGCCAGTCGAAGTGAAAAGGATTGATTACCATCTGGCCTTTAGGAAGGCTTTAAAAACACATCTTTTTTAATTATGGCGGATGTTGGTTGATGGCTGTGTTTTAGGTTTCTCCTTTTCTCTCCTGCGCCATGATGCCTCCAGGCGACCGTGCACTTTACAAGATGCCTTAACATAACATAACCTTCCTTTTTCCTACCCAATGCCTTATCACATAGTCGTCCGACTACCATCCTCATCACAATCACGGCACTACGCATATTTTGCCTGGTTAGACCTCCTTCAGTAGTACAGAGAAACTTGCTCCTCACTTTGCACACTGAGCTCTAGAACAAATGAAAAAGCTCACTGCTGTCATGGTCGCCACATGAGGCCATCCGGCCCCTTAGACAAGGCGCTCCCCACAACCTGACCTGCCTACATGAACACTCAACGCTGCCCCATACTGGCGTTCACCAGCAATGGAAGTGCAAGGAAAACCAACGTTATTTAACGTCGGCCTGGAGGAGCTGCGCACTCTGCATGAAGAGGCCCTCCACCATCAAACACCATGCAGATTGGCAAAACTGGACCACAACCTCCCATAGCGTTAGACCTCTGACTTTATGTCACGCAAGCACCAAGATCCCAGATCTTGCATGTGCTGCACAGCCCATCGTCAATACAACTTCTGTAACAATTTACCCATTAGAACTTCCCATGCCTACGATGAACAATGCTACATGTAAGTTCGAACATAATGCACCCATTTCTAGTGATGCACTAATTTCTAGTGCTGCCACATGTATGCCAGAGTCAAATGCTCCCATTTCTAGTGACACCACATGTATGCCAGAGTCAAATGTTCCCATTTCTAGTGACGCCACATGTATGCCAGAGTCAAATGTTCGCATTTCTAGTGATGCCACATGTATGCCAGAGTCAAATGTTCCCATTTCTAGTGATGCCACATGTGTGCCAGGGTCCAATGTAACCATTTCTAGTGATGCACTCATTTCTAGTGATGTCACATGTATGCAAGAGTCAAATGTTCCCATTTCTAGTGACACCACATCTATGTCAGGGTCCACTGTACCCATTTCTAGTGACGCCACATGTGTGCCAGGGTCCAATGTACCCATTTCTAGTGATGCACTAATTTCTAGTGATTCTATATGTATGCCAGAGTCAAAAGCTCTGATTTCTAGTCAGGCCACATGTATACCAGAGTCAAATGCACCTAGTCCCCATGATGCTGCATGCACCTTACAGCCAACTAATAAGGAGACAGACTCAGATCCAGTAACAGTGCACCTTAAATGAGCACTCAACCAACCAGATCTCTCCTGGCCCAAGCCCTCGATATAGCTGACATCATTACACCAAACAATCTTGACCTCATAGCCATTACAGAGACATGGCTGCATGCAGCAGCAAAACCATCCCTCTTCCTCATCATTACTGACAACTACACCATCTTCCGGAAAGATAGAATGCTCTGCAGAGGAGGTGGTGTAGCCATCATAGCCAAATGCCATCTGGCCATCAGAGAAGTACCTAAGCTAGTTTTCCAAATCAGGAGAACTGCTATCCATCAAACTACCCCTTTCCAATACCACTACACTCACAAACCACTCCTTCTACAGACCACCAGACCCGTTAAAGTCCTTCGAGGATGACATCACTTTGCTCCTCTCTAAGGATTCTAACCCCTCCTCCCACATCATCCTCATGGGTGACATGAATCTTGGCCTCAACGACCCGACTGATGATAGTGCCTTAACCTTGGTCAACACTAATGAAGCCCTAGGCTTCTCCAACCGTATCACATGCCCCACATATGTCAAAAGTTATAGGGTAGAATGGCTGGCAGACTTGAACTGCAATAGCAACATCGAAACTAATAACCCATGCCGTGGTCTGACCATAACGTTATAATGTTTAACACCCCAAAAGATAGCCAAATCGGTGGGAGGCAGCTACCTGCACCAGTCACACTATCAAGAAATGCCCAAAACATCACTCCTGCCAACATGCTCCCTCTACTGCAACCTATATTGTACACCCAGCAATCTATCAATGACCCTAAATCTATGGTGTAACTATACAACCATACACTCCTCCTAGCCATAGACAAGATTGCCCCGTTTAGGTCATGCAAATCCAAACCACCAGCCCATTTAAGCTCATGGTACACCCTAATCTCAAAGCCTTATGACCAAGCGAGCCGCTGAGACTATGTGGAAAAAATCACCATCAACCGCTAATAAAGAACACTTCATCACCTGAGCTAAAGCTTAGAAACAATCAATCCTCCTTGCCAAGAGCTTAACCTACAATGAGAGAATACAAAAAGCCAACTCAGGCACTAGAGAGCTCTTTACCATCTTGCGAGAGCTAGAATCTCCTTTTGCCCGCCAGAAAGTTGCCACAAAGACACCACATGGTGCTTCAACATTCAAAAGGCATTACTGGACAAAATCACCTTACTCCTAACATTGAGACTAAAAAAAAAACTTTCACTAACAAAGATATCACTACCTACCAGGCTTCCACCACCACAACCCAGTGATCTTTTCGAATTTAACTCAGTCTCGAATGAAAACGTCACTAAAATCAATTAAGGCCTTCAACCATCTAGATGTCGAGGGGACATCTGCCCAGCATTATTTTTAAAAACTATGCTGCCAATTTCGCCCCCTTTAATCACATCCCTTATTAACAACTTCTTTGCCTCGGGTAACATATCTGAAAATCTTAAAGATCCCTGGGTCTTGCCACTATTAAAAAAGCCTACTCTAGACCCTAATATCCCCACAAACTACTGCCACATTACAACAGTGCGTAAAGTTTTGGATAGAGGCGTGTATCTCCAAATACAAAAATACCTGGTAACTAACAACCACTTGGGCTTACATCAACCAAGATTCCATCCGGGCCATGGAAAGGAATCCACACTATTGGACCTAAAAATCTGAATGGATGAAATCATAGACAATGGCAATCTGGCCATCCTACTCGTACTGGACGTATCGGTGGCCTTTGATTTAGTAAAGCACAAAATCCTCTGCTAACACCTCACCTCGGAACCTGGATAGAATCCTTCTTGTCTAATAGAGCAATGAGGATTTTTTTAGCGGCATTCCCCCACCCCAGTCACCTGCAGAGTATCTTAATTCTCCTGCGTCTCCCCTACTTTGTACAATATCTTCACCAAGCCCCTCTTTGCCCTACTGGATGAACAGGGTGTCTCCTACACCAACTACACGAACAACACCCAGATCCTCTTCTCCATCACAGGTAACCATAACTCCGACTCCATCTAACCGAATAAAATATACCATATCATTCAGGCATGAATGGCCCAATATGGACTTTGCTTAAATGATGAAAAAACTGTGATACTTCTCGTAGGAACTCAAACACGCCTAAACAAGCTAAATGACGACTACAAATGCTTCATCATAGATGGCAACATCATCTTAGTTGCTGAAGAAGTAAAGACACTCAGGCTGTAAGTAGATTCCTTGCTCTCTCTAAAAAGACAAGTGGAGGTGATCACTTCTGTCTCAGCATACACAATCAAACTTATCAACGCCTGCAGACCCTTCCTCACCGCAGAGAGCTGCATCACGATAGCCAGAGCACTGATCCTCTCTAGAATAGAATATTGTAATGCCTTCTTTGCAGGCTCAATAGTGTGCAACATGAAAAAACTCAAGGTGAGAAGAAATGCCCACTGGTTGCCAGTCCGCAAGCACATCATATTTAAATCCCTCTTGCTGACGCATAAATGCCTGGCCAACGCCTGCCCTCCCTATGTATCGAAAAAATGTACAGAGCCACAGTCCTCTAGACCCACACAAGATGCCTATTCACACCTCCTCTTTGTCCCCAGATTCAAGCCTAAAAAATCAGGGGGCTGTAGCTTCCTGGTCGTAGCAGCTAAACACTGGAACACACTCCTGCTCTCTTTGAGATCTGACACCTCCCTCTGGTCCTTCCATAGGAAACTCAAAACTTGGCTATTCACACGAGATCATGAATTAACTGGCTCCACGCGAATGTTGTGCATGCAAAGTTTACAAATGACTGCATGACTGCACTGACAGTCAGGGACCTGCACCTACGTAACTGGTGTCCCGACCGCAGGGCTACTCACCTCAGAATGTTGTTCATCTTCTTGTCTTCTATGTAACTATTGCCTAGATGCCTATCGGCTCAGAGTGCTCTACAAATATTAAATACATAAATAAATAAACCGTTAAGAGTACATGAGAAGAATGAGAATCATTACTGGAACATTCACCCACTTCCCACATCCCAGTCGAGATAAACAGGCCGATTCATGGAATTAATGTGCGGCGAAAATTCCGGCGCAGAGGTGCCAAAACGTGCGATTCGCAGTAAAAGTGCGAAAATCGCAGTGCAACTGCGAAAATCGCAGGGAAACCAGCGCACATCGATTCATGGAAGTCCATGCGCGAGAAAAATATTGGATGTGCACTGAAAAAGTGCACGGCGCATGCCGGCGCACAGGTCATCCAACGGCGTGCGCCACGGCTGCTGCGAAATCGCACATAGCGTGGCGCACATTACAAAAGTAGGCGTAACACAGGGCGTAACACTCGGAATGGGGAACAACGCGTGAAAATATGGGTGTCACGGGGGAAGTACAGGAGGCAAGTGCGTGGAACGCCCACACACTTGCCTACAACTCGTATTCATGGAATCGAATAGGGCAAACCAGCACACGGTCAAAGACGCGCACAGGGCCAAACAAGTACGCCACAAGAAAGCAGGCGGTAGCGTCCCTGCGCCTGAAATAAATGTGCGCCAAAATGTGCGCTAACAAAAAGCACCCATATACAGCTATCATGAATGATCCATACAGTGGCCCTCTAGGACAAATGAGGTGCAAAGGGGTACCGACAAACACGGACACCCGCTGTGTGAAAAAAAGCGTGTGCGTGTATTACGGGGTTCGTGGGAAGTTCCAGACGCGATTGGCCTGGGCACGTGTATTCCGGGGTGCGCATGAAGTTTCCCAAGCGAATTAGCCGGGTACGTGTATTTCGGTGTGCGCGTGAAGTTCCACACGCAATTTCAGCAGGGTATGTGTACTCCGGGTGCACGGCAAATTCCACACGCGAATCCAGCAGCCTACGTGTATTTCGGGGGTGCCGGGGAGTCCCTCACGTGAATTGGCCCTGTGGGTCCTCCCAGCTGTTCCCTCTACACCCTCCACGGCCCCTGCAGACGGCCCACACCACAAGGGACTACCCTGCACATGTCCCGCAGGCAGCCCATCCACCATGGCCATGCCCTCCAGCCAACCCACATGTCACCTTGCACTACTGCCCACCAACGCATGTCTCCCAGCACCCCCACTCCCCAGGATCCAGGGACACCATCCACCAGGCCCCCACTCATGTCTCCCTGCACCCCCACCCCCCAGCACTGTAGGGCACCCTCCACCAGGCCCCCACTCATGTCTCCCTGCACCCCACCGCCCTGCATCCAGGGACACCCTCCACCAGGCCCCCACTCATGTCCCCCTGCACCCCCACCTACCTGCATCCAGGGGCACCTTCCACCAGGCCCCAACTCCTGTCTCCCTGCACCCCCAGCCCCCTGCATCCAGGGGCACCCTCCACCAGGCCCCCACTCATGTCCCCCTGCACCCCCACTCCCCTGCATCCAGGGGCACCCTCCACCAGGCCCCCACTCCTGTCTCCCAGCACCCCCACCCCCCAACACTGTAGGGCACCCTCCACCAGGCCACAACTCCTGTCTCCCTGCACCCCCACCCCCCTGCATCCAGGGGCACCCTCCACCAGGCCCCCAGTCATGTCTCCCTGCACCCCCACCCCCTAGCACTGTAGGGCACCCTCCACCAGGCCCCCACTCCTGTCTCCCTGCACCCCCACCCCCCAGCACTGTAGGGCACCCTCCACCAGGCCACCACTCCTGTCTCCCTGCACCCCTACCCCCCAGCACTGTAGGGCACCCTCCACCAGGCCCCCACTCATGTCTCCCTGCACCCCCACCCCCCAGCACTGTAGGGTACCCTCCACCAGGCCACCACTCCTGTCTCCCTGCACCCCCACCCCCCAGCACTGTAGGGCACCCTCCACCAGGCCCCACTCATGTCTCCCTGCACCCCCACCCCCCAGCACTGTAGGGCACCCTCCACCAGGCCCCCACTCATGTCCCCCTGCACCCCACTCCCCTGCATCCAGGGGCACCCTCCACCAGGCCCCAACTCCTGTCTCCCAGCACCCCCACCCCTCAGCACTGTAGGGCACCCTCCACCAGGGCCCCACTCATGTCTCCCTGCACCCCCACCCCCCTGCATCCAGGGGCACCCTCCACCAGGCCCCCACTCCTGTCTCCCTGCACCCCCAGCCCCACCCCCCAGCACTGTAGGGCACCCTCCACTAGGCCCCCACTAATGTCCCCCTGCACCCCCATCCCCCAGCCGTGCGATTTGCCTGGGTACGTGTATTCCAGGGGTGCGCGGGTAGTCTCACACGCGATTCCATCTGGGTACGTGTATTATGGGTCCGCGTGAACTTCCACACGCAATACCAGCAGGGTACGTGTATTACGGAGTTTGTGGGAAGTTCCACACGTGATTGCCCCGGGTACGTGTATTTCGTGGTGCGCGGGAAGTTTCACACGCGAATTTGCAGGGTACGTGTATTTCGGTGTGCGTGTGAAGTTCCACATGCGAATGGGCCTGTGAGAGTGGGGTACGTGCATTCTAGGGGTGGGCGGGAATATTTACATGGTCGCCTACATCGCGCCAAAAAATAAAAGGTCCAATCCTGAAACACGTACGCCAGCATGAAGCAGGCGCACGTCCCGCGCAGCATAAAAGAGTGCGCAAACAACAAACAAGCTCAGACGCCAGGATGAATATACCGTTCCTAGCAGCAGTGGCCTTGGGATACCGCAGGAGGAGGAGAAGGATAGTCAGGGCCAGAATCTTCACACCCAGAACCAGCCTATTTGGTATGCCTGATGACCAGGTGTATGGGAGGTACAGGTGCACTTCTTGGCTACCGGATCATTTCAGCGGACAAGTGCCATAGTGGAGGGGGGGGTGTCACAGGCCACGCAGTCACGGTGCCTACACCAGGTGTTGGCCATCATCACTGCACGCCCATCAGTCCGCAGGCACATATACCTGCCCAGAACACCTGCAGAAAGGCAGGCTGTCAGCCAGGATTTCTACAGGGTGGCACAATTCCCCAAAGTGCTAGGTGCCATTGATTGCACCCATGGGCTCTACGTCCCCCCAGGGCATCTGAGCACATCTATAGAAACTGCAAGCACTGGCATTCCATCAACTTCCAGGCAGTATGTGATGCCAAGGGAATCATCACCTCAGTATATGCCAACTATCCAGGGTCCACCCACGACAGCTTCATTTACAGGATATCAACCCTAAACCGGGACATGGAAGCTGGGCGGCATGGCGATGCATGGCTGCTTGGTGAGTAGAAATGCCACAGCACACGCATGCATGACAGATACAGAGTAATGCCAATACCCCACTAATTATCCCCATCACCACCTCCCCAGGGGACAGTGCCTACCCTCTGAGCACACACATGATGACGCCAATTCGGAACCCCATCACGCCTCCTGCAAGATACAACACAGCCCATATTGCAACACGGGGAATAGTGGAGCGCACATTTGGAGTGCTCAAGTCACACTTTCGCTCCCTTGACCGTTCTGGTGGGCAGCTGTTATACGCTCCCCCAGTAGTGTGCAGGATCATAGTGGCAGTGTGTGTCCTGCACAATGTTGCAACATGCCGGGGCCTGGCTGTGGACATTGTGGTACCCCCACATCCCCAACCACATGCACGCCCGCTGCGGATGGGAGGGGAAAGGGCACGGGGTGAGGCAGCCCGTATGCAGCTGGTGGCTAATTACTTCACATAGAAAGCACACCCCTGTGGAGTGCACACAGCCCTGGAACATACCAGCTGACAATCAATGATGATTCAATCTGACAATTCTGATGAATTAAGGGACAGTCTACTGTCAGAACCATAGCAGCCTGAGATTGTTCATCTGGAAGTGTCACAATGTGCGCATCCCTACCTAGACAAACACCACCAATGCAGTGTCATCAAAAGACACACTTCCATGCTGCAAAAAATAATACCCACTTGCAAAATACAACATGAGAACAGTGCCATGTCACCCAACCCCTCCCCGGCACGGCCACACAACACACCATGGCATGTCATGCAATGTGAGAGCAAACAAATGAATCCCCACAACATGACCCAAGTGTCACCAACTACAGTGTCCCTAATGGAAAATGGCCACACATGAAATGCTCACAGTAATGCAGGACCAACAACACACATTACCAAATACTTACCAATAATACCAATCACCTACACAACCTTCAACCTACCATAAACATGACAGTACAGACTTAAAAAATTGGTAGCCTCACTACCTGATAATGCCAGCACTTCGAACACTTCCAACTATACAGTGTTAGCGCCACGCAAAAGTGTAGGTGCACTGCTTACAACATGGACTCCAGTTCCAAAGTAGACCACCTTGTGAAGACATAAGAAATGGACCTGCAAATTAGAAGGATGAGATGGATGCATAGGCACATATCAATACACCATGCAGTGTACAATACAACAACAATATGCACTAGGAATGTATACACAGTATTGACTACAGACTGCCCACACATCAAATGGGAGTCCAACGTCACCGTGTAAGTCAATGTCACTTGGGCACACCCTTTGCAAGCCCATGGAAACGGGAAGCAGGAGTGGTGTGTGTCACACAAACCCAAGCATCTGACCCAAATTCAGGACAAGCCTGCATGTGCCCAGCCACAATACAGCGTATGCCCACGGGAGCCACACAGGGCAACACACTGTCCACAAAATCAAGAATCAAAAATAATAAAAATAAATAAATAAATAAATGAATAAAAAATAAAAAATTGCCATGAATGGGCCCGGGGGGGGGGGGGGGGACACCCAGGAGGTCCCAGGACAGGGTGCACACCAAAACCCACCTGTGTGGATCTGGCGAAAAAAAAACCACCTCCATGGGCTCATGGCCTGCACGGCCACCCTATTGTGGGAGAATCGCTGCTGTCGCTCTCCTCGCACTCTGCAGCTGCATCAGGAGGTGGTGGCACTATGGGAGGCAGCCCACGCAAAGCCCTAGTCTGGTCCTCCATGGCAGCAAGCATGCGGGTGTGGAAGGTCTGGTTCTGGAGGATAATTGTGCGGAGGTCCCCATGCAACAACTCACGGGATGCCCGGACCTCCTCCCTAGTTGCCTGCATCTCAGCTGAGAGCGTACGTGTGAGCCGCTCCAGCTGCTTTTCTGTCCTCGTGTTAGCTGAAGCCTCAAGCTCAACCAGAGTTGCCCTGAGCTGACAGAGTTACAGCCTCAGGGCTTCCCTGTGGCCCTGGGACTCAATAGAAATGGCTTCTCGCAGAGTCTCCAGTGCTGCCCGCCTGTCCCTGTTGGACGCCAACATATCCTCCCTGTGTGACTGGCTAATCCAGTCTGTTGCCTGCTGTAGTTGTTCAATTAGCCTTTCTTGGGGGACAATGGAAGTGGCCACCCTATCCATGGCCTGAGCAATCATCTCAGTTGATGCTGCCTGTTGGTTTGCCATACCGTATATGGATTGCTCCCATGCGGTATTGCCAGGTGGCGTATGGCCACCGCATCGGCGGGCACCACACCTGTCTGGGGCAAGGCGAACTGCGCCTTGCTGTGCCGGCACTGCCTGAGGCTGCAGGACTGCATTCCCCCTCTGATCTGCTGGCCCAGGAACAGGATCAGATATAGCGGAGTGTGACCCTGCAGCCGTAACCACCAAAGGTGGACCTACCAACACTGACATCCCCATTGAGGGTTCTACCCCTGGTGCAGGTGGGTTGGACAATACAGAATCCCTCCCAGAAACACTTACCTGCGACGGCACATAGGTCTCATCATCCAAATCGACACCTGAATAGAGCTCGGGGGAGGTGCACCCAGAGACACCCCTTGAGATGACGGTCTGCAGCAAGTGTGGGTTCTCACCCGCCACCACACCACATCCCTCACTGGTGCCCGGTCGGGCCTGAGACCCCTCCTGGGTCTGCACCATCTCCACAACCCCAGCAGTATCAAGTGCGGCATCCCCTGCAAAGACATGAAAGAAAACAAATAGGAACAGGCATTAGCACCATGGAACTCAATTAGGGCTGAGAAGCAACAGAAACAGTACTTCATTGACACATGTCCCACATGACTATAACCCTCCCATGCATGCACTGTCACTGCGTATGAAGGGGAGGCAATTGGCACACATTGATGACACCAAGATGGAAGACCAACAAATTTGCTCCATGCTGCCAAGCAGTGCCATCACACATTGGCTTGTGATTGGCATGTCCAATACACATACATGACACATGCCATCACACAGATGGCATGTACCCTAGCCATGTCACACATGTGATAATAGGACTGAGAAATGCCTAGTGAAAGTGGTGGAATGCAGACAATCAGCCTGAATGAACACAGAATAACATGCAGCTATGTTGTGGCAAGATGACACTTCAAGAGCAACTGGTGTGATGTTGGGCTGAATGTCTACTGTTGCCAGAAGGGATACTGCAACACCCAAATCCTGGTGCGCAGAATGTATTGTATGAAGCACATGGGTGACCCAAACCACTCAGGCACACACCCCCTCACCTGGCACTCAATCGGAAGCACTCTCACACACACCATGCACATGGATGACACACACATGCATGCGCACTAACCGGACAATGCCTCGTAATCTGGCAGGTCTCCCACGCCTTGGATCTGTTCCTCCGTGACGTAGATCCCAGCAACATACTCATGTGTAGTGAGTTCTATGTCCTCTGCCGGAGACCCACCTCCAGTGACTAGCGTTGCGGCATGACTTGAGGCCAGCTTTTTCTTTGCCCTGCGCTTAAGGTCATTTCAGCGCTTGTAGCAATCATTAGCTGTGCGCCTCACGAATCCAAGGGCACTTATGAGTTCCGCAATGGTCTGCCAGTGTGCCTGACGTTGTGCAGGTGTGGTCTTGCATCCTGCAGTAATCACCATTTCACTGTCATGTGCGGACACATACTCCACAAGTGCATCAAGTTCGGCCTGATTGAAGCTGGGCTTCCTTGGTGGGCCGGACTGTGTAGCCGTGTCTGGGGCATCAGCATGTACTGGACGAGCACTCTTCCTCTTCCGCTTGGAAGGTGGTGGTGATACTGAGTGTCCTACGCCGCTCTGGACACTAGGGGCAGCAGCCCCAGTGGACTGTGGACTAGGAGTGTGGGAATGAACACTCACCATGGGACTTGGTGCAGGCATTAGTTGAAGTGTGATGTGGTCAGGGGGAACGTCAGCAGGATGGACTAGGACCGACACTGTCCTGGCTGGGAGACTCAGAGCTGGGGTGGATGGAGCCGCAGCTGCCCCTGCAGCCTCCCCACCCTGCCTACTCGGGGCAGCAGATGACATAGCTGCCCCTGATCCACGTGGGCTGGTGACACCAACGTGCACCGCCACACATGGCCTAGACCTGCTGACCTGGAAGTCATCCATGGAGTCACCCTGTTCCAGGTCTGGTGCCACAATGGGCTGGTCCAACAAGGGCTGAGCAGGGATGGTGTCAGCCACGTTACCCTCAACCAGGGGGGTGCATGGGTGTCCCTGACTGGTCACCCACACATGGGGGGCTAGGGGCACCCTGCAAGTCCTGACCACGTCCCCTACCGTATCCACCACTGCCACCTCTTGTGGCTCGCCCACCTTTGCCACCCTTACCGCGTGCTCGCCTCCCAACCATGGCACTGATGTTGTTGTGCATATGGGAGTTGCAGTAAACTATTGACCCGGGCAATTGAGGGTCAAAGGGGTAGGATACTAGATAGAATTTGTACCCTAGTGCTCTAGCAAGGCTGTATGTGACCCCTGGGGGAAGATGACGGGTCATGCAACGCACAGGCACCCCGAAAAAGGGAGATAATGTGCACGCAACCCCTCCAAGACCACATGCGTGGAAAAAAAAACCTGCACTACACTGTGGCACCCAGAAACACAAAAATGAACGTGTTCGTGTCACACGCAGCCTAGACTGACCTCTGAAGGGGTAGGGAACACAAGGGGCAAGCACAGATGTCAAATAGGAG
The DNA here is from genome assembly GCF_040938575.1 of Ambystoma mexicanum. Taxonomy (NCBI): domain Eukaryota; kingdom Metazoa; phylum Chordata; class Amphibia; order Caudata; family Ambystomatidae; genus Ambystoma; species Ambystoma mexicanum. Next base: position 716,581,170 of record NC_090924.1, on the reverse strand, counting down.
GGCGACTCACCGTCTGCCAGGAAATATCACGTGAAGAATACGTGCATGTACGCGTTGGCAACACCCCCGCCAAAAGAAGAATTGTATGCTGTCTGAGGAGACAGGACAACAGGAGAAGTGAACACTGTTTGAGGAAACAGGCCCAGGAAAAAGACAAGAAGAGAAAAAGCTATCAGAGGTAACAGGGAGTACGAACTTGGAACGCTGTGAAGTAAATCGCGTGTTAACCGACAAGAAGTACAGATTTTACCCACTCGCTCTCCACGAAAAGCACGTAGAAGGAAATGGCATTCTACACGTACCTTTTAAAGATGCCCACACGTCCAGCGTCACTTCTGCGTGTACGCGCTAAGGCCCCATCCTCCAATTACACGAGCTGACACTCTGACGTGCAGTCATTGGACGTGTAACATGCACCCGTGTACAGGGAAACGCCTGCGCACGCACGTCACAGATGCGCATACGCGCTGGTGGCCTTTGTGCCAATGAATTCGCGTACATGTGCTGACGCGCTTATGCGCTAAGGCCCTTTCCTCGAATTACACGCAGACGTGCTGGATTTTCACGTGCCAAATCCCTCCGTATCAAGCTGGCCACGCGTAAGCACACGGAAGACCCGTGCCCCGAGAACGCTCCCACCTGCCATCTGCTACTGCCTGATTGCCTGCTGCCCACGTGCCCTGCCATTTGCTGCCTGCATATCAGCCAGGGGTGCTGTTGCTGTGACCACCCCTGCTGGAACCAAAGACTCCCGACTGGGATTCCATCGCTCCACAGACCAGCCCCAGGACCCAGTTGCCCACCCACTCCTGCCTCTGTGGTTGTCATGTCGGGCACTGCAACATCTGGCACCACTGACAACCCCCGGCCAGAGAGGAAGAGGGGCACCAGCTTCACTGCCACCGAAGTTGGTGTCCTGGTGGAGCAAGTCCTGGGGCAGTATGATGCCCTCTTTGGACGTTTGCACGCCGACAAGGAAGGACGGACTCGGATCTGGATGGACATCAACGCGGAGGGGGTGGCAGTCCGACTATTCCATCATGTCAAGAAGCGCTGGGAGGACTTCAGGTCCAGGACCCTCAACAAGGCCCGGCGCCTCTTGAAGGCAGCGGATGCTAAGGGGCGCCGGGCCACTTGTCGGACGATCAGATGAGGGTCCTGGAACACATATTCCCAGCGCTCCACGTCCAGGTCCTTGAGAGGCAGACCTATCTGGAGTCGAGCGGTAAGTGTACATGCATCATGATTGTGTGCTGTGCGTGTGGTGATGTGCCAGTAGTGTGCTGGTTGCACATGTGTTTTTATGGGGCCAAGTATGGGCGGGGTGTACAGGGCCATGAGGCTAACACATGCGAGGGCAGTCATGTGTGAGACATGGATGGTGCTTGTGTGTGTAGGCTTGCATGCCAAATGCAGTTGTGTGGGCACACATGTTTGGATGAATGTGTATGTAAGTAGGCATGTTCGTGATGTCACACATGGATGTTGTTTTCAGCTGCATGTATCAGCACTGTGTACATGTGCATGTGTGTGTATTTGACAAGGGTGCAACAGTGATGCAACATGGATGCATGTGACAGCGGGATGTGGAAGCCTGATTGGCAGATGTGACATGGATGCCAATCTGAACACTGCCACAGTTGGCAGAGGTGTACACATGCATGCAAGAGTGGTGGTGTGTGTGCATGTTTAGTGCACTCCCTGTGTTGCATGTGATGTCTGGCTCACCTTTGCCTGCTCATGCTGTTGTTTGTGTATGGATGGTGCTGGCTGTTGCGATATGGCTGTGGTATGGCTCATGGTTGCGAGTTGAAATGACATGTGTGTTGGCGATTGTGATGCCATGTCTGAGGTTTGCCAATGCCACTCACGTACAACTGTCATGTGTGTATGTGTCCATTGTACAGTGCCTTGATGCCTGTGCTTTATTTCTCCCTGTCTGTAGCGTCAACTGATGAAGAGGGCGGAGAAGGTGCTGTGGAGCATAGCGGCGGGGATCGCACCGCCAGCCGGAGACGCAAGGCCCGGCTCCCCTCCCAGGTTGTGATCTCGTCAGGGAGTGAGGAGTCCGGTGATGCGTCCCAGGCAGCAGCTCCAAGAGCTCCAAGAGCAGGATAAGGGGCAGCTGGGACCCCACAGGGCCCAACGGGGGAAGATGGCACAGAGTCATCCAGGTTGGTGGGGGCTTTGGTGGAGGAGGAGGCCGTGCAAGCGACAGAGATGGGGTCTGGAGGTGGGGATTCCACTGGTGCTAGTGGCGTAGTGCAGAACCAGGAACAGGAGGCAGCACAGGCCGTCGCGGAGATTCCTGTGTGCAATCCTATCCCTGATCCTGTCACTGCATCATCTTGCACCAGCAGGGATGCCTACGTCCAGACCCGTTTTCAGGCAGGGGATGAGCTCACAACAACTGGCCTTCCTCTGCCTGCGGACGTGGCTATCCAGGTACGGGTTGAGCATGTCCTGACTGGTGTGGCGTTGCGTCAACGGGCCATGCGAGGTGACCTGCAGTCTTTTCATGAGGAGACTGCACGTCATCTCGAATGGCTCGTTGACCGCGTCGGCCTACTGGGACAGGTCACCCAGGCCGGATTCCTCCATTTGCTGCAGCTTGCTCCGACCCCCTCCTCAACTGAACACCCTATGCGCCAGTCATCCTCCGTGCCATCTTCCCATCCATTTGTCACCTGGGTGCCCTGTGGAGCTGCCTCTGACGGTGCGGCCAGGCTGGTGGAGGAGGCATGCCTGCCACAGTCGGGAGTTGGACGTCCAGCAGGGGTGGCCACATCAACGACTGCACCCCAGCCGGTGGAGGATGTGCAGGCAGCAGGAGCCAGGGCACGGGCAGAGGCACAGCAGCAGCAACGAGGTGGGAGCCATGATGGCTCTCGGCCTTCGACATCGGAGGGGCAGGCATTGGCCGGAGGGCAGGAGGACCCAGGAAAGGAAGTGTCTTCCGTGTGGCAGCGGTTGGGTCACGCCATAGATGCGGAACGGCAGTGGGCGGAAGAGGCATGGCTCACGATGGTCAGGGCGGAGAACTCCATGCGGAGGGCCCTGAGGCGGGCCGAGTGCCTCGAGGCAATCCGCAGGGAGTTGGAGGTGAACATGTCGTCGGCCCTGCGGACCCTCGGGGCCATGGAGGAGGACCGCCTCCGGGACATTGAGCAGGAGTTTGATGATGCCCTGGCCCGGAACATCCCGAAGTGAGCCGTCGGACTAGCCCACTGCCCTTGTAAATAGTTCTGTAGTTAGTGTTAGGTTTCCTTTGCTTTTTTATATTTTTTGGACCTTTTGGACAATGGGCCACATTTTTGTATATAGTTATTTTTTATTAGGTAGTCTTATTAGATAGGTTTCATTTCTTCTGTTGGGATCATGGACCCTGGATTGTTTATCTGTATGTAGTTGACTGTTGGGATTTTTTTTTTTCATTTTGATTTTACCCATGGAGCAATGGTTTTTGGTTTTAATTTTCCATTGGATTTACTTTTGTGAACTGTGACTTGGGACACCTTTCCTTTGGATTATGATTTGTGGTTTTACATTATTTTACGGACATGCTGCTTTTTGTTTTTAATTCACATTTTCGTTTGTTTCTTTTTGATTCCATTTATGTTGCTTTTAATACATATTTATTCATCATAGTTCAATGTGTAATATCGTCTCATTGGTTTCATGCATGTCATGATATGGGTTTTGACATTCCCTGACACCCATTGTGTGTATGTGAGGGAGATGTGTTCATTTACATACTTGCCATTGGGGTTGTATCATGTAATTGGCATTTCTAAGTGGGTGGATGCAATACTTGGGTGGGTGTTTGGCATGTGGAGGCTGCCCATAAGGGCCAGGGATCTAGATTGTGATGACGTGTTGGCTGGGGGACATGTGTGGGGGCCTTCTGGCAGGTGCCCCTGACTGCTGGGGGGTGGGGGTGCAGGGGGAAATGAGTTGGACATGAGTGGGGCCTGGTGGAGGGTGCCCCACAGTGCTGGGGGGTGGGGGTGCAGGGAGACATGAGTTGGACTTGATTGGGGGCCTGCTGGCAGGTGCCCCTGACTGGTGGGCGGTGGGGGTGCAGGTAGACAGGAGTGGGGGCCTGGTGGAGGGTGCCCCTGGATGCAGGGGGGTGAAGGTGCAGGGGGACAGGAGTGGGGGCCTGGTGGAGGGTGCACCACAGTGCTGGGGGGTGGGGCTGCAGGGGGACATGAGTTGGACATGAGTGGGGGCCTGGTGGAGGGTGCCCCACAGTGCTGGGGGGTGGGGGTGCAGGGGACATGAGTTGGACCTGAGTGGGGCCTGGTGGACGGTGCCCCTGGATGCAGGGGGGTGGGGGTGTAGGGAGACATGAGTTCGACATGAGTAGGGGCCTGGTGGAGGGTGCTCCACAGTGCTGTGGGGTGGGGGTGCAGGGGGACATGAGTTGGACCTGAGTGGGGCCCGGTGGAGGGTGCCCATGGATGCAGGGGGGTGGGGGTGCAGGGGGACAGGAGTGGGGGCCTGGTGGAGGGTGCCACACAGTGCTGGGGGGTGGGGGTGCTGGGAGACTTGGGTTGGTGGGCAGTGGTGCAAGGTGACATGTGGGTTGGCTGGGGGGCATGGCATGGTGGATGGGCTGCCTGCAGGACATGTGCAGGGTAGTCCCCTGTGGTGTGGGCCGCCTGCAGGGGCCATGGAGGGTGTAGAGTGAACAGCTTGGAGGACCCACATGGCCGATTCACGTGTAGGACTCCACGGCACCCCCGGAATACACGTAGGCTGCTGGATTCGTGTGTGGAATTTCCCGCGCACCTTGGAATACACGTACCCTGCTGAAATCGCGTGCGAAACTTCACGCGCAACCAGAAATACACGCACCACGGACAATCACGCGTGGAATTTCCCACGCACCTTGGAATACACGTACCCTGCTGAAATCGCGTGTGGAACTTCCCGCGCACCCCGAAATACACGTACACAGGGCAATCGCGTGTGGAACTTCCCACGCACCCCGAAATACACATAACCAGGGCAATCGCGTGTGGAACTTCCCGCGCACCCCGAAATACACGTAACCAGGGCAATCGCATGTGGAACTTCCCGCGCACCTTGGAATACACGTACCCTGCTGAAATCGCGTGTGGAACTTCCCGCGCACCCCGAAATACACGTACACAGGGCAATCGCGCGTGGAACTTCCCGCGCACCCCGAAATACACATAACCAGGGCAATCGCATGTGGAACTTCCCGCGCACCCCGAAATACACGTAACCAGGGCAATCGCATGTGGAACTTCCCGCGCACCCCGGAATACACATACCCAGGGCAATCGCGTGTGGAACTTCACGGGAACCCCGTAATACACGTACCCTGCTGATATCGCGTGTGGAAGTTCACGCGGAACCATAATACACGTACCCTGATGAATTTGCGTGTCAGACTACACGCGCACCCCTGAAATACACCTACCCAGGCGGATCGCACTGCTGGGGGGTGGGGGGTGGTAGACAGGAGAGGGGGCCTGGTGGAGGGTGCCCCTGGATTTTGGGGGGTGGGTGTGCAGGGAGACAGGAGTGGGGGCCTGGTGGAGGGTGCCCCTGGATGCTGGGGGGGTGGGGGTGCAGGGGGACATGAGTTGGACATGAGTGGGGCCTGGTGGAGGGTGCCCTGCACTGCGGGGGGTGTGGGGGTGCTTGGAGACATGAGTGGGGGCCTGGTGGAGGGTGCCCCTAGATGCAGGGGGGTGGAGGTGCAGGGAGACAGGAGTGAGGGCCTGGTGGAGGGTGCCCCACAGTGCTGGGGGGTGAGGCTGCTGGGAGACATGCGTTGTTGATCAGTGGTGCAAGGTGACTTGTGGGTTGGCTGGGGGGCATGCCCATGGTGGATGGGCTGCCTGCGGGACATGAGCAGGGGTGCAGGGTAGTCCCCTGTGGTGTGGGCTGCCTGCAAGTGCCGTGGAGGGTGTAGAGGGAACACCTGGGAGGACCCACATGGACAATTCACGTGTATTACTCCCCGCGCACCCCAGAAATACGTGTGCTCTGATGGAATCGCGTACGATACTTCCCGCGCACCCTGGAAATACACGTACCCTGCTGAATTTGCGTGTGATACTTACCGCGCACCCCTGGAATACACGTGCCCTGATGGATTCGCGTGTATTACTTCACGTGCACCCCTGATGTACACGTAACCAGGACATTCGCGTGTGAAACTTCCCGCGAACCACTGAAATACACGTTTCCCGCTTGGCGTTTGCTGTTTGGCAGCCCTGTTGACTGGTCCAGGGTTAGCGCAGACATTTGCGATGAATTGGGAATTTTGATGGCTTTTCCTTTCGCGAGGGCGTTCTTGGGGGCGTAACTGGCGCTGCTGCAGGGTCGCTGCGCCACTCTGCGCCACGGCTGCTTTTGGAGGCTAAAATCCATGAATACGCTGTGCGATGAAATGGATTTTTTCGCATGCGGCTGGCACAGTGTATCACATGGGGACACTGTGCGCCAGCCGCGTGCGCCACTTTTGTGCGAAATTCTATGAATTACCCTGAAAGTGTCAAGAAGAAACAAAGGGCAAGAGAATCAATTGCCAAAGCTCTTAAACTTATCCCACAAAGTGTGGACGTTGAGAGAAGGGACAATCTTAAATCTGAGTGAAAAGAAAGGAATACATATGTCCCATCGTAGGAACAACACAATCTACACTAGAATAACATGAGAAGAGAACAAGAAAGAAAGGAAGAAAAATCAAGTGAAAGAAACGGTTGAGACCTTGAAGAGCCTAGTATCCAAATTGTCAGAGTTGATAAAAGTAGTTACTAAGATCTACCTGAGGATACTTTATTGAACTGAACTTGGTGAAAAACGACCCTTCAGGAGAAGGCAGTTATTCTCCTGTGCCTTTGTTGCCCTAATAGTGGTAGGGTTAGGATAGGTGCGTTTTGGACAGTGGACTGAACCTGATTTGGACTGGTGGGGTTAGGGAAGGTTCATTTTGGAAAGTGCAATCAATCTGATTTGGACTCTCACAGATGACTGCCGAGCACCGTAGTTAGCTTTGTTAGGTAGGGAATACTCTTATCATAAGGAAAGATAGGAGTTTACAGATTTCATTTAATGAACATCAGAAGTGAGATGGAAGATCAGAGTCTGTGTTCTACTTCTGGTCCACCACAGTAGTTTTACATTAATAGAGTAGGATACTGGGAATCTACTCAAATCTTTTGTAGCTCAAATTGGGAAGTGAATATTGCTTGACTATATTATTTTTATTGTTCATATGTCATCTCTACAGGAGAATAAATATACATACATTCCAAACAAGAGATTGAACGCATTCTTAATGTAAAAGACACACTATTGCACATGTAAATATTTGTTGGTATAGTGATAGAACTGTGAAAGGAAGATATTGATAACATGTTTAGCATACATGGGTTATATCAATTAGTTATGAGATACTCCAGAGGTGGAGCTATGACCATTTTTCTGTACAATAGTAAGCCTGTCGGCTGCTCAAGGGTAGTGGTTTCTCTTGCGCTAAGCACAGAGATCCAACCCTCAACATTACTAGTATCTGCTGATAAAACTGTCACAGCCTGCCTTTGGGATGGAGGCTAGGTTCTAATATGCAGAGATGCTGAAAATAATGACATACTGTTCACACCCCTTGCATGGAGATTTTCTTGCTTCTTGTCTCAGGCACTTTTCCTGTTACCCTGGCCAGTTTCTGTCCCCAGCACTTCTCCCCATGTCCTTGCCCTTTCAGTGATACTGAACTGAACTTTGACCATTTCTTTATTCCCCAACACTTGTCACTGACCCCCCCACACCCATTTACCCTTGGGGCAACACAAATCATCTGTGCATTGCAGTGGGAATATTATGAATAAAAGATGATTAAATGAATACCTAACTAATTAAACAAATAAATACAAATTCGAGAAATACTGTCCAGATTTGGTTTGCACTGATGAAATTCCAGCCATATTCAATTGGAATGTTAATGTTATTATGATTAAACACTGTACACCAGTTTCGGCTGGCCTGGGCTTTTACAATAAATCAGAATTAATTGTAGTATATATTACAAACTGAGTTCAGAAGTTGACTATTTTTCAGTGAGCCCACTTTCTAACCTGGAGGACTGGGCGCCATGTAATGTAGGACTGAAGGATATATATGCAATCTTGGATTTATTTTTTACTAAAAGACTATAGGATAGAGATTTTCCTTTCTTTTAAGCTTATTTTAGTTTTGAGATAGTGTTCTTTTTGGTTGTGCTATTGAAACCCCTAATGGCAAAAACAATGATGATGAGAGGAGAGAAAGGGGAAAGGGTTCTGAGAATCAGGATATCTTCTTGGCATGGGAACTGGCAGTAGTAAAGTCATGGATTGGCTGTATCACAGATGCTTTTTCTGTCCTGTCTCTCACCATGCATTCCTATACTATTATGCCTCTCTGCAGGCCTACGAAAAGAAAATACAAAACTACAGAATCATTGTCAGTCTCTCATTTTAGTCCTAGTTTTCATCCTACTACTACTCCTAGCCTCTCATCTGAGTCCTACACCTAGACTTCTACCGAAGTCCTAGTCTCTCATCCTAGCCTCTTGCCTTATCCATGCTCTTGCATCCTAGCCTCTCATCCAGGTCACTTGACCTAGTCCCTCATTATAAACCACTGTGCTAGTGCCAATCTTTCATTCTGGTCCTAGTACTAGTCATTCTCCTTCATCCTGGTGCTTCACCTCAGTCCTTCTCCTTTAATGCAGCCCTAGACGCTTATACTAGTCTTTCACTTTCATTCTAAACCTATTTCTTCATCCTAGCATTTCATCCTAATCCTTTACCTTTGTCCTAGATTTTTGTCTTCATCATAGTCCTTCATCTTAGATCTGTATCCTAGTCATTCTACTTTCTCCTAGCCCCTCTTCGTTGTCCTTCTACTTCATCCTTTCCTTCATCCTAGTCCTTCTTCTTTGCCCCATTCTTTCTACTTTATCAATTTCCTTCATGCAATCCCTTATTTCTAGCCCTTGTCCCTTTCCTAGTCCATACACCTTTTCCTTTGTCCAAGTTCTTCATCTTAGTCATTCATCGTTCTGCTTCATTCTAGGTCTTATCCTTTCTTCTAGTCCTTCACACTAGATCTCATCCTTTGTCGTAGTCCTTTCTTCTAGTAATTCCCCCAGCTCCTTCTTTCTAGCCCTTCTCCTTTGTTCTGGTCTTCTCCTTCATCTTAGTCCTTTGTCATAATCTTCAAATCTGTCCTTCATTCTAGTGGTTTCTCTTCATCCTCGACTGTGTTCATCATTCTAGTTCTCATTCTCTGTCATTTTCCTTCATCCAAGTCCTTCTCTTTGGTCCGAGTGCTTCTCCTTCACCATTGCCCTTCATCCTCCTCCATCATCTTCATCCTAGTTATTATTCCTAGCCTTTCTCCTTCATCCCAGTCTTTCATCTTAGTCACTTTCCTTTGTCCTAGTTCTTTTTCCTACTCCTGTATACTAGTCCAGTCCTTCTTCGTCCTAACACTTCCCCCTCATTACTCTGCTTCTTCCAAGTCCTTAATCTAAATCCTTCTCCTTTGTCCTAGTCATGGTCATTCCTCCTAGTTCTTTGTTCTATGCATGTTCCTTTATCCTAGCCCTTCTCCTTCTCCCTAAGCCTTTATCCTAGTCATAGTCCTTCATACTAGTCTTTGATGTACGTCCTCATTGTAGTCATTTAGTCTAATCTTTTATCTGTGTCCTTCATTCTAGTCTTCCTTAATCCTAGTACTTCACCCCAGTGCTTTGCCCAATTCCTCTCTTTTAACCTAGTCCTAGTTTCTCATCCTAGTACTTCCCCTTAGCCCTAGTCGTTCTCTATGTTAGTCTTATGACCACATCTTCATCATAGAGAATCTCCTCCATCCTAGTACTCAGTCCCAGGCATTCTTACTTGTTACTTGTTAATGCCTTCTCCTTCATCCTAGCCCTTGTCCTTCATCCTAGAGCCCGTCCCATCCCTTGTCCTTCTTTTTAGCCCTGTTACTTAATCGCAGTCCTTAGTCCTTTTGCTTCACCCTAGTCATTTGCTTTCATGCGAGTTATTCACCCATCTCCTTTTCCTTCGTTCCAGTCATAAAGGCTAGTCTTTTCCACTCATCTTATCTTCTCCTTGATCCTACACCATCATCCTAGTGCAGTATGCTAGATCTAATCCTTCATCATATTCCTCATGCTTCATCCTAGTAATTCACCTTTGTCCTGGTCTTTCATGCTAGTCCTTCATCGAAGTCCTCCACTTTCATCAGTGGCCTCTTTTTTCATCCTAGTCCTCATCTTAGTCTTAGTCAGTCGCTACTGCACAGCCATTCAGTCAGTCTCACACAGTGACGCCACACCCTCTAAATCACTTCATCTATTTTTCTACTTTTCACCCTCCATGTGCTTCTCTTTGCCCCTCCCTCTCTCTCTCTGTCTCTCTCTCATGTCGTTCTCTCATGCTCTCTCTTTTTCTTCCTCTTGGGAGTGTGTAGCTGGTCTGGAGGAAATGGCACAAGAGAAGGTGAAGAAATACTTAAAGGCTGCATAGAGAGTTTGTTAGGAGGCTGGACTCTGAAAGAAGACAATTTAATGTAATTAACAATTTCTTTCTTTGTTATGCTGAAACACCCACCCTCTGAGCGTGCATACGACTCTCCTTGCAACATGTTTTTAGAACTTGTTTGGAGGACCTTATTGACTGGAACTTCAGTTCTGTTACTAAACATTCGACTTGCTGGACTGACAGGAGCAGCTGCTTTAGTTGAAAAGGAAAACGGAAAATGTCAAATATATTGGCTTTGACAATGCTTGCTATTACTTTTGACTATAACAGATGATAAGTGCTTACAGTGTGATAAAATGAAAACAATAGTGTTCGTTTTTTAGCAGTCAGATCAAGCACCTGTTATTGATTCCACTTATTTATTTATTTTTTTAAATATTTAAATGTTTCCAAAAGCCAAAAATGAAAATCCCATGTCACTTATTTAATTGCATACATGTGTTATCTACTCTTACTTCCCAAAAGTGACACAACAAGGAAAGCTGTGCATATCTTACCCACAGCTTATCTTACACATATTAATATCGTTTCGGCCCCCTGACTCATCCCCATGCAGTTTTCCCCGAGTCTGCACTCAAATATTCTTCCCGAGTGCTCGTGTTGTCAACTCTGTAGAACGTCTCCCTCCAACATGTACTCTTTGATCGGTTCAGGGAGGTTCAAGACCTTTGTCCTGCTAACATGTGGAGAAGATCTGTCTCCAAATCCATGCAGCAGGGTCTCAGACAGCTGCTGAGTACGATACCATCGGTTGAACCTTTCAGGGGTGCTATACATCTGGTGTTCGACTTTGTAGAGGTGCATTTACATGTTTTTAGGTTGGTGCATATTCAAGGGTACCATTTAACCTAGTAAAAATACAACCTATGTTTTCTGCCTAGTCCTGCTCCCAATTTGCCAATTTCCGAAAGCGGCCATAACACATTGCCATAGTACCAGTCCTCATTACCATTCAATAAATAGATCTAGTTCTGAAGTCGGTTCTTCCCCCTGAATTGCAGAGAAGCTCAATTGCTTCTTATTTGAAGATACTTAAAGACGGTTTTACTGGGTGGATTACATTTAATTCTTAACGACTCAAATGTGCTTAGGGTTCTCCCCTGAAAACACCAGTTGCAATGTTCTAAAGCAGAATCCGGCCCATGTTTTAATAATATTGTCTGCAAAATATTTTGGAAAGTTCAATTATTCACAAGTCAAATATGGCAGCAAACCTGCAGAATATTGAACTGCGTCAACCAACTGTTCCAGGAGCACGCACAGTTTTCTAATGAATGTTCAGAAGCAGATACACCTAAAATATGCTGAACCGATTCGTAGAATATCTAATTACAGCTTATGTTAAGCAATGGATGGATGACTTCAGCAGGTTTATAATGTAAGTATTCTACAGTACCTATGCATGTGTGTTATGCCTGCTGCCCAATTGGACCATTTAAAGTCCAGGAGAGCAAATCCCTCTTCATTCTGCGCTTTCATTAGCATTGACAGCCTTGCTCTGTTGCCCTTGCCCTGCCAGATAAAGCTGATCATTGGCACGCTGTCGATTCTATGTTGATTCTTGTTCATGTAGGGAGCGGGTGCACAAACAACATATACACATTTCGGCAAGACCATCACTTTCACCAAGCTGAGCTTACCTAACGCTGACAGGTGGAGTTTTGCCAGATGGTCTAGGTGGTATTCATAATTAGTCATGGACCTGCAAGGATCCTACGTAATCTCAGCCACTCGGTACATGTCTGCTTTAGTGGTCCTGGGCAGCTTAACAGTGCACTGTTCCAAATGACTGTAACATTCTTTTGAGCATTTCGAATGTATTCTGATATTACAAGGTATACAGGGCTGTGTCTGAGCAGCAGATACCACACTCTTGAACATGTTCTTAATATTATTCCCAAAGTGTTGTATCTGTGAAGGCCCCACTATTGTACAGATCAGAGGTTCAATATAAACTTGGCGACAGAGGACAGACCTGCCTGGTATAATATTGTATCAAAAGAATATCTGTGAGTTATTCTCCACCAAGCATCATGCTACCGTGCATGTCCTTAATTACCTCACAGTTACAGCTAGAATCCTGAAACACTTCCATGACCTGCCATAGCAACGTATAGGTGACACTGTCCAATGTCTTTTCCACACTGAGAAACTACAATGCTGGCCAGAGGCTCCCATTGGTGGCCACATCTATCAGCATTGCCACCAGCTGGCCGTGTTCTGTGGCATCCTGATCTAGCAAAACCCATGCTCCTAAAAACTATGTTTCAACCCAATCTTACTGCGGGAATTTGAGCAAAGAGTTTATTTTCAGAGTTTAGCAGTTATGAATCAGTGGGAGGATCAATGATGCAGATCCTTGTCCTTTTAAGGAAAGATCCCTATAGTTGAGTCTCTCCATGAGTTCAGTGCAAGAACTGCTTGCCTTATAGTCCGAAAACATGTAGTTAAGCCTGGAGCAAATATGGTACAGAGCTGTGGGTATAATTAAAGGGGATGCCATCAGACCCTGCTGCTTTCCTTCTCACTAGGATGAGTATTCATTTACAAATCTCTTTGCCTTTATTAACTTGTGAGACATCACCTTTTGCAGAGTCAGCCAAGGTGTTTCAATTATGTTTACATAAGACTGAATCTTAACAATGTCGACTGTAGAGTGTACAGGTGCAATAATACTTCTTGATGGACATGATTATATTTTCCTGATTTGAGATAATTTTTATTTTTTTGTATATATGCATGTATGGGATTTATAATGCACAAACCTCGCAGGAAAGCAACTGATCACATGGCAGCTGCACCCTGGGGGTTAATTGTAGATTGGTAGCATGGCAGAGGGAGCTGGAAGGAGCAGAGGAGGGGAAGCTGTCAAGAGGAGAAAAGGCTTTGAGTGAAGCAGTAACATTTTGTTGAGAGTTTCTTTGAAGAGTGGGGTCTTCAGGTCCTTCCTGTAGATTTGGATACTAAGATGTACATTGGAAAAATGTTATAAGAATGAGGTGTATAGCCGGGAAAGGACTGTTTTCTAGTGTTTACTTTTATGTCGTTATTTGTTTCCAGTCTGGCAATTTCTGGGCTTTGGTGGTGTGTTTGGCCTCTGGTGTAACGCTCACCTGGTATCCACGGGGACGTCACCCAGCCTGTTCTGACCTCTTACGATCTCAAACCCTTCCCTGGAGGCTATTCGACTGGAGACTGGGCCTTGTTTTCATGGATAGTGTGCTCTCCGTCCTACTTTCAGCGCAGGGGCACGTTGATTAATGCAGGCTCGTTGCTGCCTAGTTACTTCACTGGCAAGAGTCCGACAGGTAAGTATAATTAGTCTTTTGAACAGTTCTCTAACTTCGTTCCTTTCCTTCCTTAGATGATGGCCGGCGTCCGGGATGGTGGCATGCTGCTGAGATGAGTAGCGCTGAAGGTGAGTGAGAGCGCGATGCGCGATGCACCCCTTTCATATTTGCATTGAACTGAGTTCTTTTTCTGTGTCTTTTAGGTGCCGTGACGTTTTCAGCATGGATGCCGGTTATGAAGAACAAATGCGGTGGGTAAGCACGGTATGCAGCGCCTCTAGATGTTTCCATGGTAACCTGGAGTGTCTTTTCCCTCTTGCAGATGGATGAGAAGTTCCGGAGACAGAGTTCACCCAGAGCGGCTGGGATTCAGGTAAGCGTTTGAAGCTCGTACATTATTTAAAAATAAGCAAAGATTTGCTGAATGCTTACTAATGCCTTTTTTCAGTTCTTCTCCCTTTTCCTTAGGAAGCAGCATGCCGGGATGGGAATGACACCGCAGAAGATTCCCGCAGAACAGAAGGAGCGATGAATGATGGGCAGAAGCGCCGCAAGGTAAGGCTGTTCCTAACGGTGTTCTTGTTCTTGCAGGAGCTGAGCGCAAAAGAAAGATACAGGACTACTGGAGACCGATCCGAACACGGTGAGTGTCACACTGCAGGTGCAGAAAACGCAAAGCATGTTTCTCAGCCTGGGTGTGGCTTAAATAGTCTCTGGGTATCCCAGGTGTCTCTGGGCTGAACCACACCCAAAAGACTAGACCACACATGCAGTTCTGGGATCCTAAATATGTGGGGGCATCCATCTTGTCCTCATTAATGCACTACAAGTCCAATCCCCAATGTTATCCTATGGGAGTGAGTGAGTCTGGTGCCACAAGCGCAAGACTGACTCCAAGTGGGTCTTTGGAGGGATGGAGAGGCCCTTGAGGGCCATGTAGGTGATCGTGGCCTGGCTCCAGCCTGAAATCTTGGAGGGCTGGGGACATGGGGGGCAGGAATCATGACATCTGGAGATGTGTTGCATGGCCAGGTAGAGTGGTGTTTAGGTGATCTGTGCTTGTAAAAATAGCCTGTGCAGCTCCTTTAGGGTGGGGTTGATGTTGTCACATTTTCATAGTGCTGTTATGAGACATGCTGCTTCTTGACCAGCTTTATAAGGGGCCAAGGTAGAATATGGTGTTCTGCGAAAAGGGGGTTACCTTAGTCCGGGTAGCAGATGACAAGGGCTTTGGCAAATGCTCTGACACTCAGGTGGGTATGAAAGGCTTGACGTTGTAGATGAGCACAAACTAGTAATTTTCAGTTTGGGTCTTTTTTGAGACGTGTGTTCTGAATGAGAGGTCACAGTTAATAGTAAAATTAAGAAATATTGGGCTAAATGATCGCTGGGACATGAATTCCTAGAGTTTCGTGTCAGTCAATCAATTCTGGACTTGGGCATGCTTGGTGGGGCTTCCTATGAGAATTAATTCAGTCTGTGTCACGTTGAGCTTCAGATAGCCACTTGACATCCAGGTTTAGTTGAGGGACACACCATGTCTGAGTCCATGGATGTCTTGATGCAATTGATCTATAAGTAAAGCTGTTTGTCTTCTGTGTTTTGGTGTATCTTGATGTTGGTGTGGAGGTCCCATGAAGAGGTTGAATATCACAAGGTAAATGATAGGGCCATGTTGATCTCTGCATGTTACTGGCTGGTGCTATGATTTGTTCAGGCCCATCTGGACCATGTGGTCTCTGTTAGAGAGGTAGGAGGTGAACCGCAACATGCTTGGTTTTGGACTCGGGAGTCAGTGCCGATGAATCAACAGGTATGGGCAATGCACTGGATGAACCAGACATACATAATATTATGCAATAGTAAACCAGCCAGCTACTGGAATGCCACTAGGGCAACAGAGAATTAAAATGGAGATTGTTAGGGGACACAGAAAGTGTGACAATACCTTTCCCTATCTAAATAATAGGACAAACCTGCTGACACAACACATGTCAGTCATGCAAATTCATGTGGATGAGCTAGGGGGGTTCTGGGATTTCCAATAAAATCACATAGGAGGGGTAACGACCCTGCAAGAAACTATTAGCTTCTTCAGACTCAAGACAAGGGGTCTCAAAGATCGAGGTAGAAGACCAAATGTAAACATATTTGGCAAATGGGATAGGAACAGCTTCTTTATCTGGGCAAAATACTCCTATGTGGAATACACAATGTTCTCTTGATTGACATCAGCTGAGACACAGCCGAGATATGATGAATGGCGAAGACCTTTACAAAGTTTCAGAGATTGCAATCCCTGGTGTTCCTTCAATAACCTGCAGACCTCAAAGTAATAGTGAAACCTCAAAGATACTTTTGCTTTTCATTCCAATATTCTGCGATATGAGTTCTGAAGCTAAGTGTCGACAAGTACAATGCAGTTAACAATGTCCGGAGGGATTCAGTTAAAATAGTAATTTATTTGGTCTAGGCAGGTCGCTTCAAAAGAAATGGAGGCGCCAAAGGATCAGGGGAAGATGGTAGGGGAACATGCATAAGTAAATTATTATTATTATTATTTTATTATTATTTAAATAACAGTCGTTATAGAGGGAGAGGGTTGGATGGAGGTGTGGGGATCAGGCTCAGGGAAGGAAAATGAGTGCAGTTTGGATGGGGGTGAGACAGAGGGGATGGGGCGGGAAAATAAAAAAACCTGAAGCCTACATCACTGTTCTTTTGTGTTGTGCTTGCAGTTCTGCTTATAGCCATATATTTTCAATCATAGATTCGCTCCCCATCCCACCTTCCCTTTATCTGCTCCCTCGTTGGCTTGAAGGTTCCCCCCTCACTAACCCTTTGGTCTTGGTGGGCTTCAGGCCCGACCTGTTTTCATTGCTTGGAGTGATTAGGGGTGTGAACGGCTGCTGGCTTTCGGGGCACAACAATGATGAAAAAATTGGAAAATGGGGAAAGGAGAAAAAGCTTTGATGCCAGAGGACTGTGAGACTGGGGTTTCACATGACAACTGTTTCTGGGCTCCGTGTGTCATCACTCTCTTGTTGCTGTCAGCCTCAAGGCTTGTAGTCTGAGAGTGCCCCGCCAGGCTATCAACTGGGGAAAGCTGTGGCTGTGACCAACCCCAGCTATGATCGTGTATGTGCCTAACTTCTTGCCACCCAAGAAGAAAATTGCCCAAGGTGTTGCTGAGGAGTAAGAACACACAGGTACCAACCTGCGATGGCTCTAGCACTGCACTCAGTTACGCACCGGAGTATCCATGCAATCCGGGATCTCCTTTACTTCTGTAACCACAGACCTGGCTATTTAATAAACCTTAACCAACCGAGACCCTGCCACTAAGATCCATTTCCAGGCTTTGGCACCAAAGAATAGGTAATGGACCAACATGTTAACACGGCGTGCCACATACAAGATTTAACCCTGTAGGGGGTGAAAAGCAAGGGCTCGGAGCTCAGCTGTTCAGAAGACACAGTGAATATCTTGCCAGGCTCAAACCTCATTCCACACCTCCTGTCTGGGAGGCCCACAAGAAAATGAACCGCGTCTGAGCCAATACAAGACTCATCACTGGACCTCTCACTCGGCTTCCACTTCTTGGGATGCATGTCAAGGCGCCATTACAGCAGCACACACATGGATAGACCTAGCACCAGACAGTGTGGTGATGAGATATAAGTGGGGTGCTGAGGGTCCCTTCTCATAACCAGTGCATGAGGACTTCTACTGTGATAATGCCTGGTGTGATTTGGCCGCTAGGTGCCCGCTGCACTTTCACTCCCAGGTGTCTGGTAATGATTTATCCCCTCTGTGATTTCTCATAGGGGTCCTAATATAATTTGGCTGTCAGTGTCTCACTGTGAATTTGCCCTACGTTCATGTGTTGCTAGGTGTCCCAATGTGACTACTGAAAGGATAGGCCTCTGGGTGCCCCTTCGGTGATACCCCCCCGCGGGCAATTTCACTCCATTGTTAACTTGTACTGCGTGCTGCCTGCTCCCGTTTGTCTCCACCATCTAGCCCCACTCTGAGGCAGACTGTCCATTGCCAGGGGTACAAGCAGCTAATGAGTTCTCCTCATAGTTACCCCACCTGTAGTACAAAACCGTCAGGGGAGATCACAGCGTTTGATCGGTTTGAAATGCCGATCGGGGTAGCCACTGGCCACTCCCCATCCTAATATGCTCAAATCCATGATTATTTCTCTCTTTTTTCTTTTCGTAATAGAAATACTGAGTATTATTGCTATATGTAAATGTGTAAAAAGTAAAGGTTTTTTGTTGGCTAATGCACAATAAAAAATAAAATAAAAACATTTAAAAAAATCCATGCTTGAGCACACGACACATACCAACTAACCCATCCATAAGCTGCAACCCTCCCCAAAGATATCAAACCTCAGAAGGATAGACTTCTCCACACAATGTAGGTATCAAAGTCCAGATGAAAGCATTCTCATGCCACAGGCACACAAAGAGCTGCACCGGATACGGATACTTCAAAGGCTCATGACGCAAACCACCTAAAAATACACCCGTACACTGCACATTGGTAAATCTGAACTGCACACATCAACGCCATTTTGCATTGGCCATCCCGTGCTACTATTAAAGACCATTGCCCCTTTGGTCGGATCCGCTGGAGCACCAAGAGACCGTGCACGCTCCAGTGGAGCCTGATATAAAACACAACCTAACTGTGAAAGTGGCAAACTCTCCCATTTTGCAAGTCTGTACGAATGTGGATGGTAGTCAACGTTCCACCAGACCTCAGTCTGCACTACATCTCCCTTTCTACACGCTATGCTAATCCTTGAAGTCCATGAAGGTACGCACTCCTTGCACGCAATGACTTCAAACAATCTTTCATATTCAAGAACAAAATGGCGGACCTTGGCCATGCCAGCTCTCACACAAGAGAAAGCATTTCTTGAAAATCTCATTGATCACGAATTGAAAAGTCTCAGGAAATGCGCGCATATTTCTACTGGAATTCTGTAGCAAATCACTGCTGCCACAAAGCAAGCCTCCTTTCATGAGAATTCAGTCATTGAACAATGTTCCTATTTGTTTGTACTGAACTTAGAGAAGTTAACAAAAAATACACCACAAGAGAGAGCCCGTGAGGTTTCCTTTACTTCTCTTTCGTTTTAATCTGCGCTGTTGTGATGCGTGCTTAAAAGTGTCGTGTTAGCAGAATCATCGGAAGAAGATTCTGATATGTTTAAAGCAGTATTTATGTGTAGCATGTTCAGGGCTCGAAATATTAGGTTAACAAAAGCACTTGATATTCGTGATTCCTGTTACAGTTCAACTTAACATGTGTGCGTTGACCACTCCAAATGGGGGTAATAACTTTAATTACAGCGCTTAGAAGCTGGAAGAGTCTCACTGGAAGCACTATATTCTTTTTATTTCTACAACAAACACATATTTGTATTAAAGAAACATATTGGCAAACAAGGCACTGAGACATGTGGTAAATTCCTTATTATGTTTCATGTATTTGAATGCTTTGTATTGCATTCAGAGAGAAGAAAGCACCTACAGAGCAGTCTCATAGCCCACAGCTTTGACCAAATCCATTATTATATCTTATTACAACAGCGATCTTCTGTGCTTGAAGGTTCTATTGCAATCTGTATAGCCATTACAATAGCTTACGGCAGCCGAGTGATCTATGAATTTGCTGGCAATATCTTTTTTTTAATTATTTTTTATTTACTTATTAGTATTTGGTTTAAAATAAAAACCTTTTACTAGTTCTGAACATGAACATTGTTAGGCAAAGTGTGTATGCAGTACCCTCTGGGAACACAATGAACAACTCTGACTACAGGTATAGGAAACCCAACCTTTGTTATAAGCATGTACTACACCGTTTTGGTAGCGTGTTGAGCAGCCAGGCTTATCTCAAGAGGGGTCAGTGTGAGCTGTAGGGGAGTTACACAGAGATTCACAGTGACAAGTATTCAAATAAACACTCACACTCAAGGTTTCTTGAATAAACAATTATTAATTTATTTATAAGTCTGTTAAAATAAGCCTTCAGAAGGGAGCAATATAATAGCAACACACAAATACCCTTCAATATTGTGCACTCTTAGTTTTCTAAATCAGTAAAGACCCTTTTGGAATGGTGCACAGACACAACCTACACCCTCGGATGACTTCAATAGCTAGGGTGCTGGGGACATTAATATCTTTCTGTTTGCATTTAGAATACTGTTATAAGTTGGTAAAAGGAAAAGGTTATTAGAACAACAAGAAACCACAAATATTCTTAAGCAGGCAAATACTTTTGGATCCCCACAGCAAAGCCATTCAGTATAACAGGCTAGGCCAAAGTCAAAGGGCAAACGTCTTATATATGATGAAGCACTCTTGGTAGGTATGTAGAAAAGTATTTTCACAATGATTTCGAAGTCTGTGAAGAAAAGAAGAATCAAATGTAGGGCCACACGCCGTTAGACTTGTGAGGGGTAGAAGATGCAAGCAACTCTACAACAAGAGGTAAGTTCTCTCAGACTTTGTGCATTACCTTCGAATTGAAGGAAAAGTGCAGCAGATGGCTTCTGTTCCTGAGCAGCTCTGCAGATCTCACTGTTCCTGGGCCTCAGTTGTGGGGACCAGAGGGAGGACTTCTGGGGACTCCTGCACTGCAATGGGACGGTCACCGCTCGCAACCGGCAGTCTTCAAATCAGTGGCTGTTCAGTGTTTCAGCTCCTCGCGTCTACCGCTAATAGCAACACTGCGGTTCCTGGCTGTCGAGATGGACTGTCCTTGCTTCTGGGGTGCTGCACTCTGTTGAGGGGGCTCAGGCTCGGTCAGTCCTGCTTCCTGGGAGTCCGGAGGATATTCCGGAAGCTCAAGGCCAGCTTAAAGGCAACGCACACAATCTGGTGTTCTTCTGTACGGTTTCCAGCAGCAACTCTGTGGAAATTCAACCAGCTCCCAGAAGGTGACTTACTTGATTGGTCCCACCAACTCAAGGGTAGAAGTCGTCCTTGCAGGGGCTTCTCTGTCAAAACAAATTTGGAGTTTCAGTACAGCAGCAGGGCTTCACCGGGCAAACCAACAGTCCAGGAGTTGCAGCAGGCGTCTTCTTCAAGTTCTTCTTCGGTTCCTTCATCCAGTGGTCGACTCTGCCTTCCAAGCCAAAAGCCTCACTTTCATTCAGTTCTTTCCCATTCATTCCAGCCTAGCTGTCACTCACCCAGCAGGGTGGCTGTCCTTGCCAGACAGTCAGCCGGCCAATCACTACAGAGTGCATTTGGGTCTCCTAGGAGACTAAACACAGGGAGTTTGGATCTCCTAGGAGACTAAGCACAGGGAGTTTCGGGCACCTCTCTCACTTTCTGACTACCCCAGACACCCTGGAGCCAGAGGCGGGCTTGAATCGGGGATTCCGCCAAAGGCAAAGTGAACAATGGGACCAAACCTGGTTTGGTGCACAGAGTAAATCTCAAGATGGAACTTTCCACAAAGAAATGGTGAAAAAAGAAGACCGGGCCATTTTGACAAAAATGGCACCCTTGGGTGCTTTACTGCAGCTGCGAACGCAGCCCACGGTAAATACACACCATGGTAGTTAAAACGAAACCACTCCCACCAGCCATTCAGTGAAGAAAGGGTAACATAAATTTGTTACATGAGAAGCTAGACAAAGGGGATACTTGGTAGCCCCTCCAGCACCCTATTGTAAGATAGTGTGTGCTGGGTCTAGAAAGTTACAAAGGTAAGTAAAGTCAATTTCACTTTACTGCTCTGGGAAACAGTAGTTTATCCCAGAGGAGGTATTTAAACCTTGCGGAAATCTGAAAGACCTCCCTGTGTCACTGCACTGGAGGTGCTGTGTGACACAATGTAAAAAGATGATGCCTATGGAGCCTGTCAGGCTCCATAACCAAAAGAAACACAAAGCTCAGAAATCACATTAAAATACATGAGATAGTGGGAAAAGGGTCTCACTCTCTCCAGGTTAAAAAATCAAGTCCTCAAAATCCAGCAAAGTTGTGGGGGGTCTCTAAGGTGGAGGGAATTAGCACATTTTGGAGAATTCTCCCTAACATCAAGCGCTTTCCTTTTGTTAAAATTGACGAGCAGAGGAGAAAAGAAAAGGTTTTACAGCCGTTATGCATTCATTGCAATTAGAATACTTTCTGTTAGCTAGAAAGATTCTTTTAGAACGTTTATCAAGGCCAGGGTTACTGGCAGTCTTTCCCCCTGATTCAGTTGGATCCACCACTGGTCGGCCGAAAGCGATGGTTGGTCATTGATATATTTGCCCAGTCATTTAGTCCTCAGATCTGTTATTGCCGAACAGAATAGCACTAAGTGCTGTAGAGATTTCTTGGAGTGTTTGCTTTGCAATGGAACAGTCTACAACAGAAGTCAGCTTCATTCCCAGCCACCCTGGCACCCAAAATCTCTCTGGATGGAAATAGGTTTAGCCGAAAACACATAAACTGGGTGCGATGGTAGCTGCTTGGGAATTTTGTCAAGTATTTAGGCAGTGAGTTGAGCAAACGTGCTTTGAAAAGGGCTTTCCCATAGAACTCGAAGCTCAATCTTTCATGTTGTGTTTGGATCCAATCATGAGGCCACTATTTGCGTTTCATTACAGTCGGGTTGTTAGCATTTCCCGGGAGGATTCAAGGCCCTCTAGAATTGCGATACAGATGTATGCGAAAGAGCATCCTGAAGGAGTTTAAAGCCCATTGGTGGCAATAGTAGTGTGCATTTGCACAGCAAGGCCAAGGACTTCCAAACCACCATTGCATACGAGGAGGTTAAACCAAGCTCCAATCTTTTTTTTTTTTTAAATGTCTTTATTAATTTTACAACAAACTATACACATAAAATCAATGGTTAATCATTGCCACATGAGTACTTCAGAGGAACATAAAACAATTCCCCCCCTCCCTCCCCACCCGCCTCTCCCGAGACCACAGTTAGACCTTCAATCCTTGTTTTAGACCCTCGACGGCCCTGGACTGTCAGAGCCTTCCGAAGCGCTCTCTCGCGCTGCTGGGTGGAGCAGTGGCACAGTTAATGCCACCCACCGGAGTAGTTCCTCGCTGGATTCTAATCTCTGTACTTGGATTGCAGTTTCCCAAGCAGCAGTCTCGGCCGTTATCCATCTTTTGAGATCGGCCCACCAGAGGGCTTCACTCGGGCCTCTTGCGCTTTTCCAGCTCATAGCTATACGTCTTTTCGCCGTTATGTATATTAAGTCCTTGAGCTTGTTGAGGGGTTTGTTTTTGCTGTTTCTTGTATAGCTACCCAATATGCAGGCTGCTGGGTCAAGAATGTCAACTACTATTTCGGCATATGCTACCTTTTCCTTCACCTGAGCCCAGAACCTTTGAACAGAGGGACAACCCCAGAACATGTGGGTCATTCCGGCCTTTGGCGTATTGCATTTGGGGCATGTCTGGACTGCGGCTCCCCTGAACCTAGATATGGCTTCTGGTGTGAGGTAGGCTCTATTAGTAATGTAAAGTTGGATGAGCTGTAGGCGGGCATTCCTAGATATTTTTTTGTGGTAGTGGGTTATCTTTTCCCATGTTTTATCTTCAAACTCCCTACCCAATTCGATCTCCCATCTGCTCTTGCATTTGAGTTCGTTTGTGGTTGTGCCCTGCAGCAACGCTTCGTATAGTCTGGAGGTTTCGTGGCCTCCCTCAGCAGTGTCGAGCATGGACTCGATGGTCTCGTTTTCTATGAACTGGTTTGCGGCTTCCGGCCATCTCTCCTTTATGGCTTGGATTACCGCCCTGTGGAGCAGAAACTGGCCTGTGGGTAGGCCTGTAGACTCACTGAGGTCGATGAATGACATTAGTTCTTGTTCGCTGGTGAGGTCCCCTAGCACCGCTACCCCCCAAGGTTCCCATAGGGTGCGTATTTCCTTGTGCCCCCATGGGTGTTTGGCCATGATTGCGGCGATGGGTATCTGCGGGGAGAGCGGATCCGCAGTCCCCACTTTTACGCAGGCACGCCTCCAGAGCTGGGTCCCAAGTTGAACTAGATAAGGGTAATGCCTTAGTGTCTCCCTTTCAACCCACAGTGTGTCCCTAAGTAGCAACGTAGGCAGGGCCGGCTGGAGAAGTCGGGTATCAGTGGTGGTTTCGTCGGCCATCCATTGTGTCACGTGTCTAAGCTGGCTGGCCAAGTAATATAGCTCGAAATTAGGGACCTTCAGCCCCCCCCTCTCGTAGGGTCTTTGGAGATTTTCAAGCGCCACTCTGTGCCTACCCCCCTGCCAGAGGAATCTTCTACAAAGTTTGTTCAAGTCTCTGAAAAAGGAGGGGGGAATGTTGAAGGGAACGTTTGTGAAGAAATGCAGTAGACGTGGGAGTGCTACCATCTTGAGTAGACCCGCCCGCCCCGCCACCGAGAGAGGGAGTTTCCCCCAAAAGACCATGGACTTATCAAGGGAGACTTTGGCTCTGACTGTATTAAGGATATGTTCCGTGCTGGGGCTGCGGTGTATGGTGACCCCAAGGTATCTGAAGGATGTCGGCTGCCATTTAAGGTCTAGTGGGGGTAGGGATCCAAGTTCGTCCCTGTGTAAAGCAGCCAAGGGGTAAAGACACGATTTTTCCTTGTTGATCCTAATGCCCGTAAGTTTATGAAAACATTCTAGGGTCTCTAGTATGTAGGGCAGGAGGTGCTCTGGATTGTGTAAGTATAGCAGCATGTCATCTGCGTACATGGACACAAGATGAGTCACCCCATCCAGTTCAATGCCCCCGTCACCATATTCTTGTCTGAGATACGCTGCTACCGGCTCAGCCGCAATAATATAGAGCATGGGGGACAGTGGACATCCTTGTCGGGTGCCTCTGTGAAGGGGCCATTTATCAGAATACGTCCTGTTGGTGCGCACTCTGGCGGTGGGGCGGGCGTAGACCAATTGGGTCCATTTCAGGAAGGCGGGCCCGATCCCCATTTTGCCCATAGTAGCATACAACCATTCCCATCTCACCGAATCGAAGGCCTTGGTGGCGTCCAATGACGCCACCGCGTATTTTCGGGGGTTATGCTCAGTGGCGTATATGATGTGGTGCAACCTACGCAGGTTTTCGGTAATAGAGCGCCCCGGTACGTAGCCAGTCTGGTCTTGGTGGATCAGCTGGGGGATCACTCTGCGTAGCCTACTTGCAAGAAGTGCTGTTAGTATTTTGCAGTCCACATTTAGCATAGAAAGTGGTCTATAAGACCCGCAGTCCGTTCCATCCCTTCCAGGCTTTAGCAAAGGGATGATTGTGGCCTCCCTCATGGAGTCAGGGAGGGTGCCCCGCTCATATGCCTCATTGAAAACCCGTGCTAGCATTGGGGCGAGGGCGTCTTCGTATGTCTTATAAAATTCCCCTGGTATGCCATCAGCGCCTGGCGCTTTTCCGGTTGGTAAGGATCTGATTATAGCCAACACCTCATCTGGGGTAATTGGCTCCTCTAGGGCCTCAGCCGATTGGGCATCTAGTGAAGGCAGCACTATGCTACTCAGGGCATCCTCTATTTCAGTGTTGGTGGGGGGCGGGGATTTGGAGTAGAGTTCTCGGTAGAACTCGGAGAAGACCAAGTTAATCTCATCTTGGGTATGTGCTGTGGTGCCATCTGGTCTGAGTATGGAGCAAATGGGTGACCTGGGGACTTCTCTTTTGTAGAGCCAAGCTAATAGTTTACCAGGTTTATCCCCCAGTGCGTGTGTTCTTTCAGAATGTTTAGCGAAGCTCAGTTTCCCCAGCGACTCCCAGTGAGCCAGGCAGGCCTGTCTCAATTCAGTAATTTTCTGTATATGTTCCGGGGTCGAGTCTGCCTCGCCTTCCAGCACATTCAGTTCTTTTTCAGCGCCCACTAGGGAGGTTGTGATGGACTTCAGGGTACCCCCAATTGTGGCAATCATCTCACCTCTCATAACCACTTTATAAGCCTCCCAAGCTGTTCCGATGTAGTCCACACTATCTAAGTTGTTCTGCCAGTACTCCTCTGTGCTGTCTCTTATATGTTCTCGGAAGGCTGTATCCAGTAAGGCCTCGGCTCTAAGTCTCCAAGTGGGAACTGGGGGTCTAGGGGGGTATACCTCCCAGGTGGCTTGCATGGGAGAGTGGTCTGATAGCACCCTGGGCAAGTAACGTGCATCACCAAATCTATCAAGCTGCCCCTGGCTTATTAAGATATAGTCCAATCTGGTATGGACCTTGTGAGGTGGGAAGAAAAAGGAATATTCTCTTTCCTCAGGGTTCCGCTCCCTCCACAGGTCACATAGTGCCAGTTGGGTTATTAGTTTAGAGAGTACTTTGGCTGGGGGGGAAGGACGGGAGTGCTTAGAGTCGGACCTGTCTTTTCGGGGGTCTAATGTGCAGTTGTGATCACCCCCCCAAATCACTGTGCAGTCTACATAGGGGCCAATCCTAGAATAAAGGGAGTGGAAGAATGCTGTGGCGTCATGGTTAGGTGCATACGTGCTAATCAGACATATCTCCCTCCCCTCCATGGTCCCCTGTACCAGTGCCATCCTGCCTTCGTTGTCTGTCTTTGTGTTCACTACTCTAAAAGGAATGGATGGGTCTATCCATATCAGGACCCCTCTAGCGTATGAAGAGTAGGGGGATCCAATTAGGGTTCCACGCCATATTTTGGCCATAGCCTCTTGTCTGTCCTTTGTTAAATGTGTTTCCTGCAGCATGGCGATTCCCACCTTGCATCTACGCAGGTAGGTGTATATCCGGCGTTGTTTAACAAAGCTATTCAAGCCTCTGACGTTCCACGTTAAAACGTTAATGCTTCCTGCCATGGGTGTCATGGTACCTGTAGATTGTCCTCTGCTTGGGCCCAGGCCTTACAAGTGATATTACTGTTGTGAAGTGTTCCTGTGGTCTCGGTGTGGTCAGACTAAAGTTCCCAACATGGGCTTTACCCCCTCGTGTCCCTTCCCTCATTGTATTCAAGACTTCTGTAACAACGGGTCCCCAAACATGACCCTTTAACTGCAAGATCCCAGAACATAGGACCGGTCCGGCGAGGTTCCTCTCGCCGTGACAGGCTCTCAGGAGTGTAGCATATGAGTTCTCCATCCCAAAAACGTTAACCATTAAACTTTTAACCAATAAAACCAGTCTAGTGGGGTTGCCCCCCCTCTGACTATCCCGTTTCCGCTCCGTTTGACCTAAGTCTACAGGTGCCCTACGGGTGGGTTAGTCACCCAAAAGAGTTACTGGGGAAAAAAGAAAGGTTGGCTCAGCAGGTGTATGCTTCGCCGTTGGTCTTCAGTATGGCTCCGGTTGATTCCGTGTTGCCGCATTTAGAGTGTCATGCTGTGTGTTGTCGTCATCAGGTTTTGGGCCAGTGTGGCAGTGGTCAGGGCTCCGACCGGCGTGGTCGACGCTGTCTGATCTCAATGTCCGGGATTTGTTCCCTGTCCATCCACTCACATACTTCCACTGGTGTATCGAAAAAATGGGCTTTATTGTTGACTAGGACCTTCAGTCTGGCGGGATATAGGAGCATGTACCGCAGGCCTGCGTTTTTCAGTCTAACTTTGGTGTGGATGAATTGGGCTCTGCTCCTTTGAACCTGGAGGGTGTAGTCCGGGTAGATGGCGATTTTCACTGAGTTCCTGATTATGCTGCCGCCTGACCTGGAAAAAGCAAGGATCGTTTCTCTGTCTCTGTAATTAAGTACCTTGGCTATTATCGGCCTGGGTGGGTTTCCAGGTGGTGGCCTCTTGGTGAGGGATCTGTGAGCCCTTTCGATGGTAAATCCTTGGGACAAGTTACCAGCTCCAATTTCCTGGATCAGGAGGTTCTCCACATAGTTGGTGGGGTCATCCCCCGATGAGTCTGATGTTGTTTCGGCGTGCGCGCCCCTCCGCCTCATCCGCCCTGTCTTCTAGATTCTTAACTTTCTGAGTTAGAATGTCCACCTCTTTGAGGAGCAGCGTTTTCGCCTCCGTGTTTTCCTTAACTTGAGTCTCAAGCGCTTCGGTTCTGCCCGCTATGGATCGTACATCCTGCCTTAGCAAGTTTAAGTCTATAGCAACTGCGTCGATTTTACTCTCCATCGTTTTTTGTAACGTCATGATGGCTTCCAGCAGCTGGGAATTAGCGGGTTCGGGGGGCCCGTTGCCCGCCGCGGCTCCATGGTCAGGAACGGCATCTGCCCCCGCAGCCCCCGTGGCCGCGTAGGTCTCCATTGTTGTTTGCCTCTGTTTGTTTCTGGGCCCTTTAGTGGCCATTGCTTCGCTCAAGCCTTCGCTCCTGCTGCCCATGAGGAGTTGATAGTGCGGCGATGCAATTGCCCCTGTCCGGGGCTCGGCCCAAAGCGTAGAGCCCCTGGGGTTATCAGGGAGTCCTCTGGGGTGGTCGCCCGAGTAGGATGTTTAAGTATGCCAGTCACTGGTCCCGACTCCCAGCCAGGGGCTGTGCACGTGTTCGGCCTGTGGGTGAGCGAAGGGCCTCCCCGTCCTATCTCGAACTTCCACACCCCCGCACCACGGAGTCCAGGCCCCCTCGCCCCTTTCGCCCCCTCCTTACTTCGTTTAGGGGGGTATTCCACCGAAATCCACCAGCTGCGGATTGGTTGCGACTTGCTGCGGGCGAGGATCAACCCGGCCCGGCGAGGGTTGGTCGCCTCTTCTCATCCGTCGGGACCGCCACATGCGCTGCCCCTCCCGGCCTCTCCAGGCCTCCGCCGCCCGGTCCTGCGCTGAGTCGCACAACTCAGGCCCGGTCTAGAGCCACGCACCGCCAGCAATCCCCGCCTCAGCCCGCCTGCTCCTTGTCAAGCGTGCTCCGATCTCTGCGGAGTTCGCCGGGTTCAAGCCTCCGGGTGTAGCGGCCGATCCGTGCCGATCACTGCTGCCATTTTGTGCGCCGGATCGCTTCGCCAGGCCCACGGCGTTTCTCTCCGGCAGAGTCCTCCAGACGTCCGAAACCTCGGCAGACTGCGCGTCCAGCCGACCCCTGCCTCTGGCATGAAAATCGGGAGTGGTTGCTGCGGCAAAATGTTGTTTTAGCGGCCAAATGTTGGGCACATCGCTGGAGCCGACTGAAGACGCGTCCTTCTCACATGGCGGTTAGCCACGCCCCCCAAACCAAGCTCCAATCTTATGTCCTGAATTGGGGTACCCCTTGGAAGGTTGAGTACCTTTTTCCAAAATAGGCCATCCAAGAAAGGCCATACTATTGCCGCAAGGGCATAGAAAGCTTCAGCACCATAGGTGGGGATCGATACTTCCTTCATATGATAAAATGATAGTAGAGCGCACATTGTGAATTTGCAGTATTTTTTCAAGATTATCCGGGCCTGTTCAGGTAGGTTCTTAACTTTACTTCACAGGATAATCTCTCTTGCGGCATCATGTGAACTGGTGTTTAGGCACATCCCCAAATAAGTCAGCGAGCTTATTTGAGTGAGCTTCTCGCCATTCATGATCAGGAGTATTTGTTTCCTCCTCTGCTGCCCCTTGTTCCATAATCAATGTGCGCGATTTCTTTGCATTGATCTTAAGCCTGTTGTCTCGAATTTATACTTGGAAAGCATCTAGTTGCCTTTGCAGGCCGATCAGGGTCTGATCGATAAGGACGAGATCGTCTGCATACAGAAGTCTATTAAGATGGGTACAAGCTAGTTTCGAGGGAAACTTCTGCCGCTCTTCATCATATTATAAATGTCAGATATGAAGAGATTAAATAGCGCTGGGGCTAGAGAGCAGCCTTGCTTCAAACCCTTCATGGTCTTAATGGGTTCAGAGAGCAGGCCCCTCCCATCCAATCTTACTCTTAAAGAAGTTTCCAAGTTGAAGTCTTTTATGGCTTCGACCAGGTCTTCAGGGCATTTCTACTCTTCAAGCTTCGACCAAAGTTTTGTACGATCAATTGTGTCGAAGGCCTGATCCAGGTCTATGAAGGCCAGGCAGAATTCTCCTTTATATGAATTTTTAAGATGTTGATCAAAAAGATGTTAAGGGCCGTGTCGACTCCTTTAACGAAACCAGATTTCCTGTTGTTGTAATTTCCAGAGATCGTGCTCCTTTTTGAGAGTCCTTGCAATATCAGCAAAACTATAGGCCTGTAATTGGCAGGAATCGCTCTGGCCCCCTTTTGAAGATTGAAACTATAACTGATGTTTTTCATGAGGGCGGTACTCACCTTACCTTTTGGATTTGTTCAAATTACATCCACAGAAAGGAGGCCCACTGCTCCGGATCCCTCTTTAGCATTATATTTGACATCTCGTCCGGCCCTGTGGCCCTTGAGTTGCTGGCTTTGTTAATGAGGGTGAGGATGTCCTCTCTAGTAGTCTCAAATCCCCACCCTCCACCCTCTAGGATGCAAGTAACTCTCATTGCCGGCTCATCCATCTGGAATAATGAGGCAAAGTGCTCCTCCCAGGCACTGGCCAGAACTGCATTGGTCATTAAAGCCTCCTGAGGGGCACTTAAGCCATTGATCCGCTGCCAAATCTCACTCGTATTTTTGGACTCCATACTCCTCACCATTTTTTCGGCATACAGCTGTAGCAGGTTGTGTTTTCGTGATCGGACCCAGATACGGTAATTTTGCTTCAGTTTCTTGCTGGTCATTCTTGCTTCATTTGATACCAGTGTTTTTAGGTGCCTCAGTTTAGAATTGAGGATCTTTTTCCTTTTTGCAACTGCATGATCGTAGGTGTGCAATGGAGCAAATTATCATCTTGGGTCCTGTTTCCTGGATTCCACAAAATCCATCATCAATTGTGGGTAAGTTTAATAGGGAGTGCCTTTTCCATGTTCACCTGGCTTTGAATCTCGTAATCAACAGTTTGATACTCCCCGGATGGACAATGAGTCGATTTCTCCCCACAGTCATACCAAGTACTGTGGGATATTTTTCAAGCAGTTCTGCTTTCAGGCCCGTGTAGGTTAGTTTAAGTATATTATGATCACTCTGCCTGGTTTCCAGAACCACTAGATGGTGCACAAACATTAGCAAGTTGCATGAGATGTAATCCAAGATCTTGCCTTCAGGTCCGTTTTTCCATGTTACTCTTGGCGGAGTGTCACCCTAGGTGTTTCCGTTTGTCATATGTATGTTTCTCATTGACAACTCTTCATGCCACCTAAGGCCTCTTGTTTCTGCTTCAGTTGCTGCCAGGTTAGCGTCTTCAATTAGGTGCTTACTTTTGTCAAAACAATGAATATTTAAGTCCCCACAGTGTATAATATGTGGGTCCAGCCATGATTCTGATGCCCCATCCAAAGAATCCATGATTGTTGCGGAAAATTGAGCAGCCTCTGGGGCAGATATGTTCCAGTAAAGGTTAAATATGATCAGTTTGCTTCATTTAGTGGGATTTGACCCACCCACCCTGATTGTAAGGACCTGGATGTACAGGTTGCAATTCTCCAATGTCAGTACTTCTAGGTTAACTTTGTGCTTCAATGCTATGAATAAACCAGCCATCGGTCTCCCCTTCTGTCCTTTCACGGCCGGGCTGAAATAGGCTGTGTATCCTGGTAAAATGGGCACACTCCTCATCCAAGTTTGCAGACAGATGATGTCATAAGCATCTAAATCCAGAATGCTGTGTCCAAATAGGGGGTTGAAGCCGCTTCGGTTCCAGCTACCGACAACCAGATTTTAAAGTTCTGTTTTTTTAGGCTGTTATAATCTACTGGCTTTGGTTGCCAGCACCTCTGCCAACCAACTCCAGTTTTCTTCGTCTGGGATGGCTCTCTTATCTTTCTGTGGATGGACGCTCTGGTTGACATGGCTGCTCTCCAGCATAACAGTGACAGATAAGTCTCTGTTCTTCATGCGGGCACCTGTTTGTTTATCGTCATGGGGCGGTTTCTCTGGCTGTCTAACCATTTCCCTGTACGCTTGTCTTCTACCTTCAGGATCCATAGTTGGAACACCAAATCTCCTTGATGCACCTTCAGACTTCACTTCCTCCTTTGCTGTAAGTTCCTTTAGGTCAAAACCCCTCCTAAACAAGCCCGGAGCCTTGTCTAATAGTTGGTTTTTGACGAACTTGGAGGGCAAATAAATGATCACCCTGTCCAAATGGTCTTCCTCTGGAAAGTCGGTAATTTTCAGGTCGTTTGTTGTGACCAGTCTGAGGTTTGGGAGATGATGCAACAACCTCAACACGTTAACACGGTTCATTATCAAACCGTTGTTGATGTGAAGTAACCGTTCCAGAAAAAGACAGGTTTCCTCTGTATGCTATTCACTAGACTTTCTGTTTTTTAACTGGGTTTCGAGTTCCCAAGTACTTTCTTTTATTTAGAGATGGTGATCTAGATTGTTCACCACCGTGTGAAAGTGATGTGTGCTGCCAATATCTGTCACAGGTTTAAACCACATGGGTTTGCTCAGCTTTTCAGTTACTTGAGACATATATACAAAAAAGTGACATTAAGAAGTGGTTTCCGTGCATAGATACAGTGCTTCACTTCTAAAACATTCAGTGTGCGGGGGCCCTAATCATTTCTGTCTGTACATCAGCCAGCAGAGCCACCGCCACTGTCCAGAGGTCTTGGGGATAACACTTATTTTTTGATTAGACTCATGTGGCTCGATTATCCCATATGTATCATTCTCTGAAGATGACTGTGCACACTAAGAGCCAGCCTCTCCCTTTCTAAACTTTATCAGAAACAATAAGCAAGACAGCGCTTGGCCCTAACAGAGTGATAGATGATGCAGCACTTTGATCTTCCCTGGGCTGCATAAATGAGTGTGCACATCTCATGGTTACACACATTTAGAAGTTTGGGTGAGTGTTGTGAAAAGTTAAATGAGCACCAAGCCACAGATAGTTTTGGGGTACACTTTAGACAAAGTCTGACACTAATTGTGAGATAGAAATACTTTTAAAAAAATAATCAATGCCTTGTTTATTCATTGGCCCTTTGAGTTTAGGGTACTTTGAAATGTAGGAAAAGTGTGTTTTCTCAGGTTGGAATGCAAATGTGAAAGATCTGTGTTGCAATTGACACAGGAGGTTGACTTCATATAATAAATGGCAATGTTCACATTTCTGAAGTTTCTAAGCAAGTGTAATTCTTTTACTTCCCTTTTTTAAAGGTTATCATTTGCATCCTTTGTACTAGGAAAATACACTTTCAAAATGCAGACATCATTTATAGATCATGGCAGTATCATATTTAAGCAATAGAACCCGAAGAGGGGGGCATTACCAGTAGGGTAATGTCCCCCCTCTGAAGGTTATATTGCTATTAGTACCCCGGTATGTTTTACCGCAATACTAATAGCATTTTTTCTCGAGTTACGAAATGCTGTTGAAACTGTTTCTCAACTCGAGAAAAAAACAAAAAAACCCAGTCCCTTCTCTCTTTCCATTGCTGCCATTGCAAACAAGTAAACAAAAAAGATGGCTGCTATGTGTAGTCCCTTCTCCCTTTCCATGGCAGCCAGGATGCAGACGCGACCTGCCCGACAAAGGCTTTGTCGTGCTGGTAACGACCCAGTGAGGGCCAATGAGCTTGCTTGTTACAAGCTCATTGACCCTCTCTGGGTACTCATTTCATAGCATTTGGGCACCAACTAATTTCACTAAAACATGAACATGGGGATGGGATTTTGGAATGGGGCTCTTTAAATGTACAACCCTGTTAAGTCTGCATTTCATGTGGAAGGTCAAGAAGCACTTTCCTAGCGAATGGCCAAATGGCATTTATAGGACTTACTGAGACTGTTCATTGACAGTTTGAACATATATATATTGCCACTGTGGGTATTGTATCTGACCAGAAGCCTTGTATTGCCTCAAGTGAAAACATTGACCTTTGTTTAGATGAATGAGCAGTATGTCTGCTTCAAGTTATGCACAGAGAAGTAAAGCAGGCTTTTTTAGTGGTGCTTGCTATTAAGAAGCGGATTGCTCTAGACTAACTTCTGTCTACTATGATATTATAAGATGCCATTTCTGTTTGTGCCACTACTGTTCTGTTGTTGAGTCCTGTTCCTGCTATTTTAGAACCACAGTTATGCGCAGAGAGCACCATTGATGATTTTCTGGTTCTACCTTCCTGCACAAGATCCTGCAACAAGGTACTTGTTCAGGTTGTTAAGATAAACAAGAACATTTCTGATGTTCTCCCTGTTCCTTTAGAGCTTCAAAAATGAGAATATTTCTGTGATCTTTTTTATTATGAAATGGCTGAAACCATAAATAATTTTCTGGTCTTCTTGCTGCATGACAGCACCAGGCAAGATAATATGTTTTGGGTCACCCTGTTATGCAATTGCTGAAACTGCACAGCACAGTCTGGCTTTGCTTGCTGCACATGAGGCAGAGACATGAAACTATTTCTCTGTATCTCCCTGCACTGCAAAAAGGATCTATCACACATATTTGCCTGGGCCTGCTTTGAGAATCATCATTAAGTGTGTCAAACAGGGTTTCTCAAAGGGTTTCATTTAAGGATGTTCTCAAAAAGGGAGTACGAATTTCACTGATTTCACAAAACGTGCAAAATAAAAAATAACATCTGACTAAAAGGGAAAGAAATTTTCAAATGACACAAAAAAGTGGTATACAATTAAAAAATCACAAGCTCTTCCATTCACGCCTTCTAAGGATCGGCCCGTTTCCGCCCTCTAACAGCTAAGTGGAGCCAAGAACAAAACACAGAGAAACAGGAAATGGTCAACAGGAGATGGTTCTTGTATGTTGAAAGCCAACCTCCCTAGAGATTCTAGGACTGTAGTTGAGTTGTTGAATCTCACAGAGAGGTTCAGCAGTTCTGTTTGAGTGACCACCTTTGAACCCAACGATGGATGTTACCAACTAATACAGGATTGTAATAGTTTGGTGAGGCACATGTTTACCCAACATTACTTCTAAACCGGAGATTTGTGAGTTTTTTCCACAAAAGACTTAGGGATTCAGTGAGTGAATCAAGGCAGTTGCAAAATCTTGGTTTACATGCTAATTGCTTTGTTTATAACAACTGGGATGCACTGTTCTATTGTTATGACAGAACATAATTGTTGACGCTCCATTTCCTAACTCTACCAATTGCCTACTGCATCTCAGGTGTGCTGCACTCAGAAGGCAATATGGCTGCCAGGGTAGGGAGGCTCCTTGAGCTCCCCCCATTTTGTCCCTCAGCGAGTTTTATTTCCCAGAAAGCATATTGGGAAGTAGATTGTTGGTAGCTACATGTTATTACTACATGGTGGTGCAGTATTCACATCCATGCCATGAGCTGCTGCAAGCTAGATGCTCTGTGCCTCGAGAAACAGCTCACACATCATCGCTGGCGTCACGTTCTGTGTTTCCTGTGTGGAATATGGAACACAGCTTGAAGGACGACAGAGGAGTTGAGCCTACCTGGCGGCGCTCATATGTTCTCCCTCCTATCCTTCCCCTTATCTTTAATTATAACATAAATAAATGTAATTATCCTTTAGTCATCTACATCCTTATATATACCTGCATCTGCCCATTCTACACATGGTAGCCAAAGGCCTATATAGCGTCACCATTGAGATACCAAAGCACTTTACAAATGGCTGTTCTGCTTACCAAGACCCTGTTCAGAGGCTAACAAAGTACCTTTTGTGTATGCAACATCTAGTTCTGATTGGATGTGGGTCTCCTAGATATTCCAATCAACAACCCTAAATTAATGCCTGGGGAAGTGAAGGTTGACAGATCTTTGCTGATTGGATGGGCTTGAAAACCTTGAATGGTGCACAGATGTTGATAGGAGGGATATGGTAGCCCCAGTCTTCTGTGTGTATATCTGTGTAGATCCCAAGACATCTCTTCAGATCAGTACAAATCCTACCTGGAGACATGCACTTGTAGCTGAGAGGAAGATGCTGTCCTGAAGACCCCTGCTGTGGGCCTGTGCAGCTTCCCCCATATCCTCCAAACGCAAACATCTACTACTCTATGTTAGGAAAGATTTCGTAGTTGTGGGTAATTTTCCTTCCATGTGGCAACCCCTAAACTTTTTGCTGTTGTTTTCACCATGATCTAGACTTTGCCAGAGAAGTGCAGCCTTCTGCCGCACTCCTCTGGGCTTTCGCTCCATTCTTACGGGGAAACT
This sequence comes from Ambystoma mexicanum, assembly GCF_040938575.1. NCBI lineage: Eukaryota > Metazoa > Chordata > Amphibia > Caudata > Ambystomatidae > Ambystoma > Ambystoma mexicanum. The sequence continues at coordinate 716,545,225 of NC_090924.1, read as the reverse complement.
GACATGCCCTTAAGACAGTCAGTACCGGGAAACGCTGTTTTCCGTAGTTTCTTTTATCATGTTGCGGCTTTCGTGCAACATGACACAAGAGGGAACTGTAAGCTAAGTTACTGCTCTCTTGGGTCTCTAGCCTTCTACAGGCCCTAGATACTCTTTTTGGATTGTAACTGATCGGTGCAAGTGAATCACGGACGGGAATGGTGACAGCAATCGTTTCTTGTGTTTTGAGCTCCTTTTGGCGTTTTAAGCGCGTTTCTCGCGCTTAGCCCAAAATGGTGGCCTGGCTCCCAAAATGGCCAGACCACGAGGCTCCTTTGTCCTGTCCGCTGACCGTCTTGCTCCCTTCACCTTCCTCAGGTCGAGCCGACCCGGGGCCTTCCTTATTTGGGCATGTACTTTCCCACGAAACACGGATGCTTTCGCGGGCTTCTACAGGCCTTGTGTGTGCCTCCAGGATGTGGGCTGGGATGTCTGGTCCCAATACACATCCTGGGTGCCAGAGAGTCTAGGGTGGTGTGAATGCCTGGGACAACCGTGGTCCGTGATAGGTCCACGTATGGTGTGAGTGTTGATGAGCGGATCTCCCATTGGGTCTCCTCCGTTTTGGCGCGAAGGGAACCGTGGATAAGAGGGGGCTGGAAACACCACTACCAGGTCGATCTCCTGAGTTCTCACGAACGAAGGAATACAGGAGCCAAGTATCCTGCAACCAAGAGGCTGAACCGAGGAATCGCTGGTGACCCGCTGAAGGACTGCTCCTCTGCACTGCTGTCGCCTTGTGAAACCCTTTTTACCCCTGATCGAACCAGAAGTCCGGTACTGGTACTTCGACCCTTGGAATAGCGGGAACAGGTATTCTCGGCATCTTCACCATCTCCTGCACGTAAGCCTTCGGAAGTGTCTCTGGGCCATCCAGCAGACTGACCAGCCTACACAGGAGTCTTGCTCTGTAACCGCCGCCAGGGTGTGTTGTATTTCTCGTCCTTGTCACTCTCACACGATTCGTACACTTGGCGTTCCCAGGTCTGAAGTGAGTAGTGTACATTTGACTGAGATACACACAGCCGCGCCGTTGCCCTGCTGTGGTAACAAACTGTGCGGGTTCACTTCGTTTGGGACATCTTTAACTCAACTCTGCTGCTGCAGAATCAACACGACGACGAGACGTCCCCTGGTCTCCAGAACCTGCCAGCGACTGAAACTGACGCAGAGAAGCCTGGGTCTGCTTGCATCGGGGACCAGTGAGTAGCATAGCTAGGAACTGGTCGCCCTCCTGCAGGAGCCCATAGCTTTTCCCTGCTGTGTCAAAACAGCCCGTCTTTCCGTGCTAGCGCTCTGCTTCTGCCCACAGTGGAGGCTGCGCTTGAGTCGCGGAACTCTGTTCTTCTTCATTTGTGCACTAAACTGAACTGCCTGATTCCCTCGAAGAGACTCCCCCTTTTGCCCGTTGGCACCAGCGTGTGCAGGTACTTTTGAGCACAAGGCTCCACTCTTCGTAGGGCTCGGACTTCCTTTTAGTTAGGTGCCTCTGAAGGCGGACTGGGTCTAAGCATTATTTCGCACTGTCTGTTTTCCTTCCCTTTTAGGTGGACTACACATTTCGTGCATCTAACGCTTGAGACTTGTTTGTATTTGTATATATATTGTATTGTATGGTATGTGTTGGTTTACTAGAGTTGTATTGTGATTTCTCGCTACGGTCATTGTTTTAAAGGCCTTTGAATAAATGTGTATATATTTTTAATATAACACCTGTTTGGAGTAGTTTGTAAGTGTCCTTGCTTTGTGTGCTCATTGCGGGCTTTCAGTCACACTCACCCCTCTTGAGACCTAGTCTTGACCGCCGCGATCGCTACCCTGATTGGTCTGGCTTGTCCAGAGGTTACCCTGTTCCAAGTAATTAGGTTGGCCTTCTGAACTTCTGCGCCACCAGGACAGAGTTCAGAAATCCGTCTTAACAAATTGGTGTACAGCGGTGGGATACGACTGAAGGTATCCAGTGTTGCGCACGAACTAAGGCATTTCAAGTTATTCCTACCAGGACACGTAGTGAATTGTTATAGTTTAAATTTAAAAAGGCCATAGTCCTATCTAACAGTATGGAAACAAATACCTTGTTAACTTCAAATGCTTCCAAATCAGAAACATTGAAAAAGATGTGTGCGGTGAGAGGTGTTTCCTCTCAAGGCACGAAATTGGATATGATCCAAAGAATCGTGGCGTGGCAAGAAGCGCAGCTTGATGCTATAACTTCTGAGGACAGTGCGGAAGGAGGTGGGGCTGCTCTCACTGGTAGAACCGACGGTTCTGCCGCTGCACTGATCCACCGCGACCACGAAGATAGGGAGGATGAAATGTCTAATGTTTCCTCTGCCAGTGCTGATGGGGAGGCTATGCTTGAATTCAAGAAGCAAGAGCTGCGGTTTAGGCAGAAGGAGCTTGAATTCAGCATAGCCAAACTAAAAATCGAACAGGCAGAAAAACAGAAAGACAGGGATCACCAGTTGGAACTGGCCAAGCTTCAGGTTGCAAATGGGTCCAAGGGTCCTGGACATGGGTCTGGGGCCTCCTCTCATCCACGGTTTCCGAAAGATCTGCTCAGTGTGTATGAGGAAAGGAATGACATTATGGACTGGCTGAATACGTTTGAGTATGCATGCGAAGTTCAACAAGTTGACAATGCTGATAAGATTGCCTGGTTACTCAGCAGACTGCCCCATTCTGGCTGTAGTGCCATTATGGAAATGTCGAAGGCTGAGCGAGCTGATTTCGCAATGTTAAAGCAAACTCTCATTTTAAAGTTTGGAAAGACTCCGGTCCAATATTTAAAACGATTCAGAGAGTATAAGAAAAAAGAAGGTGGTACTTGGGTATCTTATGTAACTGAATCCTTAAAAAACTTAACTGGCTGGGTCGAAGGTTATAAGGTTTCTACCTTTGAAGGCATGATAAATCTTGTCATGCTGGAACACTTTTTTGCATCTTCTTCCCCGGAGCTTAAGCAGCATTTGGCCGATTCGAAGGAGATAGATCCTAAGAAGCTGGCCATTGCAGCAGACTTATGGGTGTCACATCGAGTGTCCCATAAGGACAAAACTCATCCTGGTAAGCAGGATGAAGGGAAAAAGTCCAAAGATAAGGAGGGTGGAGAATCTGATAAATCTTCTTCTCAAAAGGGCCACAAAAAGAAAAATAAGGGTAAGACACAAGAGAACTCACAGGGTAGTGGAGGTCAGCCTCCGAAACAGAACTCTGGTTACAATAAGCCTACCTATGTAAACAGACCCAATGGATCTTGTTTTGCTTGTGGAGCAACTGACCACGTGAAGGGGGATCCCCGGTGTAAGGTTAGACCTTTGGGGGTCCACTCCGCTAATCTGGCCTTCTCCTCCTACGAGGAAGAAGCGATTACAGGAGCATCCTTCTCCTCAGACTCATTTCCCAGCGGGATAGAAGCTGAGGTAGTTTTAGTTTCCCTGGGTTCCTGGGAGCCTAAAGTCGCAGAGGCTTATGCTAGGATTCCAGATAATACCAAGCACTACTTTAAAGACAGTGTGCTGATCAATGGAGTAGATACTCCAGCTCTTAGGGATAGTGGGTGCAGTCGAACTGTAGTGGATTCTACCTTGGTAGACTCAGAGGAAGTTGCCAGAGCTACTCTGATGCCCACTAAGTTGGCTGACGGCCCACTCCGTATGTTCCCAGTAATACCTGTAAATCTTACTTTAAATGGTACAGCAGTCAGGATTCCAGTGAGCATTCAGAGAAACGTCCCAGGAAAGGTCTTGTTAGGTAATGATCTCAGAGCTTTAGGGCTCGTAGGAGACACTGCCGAAAGACCCTACACACGTCTCAAGCATGGACAGCATTGGCCAAGACCAATACGCCGCCCCAGCCGAAGGGGAAACCCAAGGCGAAAGGAGTAAACAAGTCAAGTCGAGGGAAAGAGAATATTCCCCCGAGCTCGCCTACCACTGCGGTGGAGGAAGTTGGTCAATCGCCCGGGCCTGACAAGGAGGTGGCGATGCCTGAAATATTTGACCCCAACGACCATCCTGAACTAAAAGACTTGTTAGTAGAAGGTGGTCCTGATAGGGACGAATTCAGTAAAGGCCAACATGAGTGCCCATCTCTGGAAGGTCTAAGGAGACAGGCCTGCTCCCAGCTTGAGGGTGAACCTCCTGGGACGCATCGGATTTATTGGGAAGGTGGACTCCTGTATAGTGAGCCCACAGAGTCTACAGAAGGAGACCATAGGAGGTTGGTGGTTCCCCTTGCTGTTAGGCCCTTCCTCCTGCAGTTGGCGCATGAAGTGCCCCTTGCTGGTCACCTTGGTATTAAGAGGACCAAACAAAGGTTATCCATGCTCTTCTACTGGCCCAAGATGGGGGTGCAAGTAGAAAGTCACTGCAGGAGTTGTGCCTCCTGCCAGTTATCTGGTAAGGTTGGCTCGACAATCCAAGCTCCATTGGTACCACTCCCAGTTGTGGGAATACCATTCGAAAGGGTAGGGATCGACATCGTTGGTCCCCTTGACCCGCAAACATCCTCAGGCAATAGGTTTATCCTGGTGCTGGTCGACCATGCAACCAGATATCCTGAGGCCATCCCATTGCAAACTGTATCTGCCAAGTCAGTTGCAAAAGCGATTTACTTGGCATATTTACTAGGGTTGGCTTCCCTAAAGAAGTTGTGTCGGATCATGGCAGCAACTTTATGTCGAAGTATATGCAGGCTATGTGGAAAGAATGTGGGTTCACCTACAAGTTCTCTTCTGCATACCACCCCCAGACCAATGGTCTGGTGGAACGTTTCAACAGAACGTTAAAAAGTATGATTGGGGCTCTGGAAGAACCTCAGAGAAGAAAATGGGATCTTCTCTTACCATGCTTACTGTTTGCCTACCGAGAGGTACCACAGGAGGGGGTTGGCTTCAGCCCCTTCGAACTTCTGTTCGGTCATCCTGTACGGGGACCCTTAGCCATAGTCAAAGAGGGATGGGAGAAGCCCACTCCCCCTGTTACTACCAACGTAATAGATTATGTGCTGGGGCTCAGAAAACGGATGGTACTTCTGATGGGCTTGGCTAGTGATAAATTGAAGGCAGGACAAGCGCTGGTGAAACATTGGTATGACCAGAAAGCTTCCCTCATCAACTTTACACCTGGTCAGCAAGTCCTGATCATGAATCCCATAAGGCCTCGAGCTTTACAGGACAAATGGTCAGGCCCTTCCACAGTGGTGGCGCCCCTGGGTGAGGTTAACTATTTAGTGGACCTTGGAAGGCCTGGACAGGCTCCAAAAGTGTTTCATGTAAATAGGCTGAAGGCTTTCGTCCCAAGAGTCGAAATCGCAGCACTGCTACTGGCTTCAGACGTTGAGGAAGAGGAGTCTGAACCTCTCCCCGACCTGTTCCAAAGCGGTCCTTCAGATAGCTCCTTTGAGGGTGTCCGAGTGGCCCCTCACCTGACTTCTGATCAGCAGGCTGAGGTGAAAAGTTTGCTTAGGCAGTTTTCCCCCCTGTTTTCACAGTCGCCTGGTTTGACACCTTGGTGCAAACATAACATAGACACAGGAGACAGTGTACCTATCAAAAGTAGGGGATACAGGATGTCAGACAAAGTACGGTCTTATATTAAGACCGAGGACAACAAGATGTTAGACCTTGGGGTGATTTAACCCTCTAGTAGTCCTTGGTCCACCCCTGTGGTTTTGGTTCCAAAGGCAGGCACTTCTGAATTGAGGTTCTGCGTGGATTACAGGGCTCTGAATGCTGTCACCAAGACAGATGCACACCCCTTGTCTCGAACAGATGAGCTGGTGGATACTTTGGGTGCCTCCAAGTACCTCAGCACGTTTGACCTCACTGCTGGCTATTGGCAAATAGCTTTAGCAGAACATGCCAAGGAGAAGACAGCGTTTTCTACTCCAGACGGCCTTTACCAATTCAGAGTAATGCCGTTTGGGTTGAAGAATGCACCTGCCACTTTCCAGAGGCTTGTGAATCATGTGTTGAATGGCTTGGACGAATTCTGTCTCGCATATCTGGACGATATAGCAGTATTCAGTGCCACCTGGGAAGACGATGTGAAACACCTCAGGATTGTGCTCCAGGCTCTTCAGAAAGCACACTTGACCATAAAGGCTAGTAAATGCCAGATTGGACAAGGCTCCGTGGTTTACCTTGGACATGAAGTAGGTGGAGGGTGGATACAGCCTCTTCCCAGTAAAGTACAAGCAGTACAAGACTGGCCTACCCCCACTACACAGACCCAAGTGAGAGCCTTTTTAGGACTCACGGGGTATTACCGCAACTTTGTGGCAGACTATGGCACCATAGCTGCCCCTCTGACTGCCCTCACCACTCCTAAGAAACCCAAGAAGGTAACTTGGACCGACGAGTGTGAGAAGGCCTTCAATGGCTTAAAAGACTCCTTGTGCCAGGCCCCTGTCCTCAGGGCCCCTGATTATCAAAGACCTTTTATTGTGCAGACGGATGCCTCTGACACTGGGATAGGAGCTGTACTATCGCAAGTAGATGAGAAGGGTAAGGAACACCCTATTGGTTTTATTAGTCGCCGGTTTAAGGACAGAGAGCTCAGATGGTCCACGGTAGAGAAAGAATGTTTCTCTGTTGTGTGGGCCCTACGGAAGCTGAGGCCCTACCTCTATGGGACCCACTTCACTGTGCAAACTGACCATAAGCCCTTAAAGTGGCTAATGAACATGAAGGGGGAGAATCCAAAGTTGCTTAGGTGGTCCATAAGTCTACAAGGCTTCGACTTCACTATTGAGCATAGGCCAGGTGTCCAACATAGCAATGCTGATGGGTTGTCCAGAATGTTTAACCGATCTGAACAAGAGACTCATCCAGGGGTGGATTAGTTCCCCCTGTCCATAGTCTGGGAAGGGCGAGTGTTAGGAAAGATTTCGTAATTGTGGGTAATTTTCCTTCCATGTGGCAACCCCTAAACTTTTTGCTGTTGTTTTCACCATGATCTAGACTTTGCCAGAGAGGTGCAGCCTTCTGCCGCACTCCTCTGGGCTTTCGCTCCATTCTTACGGGGAAACTGACATGCCCTTAAGACAGTCAGTACCGGGAAACGCTGTTTTCCGTAGTTTCTTTTATCATGTTGCGGCTTTCATGCAACATGACACAAGAGGGCACTGTAAGCTAAGTTACTGCTCTCTTGGGTCTCTAGCCTTCTACAGGCCCTAGATACTCTTTTTGGATTGTAACTGATCGGTGCAAGTGAATCACGGACGGGAATGGTGGCAGCGATCGTTTCTTGAGTTTTGAGCTCCTTTTGGCGTTTTAAGCACGTTTCTCGCGCTTAGCCCAAAATGGTGGCCTGGCTCCCAAAATGGCCAGACCATGAGGCTCCTTTGTCCTGTCCGCTGACCGTCTTGCTCCCTTCACCTTCCCCAGGTCGAGCCGACCCGGGGCCTTCCTTATTTGGGCATGTACTTTCCTGCAAAACACGGATGCTTTCGCGGGCTTCTACAGGCCTTGTGTGTGCCTCCAGGATGTGGGCTGGGATGTCTGGTCCCAATACAAATCCTGGGTGCCAGAGAGTCTAGGGTGGTGTGAATGCCTGGGACCACCGTGGTCCGTGATAGGTCCACGTATGGTGTGAGTGTTGATGAGCGGATCTCCCATTGGCGCGAAGGGAACCATGGATAAGAGGGGGCTGGAAACACCACTACCAGGTCGATCTCCTGAGTTCTCACGAACGAAGGAATACAGGAGCCAAGTATCCTGCAACCAAGAGGCTGAACCGAGGAATCGCTGGTGACCCGCTGAAGGTCTGCTCCTCTGCACTGCTGTCGCCTTGTGAAACCCTTTTTACCCCTGATCGAACCAGAAGGCCTGTACTGGTACTTCGACCCTTGGAATAGCGGGAACAGCTATTCTCGGCATCTTCACCATCTCCTGCACGTAAGCCTTCGGAAGTGTCTCTGGGCCATCCAGTAGACTGACCAGCCTACACAGGAGACTTGCTCTGTAACCACTGCCAGGTTGTGTTGTATTTCTCGTCCTTGTCACTCTCACACGATTCGTACACTTGACGTTCCCAGGTCTGAAGTGAGTAGTGTACAATTGACTGAGATACACACGGCCGTGCCGTTGCCCTGCTGTGGTAACAAACTGTGCGGGTTCACTTCGTTTGGGACATCTTTAACTCAACTCTGCTGCTGCAGAATCAACACGACGACGAGACGTCCCCTGCTCTCCTGAACCTGCCAGCGACTGAAACTGACGCGGAGAAGCCTGGGTCTGCTTGCATCGGGGACTGGTGAGTAGCATAGCTAGGAACTGGTCGCCCTCCTGCAGGAGCCCATAGCTTTTCCCCGCTGTGTCAAAACAGCCCGCCTTTCCATACTCGCGCTCTGCTTCTGCCCACAGTGGAGGCTGCGCTTGAGTCGCGGAACTCTGTTCTTCTTCATTTGTGCACTAAACTGAACTGCCTGATTCCCTCGAAGAGACTCCCCCTTTTGCCCGCTGGCACCAGCGTGTGCAGGTACTTTTGAGCACAAGGCTCCACTCTTCGTAGGGCTCGGACTTCCTTTTAGTTAGGTGCCTCTGAAGGCGGACTGGGTCTAAGCATTATTTCGCACTGCCTGTTTTCCTTCCCTTTTAGGTGGACTACACATTTCGTGCATCTAACGCTTGAGACTTTTTTGTATTTGTATATATATTGTATTGGTATGGTATGTGTTGGTTTACTAGAGTTGTATTGTGATTTCTCGCTACGGTCATTGTTTTAAAGGCCTTGGAATAAATGTGTATATATTTTTAATATAACACCTGTTTGGAGTAGTTTGTAAGTGTCCTTGCTTTGTGTGCTCATTGCGGGCTTTTCAGTCACCCTCACCCCTCTTGAGACCTAGTCTTGACCGCCGCGATCGCTACCCTGATTGGTCTGGCTTGTCCAGAGGTTACCCTGTTCCAAGTAATTAGGTTGGCCTTCTGAACTTCTGCGCCACCAGGACAGAGTTCAGAAATCCGTCTTAACACATTACAACCAGGGGAATCCGGTCTCGGGCTAGACCCCCTTGGATCTGGCTGTTATAGTCTCTCTTCCTCCACCTGCCCTACATTTGCCTCCTTACATTCCATCTTATTTTGGAGAATTGTTTTGTGTAGGTGTAGCTATCTGGTATTGTTTTTTTCTAGTTTGTTCATCACTAGTGTATTTTTGTTGCAATTCCTTTGCCCCTTTGTATTGTTTGCTCAGTATGTTATTAGTTTTCCCATATAAAACAGAAAAAACAAATGTTGCCCTTTTTTGCTTTTTTCCTTTTATGTCCCCTGGTGAATTTTGCAAGGTCAAAAAAAAGATTCTGGAACTTAATTCTATCCCCCCCAAACAAAAACAAGAAAAAAAAGTATGCTTTCCATTTCCCCCTGCATGTATGCCTTTGTATTTTCATCTGCCCACTTGCTTTTCTGTTGCTTGTATTGGTTTGTCATGAAGTATTATTTGTACTGGTAGTATCATTTCTATCAGTATTGTAGTTATCCTAGGATTTGTAGAGTATTTATTGAAGTAATTGTGCAGGATGTGTACACTTTAATTCATTTGATCAATTTGAATTTTAGCGTTGGCTTGGCTTCACACTTCTGGGCTCTCAGGGCGTGGTTCACATTTTTCAAGGTTTACTCATTCACCACCGGCTCTCTACTCTTGTCATGGTATGCCTGCCTGGCAGGGAGACGAAGAATGTGGGAGGAGAAGAGGAGGAGCTGCATTCCCCTCTCAGGTAATCTCATACTGTTGGTTGGGCCCGGACTCACAGCATCACCAATCCTGCAATAGGAAGGGGAGGGGATCTGACGCATTGACAGAACCCACAAGTGAAGGAGTGTGAAAGGAGGAAAGTCAGTTTGAAGGAGGCCTTTTCTATTGGCTCAATGTCAGGGAAGATATGGTATTTTGTGTCTTGAGGCCGATAAGGCAGGGCCCTTATTGGCACCTATTGAATGCTACTCCAGAGACAGTGGAGGAGTACATGACATGTTGCTCCTTTGCATAGAGGGGGCAGCAGGCTATGCTGGCCTATAGGGCAATAGGGCAATGCCCGAACCAGAACCCCAAAATGCTAGTATGGGCCAGTTTTCTTGTTAAAGTGGCCAACTTTTTTGGTCAATGTGGTCCAGTTTGATGAGTTACTTCACAATGCGGTTAGTAGTTTTGACCATTATTTCAGAATACATATTCTTTAAATTGCATTACATTTTATCAAAAAACTCCCCTTTGAGTACTATTGAAACAGTCAGTCACAAAAGCAGTGAATTGCCATTTGCAAATGTGGGCCACTTTTCTTTGGTGCCGAGACAATTTTATGCCTGAGGGGCAGTCACAGTGTGCACCCAGGAAAAGAAGTATGGATGGCTTCTGCCTGGGTAAAGGGTATTGAGGACAAATTGGTCTACACCCAACTGGGTAAGGGTGCTGCTGAGGATGATGGGGTGAGGACCAACTTGTGGCAGTACTAGAGCAGGAGGAATGGCCTTTTCCTGCACCTGCCATGGTATACTGGGAAAGCCAGGCACAGCAGGAGCCCCCCCAAGAGCAGCGTCCTCTACTGTCCCTACACAACCCACATGGTCCTGGTTATGGGACTATTTTGAAAACGAGGGAAAACTATTAGGCGGAAGGATATTTAGGCCCTATCATAGTGGAGGAGTGCCAGAAGCAGGTGAAGCAGGGGCAGAAGGGAGAGTGCAACGTCATTACCATAGGGACAAGGGCCATGAGGAACCATGCTTTATTCAGAGACTAATAGTGGCTCTGCTGGCAACACCACCCCTTACAACAGTAGTGAGAAGGAAGAAGCTTCTAGCACTTCCCAGGGCCAGGATACAGCATTACACTGATATTGGACTTTGTGATGAAATGACATCTGCATTGCAGGAGTACAAGAATGAGTAGTGGCTAGACCCCCTACTCAGCCCCCACACGTCTACAAACCAACAGTAATCCCAACCATAAAGGTAATACAGACACAGCTAAGAGATATACCTCCTTCGTCTTTTGTGGTTACATGGGCTTGAGGGAAGGCTGTATTCTCGGAATGGGTGTGACTGTGAACCCGTAGCAACTCAAACCGCAATAGTACAACAGTTCCAAAAAATAAAAATGTCCAATGAAGGCTCTATACAAAAATATACTTTAATAATACAAATTAATTGTACAATTAACTATCAAAAACCCACCCCTCTACAGGAAGACAGAGAAAGGTAACATGTATTGATGCAAGCACTCTGGACACCTAGCCTGGAAGAACAACAGGCACACATTGCAACAAAGAGTTCAAAAAGGATATGCTGTTCATGGGAAAAGGTGCAAAAGTGACTTAACCAGTCTCTATGGCCCAAAAAAGGTGAATAAGGGGCACAGGAGCACTTCAAAGTACCTGATTTCAATATTTAGGGGGTTGACACTGTTGAACCAGACATCGGATGGTGGTGCATGCGGATAAAGCCAGGTTAGAAGGTGGCAAATCGTGTTGATCCCAGACAGTGAGCAAGCATCAAGTCAAATTTGAGTGTGTGATCAATGCTGTTGGAGGCTCCGATCTCCAGGATTAGTTTGAGAATAGAGATTTGTTCAAAATGAGGAGTATCACTCGTTCAGGTCGAGGTGTGACGCTACAGACTTGAGTTTTATGTCAAGCTGCGATGCAAAATCACAGCAGTTCAATGCTTGGTTCGAAGTGTAGGTTCAAATTCATCTGCACAGGGCACTGGTGCACCAGTCGGTTCGATGATGCAAGCACAGTGTTTCAAAGATCGATGGAGGTCCAAAAGCAGCATCAGCGTATCCTTCTAGTTCAAATAAGGTGAACATGACTCAAATGCGGTTCTATAGGTTTGATGTGGTGGAAGCAGAAATCCTGGTTGCTCTAGCCTTCACAGTGCTGTGAGACCAACTGCAAGGGATCTAGGACAGGATGATCCTTTCAAGTTCTGCTCTCCCAGCCTTAGGAGATTTGAAGCAGAGTGGCAGGTCCTGGTCCTCAGGAAGAGTCACCACCAATGTGCCCTTGGAATGGGTAGGGTACAGAGTTTGCCTCTGCCTTGGAGCACTCCTGCTTCACCTCAATGGCTGAGGTCTTTGAAGAGATCAACTCTCCCAAAAGGGGTCCAAATTAATTCTTTCTAAAGTCCTAGATGGTCGAAAAGTGAATTAAAGAAAGGATGGGAACCCCCCCCCCACTTTTATACGCAAAATGCCCCACAGGATTGGATGAAAGCAAGCCTGCTTTAAGGGGTTCAATCCCTGTCCATGTCACAAGTGACCTTTGCCTGGTTGCATTACGCACAAAGTGCTTTCTGCTAAAGGATGTTTAGGAGACAGTAAGCAAAGAGAGGTATAGAGAAAAACAAGATGGTGTAAACCTTCTGCAAATGTGCTAAGCTCCCTAGGACTACATTAACCCTGCCCTCTTATTAGACCCATAGCATCAAAGGCCCTTTGGTATGAAACACCCTGGTGTCATGCTAGTCCTTTTGTTTAGGGTGTGCCCTTTGATTCCTGTTTCCCAGGAAACCTTCTGCTGAGAGGCTGTTCTGCTAGAGAGGGATTTTATCCTACCTCCCAAAAGATCAAAAGAGAGACATCCCTTGTTGGATATTGTCCATCTGGGTGAAGTAGAGACAGCCAGAATAGAGAGAATATACACAGCCTGTCCATGGCAGACCTTAGCTCACAGTGTCATATTTGGCTTCACTAATTATGGCAGTTACCAGCCAACATACCCCAATTTAGGTGTGGCTTATGTTTAAAGGTTAAACTAACACCAGGATGATAATTCATCATAGTTATGTAGTTCCCGAACAGTGGTTTCCATTTAAATACAGCATCTATGCTGACATAATTTTGCTGCCACCTTAGCTGTCAGACAGGGCACCTGTGCACCATTGCAGAACAGGTGCTGCAAATTAGGATACTGATGGCACAGGGAACAGGTGTGCACCATGCTTCTGGCATGGAGTTTGCTCAAAGGGAGGTTTGGTTAGGAGACAATCATTTATGAGATTTTATTTTATTTTTATTATTGATATAAATGGGAGAAAAAAACAGGGCTTGTATACCCATGCCACATCGCAACCCCTTACAGGCTCATCATGGCAAATGCCCTGATCGTGTGAAGCCTGCTAAATCTGCATTAGTGGCCTCACCAAGTGTGTACAACAGCAGTTTTCTGATTCCAGTGTGGCCACAAAAAGTAGTTGGGAGTGGTAATGCCTTGCTTTGGGCAGGGACCCCTAAATTTTATCATGAGGAACTCATGGACCTATTGTAGTAGTAGTAGTAGAAGTCGTCGTAGTAGTAGTAGTAGTAGTAGTAGTAGTAGTAGTAGTAGTAGTAGTAGTAGTAGTATTAGTTTGTCATTTATATAGCCCCTTTATCCCAAGTTCAATGTATGGGAAAATTGTCTGAATGATTAGAATGCATGTGTGTTGGCCAGAATAGGGAGTTAGGTGGGCTGGCCCAGCTCCAGTAAGCTACCTTTGAGGGTCAGGCATGTGGATGGGTGCTGAGGTGATCAGATGCATGTGCAAGTGCGAGAAGCTCGTTATACGTCCAGCTTGACCAACAAGGCAGATGTCCACCGAAGTGGTGCATGAATACATACCATGAGGTTCAGATGGAGCTTTGTCTTTGATGTAGCTGTGTGATCAGATCTTCTGTATCATAACAGGCTACCCGCACAGATCCTCCAATAGACAGGGTATCCCAATACACCCTCCAATAGACAGGGTATCCTACTACAGCTTCTAAGTGCAATAGACAGGCTACCCTCATACATCTTTTAAGTGCAATATCAGGGCTAAATGCAATGGACAGGCTATCCCAGTACATATTCTAGATACAATAGACAGGCTACCTCAGATATCTTCTAAGTTCAATTTCAAGGCTACCCGCCTATATTTTCTATGTCCAATTCATTGGCTATACTCATCAATTTCTAAGTGCTATAGACAGGCTAATATCATGAATATTCAAGTTGCAATATCAGGGCTAAATTCAATGGACACGCAACTCTAAAATAGTTCATTGGTAATTGGATTGTGATTTCTTTCAGTGTTAATATTCTTCTGGAATAGTGGGAGCGACCAAGCTTAGTGAGGGAGCTATACGGCTCTAGGGAGGGATTTGGAGGGGTTCCACCAAGACATTTATTTCAAATATGGTGTTGAAATGGTGCATTTTACAGCTGAAGCACAGACCAAAAAGCCATGTAGTTTCCAATCAGTTCCAAAGGGCAACATGAAAATTCCATATTACCAACAGCACACAAGAACATTTTACAACAGAACACATTTTAATGATCAATGTGTCCATAGTGTAAGCCAGCACTACCCCTGAGGTAACACATGTTCATGATGGTTGTGCCCAATCTATGCCTCTGTACCCCCACCAAAAGCTCTGCCCTCATGTTACCGATGTGTTAGGAGCCAGAAATCGATTTACGTACAGTACCAGTGAGGATGCCTATACCACAGAAAATCCTAGAAACAAGGTATCCATTGAGAAAACCCTATATGCATTCCAGAAGAAGTAATGGCCTTTTGGACAAAGCCCCAGAAGAAGTGTGAAAATGAGTGAAAGAGAAGACTAGTGACAACATGTGGAGTAGAGCTGATGCACCTAGAAAAGATGCATAAGGTAAAAGAACATAGACATTCTATAAGAACTGAAGAGGAGGTGTCGAAGGTGAGCAATGATTCGGGCTTGAGATGAAGATGTTCATGCTACAGAAACTCTGAAGAAAATGCAAATCAGTTTAGACTTGTACAGACGCAGCAACGCAAGTAGACAAAGTGGTTTTAAGGCTGGCTACATAGTGAATAGTTTGCGGTGATGCGCCAATATATATACATAGGAATGTATAGAACCTGGATATTCCATGATGCACTTTAGCAGGGCCTGAAACCCTGTGATTGGAAAGAGGTTTTAGTGTGGCGCAGTTGGAAAATTACTGATGGCAGAGAAGAAATTCAACAAAGGCTTAGCTGACCCAGCACCAAGAAGTTGAGGCCACGGTGAGCCTGGTTGTCCATCCAGTAGTAACATGAACGTGAGAAAAAGAAACAAACTCCTGTTTGAGGTGGAATGGAAAAACACTGAAGTCGTCAAAAGTTCATCATTTAATAGAATTAAATGCAGCAAGAAGCTCAAAAACATGGTCTCCATGTCACATGGTCAGATTAAAATAGACATTGGGTCGAGCTACACTGAAACCAAGAAGATACTCCCTTTTATTCTCAGGCACAGAGAGCATCTGCAAGGCCAAGATCAAAGCCTTAATTGACTGGCAGACTGCAAGGATGATGATAGATGTTGGGCTAATTGGGAGGGGAGGCATAGGCATGATCACGCCGACCCTCCCTGCACCTGGTATGGTAGCATGCGTGCTGCTAGCATGTGGAATATTCCAGAAGGGTAAAAGGGTGGCAAACAAATGGTAGAGGGCCATGTATCAAAGAGCCCTATAGTTTGTGTAACCAATAGAGTGTCGAGTATTAGTGTGACACAAAAGATGACTTACACTTGGGAGGGGCTTAGTTGTCCACCTGACAATAGAGAGTATGGAACGTATACCTAGTGTTCCCTGTAAACCTATCACATCCCAAAGTAGGTTTTTGTAGTTTGCCACATAGTGTGACGTCACTTATGACAAGTTGCTACTATAAAAGTTGTGTTTTATATAATATAGCTGAGAGAAATTGAGCGAATGTCCATTGATGTCTGTTGTAACTTCCTGTTTTAGATAACTGCAAATAAAACAGACCAAGTTTTGCCAACTTCCTGAGTCGGTTTGATTATTGATGTTTGAGTAAATTCTGCATCCCCATCTATCTCTAAGTATTGCTACCTCGTTTTACAGGGCCATAGGTCTATGGGTTCAAATATGTTTAGGCTGACTGTGCCTAATGTTTGCCAGCATTGTTCTGTAAAGGCATGATTTATTTATTTTGTACATTTATGATCAGCACACAAAGCCCACGAGAATCTAGGTGCTCGTTACAAAGGGCTTGGTGCCATAGTGAAAGTCAATTGAAAAGGTAGGTTTTTAGGTGTTTCCTGAAGGTGTTGTAGTTCGGTTCTATTCACAGGTGGCTGGAGAGCTCATTCCAAAGGGTGAGGGCCCGAGCAAGGAAGCTTGCACCCCCCCGCTCTTGTCCTGCTATATCTTGGGGTGATGAGATGATGTTTGTAGGTCGATCTCACCGGTCTGTTGGACGAGTGTTTTTGAATTTTCTCCGACAGATATTGGGGTGCTTCATTGGCGATGCAGCAGTGGGTGATGGAGAGTGTCTTAAACTTGATTCTGTCCTTGACCGGCTGCCAGTGGGCAGCCTTTCTGGCTTCCGAAATGGGGTCATGCCTACCAATGTCCAATGCTGCCCGGAGGGTATTGTTCAGAATTGTCTGAAGTTTGTGCACATTCCAGTTTTGAAACTATTAGTGCATGTGCAATTTCTAGCCAGTTTCGGACAGTGAGGAAGGGCTTACTAGCATTGATGAGTTTAGTAGTGGAGCCTGAAGTGGCGGCAATGTGCTTGACCTGTGAGGGAGGAGTACAGGTAAACGCCTAATGATCTTGACAGAGGAAGCTACCGGTATCATGTGGCCGTCGATGGTGAAGGATTTGTAGGAGTCTGGGAGTTCGGTCAGCCGGGATGGGTGGCTGAGAAGCTCAGTTTTTTCATCATTCAAGGAGAGGCTGTTAGTAGCCATCCAAGTCTGGATTTTCATAGATGTAATTTATCCGGAGGGTGTCAGGGATTGATGATTTGGCTGTCATCAGTGTAGTTGGTGTAAGAAATGCCAAGGAAGTCCAGGCAGTCAAAGAGGGGTTTAGTGCATACATTGTAGAGTGTAGGAGAGACCCAGGGGAGGAGGGTTTGGGGGTGGGGGGTGATTGATTCTGCCTGTGCAGTGTGCCCAATATATATGCCAGTATATCTTTGTAATACACATTCGTTACTTCTGTGTTAATGAAAGAAGCATAATCCAAGAAAAGAGATGAAATGGGGAAAAGCGATCACCCAAAGCTGAAAGTCATTGAAGAAATGCAATGTGAGCACAATCTTAAAGTAAGAAGACCTTTTTTTATTGCATGATTAGTAACTTGTTGATAACCTTTCAACAGGTTAAACCATGCAATCAAAAGAGAAACAGAAGTAAACAAAAACCAAACATGGGCCACAGTAGGTTTTATAAAGAGCTCGGATCATTTTCTCCAATTACGATGGTCCCAGGATTGTGCATATTATGGAGTCTTAAAAAAGCATTCAGCACAGTTAAAATGACGTCAGTTGCGTAATCAGGGACATTCAGATTCAACTGGAACCATAAAGGCAAAAAAGACAGTATACAACCATGTTAAGTTCTCTAGTAAAGACACACTTCAATCCACCCTAATTTATTATATGCAAAAACTGTTTAAAATACAACATTATAAAGAAGTATACTAACACTGTAATGAACTCTCTTTTTAGTGTGACACTTGGCATTGCTTTTGTTTGTACAAGCTCTCAATATCTGCTGGCACACTTGATGTGGCAATGAAGAGTATTCTAGATAGGTGTCCATCTGTCAGAAGTGATATTGATTTTGTTTTTATGCTCTTCGATCTTGAGAAAAGCTATTCACAGCAGTATGTACTGCCAAAAAGCGCAATGAACCGAAGTGCATGATTTGGGAAAGAGTCCCATGTAATGTATTGACTATAAAATGTATGTAGGTTTTGTTCCGAAAAGGCCTCTTTAGGTCCCCATCATTTAGGATTTCAATTAATTCCATTTGGAACATGTCATGGGCATTTGTGAAATTAGTACCAAATAGATCTGCAAACATCTTAAGTTCAACACTGTGCTGAAATCTGAAAATCTGTTTTTAAATTCATCCAAAAGATTACGAATAAGTGCAGAATACTTCTCCTGGTTGATGCTGTGTACAGATCTTGTTAACAGTACTGTGAAACGGGTGGCATTGTGTTCATTCAGCTGTTTCTGAAACAAGTCCAGCTAATGAACAAAGGATTGGATGTGCTCATACAGCCTGTTCACAAACTGATCCTTCCCTTGTAGTTTTATGTTCAGGTCTGAAAGATATGTTGCTATGTCAACCAGGAATGTTAAGTCATTCAATGTTTTCATTTCATTAAGCAGTTCAGTTTAGTTTATTTATGTATAGAGCACACCTAACTCGGAGGTATCTGGGTGCTTTTGGTTGAGTAATACTCAATGGTTACAGACAGAAACAAACAGTTGGCCATTATCTAGTGTTAACGATCAAGTAAACATGCCAGACAGATGCAGTGCTTGCAATATGCACTATATTTACAAATGAGGAGAATTAACGATATTTGCCAGGTGTTACAGATCCAATCGTTTATCGCAACAGAGCATGTGATATGTGTTGAGGATATTTGTTAGCCTTAGTTTTGCTGGGCAAAGAGCCAGGTTTTAACCTTTTTTTGAAAGCCCAGAATGAAGGTTCAGCTCTTGGTACTGTCAGCATGGAATTCCAGGGTTTAGCTGCTAGAACAGGGAAACTAGTCTTGTCTGCTTTTTGTAATTTGTATTCAGGAATATTTAAGCAATGAGAGTAGTTGGACTAGTAGGCCTGGAAGATTGGTTTCTAGTGAATTTGCCGACCAAGTATTTAGCAGCTGAATTGGAAAGGAATTTGTGGGTGATCACCAAAGTTCTGAATGCGATTCTGTCTTGCACTGGGAGCCAGTGGGTATAACTTACTGCTGAGATGTGGTTGGCTCGCGGGATGTTTAGAGCAGTTCTAAGTGCGTTATTTTGAAGCACTTGTAACTTTTTCAAGTTTCGTTTGTTAGTGCCTAAATATAGGGTATTACAGTAATCCTGCTTCTATAATATAAGTGCTCTGGTCAATATGATGCAACATTTGGTGAACAAAAAAGGTTTGCAAGCATTGATCATCTTGGAGGTGTACACTGTTGCTGAAGCAGTAGCATTGACTTGTCTAGTGAGGGAGAGTGAGGAGTCCAAGTATACGCTTAGAGTTTTGACATTGTTGCAGACTTTGATGTTATTCCCATTGATGTTGAAGGAATTATATAGTGCGTCTAACTTATTTATTTCTGACCGTGAGCCAATGAGAAGTCTCTCGGTCTTATCGTCGTTCAGGCAGAGGCCATTGGTGGCCATCCATGCCTGAATTCTTAAGATTTCATTTAAGAGTTTCGTATCTTTGTCATAGGAGCCTGTTAGAGTGACGAGAATTTGCATGTCATCCGCATAGTTTGTGTAGGTGACACCCAAATCGTTCAAGTCATCGAACAGGAGCTTGCTAAAGATATTGTATAAGGTGGGAGGGACACAGGAACCCTGTGGGACTCTGCAGGAAATTGGGGCAGATTCAGTCAAGGCTGTAGGAGCGAAAACCCTCATGGTCCTGTTCTCTAGGAACGATTGTATCCATGCGGCGGCACTTGAGGAGAAGGAGGCTGCTGACGTCAAGTGTTTGATGAGGATGTTGTGGTTGACTAAATCAAAAACAGCTGATAGGTCGAGTGGGAGGAGGAGGTCCAGATTCCCTTTATCTTTTAATTCATCCATTTGGAGTTTTAAATCCAGTAGGGTTGTTTCTGTGCCATGTCTTGGCCTAAACCCTGATTGATGGAGGCCTATAAGGTTATTGTCTTCAAGATGCTTTTGAATTTGGTTGTACACCGTTCTGTCTAGGATTTTTAATAGGAAAGGAACCGTGGTTATAGGCCTGTAGTTGGTCAGGGTGCTACAGTCAAGGTTCGGTTTTTGATGGAATGGCATGACCCAGGCATATTTGAGATTGTTTGGGACTGTACAGGTTTCAAATGAGGCGTTGATCAGTGAGGTGATGAAACGAGCCGACTCCTTTGCCCCCTACATTATGACGGTTGCTGGGCAGATGTCCCCATGGCATCTTGAAGGTTTTAGGCTAGCTATGATCCCTTCTACTTCCTTTGTTGTGACAGAGGTAAATTCAAAGTGGCGGCAGGGTTTGGATGGTAGGTGGTGAGTCTCACTGAATTTTGAGCCTAGAGTCAAGCTGAGTTTTTGTTGATTCTATTTTAGCTTGAAGTAAAGCTATTTTCTCTAGGAAGGCTTTTTGAATGTTAGCACACCATGCAGCATCTTTGGTGCAAGATTCTGTGGGAGGTGCTAGCTCCCTGATAATGATGAAAAGGTCTTGGAGCCCAATTTAGCATTTTCTATACTGTTGAAGGTGTCACTATTCATTTTTAAAATGGCTGCTTTGTAATTGTTAGAAGCAGTTGTGAAGTTTTCCTTGTTTAGGTCAGTGGATGTATTTTCTCAAGATGGCTTCAGAAGTTATTTTTGAACTGCGTAAGGCTTTCACGTCAGAGGTGAAACATTTGTATAAGTGAGCTAGTGGCTAAATTATAGTAGCGAGTAAAGTTATACAGATCCAGAAGTCAGGACGGTTCCTTGTCTAAGTGCTTAGGGGGATGAGTGATAGATTGAAGTAGGGGCAGTACATTTTCCATAGTTATATTACGATTATTTCTGGTCAAGGCAGGTGGGGCTTGAGTGGCGCTAGAGTTAGGACACTTGCTATCCTGGATGGTCAAGGATATGACATGGTGGTCGGACCCGGCGCATGGGGAATTGGACTGGATCTGAGTGATGCAGTTAAGATCTGTAAGCCAGTCCAGAGTTCTACCTTTGCTGTGTGTTGGGCCACTGATACAGTGTGAGAAGCTTAGCTCTGAGTGTGTTCTCTAGGGCTGTTGCATTGACATTGTTTGTATCATGGAGTCCTAAATTTAGATCGCCCAACAGTATTATTTGGGAGCCAGGTTTGGTGTTCCGGGTGAGGAGGTGTGTGATGTCTTCCTCAAAGGAGGAATTTGGTGCAGGGTGTCGGTAGAGTAGGTGTATCAATAGGGTATGTGCCACTGATAGCGGGCATTTGACCGAGAGAAGTTTTCCTGAGGAGAATAGCTCTTTAGGGAATTCTCTAAGGCCTAACTGTTTTGTGATAAATGCAACTCCCTATACTGTGCTAGAATCTATATCTGCTCAGGTATGGCTAGCAAAATGGCTGGGCCTGCTGTTTTTGTGATTGCCAAGAAGTCTAAATGATTACAATTGATGAGATGTGCTATATATAGAGCATGGGCTATCAGAGACCTAGCATTAATGAGGGCTTCTTTGATATGAGGTGCCCCGAAGAGAGGTGTACCTGTACATGAGGGTTTGGTTAATTGTATAGGCAAGATGTTGCTAGTGTTATTATGTTCAGGGGTGATTCTTCTGTGCCTTGTGGGCGTAGGTTTAGGATTTAAGAGGGTTTTTCGATGCACGTTTCAGGTGAGATCCTAGTCTGGTGGTCAGGGGGCAGAGGCTGTTTGCTGGTGCTTCATAGTTGGAACTTGAAACATGTAGGCTATGCTGGAGAGGGGGTAAGAACCTGGTAGGAGTTATAGTGTTAAGTAAAGATAAGAAGGTTACCATGGTTAAGTTACCTTACATAGGTTAGCCATGTAAGCCATAAATGGGGGCGATGTAGGGCAGTAGAGAGAGTGGTTGGTGGCAATGCGGAAATTCAGCAATAAGGGGAGAGGATGATGGAAGTACCTGGAAGTACCATGATAGGTTGTGAGTGGAACTCAGGTAGGTCGGGAGTGGTAACCCTTACTAACTGAACTGTGAGCAGCGTGGCGAGGTATGTTACATATACATGACGTTCTAAGCAGGCCATGACGTACTAGGGCAGTAATCACAACATAGATAGTTTGGTGCTGATCTAGGATCTATGCTGCGCTCTGCCGATTCAGACACAGATCAAAGTGCCTCAGCAACGTACAAATGGTAATAATGGTAAGTTCAGAGCTGTACTAGTACAACATAGAAATGGTAAGTTCAGAAACTTGTGAGTACAACATAGAAATGGTAAATTCAGAACTGTGCTAGTTACACATGTTAATTTCGATGCAATCTCAGGATAAATGCAAAGCATGTCGGGTACAGCAATGATTGGCAGGAGGGTAAGTTAAGTATAGTGGAGACAATTGTGGGATGGCTAGCATATGTTTGAAAGCAGAAAAAGAGACAGGGTAACTATCGGCTCCATACAGTATGCTGTCTAAGGCTGGAAGAAAAGTCAGGCAGCGGTAAGAGTGTGGTAGAATTGGATTGGTCATGGCAAAAGAGCAGTAGACAGCCGTAAAGCAATCATGTTATTACATTAAGAGGAACTGCCTGATTCCACACCATCCTAATGGGAGTACCATGTCTCCTGACTCCCTGGACCACCACTTGGTACATGCTACACCTACAAAGCCACTTTATGCAGTGGTATGGTTTTATTGCCAAGTGCCCATCCTGTGGGGCACCAAATGTACTTTTCTGCTAGCCACTTACTTGAATTTACAAGAACCGCCTTATTATTGTGAATTCCTGCCCTCAAAATGGCCGACGCATCCCCAGCCCTTCTGGAGGCCGTGTTGCCTAGCTACGAGTGTCCTCTTAACCTATAGAGCTCGCGGGCAGGCGGAAACGCCGGCCCTGCCAAGTAAGGCCCTCTGAAGAAGACCCTGTTTGCCCCTGTCCGCCGATGTGAGCCTCCTGCCTCTAACCTATAATTTTGGTACATGCAACCTCCCGACGGACTTTTCAGACCTTACAGCCCATTTCACCTGCAAGTCAGACTCCGTATATTACGATATTAGAGTCTCCTAGCCCTGTGTCATGCGCCACACACTTATTTGTCTCCGCCTGAGTCACGCCCTGGTCCACTCTAGGTTAACCTGAAGTTTCAACTCATTCTATTGTTACACTATTTTCATCCATGTGTGATCGATTGAATTCTGGCGTGCCTCCACAAATCAATTTTCGGAGCCGACCACGGCTACTATATAAGCCTGCGTCCGCCTAATCTACCTCCGCCATAGCCTACTATTGCACTGCATCACTTGCGCTTTACATGCAGATTGGTCATGAGAGCGCAGTACTCCTTTTGAATGAATATGCCTATTTGAATGTATATGTTGGTTATCTCTGTCCTAGCCTACTACTGCACCCGTATCAATCGCACCTTACGTGAGGAATAGTCACGAGAAGAGCTCAACACTCTATTCAAATGTATATGCCTATTTGAATGTATATACCTGAACTTGTATAATCTACTTTTGCCTTAGCTTACTCGTCTCACTTGTGCATTACCTATGGAATGATCACATATGCGCAGTACTTTGTTGAAAGACTTCTCCGCTGACTAGCTTCTGATGGGTCTTTGCCAAACTGTACTAATGTTGCTCCTCTGTAGTTAACATGCACGCACGTCACATGCAGGGATTCTAGACAATATACTAACGTGCTGAAACCATCTGATCGGTCCTGTGCTTTCTCTACCTGCCCAACTACAACTGTCTGTGAGAACTTGTATCATCAGCTGATACGCCCACACTTCCTCATACTCAAGGTCTACATCGACCACTAGGCATCATTGCACTATAGTGTATGGTACAATGCCCAACGTTACAAAGTACTGTGCCTACCTTTATAAACTTTAGCCTCATTCTACTCTCGATCTGAGAGCAGACAGCTAAGCATCCTGTCAGGAGCAGTACCCCTACTGACACTCTTCTTGCTAATGAGCTGACCATATATATATTTGTTAACTTAAGTAACGCACTATACATCTAACATCTGCGCCGATGAATATATGTATTCTTGTGAACCATATTGTACTCCCATCATGGATAACACGTATTGATATGCTTCTATGTTTTGTATAGCAATCATTTATTGTCCTAGCTTCACCATATAGAAGTTTACCTGAAGTGCACTATGTATGCCACCACTGCCATACAACTTCACCTATTGGGCGCCTTACTGGCGTTAGGCCAACTGTTAAGCATAGCATGTCACACTAAGACTATTCTATCCTACCACACCCTGGCATTTACCATGGGACCCTTAAATGGCAACACCTTCTCTTCCATGATAGAAACTAAATCCCACACTGACTATCACTGTTGCACTGACCTGGTCCAACAACTACTCACCCCTCCTGAACCTACTCATGACCGATCCACAACATACCTTCCATGTCATCTAGTATTACGAAACTCCAGACTCCGTTCCAGATTGCTGATACTCTACGAACCTCCTGTCAAAGCTTTAATTAATATACGCCCTATGAAAGAATGCCCTCCGGACAAACACAATGCTAAGATTAGAAACATTCCCTCAAACATTACACCCAAGCCAATGTCCAAGGGCCCTATACTTAATAAACAACCTCAGAGCGAACACCCTCTCTCTAACTTGTCTCCAATCAATAAAGCAAGAAAGGGTCAACCATTAAACCCTCAGCCTATCAACAACACCCCAGATCTCAAGGGAGCATTAATCAATGCCCGATAACTAGTAGCACACTCGATTGAGATAACCGACTTTATGCAGGCTGAAGATTATGACGTTCTAGCCATTACTGAGTCCTGGCTTCATGCAGTGGCAGGGCCTGCCCTTACGCTCGCAGTCCCAGACAATTATGCCATAGCAGTGCAGACAGGGTCGACTCGAGAGGGGGAGGCTTAGCTCTCATAGCAAAATACAACCTTAATATGAGACTAGCCCCTTCACTGGACATTAAATCATGTGAATCACTTAATGCTAAACTACCCATCTCTGACACCCAAACGCTAACCATTCATCTCATCCTCAGACCTCCAGGCCCTATTGGTGCCTTCGAGGAGGACTTCTCTACCATCCTATCCGGAAACATGAAAACTACTTCTCAAATACTCCTGATGGGGGATCTCAATTTGGGATTCAATGATTCCAATGACCGACAAGCTTCAGTAATCGATAATGTTCTCACTAAACTTGGCTTTACCCAAAGAGTGACACAGCCTACTCACAATACAGGTAGAACACTAGATTGGGTGGCAGAACTTAATTGCCATGTCTCAATTACCTCCATAACTCCACAGCTATGGAGAGACCACTACCTCCTATCATTCTCGCTCACAGTTAAAATTCCCATCGCTAAATACAACTCTATAGCTCCTCCTACCCTCAAGAGGAATACAAAGAATATAACAGCAGACAAGCTCTTACCTTTAATACTACCTGTCCCTAACTCACTACCAGACTCCAATGACCTCACTAAAGCCTTAAGCAAGATCGCCCCACTAAAAATGACGAACAGTAAACCTAGAGTCCACTTGAACTCTTGGTTCACGTCACACCTCAAAGCACTAAGTGCTTAAAAAAGAAAATGCAAAGGCATCTGGAGACTCCTGAACACAAAACTAACCTTATCAACATTTTAGCTCTTTATAAGAAAGAAATAATGTTCACCAAAGAAGAAACTTACAACAATAGGATTCTCCAAGAAAATTTAAGCACAAAGGAACTCTTTGTGATATTAAAAGAATTAGAAGCTCATGTACCTGTGGCATACAATTGTGTCAAGGACAAACTATGGTGCACTAATATACAGAATGCCTTATCCAACAACATCTCCCTTTTCCAGAATAAGATTGCCAGAAAAAAAGCCAATCTGAATAGCCCAGTCTCACCTGACAATACTCCCAATGCATTCCACGAAACCAGCAAACGGTTCAGTTTTGCAAGAGTCTCAACCCTTGAGGATTAAAAAATCATTCTATCCTTAAAACTCTCAAACTGTCAGGGAGACATATGCCCAGCTCAAATCATTAAAGGGGCTGCGAGAGACCTCAGACCTTTCATAACTAAGCTTATCAACGCCTTCTTCTCATCTGGCACCATCCCCGACAACCTAAAGGAGTCTTCGGTGCTACCCCTCCTCAAAAACCAATCGCTTGATCCATCTATGCCTACTAATTACAGGACAATTACGATAGATAGAGCTTTTTTACTTAAAATTCTAGACCAAGTGGCCTGCCTCCAGATTCAAGAGTATCTCGAGTCCAATCAGCTCCTGGGAATCTGTCAATCTGGTTTCAGGCCATAACACAGCACTGCATTGATTGATCTCAAAACCGAGATTGACGAACTTAAGGGCAGGGAAATCACAGCTCTACTACTCCTCCTGGATCTCTCGGCCGTTTTCGATTTAGTTGACCATAAAGCTTTATGTCATCACCTCGACTCAGCCGCTCACTTTTCACAGGACGCCATAGCATGGACCCAATCCTTCTTGAGTAATCGGACCATGAGGGTCTTCTTGCCTTCTGCAGCGGCAGACCCAATCCCCATCACATGCGGTGTGCCACAGGGCTCCCGTGTCTTACCTACATTATACAACATATTTACTAAGCCCCTATTCGATTATCTAGACCTTCTTGGTGTCACCTACGCAAATTATGCAGATGACACTCAGATTCTCATACCGCTTACTGGGGATTATGATAAGGATATGGCCTTAGTAAATAAAATCTACCTTATCATTCTGGCATGGATGGCCACCCATGGTCTATGCTTGAATGATGACAAAACTGAACTACTCATTTTAGGAACGACATCCAGCTTCAATAAACTTGGTCACAAATATACCTCCTTCAGCATCAATGGTAACCTCACCAAAGAGGCTAAAGAGGTAAAAACGCTAGGTTTCTACCTAGATTCTACCCTCACCTTTGCTAAAGAGGTCAATACCATGGCCTCGGACTCTGCATACACATGCAAACTGATCAGAGCTGGCAAACCTTCCTCTCAAAGTATAGCTGCACTACACTGGCCCAGGCCCTAATATTGTCCAAATTGGACTATTGTAACTCACTCTACATGGGCGCTAGCAAGCACACCATTAATAGGATACAAATCCTCCAGAATAATGCATTGAGAACTGCACAAGGCATTCTCAGAAGAGAGCACATCTCTGAGGCCAGAAGACAAAACAAATGGCTGTCCACCAGTGATAAAATCCTACTCAAAACTGCGTCATTAACTCACAAATGTCTGAACAATGCTGCACCCCGCTACCTTGTGGAGAGAAATAACAGAAAAACCTCCAACCGTCCTTCCAGAATTGCAAATGCAGACTGTCTAATCGTACCCAGGTTTAAATTGACCAAAGCCGGGGGAAGCAGTTTCCCGGTCAAAGCAGCTCAATTATGGAATTCCCTCCCCCACTCCTTGAGGGCGGATCAAACCTTTTTGAACGCCAGACACATAATTAAATGGCTCAGAGATAAAGATCACTAACTCATCCACTCTTTGATCACAGACCTTCCTCTGCACTACATTATGATATTGCCTTTTGTACACAGTGGTTGTACAGCCCATTATATGCTGTATTTTAACATTGTAAATTATATAATTATACCCTTGTATTCTATTTTATATGTATGTAATTACCCAATGTACAATTGCAATTACTCTATTGTACCCTATGTGAAATCCTTTGTAATTATCTGCTGCACCTTTATTGCATCTTATGTGAAATCCCTGTAAATCTTCCTATGTAACCTGTGTAACTATAAGCTGAAAGTATTCTTGTTTCCCTCTGCTCTCCTGCGCCCTGATACCCTTGGGTCTGGCACGCATTACAAATAAATAAACAAACAAACAAATAAACAAACATTGGTTAGTGAGCATGCAAATGAGCTAGTAAAGATCTGGTGGAAGTGCAGAATAACAAACAAAGTGAGCAGTGGTCAATCGCGGTGCAATGATGCAGATAGGGACATTAGTCGTTGTGATGGTCAAAAGGAAGGGAAAGCAAGAATTACGTTTCACAGATGTTTTAGCACAAGCCGGGTTATAGTGAACGGCAATGCTACTTGGTAAGAAGGCTCTGTAGCAGAAGCTTGAGCGGTCACGTTTGGTAACAAAAAGAGGGGCTGGCAGAATGTCCTGTCAGAGGCTGGTCAGGTGTGCAGGTTGGTAAAGTCCCAAGGATGTAGGAAAAAGGTGTGGATATAGGGCATTCCCAGATGGTGGGCGGAACTTTAGGTAAATACCAGGGTGCCAATTGCAGCGGATACGATCAAGAGAAGGTGATCAGATATGAAGTGTAATGGCGGATCGCACCAGGTTATGGGCTTGGTGGTCAGAGGTATACAGGGCAGGCGCTTACCAGGTTACGGGAGGCTGCGTGCTCTAGGGTAGAGGCTACATTGCTCGAGAGGCTGCTCCAGTCACGCGATCCACCTGGCTCTGACAGGCTCGGGGCAGGGCCTTATACTGAGGGCCTTCTGCGTGGGGACAGCTTCCACCTGCTGCCGGGGTTGTCTATTTGTTAAATAGACATTGTCAGAGCTAGTTGCTTAGCAACTGAAGTAAACACAGAACGAAGGATGTAGGGCCCTGCAATAGTGGCGGCCATCTTGGGCAAGGCCAAGAGAACACAATAATGGGATGATCACGGAGAAGGTGCTCCATGTGGCATTTGTGGGGGTCGTGGTGCACAGAAGCAGGCAATGATGTGTGCAGATAAAAAGAGACGTTCCGCAGAAGTCAACGGAAAAGTGGGCTGGTCCCTCAAGGATCGCTGGTTTCTCGCTGGCATGTAGTAGTGATGATCTGAGCAGAGGCCGCTCCAGCGGCTGCGGGGGTGTTGGGGCTCCTTCCCTTCTGATGATGTGATGAGGCTGGGCTCGGGACACAGCCTTATGCTGAAGGCCTTCTGCATGGGGCCGGCTTCCACCTGCCGGTGGGTGTCTATTGGTTAAATAGATGATCGTCGGAGCTAGTTGCTTAGCAACTGAAGTAAACAACCGAACGAAGGGTGTAGGGCCCTCGATAGCGGTGGCCATCTTGGCCAGGGCCAAGTGAACACAATAACAGGATGATCACGGAGCAGGCGCTCCACATGGCATTCGTTGGGGTCATGGTGCACAGAAGCAGGCAATGATGGTGAAGATAAAAAGGTACGTGCCGCAAAAGTCAATGGCAAAGTCGGCTGGTCCTTGGCTGGTCCTTCGAGGATCGCTGGTTTCTCGCTGGAATGTAGTAGTGAAGATGTGAGCAGAGGCCGCTCCAGCGGTTGCAGGGGTGTTGGGGCTCCTGCCCTTCAGTGACCAGAATCTGGATAGTGTGGCTTCCCTGCTGAGCCAACAAACTTGGCAGAAGTAAATAACATTATCATGGTCTGCTCCTATCTCATCAAGAAATGCTTGGAACTGTCTATTATTAAGCCTTTTTGACCTTATGAAATTGACTTTAGAAACAACCTTCTCCATCACAAGCTTCATCTCCAGGGCCTTTGCACACAGTTGTTCCAGATGAATGATGCGGTTATGCATAATGTCATTCTGTGGAACTTATTTTGCCAGTAAACGGACAAATCCATTGTGTTTGCTGATCATAGCAGGGGCTCCACTATTTGCCAGACCACAGAGTTTGTCCTCTGGCAGATTACAATTTAACAGGACATGTTTCACTTAATTGAAAATGTCTTGTCCCATTGTTGTCCTTTTCATTGTACCCAGGTCAAGTAGTTCCTCAATAATTTGGAATTGTGTGGTCACTCCTCATACAAATATTGCCATTTGAGCAGTATCACTCACATCCGTGCTTTCATCAACCCATAAGCTGTAAAACTGACAGACACTCAGGCCCTCATTACGACCCTGGCGGAAAGTGACTGACCGGACCGCCACAGCGTAAATAGCGTATCCGCCATTGCACGATGGAGCAAAGTGCGGCCCATTCCGACCCATCGGGCACGAGCACCACGCCATGGCGGAAGTGCAAAGTCCGCGATGGCGGAAATGACCCCAAAACGGCCCACACCGCCGCCGTACGGCGCCCTAGGTGCAATACCGCCACCCATCATAGCGGACACCGCAGTGAGCGCCAACCGTAAAGTACGGCGACCGTAAATATACGGAAACGGAAGTAAAAACATGGGCCCGGAACGGGAAACAACACCCCGTACACCTATAAAACCACAAAATACACACAACCACTAAAAACACCACCCTGAGACACATCCCAACCCGTCATCCACCCTAGTGAAACCAAGAAAAATGGGAAAAGTAGCGAAGAAAGCGTGCGACCGCAAGCGGCAGGTCCACTTCTCCCGTGAGGAACTCACCGTGCTAACAGAGACCCTCCAGGAGAATGCCGCCGCCGTCTTCTCCACGCAAATGACCAGGACGGCACTTGCCAACAAGAAGGCCATATGGGCCCTGGTGGCACAGCGGGTAAGTGCGGTGGGGACCGCACCCCGCAACCCACAGCAATGCAGGAAGCGGTGGGACGACCTGCGGATACGCGTCCGTAGCATACTTTCTGCCAACCGCAACATTGCCACAGCCACCGGGGGAGGGTCGGAATCACCCATCAAGCTGACCCCCTGGGAAGAAATCTGTGCCTCCACCATCGGAATGGAGAGCATAGAGGGAGTCGGAGGGATGGAGAAAGGAGTGCAGACATCCGGAGAATCAGGTAGGTGGCCCAAATAAAACAATGCCAAAACCACAATGTACAATCATGTGAAGTACCACGTGCCCACATAGTGCAACAGAAACACATGGCCAGGAGAACGTCCACACACATTGGCCTGATAGCGCACTTTAAAACCACAATAAATACATAAATAATTAAAAACCCCAATAACACCCACTACACGTGCAGCAGGCACACCCTAACTGCAGGCTGCCAAACAACTGCACCCTCCCTCCACACACAAATGAAAGCACCTCCAAGGCCCCGACCCAAATCACCCTCAGGTACCACCCCAATGCATGTGATACATTGCCATTCCAATTCCCACAGACCCATTAATAACGCTCGCCCTCCTTTACTCCACCACAGGGTCCGATCCAAACGACGAGCTCCAGGACACCCCTACCAGCACACCTGCAAAGAGGGCCAAGACCGACGGCCAAAGACCCTCCACCTCAGCTGCACGCATCAAGACACGGCAGCAGCACATATCAAGTGGCAGCACACAGGAGGGAACATCAACAGGCACCCCAGCAGCCAGCATGCCCACAACACCACCACCACAGGTCCCCCCAATGGATGCCACAGAAGGTACTGCCTCTGGTGGCAGCAGCACCATAGGTGACACCTCATTAATGGCAGCATGCTCCGACACAGAAGACGGGGATGTCGAAGTCAGATCCATCCATGACCTGTCCCAATCCCCCTGTCTGTTCCATCCCGTACACCATGAGGATACCACGCAGGGGCACCCACAAGACGACGACTGGCCATCCCCCACAAGCCCTGTGGCAGGGCAACATGAGGCGAACAGCCCCTCTGTGACACCACCGCAAATGGCCATGGCCCAGCAGAGGCAACAGTCCCTCGACCAGTTAATCGTGCAACAGCAGCAACTGGCCACGCTCCTCAAGGACCATGCCGATGGATGTGGGGGCACTAAGGCAGACATAGAAACATCAACTGAGACACTTAGGGCACAAATCGAGAGTAGCACCGAGAGCCTGAGAGTCCAAATCGAGAGTAGCACCGAGAGCCTGAGAGTCCAAATGGAGAGAAGCACCGAGAGCCTGAGGGGGGAACTGCATGCGACGTCCAAAGACGTATGTGCCGAACTTGCCGCAGTGCGCCGTGTGCTCACTGAGCTCTCACAAACCCTTAGGGACATGCATGGACGTGAGCAGGCAGAGACATCATCCGTTGCAAGTTCCGTCCAGGGCAGTCCCCAACGTAGATCTGGGAGGAACCTGCGCTCCACAGGCAGGGGTGCCCCTGATACCCGCAGAGGGGGCTTGCAATAGCGACTGCCCACTGACAATGAGCATCTTTGGACACTGGTGTTCGGGGGGGAGGTGGGAGGGTGGAGGGGGTGTGTTGGGCTCACTTGGGTGGCGGGTCGATAGGGTGTTCAACATGATATCACATATGCCATAAACAATGCACGATCAAACAATGAGATGTGTGGACAATGATCTTTGTGTACTAGGCCATCATAGGCGTACAGTCCATATTGTGCATGTACCAGACACACACAGTGCCACGAGTCCCATGTCCATGTATCAGCCACCAGGCGTGAGTGCTAGAAGCATGCATCTATGAGATGCTGACGAATTTCACGGCCCTCCTGTGCCTCGCAGACTCCTTGAGGTGCTGCCACATCCCCACCCTCATCATGACCATCTTCAGGTGCTTGCAGTTCTGCGTCAGGGGGCATGGGCACATTTCTACGTACGCACATGTTGTGGAGCATGACACATGACATCACCATCTTTGCAACCTTCTCATGGCGGTACAGGAGTGCCCCGCCAGACCTGCTGAGGCACCGGAAACGGGTCTTCAGTAGGCCGAATGCCTGTTCAATGACTACACGGGTACGTGAGTGGGCATGGTTGTAGTCCTCCTCATGCTGGTCCCGTGGGTTCCGGACTGGTGTGAGGAGCCATCTCTTCAGTGGATATCCGGCATCACCTGTATGTGGACGATAAACAAATTATGTGGAATGCCATTGCTACGTACGCACCCCCCCCCCTTCCTGCCAGGTCATTGCCGCATCACATACCCCACATCATCATGCATGAAATGAGACTCACCGAGTAGCCAGGATCTGTTCCCTGCGTGTCGCTCCATGTAGCGTGGTATTGTAGAGTTCCTCAAGACCATAGAATCATGGGTTGATCCAGGGAATCGGGCACAACAATGTGTAATGATCCTGTTGGAGTCACACACCATTTGTACATTCAGTGAATGAAATTGTTTTCGGTTGCGGTACTGGGCCTCCATGGCATGTGGGACGACCAATTCCACATGGGTGCAGTCGATGGCACCAATGCAACCCGGTATGCCGCCAAGTGCATGGAATCCCACTTTTGTGTTGGTAATTTCCTGCTCCGAGCGTGGTAGAGAGATGTAGTCGTCTGCGTGCTGCAGGAGGGCATCGAGCACTTGCAATAGTGTCCGTGAGAACAGTGGCTGAGAAATGCCATGCAACTGTCCGACTGTGTGCTGGTAGGTGCCTGTGGCCAGGAAGTGGAGTACAGACACCACCTTCAGAAGGGGTGGGATGGCGGTTGGGCTATCTATCATGCTGACAAGGTCAGCCTGTGTCATGTCCACAATGGCGGCTATGGTGTCCCGGTCCAAACGGTAGAGGGTGTGGATCTGCTCATCAGTGAGGTTGAACGGATGTGCTCGGAGGCGTGGGATTGCGGGCTGCCTGCGTGGTGGTAGTGGCTGTGCTGGCGGCCCTTGCTGGCCCTGCCTTGCCCTCCTCCTCCTCCTGCGTCTCCTCCGTGCGGCCGGTTGTAGTTGGTGTTCGTCTTCTTCTTGGAGTTGGAGTACTTGCAGTGCTATCAGGTCCCCCAGGGCCAACATCGCGAGTCCGGCCGGTAGCATTTCGGAGTGGTTGTGGGAGGAGACTGGGCGTGCAATTTATGTGTTTTCAGGCTGTATGGCCTCCACCTGTGGTGATTCATTCCACCTGTGCAAGCTGCTCTCCCCTTTGGGTGAGCACGTCCCGCACACAACGCTGCAATTCGAGGAATGGCATCTTGCTATTACAATCATGTATTAGTACCCGATGGCCGTGTAACATTGGTTGATATGTTCATTCGGCTATGGTCCCATTGTTTCACGTGCATTCTTTGCAGTCGCGAACAGACTTGTGAAGGGTCAGTGGAACGTAGTACTCGAGTAACGGTGGGCCCTCATGCATCACTGTGCCGAGTTGCACCGACGGGCGGGGCGTTCCATTTGTGAGTGAAGGCTGTTGCCATTTTCACACACAGCCGCACTAGATGGATTAATTTGTGGTTTCAAGCGGCCACAGATGCCTTTTCGACGTGATGTTGCAAATGAGGAATTCGGAGGGCGGCGCTTTCGGTTTTCAGCTAGCGGCGAGGAGATGCCCACAGGTCTGACTGCAAATATAACGTTCTATTGTTCAGTGTCCTTGGGACAGGGGCCATGGCGAGGATGCAATGATTGATATGAATAGTTTGGGATGCGCAATAGCGAAGTGGATGATGAGGCCGGACGTTCCCAAATACATGTTACTTCACAACACTGGAATTACGGGCTGGGGCACAGTGGATTTTGCAGGCTGCATAACGCACAGACTCAATGGAATCCTCACATGTTATGTGAGTATGGAAACAGGCGTTATCATTACGGGATGAGGGAATGATGAATGGATGCATGGGCAGATGATTTGATACGGTGTTTGCCATGTACAGGGCTTCTTGGAATCTGTCCGCCTCCCCTGCGCTATGTGATGCAGGGCTGCCATAGTGGGACCATCGTCTATCTGGCCTTGTTGAGCCCTCCCTGTCTCGACGCGCCTTCAGACACTTGTGTCCATGCACGTTACCAATCCCATCTGATGGATTCTGTTTTCACAGACGCATGCACAGGTACACTCGTTTGTGATGGTGTTTTCACCTCGATATGGATAGTTATGAGTCGCAAGTGGTTTTGGGGTGGTGATGATCCTTTGGAGTGGGCTAGCATGCATATGGCTGTGGATCTAGTGTGATCATTGAAGTGAGTTGTTCGAATGTAGTTCTGATGGCCATCCTTTTCTTTTTCTTTTCTTTTGGTTGACAGGTATCTCCTCCCCTTTTGCCACTGCCATCTGTATGCCACTCCTGCAGATGGGTTTTACTCCCGACACCTGCTGCTTCGTGTTAATCAGTGGAGCAGCATTACGATCTTATGGGACGATCGCCAATGGGCCACATGCCCTTACGCAGTACTAGTGGCTCGGAGCAACATTTCGGCCTTTCAGCTGGACTAGTGCCTCCCTATTGGGACGGCCCTGCGGTTCTAGGCGCTTCCATGTTGCCTTTTCGTACGGAATGTAGCCCCTGTGTACCATGAGGGAACAGGGCGTCACACAGGAAGTAGCTGGTCATTTCTTGCGGATGCAGCCCACAATGGTGAAATGTGTTTTGGAGTTCATGGCCTAATGGCTGTATGGGCTTGGTGAATCTGTTGTGCATTAAATTTGTATTCTGATATGGGCCGTGTAGCGTTCTTCTTTGCAAGTGATGTGGCATATTCCTATTTGGGGAGCGATGTATTGTGAGGAGATCTGCATTGGGTTCCAGCTTCGGAGTATAGTTGCGTGGTACTGTGCTGGGCGCGTTTGCCTACGAAGCCCAGTGAGGTCAGGGGTGAGGGCTGCCAATATGACTGTTTGGATGATGTCATGCTCAGGGGCGGGGGGTAGGTTTTGTGTAACAGATGCCGGTCAGCCAGGTGGATTGGTGGAATGATGTGATTATCGGAATTATGCTGCCTGTGTTTGCGTGCGTTTCTTGGTGGGAGACTGAGGTCATGTCCATTGGTATAGCTTCTGTATTCGTGCCATCTGTGCCCTGCAGCTCCCATTGGCCCCTCTTGTGATTCTTTTGTTCGTTGGCATGCATGGGTGACTTGTACATTTCACTGGTTGCATTGTGACTTCGTTGCACCTACGGGGAGTTGTACTATGTGGCCAGGAAGCGGTGTACAGGCACTCAGTGGGGCCGTTTACGGTTGATTCGCGATGCCGTACTTCTCACCATGGCGGAATGGTACTTTCCGCTGTGCTTGATGGCGTTAGGTACATGTCCGCTAGGGTCGGAATTCGCGTACCCTTGCGCCATGGTGCTAATTACGGTTTGGCATGGCGCGCGCGCGCGTACTTGGTGCAGTTAGCGTTGGCGTTCACTACGGTGTCGCTAATGGCATCGTACTTTACGGTGACGGGTCATAGTCGCACCGAGCGCTATTCGATGGCGGTATTGCATTTCCGCCATCGTTTTTCGCTTTCCGCCAGGGTCGTAATGAAGGCCTCAGTCTTTTCGTCAGTGTGTCTGCAATGTTTGATGATAGGTGATCTACTCGCTTGTCAGGGAATGCCACGGATGTAAATATTCCCAAGCAAACTTTGATAAACTCTCTGTAGGACAATGGTGTCCCTCTCCTACCTATGGCCTCAGATGTCAAGTAACTGATCTGGTTTGCTGCCTGAGAGTTCTGCCTGGCAGCTTTGAAGAAAGATTGTTGCCCGATTATACTCTGCTTTAGTGAGTTCACCCGATCAATCCTAATCTGGCCAATCAGGTTGACAAATTCAATTGCATGTTTTGTATTATAATGCTGCTTAACATTGTATTCTTTGTAGACAGCTACTTTCTCCTGGCAAATCAGACTCAGGATGTTCCCGTTTTGTTCACACACAAGGAAATCCTTAGTCCAACTATCCTTGAAAACACAACATTCAGCATCAATTTTTCTTTTCTTCTGATTCACCATCTTTTGAGCGTTGGGTAGGCCCTGTGGCCAATAGAGCCAAGATTAATTTTAGCCATATAAAAACACTTTGGCACAGTCCCATAACATTAAAAACAATTCAAACTTAGTTGTATTGTTAAGGAATAATGTTGTGGTTTCAATATAGGCACAACATCCTGCATACTTAAAACCAGCCTGAAATGTGAAGACTCTGCCATAATTTCCAAGTGCATCCTGACTCAGCAATGCTATCTAAATGCCTCATATGCCTGGCAGAGTCACCATACCTAAGCACATCATCACAAATAAGGTACTGCCATTGTTTGCTAAGTGCAGCCTCAAATGCATAAGTTTGTTTACTTTGCTAACTGGGCCTATAAGTGGTGTCTATCGGCATTTATTTTCTTACTGTGGTATGGCAGTTGTTACTTTTTGCTATGTATTGGTGCAGCATGCATGGGCATGTATGGGCACAGCCAGCATGAACATGTTATATACTGGCATATGATAAGGAATAATGGAAATGCACAGGAAAGTGGTTCCATTGGTAACTTGCATCTATTGGGTTTTTTCATGTGCAACCATACAACATGGATTGTAAACTGTGTGGCTTTTTACCCAATTGTCAGTGTGATCCTCGGGAAACTTATTTCATCTCAATGTGCATTTTCTGCATTTTCTGCTAAAATTAGAATTTCCTAGAGTTGAATCGGGTCCCACTGTATGGCACTATTAAAAGAAGCCTCACTCATAGTATTGTTTTATATATTTTATATATATATATACATATATACACACACATACACACACACATACACACACACACACGATGCGATGCAGTGTTTGATGTGTGATATACCAGTAATAAGAATGGATACAAAGGAATGATCTTTAATATTGCAGGGCAGACAGCCACGGTGGAGCTGATACACTAAACTGCCACTGAAAAAATAATAATTGCTCTGTCAGCTAGGTGCTAATACAGATACACCCAGAGTAACAGTAACAGGATAGTGATCTTACCTGGTGGTGGCCAGAGAGGGAGGTCACCAATAGTATCGGGTAAAGACAAGGTGTTGCTGAGGCGAGCAGCTGATCGAGTTGGAAGGGGCTTTACTTAGTAAATTATGCCTGTTGAGTAGATCAAACACATTTTCTTTTTTATGTTATGCTTGTGGCCAGAGTCATCCTGCTTTGCAGTGCTGTAAATTGAAGGGAAAACTATTAACCCCTTTCTGGTGCTTACTTATCAATATTAAGTCAGGAAAGCTGACAATGCCCAGTCCAACTCTGTAGCAAACACTTGTGCACACTTATTCCAACAGTATTGAAATCAGGCCTGAGAATTATAGTATCAGCAGAAAACTGTGTACATATATCAGGGAGGAAATGAAGTGGGAGTGTGGGGTTTGAGACATGTAGAAATGGACACCAATAGAAAATGAGACACAACGAGTCTCAGGGAGGGAGTACATATATCAGGGAGGAAATGAAGTGGGAGTGTGGGGTTTGAAACATGTAGAAATGGACACCAATAGAGAATGAGACACAACGAGTGAAGCACATATGGAAAGGGAGACAAATGGAGAACTAGGAAAATGGAGTTGGAGAAGGACAAGCAGTGTGAGATTAATTGGAAGGGGTCATTGGGCATCGGCCGGGCTCTAGAGTGAGAGTGCTTTCCAGACCCCGGTCTCCCAGTCGACTTAAAGCCTGGATTGGTGAGTACCTTCTCTTTTTTCCCCATTTAAAGCACCACTTGAGAGAGAAACATTGTATAATGAGGAGTACATTACTCAGGAAGTAAGAGCATTGCAATACTACGAGAAGGCAGAGGGTAAACCTGAAATGGGGAAAGTAAAGCAAGGTCCTAAAGAACAAGGTCTGATGTAGAAAGCAGGGGGGGGGGTGCGTGGGAGAGAATGCCAGAGTGGGGGTTATGGGAGAGAACCCCACAAAGCAAATAACTGGAGGCAATCCCTAATAGGGGAGAACCAGTGAGAACCCAGGAGAAGAGGAGAAACCTTAGCAGGCAAGTATGGGCAGCTGACTGCAAGAGGGGAAACGGGAGAATCCTAGCAGAAAGAGGAAGCGAAAACCCCAGAGAAAGAAGGAACTTGAATAGCCCCATAGGGAAAGTGGGAGAGAAACAATTGGCACCAACAGAGCTAAAAGGCAGATAAGGCGCAGACTGAAAACCTTGAATAAAGTGGCTGCAGATGAAAGGGACCACCTAGGAGACAACCCGAATGGATAGAGAAGTCTATGTTCACCAATAGCCATTTATCTCAAAGGAACGATAAGGGTGCAAAAGGCAGTGCAGCTTTGCTATGTAGCTGGTACATTTTAATGAGGGAAACCCACCTCGCTCACATGAAGAAGCAGTTTATACCACTATCCAGTCCATCGATCTGCCATGGACTGCAGTAGAGCTGAGAGCATACGCTGGACAGTCTTTCCAGGACACCGTTTAGCAAAACACCAGTGAGCGCCCCTTTCTTGAAGATGCGTCTCACTGTTTCAGAAAGGGGATATGTTTATCCCCTTTCTGAAACAAGGGGATAAACTCTTTCTTGAAGATGCGTCTCACTGTTTCAGAAAGGGGATATGTTTATCCCCTTTCTGAAACAGTGAGACGCATCTTCAAGAAAGAGCCGCTTGCACTTTGGACAAGCCAGTCATCCTCCCTTGAGCCCTAAAACCCTCCACCTGGGATCCAAGGTAAACCATCAGATGTCGCTTTATGGAAAATGGGCTACAATTTGTTTGGTGATTACACTGATCACCTGATTAATCTATTTACAGTACGTTATACATGAGTTTATTAGGAGGGAACTACGAGGGGCATTGCAATGAGGGGAGAGATCCTCACGGGGATAATGGTCAATGTCCAAAATTATGACATTTGGTTTTGTAAACCTGTTTCTGGCATTATTAACCATACTAAAAGTAATGACCACTCCACGACACCTACGTGAACAACTGTCCAATTTCCTTCTAGGTCATGGATCATCTGCCCTATTCTATTTGATAGATAACAGTGACTGACCGCACTACACAAACTACTGGTCCTGAAGAAGATGACCCGAAAAATGATCTAATCGAAACCGGTCAACCTTTTTCCAGTGTTAATATCCATCTGAAAATCGGATACTGCTTGTTTGAATTCATAACCGATACTGGCTCAAGGGCCGTTAAATCTAATTGTTTTAGATTTACAAAAAGCTAAAAACAATACACAGAAATCGCACTAAGCTGCGACTGGCAAGCAGATGTGCCTCACACCACTGCATACACAAAACCAAAAACTAGTCTAACTGCTCCCTGAGTCCCAGTCATTCACTTCCTCTCCCTACCCTTATTCCTAGCGAACTACCCTGACTCCCCTCTAGTTTATTAGCCCTTCCCTACATTTCAAAATCCTGCCTCCAGAAATGACAACCTTACTCTCTAAAAACTACCTGAGACTTAAAAGTTGATAAATGATGTGTCCCCCTTTAAGTAATGTGGTCAGACTGAGGAGGAACTTTCATCCAAAGTTCAACCTGGTAGAATCATCTGAACTGTGCGTGATTCAAGGTACTAGCACGAAGCAGATCATGCAGGCATTCTTTAGCAAAGTCTGCACGTCTTCTAAAAGTGAAGTCTGCTTGCTCCGTCACATTACCAATGGCAGAGTCAGGTCTAACTTGGCAGTAATACTTGCCTAGCACTACAGGTTGGTTTTTCAAAGCCATTTTAGAGGACACAACAAATCTCCCTAACAGCTACGTTAACGACTGACCGATCAGAGTTGTACAGATTAAACAGTTTTGAAGTGGATGTACACTTTAACAAAGCAATTTATCATGACATTCACATGCTCATGATGTCTTCCCTAGGTTTCATCCTTCAATTCAGTCATTCAGAACATGTGTTTGCATTGAATCATTTTATATTGCTGTTATTTTTGTATTCTATACATTCTCTGCTGTCAGCTGTGTATTAACATTCTTTGGTTCCAGATGCATGCAAATCACGCATCTGTCCTTTGGTAACCCATTATGGGTTTATCTTATGTTTGTTGGAACATTTTAAATAACTGTATATCTTTAAAAAAACTGTATATGAACCACTGAATACTCCATCATGTAGTGTGCTAAATCTCGCAAGGCTAATCATAATTCTGGGCATATTTACATCAGCATACATTATACATGAAAAACCTAAACACAAATCAGGTTTTACAGATCTGCTACAAATATAGCTGATCGTTTAAGTAAAATCTCCCAAATAAATCACTGGTTGAAAAGATATAATTTCTAGAACACTTTTGAAACATTTGGATAAAAAGCCACACAGTTTGCAGTCAGTTTATGGTAGCACATGAAAAATAAATGCAATGCCCAACAGTGCACAGGAGCGCTTTCCAAAACATTTTCATGATGCCTTTGCTCACTAAATATTTCAGCATAAAAACATATATATTCATGCAGACTCCACCAATATAGGCCATTATTACCATACACAAATTGACTCCTGTTTGCTTTGTCAGTAAAAGCAATGTCATGGCACGTTCAGAAAACATATCCTGTCGGGCTGCACTGATGTAGGCCAGTATATCCATGTAATAACAGTTATGTTTGCTTTAGGTTTTCCCTTGATGACCAGTAATAACATGCCATGCCTCAATAAGAATATATGGCCATACTGGCACCCTCAATGGAAGCCAGTTTAGCCTTTTAATACCACTTTTTTGCTTTACACTTGATGCCCAATAAAATTAAATGCCACAACAAGAAATGATATCCAAACTGACTGCACCAATAAAGGCAGGTCTAGCTATGTAATAGCACTCATCATGTTTACTTTACCCGAGATGCCCAGTGTAAATGCCATTGTACAGTAAGAAAGTATTGTTAGACTGGCTGCACCAAAGTATGTCAGTCTAGCTACATAATAGAACTCATCATGTTTGCTTTATCCTTGGTACCTAATAAATAGTAATTAAGTCTAGCTAGACTGCCTTCACCTAATTATGTCAGTCTAGCTACGTGATTGCAGTCATCAGGTTCGCTTTACCCTTGATGCCCATTGTACATGCTGTGCCACAATAAGAATGTATCGGTAGACTGTCTGCACAAAAGTGTGCTAGTCTAGCTATGTAAATGCAATCATCTTGTTTGCTTTATCTTTTATGTCCAGTATAAATGGCATGTCACCAGAACCACCCCACCCCAAAATAAGAGGGCCACTCTACCTCGTATGCTCATTGCTGGTCTAGCTGCACCAACGTATTCTAGTATAGCTACATAATAGCACTCATAATGTTTGTTTTATTCTTGATGCCCAGTACAAAATATCATGCCAGAGTAAGAAAGTATAGCTATACTAGCTAAACCCAGGTATGCCAGTCTAGCCACATAATAACACTCATCATTTTTGCTTTACCATTCAGGTGGAGTAATAAACACCATGCAACAGTAAGAACATTCTGTTAGACTAGCTGAACCTAAGAATGCCAGTCTAGCTATGTAATAACACTCGACATGTTTGATTTATCCTTGATAACCAGTAAAAAAATATCATGACACAGTAAGAAAGGGTAGCTAGACTGGGTTCACAAGTTATGCCAGTGTAGTTATGTTATTGCACTCATCATGTGTGCTTTACCCTTGATGCCCAGTATAAATGCCATGCCACAGTAAGAAAGTATAGTTAGAATGGCTGCACCAAAGTGTGCCAGTCTAATTATGTATTAGCAATCATCATGTTGGCTTTACCTTTGATGCACGGTAAACATGTCATGCCACAGTAAGAAAGTGTAGCTAGACTGATTCCACCCATGTAAGCCAGTATAGCTATGTGATAACACTCAACATGTTTGCTTTACCTTGGATACCTAATGTAAATGCCATTATGCAATAAGAAAGTATAGTTAGTCTGGCTTCACCCATGTATGCCAGTCTACCTGTGTAACAGCAATTATCATGCTGGCTTTATCTTTGATGCCCAGTATAAATGCCATGCCACAGTAAGCCAGTATAGTTAGACTAGCTGCACCAAATGATGTCAATCTAGCTACATAATATGACTCATCATGTTTGCGTTACCCTTGATACCCAATAACAAATATCATGCCAAAGTAAGAAAGTCTGGCTAGTCTAGCTGCACCACATATGCTGGTCTATCTGGGTAATAGCACTCTTGACACATAGTTTAAATAGCATGCCGCTAGAACCACGCCAGCTGCCAAATTTAGAGGGCCACTCTACCTCATAGGCTCCATACAGGGCAGGCCCACACGCGCTCTCATTCATATTCATACAACATACAGTCTCTCATTTACCCACGCATCCTGACATTTACACAAAATAAACTCTTATTTACATATGCATTCAGACAGAACTGTTAGGCAGAATCCTGTGCAGTGTCCTTAGGGAGCACTACACACAATTAAGACTACAGGTGGCAATAAAAGTTTTACCTTTGGTACAAGCCTGTACCGCTATGTCAGAGTGGCAGTAGTGGCGGAGCAGCCAGGCTTATCTCAAGAGTATATGAGCAGTAGCAGAGATTACACAAAGGGACCACAATTACTGTGACTCAAGCAAACACTGACTCAAGGTTTCAGGTAGAAAAATATGAGTACATTTATTTTTAAACCATTCGTTATAAACCCAACACTTCTATTAAACTTAAAGAAAAAACACACGTTAAATATATTACAACTAACTAATTCACTTTGTACAGTATGTCTCAAGGTAAGTACCCTGTGTTTGAATGAACCGGTGTTACGAACAAAACACGTTACCACGAATACGATTGTGATTACTTTTTGACAGTTCGGTCTACTAAATAAACGCGTATCCGTGACATGAAATGCTACCGGGGCAAAAACACACTTAGCACCTGAGATACCCAGAGGGAGTTGGAGGCAAAAATCACAGGCAATATTTTGGTTAGGCAGACAGAAACGAGAAACACTCAGAGACAGGAGTCCAAAACTCAAAGGGCCGGAGCCAGGGTCGAATGA
Source organism: Ambystoma mexicanum (assembly GCF_040938575.1). NCBI lineage: Eukaryota > Metazoa > Chordata > Amphibia > Caudata > Ambystomatidae > Ambystoma > Ambystoma mexicanum. The sequence continues at coordinate 716,502,041 of NC_090924.1, read as the reverse complement.
CACTGGGGGCCTGTTGCCGAAGATCACACAGTCAGACAGTTCAAGATTCAACGTAGCCAAAAGTACTTCGATATTGTCAATGTTCGGAAGCAAAAGTTATAAGAAGGAGGGAAGACAAGGGCAAGCCTTGGAAATGAAGAAAAGGGATTCACCCAGTTTCCTCAAGCAGAACACAGTACCTTGTTCCAGTGGTGCAGCTGGTGCCCTGGCAGTTGTTCCTGTTGGTTTCCCTCAGACCCACAATTCCTGGAGCTTCGTTGTGAAGGAGGACGTCTGCAGGGGGTCTGCACCACACAGGGAAGAAGCCGGCAGCAGCGACGAGGAATAAAAGGTGCGCTCCTTAAAAAACAGGAGAGGCTCTTCAGGTGGCTATCCGGACCACTACAGCAGTGTGCAGCGATTTCAACCAAGGAAGAGGATCCTCTGGCTGTAGAAGATGAGCTGGTTATCCCCACCAGGCTCAAGGGAAGAAGACTCCGGACTGGATCTCCTCTTAGACGTTGAAAGGAAGATAGCTCAGGACTGCAGCAGGGCTTCACCGGGACGGGGTAGTTGCAGCAGCCGTTGTTCTCTCCGCTTCTCTTTGGTTCCTTGTAGTTCCAGTGGCAACTCTCTGATTTCTAGCCCAAGAGACCTGCCTTTTATGCGAAAAAACCCCATTCACACAGCCTGGCTGTCAATCACCTAGCAGGGGGGTTGTCCAGCCTGGACAGCTACCCTGGCCAATCATGACAAAGTGCAACTTGGGTTTCCTAGGATACCCTGTGCAGGGGGTGACTACAGCCCTCCCTCACATTCAGCCCACCTAGACACCCAGGCGCCTTGAGGAGGGCTTCTGAGCAGAAGCCCGCCAAAAGACAGTGAACAAAGAGCGCAAACCTAGTTTGCCACGCAAAGTAAAACACAAGAAGGACTTCAACAAAAAGAAATGGCGAATAAACCCCACCAGAGCCAAAAGAAAGACGATTTGGTCAAGCGGGTTTATGTTCGATGCTAATATAATAGCCAAGAACAATACCACGTTTATCTAATATAATCGCGGTAGAAAAGTTAGGGTAGACACCACTGCCACCAGCCAAGTCTAAATGTTAAAAGAGCGAAACAATGCTCTAGGTGGTACTGTTAAATAGGGATACGAATTAACCCTTTCCAGTACTCCATTGAAGATGAGGTGTACTGGATCTGTGGTAGATTGACTGAGTAAAGTTAATGGTAACTTTACCTTTTTCTGGGGGACGGGAATCGCCTCAGAAATGGAGTCGGGGGAAGTCTCAAAGACAACCCTGTGCCACGGCACTGAAGGTGCTGTGTGACACACAAAAAGAAGGGGGCTACTGAAGTGGTGTACTTCAGCGTCCACAATCACAAAAACAGAGAAATACACATGGCAAAACATAGATAAGAGTGGGGGAAAAGCTCTCACTCTTACCAAGTGGAAAAAAAATAAGCTCCAGAAGTCCAGCAAAGCTGCTGGGGGACTCACTAGGTGAAGAAAATTAGCCATAAATGAGAATTCTCTCTAACAAGCACTCAGACAATTTCGTGCATGCATGCATACATAAACACACACATTCACACATTCACGAGTGGACACATTCCCACACGTGCACTAAGACAATGCCACATCCATCCACACATACATTAAAACTCAACAAATATACAAAACACATTTACATTTCACTTACCTCCTGCTTGCACCTCAGCACACCATCACCACAACATGATCAGATGTCCCGTCCCATGAAGAGTGTGATGACTGACAAGAGAGGAGATGACTCCTCTAGTGTCAGTCAGTGCCTCCTACACTAATAGTGCAATTATGAGAGGTTGTGAGGCTGTCCTTCCTACACTCTGGAGGCCTCTTCTAATTGTGCTATTTGCATTGAAAAAAAAACATAGTAGTAGGATGTGCCCCTGCTTAGAGGCAGGCAGCACAGTCCCCCTACAAATACTGGACTGTGCTGCTTGCCACTCAAGGGAGGGCTTGGCGACCTCTGCCCATACATACTAGCCCCCACTCAATAGAGTTGTGTTTCTAATCAATGACTGAACAGGTTTCAAAACCTTTCAAATGCTTACAGAGATTTTGGTTTTACGTTTTTAGGACCGTATAGATGCTGAAGTATAACTATAACAATATGTCAGACAAAAAAGAGGGTTTAAGAAGCAAAATCCTTTTTCCTCTAGAAACATAAAATTACCCCAAAATATGTATGCATGAACTAACGTAATTGTTGAACTCAGACATCAATATATACACAGTGATAGGTTGCCCTCTGAAACCAATTCAGCAACCCTTAGAAGTCCAAGAAATGTTCTCAGCATTCATACGAAATATGAAATCACGACAAAATAACTATTTGTGAACCTAGTGGCACAATACACAAAGAGGACAATTGTATCAAAGGTAAAACTCAAGCTGGAGAGTGCCTCGTACCGCTGTTTCAGGCATGGGTTAGATTCAAGAACTGTCTATTTGATGGGTCAGGTCAGGGCTAACACATCTCAGGATTGGACCTACCATTGTTTAATTGTGTGCTGGTGATTTTCAGGGCTTGGACACAATTACATATTTTGGAGCACTAGCACTTATTTGAGGGGGTAGATCATTATCATTAGTATGCTATTATGGCCAGCACTAATGCATCGGGAGTGTCATGTTAATCTAACAATATAATGAAAGGCCAGATGTATTTTTGTCGCTGTATGTTTGTCCGATGCAGTAGCGTCACCTGTTGTCACCTCTTGAGGGAGCTGTTGCCTTAGGATATATAGAGACAATGCCAATTCGCATTGCTTCACCTGTTGTCATCGCTAGAGGGAGCTGTTGCCTCATATATAGTGGTCCGACTGTGTTAATGAAAACCTGCACTTTGGCCTGAGTACACGGCCCTGTACACTAGTTCTTTAATAAAACTGATGAGCAGGTCCAGTGAATGGGTGAGAAGCACTGGTCTGTCTCATCAATTTCTCAATAATAAGTTGTGCAATGAGGGAGCACTGACAATGGCCCCATGTTGACTTAGACTAATTCTGCTGTCGGTAACAGGCATAGTCAGGCTCTGGCAGGCAAATATTGCCATGTTGGGGTGGCTGCCACCAGGGTTGTGGAGCCATCATTGGACTTGTTTATGCCATGTTGGTGTAGCTGCCACCATGTTCGGGTTGCTGCCACCAGGTTTGTAGAGCCGTCATTGGGCTTGTGTATGGCACGTGACTCAGGTGGCTACACACATGTGAGTGTGCAAAGACAGGGCTATTCTGGGAAAGGGATTACTGTCACCTCCACCACAGGAATGCTCATGTGCCAGACTCCAAGACAGGTTGGCCCATGTCCTCGGATTGGTTCTACACCTGCACAGAGAGACAGGATGAGCTGCCACACACTAGACAGTCAGTACTGCAACATCAGTGCAAACATTGTTGGCTAATGTACACTGTTCCCTGCACATGGAGAAGGCCACTGCTCCATTGAAGACAAATGTGCGACTGACTTGACTGCACAGTGTGACCTGCTGCAACACACTTGCATTACACCTGCATAGCCGTACCCGGTAAAGGTACCTGCCTGCTGCTGCGTTGTTATTTGCTGACTAATGCTTGCAATCCACAGCCTACCAATGGGCTGCAAGTTTCAACTTTCCTCAAATGATCCTGCCTCCTCAGTTCCTCTATATGTATTGTTCATAGCAACTTTCTACTAAGGTTACTACTAACTTAGTGGAAGGAGTCGGTGCTGAATGTGGTTTCAGGGTAATGGGCATACTGCTCAGCCTGAACCAATTAAATCTGCAAGTATGGGGATGGTGTCAGAGTCAGTTTTGGAGTCTGGCTATTGGATTTTATTGAAGAAGGTATAAATGGCCTCCTATTGATTTTCCAAAAAGAGTGAAGAGAGATGTTTTTTGTGGTTATCCCTTTGAATTCAATTTGGATGTGAAAAAGATGGAGGGTGGCAAAGGTTTGCATGCTTTTAGGGAGGGTGAAAATTAGCCAATGGTGCATCACACTTGCACCTTCTTTTGCGTCTAAGTACAATTTGACTTCATAACCAGTCACCCACTCCTCACCAGATGGCAAGGCTTGGATTTGCAGCATTGAATATGATGCCAATGTGGGATGCAGCCGGATTTGGCAGAGCTGGCAGCGAGGGCGTTTCCACTTGCCATCTGCAGCTTGCTTCAAAACATTTGTCCACTGGCACTTATTTTATGTTTCATGTTTACAAATTAAGCATTGAGCTCTACCTGTTTTTATGACTGGGGTCAGGGCAATCCCTCACACACATCGGCATATGTTTACGTTCTTGTTGTGTGCTTTTATTCCAACCCTGTTGCAGATAACATATTGGTCCAGGAACTGTTAGTAACCAATGGACTCTTTGGGCAATGGAGCCTGGTTGGCATCTCACGCATATTCTGGGGACCCTGTGAATGGAGAAAAGCAAACGCGGGGTATTACCGTAATTATTCTGTTGCTTGAGAAGTCCTGTTTTAGCAGGGTAACAGGCTCACACTTAGCAAAATGCTGCAAAGGTCACCTCTCCACCCTGAATCAGGGCTACAAGTCTTTGGGTAAGGTGCCCACAGCATGGGCAACTAATCCATGCAATGGAAAAGAGCTGTCTTGTCCCCACATAGCCACACACACGAGGTCATCCCACCAATCATGATTATTTAATACACAGGATCCGTGAGAATCCAAACACAAACACAGGCATATGATCCTGAGCAAATCTAAAGTCTTCATGATTGGCGAATTGCAATTTGCAAAAATTACTCAAAAAGCCTACAGTAGATGCATTCATTCATGTATTCAACAATCAACACCAAATTATCATTATTATGAGAATGTATAGAGCGCACACACACCCAAAGGCAACTTGGCGCTAGTAGACAGGGCCCGCTGAGGGAGAAAAGACTCGGAACAGGTGGGTGTTGAGTGCGCGTCTGAAGTGGAATTAGTTTTCCATGACACGAAGCATAAAGGGTAAGGAATTCCAAAGTTGGCTAGCTACCACAGAGAAGGAGCACCCGCCTCTACGCATATATCTAAATCGTGGTACTAATACTAGCCTAGATTCAGCCGAACGAAGGGGCCAAGAGGGAACATACCAGCAGAATTTATTTAGCATGTATTCAACACCTATACGATGAAGAGCACGGTGCGCACAGCACAGGGCCTTAAAGTGGGCACGTTTAGCAACAGAAGTCAATGCAGCTGGCACAGAACTAGGGAAATATGCGCCATTCTGGTGTTGGCAGAAACAAGTCTGGCAGCAGCATTCTGAAGGACCCGAAGACGGTTAATCTAATAAAGTGGCTGACCAAGGTAAATGGAATTACAATAGTCAAGAGAAGAACGTGCAATGGCTGCAACCACAAAGCCATGAAATTGAGAAGGCCCCAAGGATAAAACCTTGAGAATAATTTTCAGTTGGAGATGACCCTTCTGACAAACGACTTTGATTTGGGGTTCCATGGAAAGCGAGGATGAGATCTTGACTCCCAAATTTCTAACCATTGGAAGTGCAGGGGGAGAAGGGCCAAGGGAAGGGGGACAAATATGGCAGTTCAAAGAGAGGTCTCCCCAGATGAACCGGTGACCAAAACCTCAGATTTGTTGCCATGGAGTTTCAACCAGTTCTGGCTCATCCATTCCCCCAACACCTGAAGACAAGATATAAGCCTAGGTGAAGTCTCAGTAAAAGAAAGATCTAGACAGAAAAGAATGTGGTTATTGTCTGCATAGGTCTAGCAGGCAAACCGAAAAGAAGAAACACGTTTAGTGAGGGGTTTGACATACCCATTGAGTAGTCCAAGAGAAATAGCAGAACCCAGAGGGACACCAAAGGAGAGGGTCAGAGGGAGAGAGTGGAAAGAAGGAAGAGACATAGATTGAGAACGATCTAAGAGAAAAGATTGGAACCAAAATAGAACAACTCCCGAGATACCAGCCCTAGTGAGACTGTCAAGGAGAATCATGTGATCCAGCGTGTCAAAGGCGATGGAGAGGTCCAACAAGATAAGAGCTCCCCCACCACCCAGATCAAGAATAGACTTCAAGTCATCACACACAGAGACCAACACACTCTCGGTTCCTCACCCTGGGCGGAAGCCAGACTGGCAGGGGTCAGAGAAAGCTGATTGTTCAAGGAAAGATGTAAGAAGGGGACCCACCAGAGATTCTAAGAGTTTCATCAGAAAAGGCAAGAGAGAGATAGGCTGGAAATAAGTTGGTACATAGGGGTCCAAGGAAGACTTTTTCAGAAGGGGCACCACAAGTGCATGTTTTAGAGAGGATGGAATAGAGCAAGTGGCAAAGGAGCCATTGGGCCTCATTACGAGTTTGCTGGTCCGGATACAACGGTACCGGTAAGCTTACCAGTACCATTGTATCCCGACCGGCAAACTACGAGTTGTGCCACGGGTGCCTTTCATTCCACCAGGTCAGACCTGGTGGAATGAAAGGCACCAGCGAACATAGCAAGCCTGAAGCACCGGCACCGTAATGAACCGTGCCGGTGCTACAGGCAGCCCTACTGGGCTCAATGGGAATGGGGATATACCGGCTCCGGCACCCACGAAAGGGCAATTACCGGGTCCGGTGGGGCCGGAATACCCAGTAATTGCCCATTTGTGGGTACTGCATTTTCTTGACAGTTTGAGGCTACCTCTAACCTTGTAATGAGGCCCATTGACTGCCTGAGTGAGAACAGACAAGATGGAGAGAGCGATTTCTTTGATAAGGATATAGATGAGGCACCTTCATCTTGTGACACAAGGGGGAAGGAGAAACACATGTGAGGAGGTCAGTTCATGAAGGATACATGGGGAGATGGGCGTAGGCTCCTTTCTAACTGCAACAATGTGGTCATGGATCTTATGAATTTTCTCGATAAAGAATGCAGAGAGTGAATCAAAGGACTGGGAAGGAATAACAGATTTGGTTGAGAGAGAAGACATGGAATCAACAACTCTAAAGAGTTCCCTGTTTTTATTCAATGATGCCTCCAAGTTATAAAAGTGGGCACATTTAGTGTGGGCTATAACCGAATGGTAAATTAGGGAGGAGCACTGAAAAGTGATTTTGGCCTCAGAGCAATAGCGGAGGCAGCACTTGCGCTCCGCTTGTCTGCGCAACAAATGAAGAGGCTGAAGGCAGTCACTGAACCAGGGTTCAAAGGCTCAAGCCATAGAGGGACGTAGTTCGAGAGGAGCCAGCTGATCTGCCAAAGTGACAAAAACTTGAGAAACAGTCTGAAGGTCCAATGAGATGGCATTAGTACGGAGGTCGAGAAACTGAGAAGACATGTCAGCGAGCTGGACAGACCACCAATTCCTGCTGGAGAACGCAGGATTTTATCCCTCCTAGGGGGGACTGTATGTTCCCATGTGAAGGGAACAATATAATGGTTGGACCAAATGATGGGCAAGACTGTGTAAACTAAGGTACCATTGATCAAGGCAAATATAAGGTCACAGGTATTGCCATGACAGTGGGTGGGGCCAGTGACCAACTGAGGTAAAGAGAGATCACCCATGGCAGCTAGGAGTTTCCGGGCTTGGGGATGAGTAGGATCGCTCAGTCTAAAATTGAAATCACCAATGATGCAAAGATTAGGTAGATGGAGCTGCAGATCAGCAGGAAGCTCACAAAAAGAGTCAGAGAAGCTGGGGTGTGAGCCCTGGGGCCGGTAGATAATAAGGAGATGAAGAGTCAGAGAACCAGAAAGAGTGAAGCACACCCCTATCACATTAATTTTTAGACTATGAATCATGGGTAGCACCATCCCTGGATAAATGGATTTATAAATGATGGCCACGCCAATCCCAGGGTGCTCAGCCATCCGGTCACAAGAATGAATTTCATAGCTAGTGGGAGGAGCTGCAGCTTTGAGCAGCCTGTGGACTCACTTAACCAGGTGTCAGTAATATAAGTGAGATCCGGGGCACGATCAGGGAGAAGATCGCGGCAGTCCAGGGTGTGTGCCACAAGTGAGCCTGCGTTAATAAGGAGGCATTTCAAGGACGAGGGAGGTGGGGGCTCATATAGCGAAGATAAATTCATATACACATTTTGCTGATATGTGCCAATATAAAAACATTACATGTGAATAAACATAAACCAATGTTTTGATTATTTCATATTATAACACTTTCAATACAAACACGCAACAAAGGACAATACTCACAACACATCATGGCAACCACACAACTCAAAGATATTGCTAAACATACCAATATGTTCATTGACAGTTTTTGCAGCTACAGGGAAGAACGTGGAAAGGATCATGGTTGAACTGTGTCCCATCCCACAATGTGGACACGTGGCTATATTTGAAACTTACTTAGTCTGCAGGATGTGACAAGGTTCTTCAGATACATCGTTCAACCACCAAATAACAGGGGAGAGGCGATGTTGAGTCACGTATATGAAGTTAAGAGTGCAACTTTGCTGCCCCGCGGAACACAAGTAGCACTGTTTGGTATGATATTAGAACACCCGGCCTGGATGCACCAAACATGATTTGAGCATGTCTACTGCCAGGTTGTAAATATGTGGGTAATGAACTTGAATACAATTGAGCTACATTGTGGACATCATCTCCAAGATGGCTGCTGGGATAAACATAGTTGAAGATCCAGCCATTGGAGTGTAGACAGCTGGCAGTATGCATAGCACTAGTTACTCAAATAGCAGGGTTGGCGGTACGCGGCAGGTATTGCATCAAAAACTCATGGATGTGAGGTTTTCTGGACGCTATATCTTAGATGGCTGCTGGCATATGCATATATGAACCAGCTAGTGGAGTGTAAATATACATATTTAGATCCATTAGAGGGAAAAATGCACCCAAGATGGTCGACGGTTCGTACGGTAGCACTGTCTATAACATTTCAGTGTTGGATGTAGGTTGCACGTTTCTCACAAAATCAATATGTAGGCGACCGGCCAGAAGCAGGACGCTGAGTTAAATCCATGACTGGTGAGTGATAGCTCAGTTAGGATCAGAGACCAAATGCAGTGCACACTGGGATGCACCGCCATTCATGAGACTAATTGATTCATCTTCCGGTTGTAGGTTCTGCTCTGTGGATTGAGCAGTTTTGAAGTGCACTTGGTAAGGAACATTTGTTTCCCCGCTTTTTCGTGGGAAATTGGTTCATAACAGTGGTGGTTGAGTTGAGTGTTTCTCTGTGTTGTTTCTGGTAGTGGTGCACCTGAGGGAGCAAGATGATGTCAACCTGCCTTTGAATTTTCAAGTTTTGAAAAGGTTCCTACCCAGAAGCATTCTTAAAGTAAAGCATTACTTGTAGGTGTGAGGTGTGGGTTCACATCATTAAATTCTGTTTTTTATGGTTTGCTTTACAGAAATGTTAGTTTACCCCTTGGCGATGAATGGAGTTTAACCCTGAGGAAGGCTGGGTTACTGGAAATAAAAACCCGAAACTCACGTAGGCTTGAAGAATTCCTTTGTGGACTCCATTAAGTGCTCAATCCTTGTTTAATATCAGTTAGCACTGGGCGCTGAGCAATTTTTTAATACTGGCACATGGTTGGCTCTGCGCACAGTGCCTGACTGCATTCATGATCAGTCATTGGCGTTATTTGAACAGATTGTTGTTTTACACTACTTTTGAGATGTGTGATTGTTATGATGTGTTTAGAGTATTGTCCTTTGTGGCGTGTTTGTGCTGCGAGGGTGTTATGATATATGAAACAATCAAAACATTGGTCTATGTTTATTCACATGTCATGTTTTTATATTGTCACATATCGGCAAATGGTTTATATGAATTCATCTTCGCTATTTATTTTTGATTTTTGAATAAATGGATGAATGCATCTTCTTTAGGCTTTTGACTATTTATTTTGCAAATTGCGATTTGCCAACCATTGGGACTTGGCACAGGATCACATGCTTGTGTTTGCTCCTCACATAGGCCAGGGGCACTCTAAGGCACACCACCATAACATTCCAGGTTAATATGTCCCACCTCCTAGTGAGTCTCCCTGCTTGAGCTACCGACCCGGATGCCAGATACGTAATTGGGCAAACCACTAATATGTACCAGGGGTAGGGCATTTACCATTCATTTGACCCACGTTAGGCACAGATGAGCTAAACAGTGGTTCTATACAGCACCTTGAGGCCATAGAACATGGCAGGAAGGGGTCTACAGAGGAATGTCGATTGTGAAAGAGCTACATTGCAGAAGGCGGCCCGGTAAAGGCATCCCCCACTCGGTCACTCCTTTGCCCCTTCCCCTTGTCCATTTCTAGATTGCTCCGAATCCCCCGATCGGGCAGGAAGTGCTATGGCCAATACATAATATTAATATTAATATTATTATCATTATACATCAATTTCCTTTTACAAGACATCCATCATATTGATATCAAACATATTTTTTTGAAAACATAACTACAACTGTACACTCATCAACATATGGATCAGTGGACCATTTTACAAAATCATTTGGTTTCATGCTTGACAGATGGTTAAAACCTTCCATCAAACAGGCCATAGTTAAACTTTCCCTTTTAAAAATAAATAAATAAATAAATGGGTATTCACATCTTGAGGCCTCTAGAAACCTTTGTATTTCCTCTACCGGCATATATTCTGCCCTATGTTATTCAGGCAGGGAACACGACACGCCTCTGCAGCTGAGCCTTAGACACGGGCTGCCGCTATAGCTTCCAAGGCTCTTGTAAGTGATACTTTATAAAAAATGTGATTCTGGAGCAGTTGACTAGTTCCCAATGCCCAACACCTTAATAATTGAGGTAACGCTGGCGGACCTGCACGGAAGTACTAACAGCTGTGGCATGTTGTGATATTTATGAAATCAGATACATTATGCATGAGCCTGCGCAGTGTGACACTTATTACTGCTGAAATGCGAGTGACTATGATATAATTTAGGCTTCATTTTGCTGCCATTGCGTTCTACAGTCAGCTGAATGGTGTCTCTAACTGAGTTTAATAGACCTCGATTAATGCTTTGAACTATGAGCTAAGCGATTGATTTTGTGCAGTGTTTATTAATTGCCCTTCCTAGTCTATCACTGTCAAAAATATGTAGAAGGTAAGAAGCAGGTTTTCTAAGGCATTATTAATGTTGCAAAGGGTGCTGGCGATAACAACAGTGTTGAAAAGAGGAATGGCATGTTCCATCCGGGAAACGAATCAGGATGAAGCTAAAGCCCCCCAATTCAGGGACAGGCTTGTGTTAGGGTGCAGCTGCAACACTATTGCTCTCTTAAAGGTGCATTCCATGAGGGCACTTTAAATACATCTGAAATTTGGAAAACGTGTTCAAATGCTGTACTGGAGAGAGACAATTTGCTGGCTGAAATTACTTTTTCATTGACACATATTGGCACAATGTTGTTTATAAAGCAAGTAAGAATCACTTTTTCAGAAAAGAGAAAGGGGTTGAGCCATTAACACAATCGGTGCAGGGGCGTCGGGGTCAGGCACAGATCTCAGCAACAGTCACGCAATCAGCTGAGCTGCCTTTCCAGAGTTGTACCCAGCGGTCGAAGTAGGCAGGGGCGGGTGGGAGTGGCGCTCCTCTATTTTTTTTTACTGTTCCTGTACTTTTATTTTAAAAAGAAACCGTTCCAGAATGGTTTCGTTTAAAAAATAAAAGTGTAGGAAGGAAGTTGAAACTTTCACTTCAGTGCACTACACCGAACATTTGTATTGTGTGTGAGAGGAGGCATGCTGATGGAGTTTGTGGGGGGCGAGGGCAGGCCAGTGGGGAGCGTAGTTCCACTACTTCTTTTCGTACACTTCAACTACTGGTTGTACTTCTGTATCATTTACCCCATTTTCCTTACACGTCACACTCTGATGTTCGTCTCTTACACCATATCCTCCATGTCGCATCACCCCCTTGCTTATAATAAACTTGCAGACTTCCGTTCCCCTTTCAGGCCATACCTTTACTCTGTCCCCTTCCCTTACTTTGATCGCACCCCCTTCAGTAGCCCACATTGCTCAGTCATCAATTCCTTGCCACTCACCCCCTTCCATTTTCTTGGCTTGTAGACAGTAGACTACATTGATTTGCTAGTCAACCTCTGACAGGCATATGACAAGATACTGTGGTTGGGGTCTTTCGGGTAAACGTAGGTAATGGGTTTGCACTTGGACAATTAAGAGAAAAGGACACAGAGGGGACTTGGATTTTACTGTGCTCCCAAGACACACTTTCTTGGAAAGTCTGCTGCATATTCAGTTTATGGAAGCAGAGGAAACTGTGAGTGAACTCCACCTGATATCTGGTAATTGAGAAGGACTATGTCTGTGTGTTGTCTTGTGTTTCTGTGCGTTTGTGTTCATTTTGTGTCACTGCGGTAATGGCTTTGAGTGTATTTCTGACTGGGACAAGTAGATGTGGAAGGATGCATCTGTGTGCATAAGACTATCTAAATATGCGAATAAAGTCTTTTGTTGCTCAGATAAGAGTGTTAGGCGAGAGTTGGGTTGAAATGGTAAAAACAGTGGATTATGGCAAACAAAGCAGATTTTAAGGTCTACTTAATTCAGGACTTTATCAAGTACAACCGGCATGAATTCCATGGGAATAACCTGCAGCAGGATTTTAGGCGGGCTTTCTGCCAAAAACCAACCTACTTTGACCTCCACCTAAGATGTGCAGTTAAAAAAGCTACAATGGCCCCAATTCTTGGAATGTTTTTTTTTATTGTACAGAAAAGAAGTGTAGGGGCTTCCTTTTTGCAAAGGGCCATGGTAAGGAGGTGAAAAGGTGGGATTGTCTAAGGCCCCCTCCCCACCACCGCTGTATCCAAATACTTGCTGAAAGGGTTACAATGCACCATTTTGTGCATACAATATAGGCAGAAGTGTCATGAGCCACTACAATACATAATCCATTTCAACATCACATTGAAGGTGGAAATGGATGATTCTTTTTTGTGAAAACATCTTTTTATGTTACCATCAAAGGCGGGGGTATTCGGTAATATCACTTTCGCAAGTGGTAAACTCTGACTTGGACAGATTTTCAGAAATACCACTGGTGAACTTTGCCCAGCAGTATTTCATAACACCATCTGCCCAACTCTGAGTGACCCCCTTAGTTTGTACTCTACTAATAATGAATACTAGATTGTTACATAAGTCTGTGCTTGTTTTTCAACTGTCCCCAAAAGTTAGCACCATAAACAATCCGACAGCCTTTCCAATAATCACCATATCTTAACATCCATTGGAGTTATTCAGGCTGCTAAATTCCTTTTGTAAAAAACTTGCCAGTGATCAAATTATTCATCAGAGCATAGGGGAAGCATTTTTTCAGAATGAAACCAAGGGCAAACTCTAATAAGATATGGACCTTTACTTCCTTGGAAAGTAGGTGTCATGATAAGCTGCTGAGTGTTGTAGCAGGCCAATGGTGTATTGGGCACAGTGGGGGCAACATTACCATCTAGGAGCACAGAATCTGGCATTTTAATGCATACATTGCGCTGGGTGTTGTGTACATGCCCCTGACTAGCAACCCACTCACCTACTGTGGCGGACCATGTGTGGGGGCCACCCAGGCACATCTGCAACATTGCTGAAACCAAGACCCAATCTACACAGACGCTGAGCAGACCTTGCAGCACTCGGCTTCTTTGAGGCTAGATTCTGAAAGATTTGACCTTTTTGAATTATTTCTTTTACATTGTTCAGCTCCGGCCCTGAGAGCAACAGCCCAGCCATTCTGGGGGGCAATTCCCCCTTCCCAGCTCACTCCTCTCTTCAAGGTGAAACTGCCAACGTCTCTTCAAAATGAAAACAATTGGCGTGATAGAACCTTCTTTTTTAGCTCAACCATTTAACAAGATGTGTAATAAGCATTCACTGCAGTGTAGTGCTATACGTTAAGTGCTATTTATAGACTAGGTGGACAAAATGTGACACACATACATTGGCCATAAAGCATCATCAACCCATACGACTCCATGAGGGGATTTGCTGTCATGACCGGCAATATCGGTGCCGGTAATAATGGCTTTTTTTTTGCCGGTGTGGTTCCTGTATTACCCCCAGCTTTTACCTGGAGGTAAGTCAGGTGCCCCACCGGCAAAACCTGTAGTTGGTCGGTCCGGTTATGTCCCAGTACACATCAATACTGGCACTTTATTACCAGACCAGCTGATTTGGAATGAGGCCGGTAGTATTTTTCCAAGGCTTGATCTGGTGAGACACCAAGTTCTAAATGGACAAAAAGAAGTTATACAGTAGGTGGATCCTGCTAAGCAAACAGCTGAAGTTCATTGATTGGCCGGCGTTGGGATATGAAGTGCTAAAAGATATGAGAAAGCGAAGAACAATGAATCCCCAAACGCCAACACTCATGTAATGCTTCTGAGGAAGAACACAGTCCTCTACATTGGCAAATGTAATTGTTTGTAATATACTATACAGTACATTTCTTTCCTGTCTATTGCCGTACGGAAATAATAAATCTGCAATGAGCCTTGGACATGTTTGATACTGGGGTATCTATGTCTTCATATTATAGGGACATTTTGAACCAAGGGAACAACCAAGAGCCATTCAGAAACACTTTAGATCTGTCTAGACCCATTTTCATTTTTTTGCATTCACAATAGGCAATACAAATCGATGGTGTCAACTAATTTGGTGTCATTGAACAAACTCGGCATGCCTTTCAGTATAATGATCCTTCCATTATAGGGTACCCAGAATTGCTAATCTCAATTGACTAAAGTGGGATCCCCCTAAAAGCATACGACTTCTCTCATTTCTCTGACTCTGCATACTGTTACAACTATAATAACAGGCCCATGATATTGGCAATCTCTGTACAATATGTCTGGTAATGTCACATGAGCTGATCCTCCTAGTCCTGGACCTCATATTGGAATGGGTAGTGCAGGGTGCATTACAGACCGAGCCACTGGACCACACTGCTGAGTCGAAGAAGTAAGTGCCTGGGCCAGAACAACCCACAGAAGTGCAGCATGTGCAGAAGCTCTCGTAGGCCAGATATATTGATGGACTTATACTATGAGAGAGTTGTTCCAGTGAAGAAGAGGGGCTTCTGGGTACTTTGAAAAGAGTTCAGAACCTTCTGCACTGCCACTTTGCTCCTGAATGCAGAGGGCGTAAAACGAAATGCATAGCCAGAGAAAGTGTTTGCAACTACTAAGTAGCAGTTGTGTCTCTTAAAAAGCCTTTGCAGAAAAGTGCTATGCAGTGCTGGCTGCGCAGACCAGGCATCAGGGCAAACCATAGCGGCTGCTTGAAAGGAAATGTTGTTGTCATCAAGGAAGAAAATGGGGAAAAACAAAACATGGCTTCTGCTCCACCCTTCCAGGCCTTCGCCCCTACCAACTGTACCCTCAAAGACGAATTCCAGTGCTCCTCAGACGGTCTTCTCCCCCACACCATTTGGGATCATCACTAGAATGAACCTCCACAGCACATCCCGCCTCCTTTTTACACTCTGCCCAACTAACATGAGTGTTTCCTCGACTGATCCTGAAGACACCAATCCACCACCCGGATGGCATCTTCCTCCATAGTAGCATACCCTATGACCTCTTCCTCACCACCACCACTCACCGTGCACCAGGCAAGGGCACACCGGTATCTCTGATTCCTCCTGTACATCTCTGCCCCCTATTTGCTTTCCTCTCGAACCCATCCCTCACACTTGAACCATGATTCTAAGGAAGAAGCGCACAGGTGTCCTATTGTGTCGACTGCCTATTCAGAACTATTTACTTTGAAGGAGGAACAGGTAATGTTTAGCTTTGCCAAACCCTCATTGGGGGATATGGCCCACTTTATGTTTAAATATTTCGTGATTTTAAAACAGAATCAGCAATGGTTAGAGGTCCTCATTGCAAGTCCAACCGTAACCCTGCCGGTGCTACCTTGCCGTCGGACTTGTAATATTTACCACGCCTGGCTTGCTGGTAACACCAGGGGATTACGACCCCCGGCGTTCCGGGAAGTCAGACGCCGGTAAATTGTAAATCCCCATTCCCATTTTAGTGCCATAGGATTCAATGGGAATGGGGATAATGGAAGCACCAGCACCATTATTAACGGTTAATAACGGTGCCGGGGCTTCCGTGAAACTCTGCGAGCGGGTGCCCTTCCACCCGCCAGGTCTGATCCGCAGAGTCGTATTGTGCCAGTCCAGTAATAACTGTACCGATAGGCTTACCGGCACCGTTGTTACCGGACCGCCACAGTCCTAATGAGGCCCCCTGACTCTTAATGTGGAGTCCACACATCTGTCCTTTGTTCACTGAACTTACAGAGGGGACCACAACAACCACTGCACAAATAAGATAAAGGAGATCTTGAAGATTGGGAAGTCGAAAACCACGGCAACCCCTGTGGGAGCCATCACCATCAGTAATCCTCTATCCAAACCAGAAACACTTGGTTTCATGCACCTCCATTCAATACACAGACCTCTGTTGATAGTACTACAGCAGCACAAACACCATACTCTCCCCTCCTGATGCACCGGACTGCTCCACGCACTCGTCACGCTCTGAACTCGGGCCCAGGCTCCTGCATGTCCAGTTGCCCTCGCACTGCCTCCGGGCTCTACAGCACCTAAGGGTCTGTTTCTGCAACCCTACAGTACCTTCTCTCTGCACCTATGAGTTGCCCACTGGCTACACTTGTAAGTTAACAGCACTTCCAGCTAGCCCTCCATCCTGGCACTTCTCCCCTTCCCAAGAGGGAAGACCCTGCCCTTGCGCGATCTGATTGAGACAAGGCCTAGTATGATCGTTATTTTGTCCTCCCTTTGTTCCCCCCTCCTTGTCTTGCCGCGTTATAAATGCCACATCATATCATATCATATTTCATAGTGCCTAACTAAATAGCCCATTCATTGACACTGCTGTACAGCAGAGCCAATTTAATGTTGTTTATTTTTTTTGCAAAAACCATATCAACTGCAACTAAAGCATCCACAATGATAAACCTATTCCTAACACAAACCCTAACCTATCTTTCCCTGACTTCATTTACAATATGGCATAACATGGATGATAAAGGAATGCACACGATGCAAACATCCTTAAACAGGCGAGAAATTCATGGTGTTTTATTGCTAGCAACCTGCCCATCCCTCGGGGTGTGTAGCAACTTACCATATGATGCCAGATATGGACACTTACACCTGACAGACACATGGGTTGACTTAGGTTTTTATGAAACACACCTCGTCAATCAGGACTTCACTGCAGTAATATTACTTTGCACAGCTGACAGGAAGGGATGATTTTCAAATTCAATGTACACACACCGGGTAATGAAACTCGAACAATGGCGGGAAAAACCGAAAAGTAAAAACAGAGTAGGACAGATTTGACTTCAACACAGTAATGACTACATCCCTGTCTATGTGTAAGAGGGACCGTGACTGAAAAGCACGTTTTTTTTAGGATAATCATCCTGCGAACAGGGAAGAAGGGAGTTATTGAGCCTTTGGCGTGATCTTTATTGACAGTGTCATGTGCATTTCTGGGATGCATTTTAGCCGGATTCCGCAGTGATGCCATTTTATTGCTGGGCTGAGTATAAATGGGGGGTCAAGTGTAATATTTATGAATATGGTGTATCTCCAAATCCCTGCCCTGTGACTTCATGCCATTGCTAGATTCCATTCGTCACTGCCTGGGCATATATCATTTAAAGGCTCCCAATTGGCTCTGTGTAGCTTCTTCTGCATTTCATAGGTTCCCTGGATGGTGCTGATGTTCTGGGAAGTGGTAAGGAACACAGGAGGGGCAGCATCCTGTAGCGTGTGATTCATTATAATATCATTTAATTATGACCTTGTGATCTGTGGTGCTATAATGGCATGCAGATTTCAGGAGTGTGGGGTAGGGGCTTCAGGCCAGGATAGTGAATCTATGGCATTACACTCTACTGGGTTATTCATGTGTCATTTTTAATTGCAGCCTCAGCTGCCTCACTTGCCTCACTTGCCTTCTATCTCCCCAGAGTTTTGAAATAACATCAGTATGGTCTGGGTTAAGCAATAGTTTGACTGTTTTTCATTTGGAGTTCCACATCAGGGTGGCCTTCGATTTCACGCCTCATCTAGCGTGCACTTGGCCACCTCTCAGGTTCCTTCTTCTGAAGCTCCACAAATACCCTCACTTCCATGCGTGGCATTGCGACTGGGTCTCCAGTGGAACGCTTTACTATTTATGCATTAGCAATTGTTTTACTACACTCAATTTTATTTTAAAATGTTGTAGTATGCAAAATTACAATGCAGCTGCTTCGAAGTGTGAGGCAGGGTGGGAATGAAAGACAGCAGAGGGTACTAAAGGGGATGGGGAACATTCATGAAGAGGTACTAGGCACAATTGGAGGCAGATTCATGTTATGTTATGTTATGTTATGTAAACAGGCTTTTATACTGCATCAAATCACCACCATAGTATTTTAGAGCATCTAGCCTTGTCCGGGGAGGGGTATGTTCTGCCCCAGCCAGAGCTACCTAGACTTTAGACTGCTGCAGGAAAGAAAACAAGCAAGGAGAAGAAGAGAGGATGGGAAAGAGAGATTAGATGCTACAAACTAAGGGTGTGAGGACCGCCGCAGGGGAAGGAAGCATGGGCGCATGTCAGTGCTGTTAGCCTCCTCCTTCCTTTTTCAGAACCTATGTCCTTAAGGGATGTAATCCATTGGTTCTGCCTCCATGGTACATTTGGAGAATTGATCATTAATACACAGTGCAATGTTGGATTCATAAGGGGTGTGGGAGCGTGCTCACGCAATCCTGGAAGCTTGGGTGGATTATTTGCCTGGCAGCTCTTAATACTTTTTACCACAGATCGAACTGCCAAGCCTGAACCAAGAATGGCCTAGTCATGACTTTTTATAAACGCGAATGTTATTGATAAGAGAAGGTAAGTGTTCAAACTAATATGATCAAATTGAAGAAGCCTGGCACCTTGATGTCGAAATAGTTATTACCAAGAGTGTGTTCCAGTTCACGTCATGCTAGACGGTATCGTGCATTTTGGGACAAAGTAGAGCCTTACTGAGAAGCAGGATTCCAAAATATATAAAAATACATAGCCATTAACAGTGAGAAAGTATACCGGGAACTCCCTATGATGGGTGAATTCATTAGACTGTGAGAAAGGCGGAAGTCAATGTATGACACAGAGGGCAGATATGGATGGAAGGGCCAGATGTATGCAGTGCCTGTCTGGCAGCCTTTTGTGTGAAATGATGATGTGAACATGTCTTTGGCTCATGGCTGGTTAGGCTTTTAAGCCTTCAACAAACTTAGGGTGCCATTGTCAGCCTGGCTGTGCTGAAACAATGCACAAGTGGACACGAGAGCTAATGCACATCTATTTGCTCCCTAGGCTCATTAGATCCTGCCCCCTCACTGCGTCATACTGGAACAGCAGGAGAAGCTCAGTACATGGGACCCCCTGTATCATTCCTATACTGCAGTGAGTGTATGAGATACGTCATGCACCCAGACAGTCCTACAGAATGAAGCCTTGCATTGAAAGCATGGAAGGATGCAGTGTGTAAGGATCCCACATGGAAGGATATCACGTGCAAGGATGTCAGAACGCACCTATGGACCTCATGCATACAATAAAGTAAAATCTGATGAGTTAGGAGTGAAGTCATAAAGAAGATATATGAACCTAAGTTGAAACAATATGAACATACTTAGGAGTAACAATGTAATGGGAACACCAAGAGAAACATGTACCTAAAGCTAAAGTAATCATGGATACAATTAAGAAGTAATGCACCAACTAGTAACTGTAACTACTTGTTATAGAGGGATATATAACATGGCAAGGATGAACATAATAGGAAAATAGATGCTGGCTCACTTTGAACTTAGACAGGCTGAGGCGGTAGAATCAGGAGACACAGAAAAACAGCTCTGTATGCAGAGCCAATGATGAGTCCATTTTGGCCTAGAATTAAGGATCTGTTTTAAGGGATAAGCACAGAGCGCAAAGGGAACATGGATAAGCTCTGAATGTGGGACATTCCTCATACATTGAAGAAGAAGAAAACGTCTGTGAGAGCCAAACTGCTGGTCAATTAAAAGTATACAAAGTTCAGATGAGTTATAGAGTGAGCAAGTCTCCAAAGGCCAAGTGGAGCAACAGCCACCTGCATAATTAAATCAAATAGCAGTAAATAGAAGGCTGAGATCTGACCCAGAAGTTGAAAACAAAGGCTATTCATTAAAGCCTTAAGTTAAGATAGTGATATTCACACACTCTCTTGAATGTTCCAGGCCAGTGAGAAGGCAACAAGGTCAACTACAAAATGGAAGACTTTGGCTTATGGCCTACCAATGAGAGATTATGTTCTAATTGGGAAACAGGTGATGTTCTGATGGGATTCAAACACCTAAGTTTTGTTTCACGTACGTGTTGCTAAGGAGACAAAAATCCAAGGCTGGGATAGTATGCCAACCAATCAAGGGGGTTGAGGGATAACAATGTTGTAGAGACCAATCCACTATTGTTTAGTCTGCTATAATCAGTACTATATGTATTTAGAGGTAGTTCAAGGCGTGCCCTAAAGATAAGGGATAGTCAATGATGCACTAATCCTTATATGTTCTATAAGTAGATATGTTCCCTTACCCAATCCCTTCCTTCAATAGGTTTTGTATTTTGCCACATAGAATGAGATCATAGATGATGCATATTGAGGTACAAGACCTCCATGTAATCAAGTTTAGTTGCGAGTGTACAAGCATCAGTCCGATGCTCATGACTTCTCTCTGCTTTATTAAAGAAGAATAAAGTAGTATTTTGCCATATTCCTTGAGTCTGTCCGATTATTTGGTGTGAGATCATTATTTGTAATTCCATCTAGCACAAAAGACGCTTCAAGGTGCTAGAGCACACGGCTATGAACAGCCGTGTTCTATAGACAGGAAAGCTGAAAGGAACAATGGGCACTTTTAAATGGTTTTGAACTCGGGCTCCTCTGAAAGCAAAACCCTGGACCAGCCTTCCTGGGTTTTCTCATACCTGCTAGGGACTTCATGGGGTTGTTATTGGCAAGATTCCTCATGAGTTGAGGCTGGTCTCTTCTGTGAGTTAATCTGCATAACCCAGCCTTTTTTACCCTTCTCAACCAGGGCTGCAGTTACCATGGCTTTTCAACGGAGGGCAGCATTGGGCTTTAAGGTACTAGAGCAGTGTAGACCATGCTTACTGGCTTACATTTGCAGGTATACTTTGGGAATTATGGCCCATTTCCTGAACTGAGTGGCACTCATTCGTATTTTATATCTGGGTGTTTTGTGGAGAACAACCTGGCTGCTTCAATGCCCACGACATTTGACATTCTTGTGAAATGGAATAGCAAAACATGACATAATATAACCTGACATAAATTGTCCTAAATAGCTATCGTCGTAAAACTGGCATCATGTCCCAAAAATAAAATGAAAGGAAGAATAAATACATAAAAAATAAACGAAAATGAAAAATGAGCAAAACTCCTTCAAAAATCAAAAGTTTCAAACTCATCACAAACTTGCATGGGTAAAGAAGAAGCAAATCTGTTGACGTCTGCTTACCAAAACATATGGGGCCTCATTACGACCCAGGCGTTAAGGGGTTAACGGCACCGTAAAAGGTGTTGGCGCCGTTAAACCATTAACGCCTGATTACGAGTTCCCTTTGCGGGACCCGACCTTAACGCCTGCTTTTAGCAGGCGTTGAAGTAGGCTGCAGCAAAGGGACCTTGGTGCTAAGTACGGTGCCACAATTTGCGGCACCGTACTTAGCGCCTTCCCCATTCCCATTGAGCCCTATGGGGCAAAAATGGGAATGGGGAAGGGCCCATGGTGAATGGGGAATTACCGCCCCGCCAACCTTGGAATGGGGCGGTAATTCCGCCATTCACCATGGCGGCCCCCGGCATGGACCATGGTGCTAATAGCACCATGGTTTAGCGCCGGGGTCGTAATGAGGCCCATGGTCTTGTATGTTGGCAAAAGGTGCGTTGCTTGCCAGGCACGATTGCACATTTCAGTGATAAGTACTTTGTGTGTAAGTGTGTGTGGGGTGGGTGTGTGTGACTGTGCACGCGTTTGTGTGTGTGTAAGAAATGTTACCTACCACTAACAGTCTTTCTGGAGTTTGCATCTATTAGAAATCATATGCAATGCATAGTCTGCTCTTTAGTGGCTCTTTAGTGGCTGAGCCGGAGCACCCAAAGGTTGCTCATTGAAAAGTAAAAGATAGGCATAGATAGGAGTCTTCCTGTCATAAAATCCCTAGTCTACATGTATGGGTACTCACAATAATCCATCGAGCCAATGATGTAATCATGAAATAAAGTGCAAGCTCTAACGGGATTCACAGAAGTGCTGCACCTAAAACGAAATTCATTGCAAACAAATGACATGTACAATTGCAAATAAATTACATGTGCATGTGCATAAAAAAGTAATTTATGTTGCCTGCGGCAACACATTCTATTACTCCGGAGACCAAACACTTGCATGCAGTCAGCAAAGTAACCTTATATCCAGATGCCTCTTCTGAAACATCATGGTCCACGATCAATGATTTATTTATGAATAGGTACCATGGTCCACGACTCCATGATTAACTTGTAATTAGGCTGTGTAAAGACATTGATGCTACGGACAGGTGTAAGACACTGATGCCAGCCTGATGATGCCAACTCGACCGTGCTTTTTTGTCCTCAGTCATCAAAACCTGGTCACAGGGGACATCAAAGCATGTATCGCATCCATCCAGCATAGCCACACTGTTCCCGTACACCGAACCTTCACTGCAGAAATGAATATAGTTACTACTACCTTTCATCTGGTATCTCATTCCCCATTTCAAGCTGTTTCCTTTAGTTTTGTTTTTACTTTTCATCTTTTTCTTTGGGCTCTGATGTCCATGGGCATGTTTCCTGTATCAGAATAGGGTTCATCCAAGAAAGCCTGCATTTCTTCTGTTCAATTCTTCATAGCTGTTGGAATACAGTCCAATCTTCTAGTGCAGAATGCTTTATCTACACTGCCAGGGTAAAGTGGACACTGGACCTGGCCACTTAACCCTGGCAGTACCCTGGGTAAAGTCACCCATGGGCATATGGCCAAGCCCAGTGGTGAGTTTACTCTGTCACTGAGGATTACAGACCCAAGAGCCTTTTTCCACTGTTCTTTATCTTTTATCCGTGCATGTACACATGGAGCAAAATATCCAGTATAAACTAAATACAAAACTCACTGGCAAGGTTAATTATGCAGACTAAAGGATGACCATCGCCAGCAGTCTCTTTACATGACTTCAACCAGAGCCGCTAACAGGTCACCGCACTACCAGGAGAAAGTTTAGAACCTAACCTACAACAGCACTCACGTGATGTTTTTTATGATGAATTTAAAACCTTCCAAAATGTCTGCATAACAAGACACAGTCGCTTGTGTTCGTGGATAGCACATACAATACCTTATGTTTTAAGACTTTCGTAGATAGTGCACCCTATTCGGAACACACTTCACTTACTGCAAGGTTGTTTTATTTGTAAGAGATTGTTCCCTTTTGTGAAATATGTATAGTGCAGAGTCTGCAGCGGGCTTGCTTCCTCCATGAACATTTAGTCCGAGGAACTTGGGCATGCCTGCAAAAGGAGCAACAACATGGTAGCCATTTTATCCATTTTAAAAACCTATTCCACCCCAGAGACAGAGGAGCTATTGCTCTACTTCTATCTTGATGAAACTGAAGGGTACCATTGGGCCTCATTACGACTGTTGCCGTAAGGCAACAACGGCGCCAATAGTGCTACCGGCGCTGTTGTTGCCATACCGCAACATTACGAGTTTGCTTGCGGGTGCCGCTCTGGATACCTGGTCAGATCAGGCGTGCAGAGCGGCACCCGCGAGCAGACCAGATGGTAGCAACAGTACCGTTATGAACAGTACTGCTGCTACCATCCTCTCCATTCCCATTGAGCCCTATGGGGGCACAATTGGGAATGGGGACATACCGGCTCCGGGTCCCGCGAAAGGGAAATTACCGGGCCCTCCAAGGTCAGAATGGCCCGGTAATTCCCCTTTCATGGGACCCGGACCCAGATCCGAGTTTGGGGGTAGCCATGCCCTTATTAAGGGCATGGCTACCTCCAACCTCGTAATGAGGCCCATTGTGGTGTTGTTTTTTCTTTATTTTTCTCATTTAGAGGGGTGTTATTTCATAACATGCACTGTGTTTATTGATTGAGTATTTTATCACAATTCAGATTAGTGAGAGTGTGATATGAGTTTCTATCATCATTTGGAAAGTACAGCCTTCCATTTTGGTCTGACTTGTTGATTTTGCTAATGTCTTAGATGGCAAGAACATCACTCTTTAAGGTCTATTGCTTATGCTTGATGGGTTTATACTTGAGAACTTTGTCATCTAGTCTTTTCTCTTTCCCTGTTCATACAGTGTAGATAACTACATGTAACTGTTTTACCTATACAGCCAATTCCTTTTCCATGTGTATTGGTATGGGCTGATGGACTGTTCATAAATCCTTTTGTATGTTCTATCTAAAATAAGTACGATATATTAAGACAACTTTAAAACATGCAGCTAATAGTTATCTTGATAGTCTTCCCTTTTTTTATTTGGTAAACATTCATATTTTAACTACAAGTTGAAAGGGACATCATTAGAGAAGTATGGGTTTAACTTTAGAAACACTCATTTAGTTTTCTTCCCCTATCTATTTTTGTGATGTGGTTGTTGACGTCATTATATTGTTTTCCTGTTTCAATATGGTGTTTTACTTTGGTATTTTTCTGTTGTCAAAAATTGTATTGATATTGTTTTAATTTTGAAATAGCCTTGAAAAAGCTCCCTGTTGGAGCAAAACGTGTTGAATATGCAAACAGAACACGAATTGTAATAAAGCTACTTTTTCGTCCCTTAAACATTTTGGAAAGTGATTTTCTTGATTTATAAGCATTGAAACCCTGTGGTACTTTATTGTAATGATAACCAGAAGTATTTGTCATACACATGCCCTGCAGCACTCTCTGATGTGGTTGTATAATTAGTGTTTAGTATAGAGTTCGAGAGCAAGTGCCCTCCTGTTTGTTTATGTAGAGCATTGCTGTAGTGTTGACTGTCCTTATCACTACACTTATTTCTTTTTCATCTGTGTCTAGAAGCTGCATACCTCCAGCAGAATTGACTTAACCCAGAACGTTGCTATGTAACTGCACAGTCTGAGCAGTCCTCTTGCCTAGGGCTTTAAATGACTAGCTATGTATCTCCCACTCTGCCATAGAACCATCTGTTGTGATGGCCACTTGCAATGGGGGACTTGCAAATTGAGGTCTCACTCAGCCACATGGAGCATTCTAGCATGGCTCTGTTTTTTGCCTGCTGCCCAGTGGCCTCTAACACATTCATACTGCTCTTGATGACAGAATTAGCAGCCAATCCTCCATGTTGAATGAGGATCTTGTCTTGAGTTCTCACTCTTTTGGACATATCTTTTAGGAGGGCCTGTATGTCATCCCATTTTGCCGACAACTGAAGGGTAACATCTGGAACGTTTGGAAATAATCATAACCAGGGACATTACTCTAGTCAACTGGCCAGACAACCATTGTTTTTCTGCTTGCCAAGTCATTGCAGAGGTGGAAAGACAATATGCAAATCAGTCTTGGTCCCACCTCAAAATGGGCAGTCCATCCCAAACTGCTAGGCTACATCCCTTCTGCATATGACAACAAGCAACCTCAGACATGTTTCGGCCTCACAGGGCACCTTCAGTGAGGTGCAGCCTGGATCTCTAGACCCACAAGTCTCAGGGCCATGTCAGCATTCCCATCCCAATCTCAACCACTTAAGCAAAACTGAAGGGTGGTAGCTGGAAGGTTTTAAATTCATCATAACCACAGACATTGCTCTTGACAATCCCAAAACACTGTTTTCAATTGCAAATTCATTACAGAAGTGGTAATACCATGCTCAAACCAGGCTTGCTCCCGATCTAAACATACCATTCCAACCCAAATGCTAGACCACATCCATTCTCCACGAGACTACAAGCAACCACAGACATGTTTCAGCCACATTGGGTGCCTCGAGTGAGGTGTAGTGTGGTGATCTATCCCCAGCATTTTAGGACCCACGTCTGGGTATACACATCACACTCACGGTTTTTAACATACAACTGAAGATTGATGGCTTGGAAGGTTTTGAATTAATCATAACCATGAGCAGTGAGCTAGGCACCTTCCAGACCATGGTTTGTCAGCCTGGAAAGACATTATAGAAGTGCAAAGACCATATGAAAATCAGGCTTGCTCTCACCCCAAATGGGGCAGTCAAGTCCAAACTTCTAGGTAACATTCCTTCTGCACAAGACCACAAGCAACCCCAGACATGTTTCATCCTCATTGGACACTGTCAGTGAAGCGTGACTTGAGTCTCTATGCCAGGCAGGCTTAGGACCTGCATCTAGGCATTCCAATGCCACTTTGGTTGATTTAAGCAAAACTGAAGCATAGTGGCTTGAGACTCTAGAATAAATAATAACAATTGGCATTGCTCTTGGCAACCCTCCAGGCCATTGTTTTTCAAAATGCTAAGCCATTACAGAAATAGAAAGATAATATGCAAATCAGGTGTGATCTCCCCACAAAAGGGGCAGTTCAGTCAAAATTGCTAGGTCAGATCCCATCTACATGCGATCTCCCCTGGCATGTTTCGGTTTCATTGGGCATCATCAGTGAGGTGTAGCTTGGCTCTCCAGGCCCAGACGCCTCCTTACTCCACTGACCATTGTTTTTCAGCCTTTGAAGCCATTGGAGAAGAAGGAGGCCCATATGAATTGTACCCTGTCATTCCTACTAACTAGTGCTGTTGCACGGGCAACAGGGATATCATGGACGCCCATGTTTTTACGCAGAGAGTAGATGCGTCCGCAATGGGTGCTGTTTTCCCACAACATTTCCATGCAATTTCTGCACCAAATTAATCAGGTTGAATCCGTGCTATTAAGAACATTGGTCATCAATGAGAATGTTTGTACTTGTTTTCGATCTGTGCATTGACCGGTTTTCCTGCAGCAGATGCTTTCATTGTGTTACTCATTTCTTATTTAATTAAATCCATTACAGTGACAATTGGGCTATTGGCCTGGGTTAATCCAGGCGCTCTGCAAGGAAGTCTTTATCCTCTTCTCCCTCTTAGGCTTTTGTTCCAAAGTGTTTGGCAGCCCCGTGAAGTAGTGCTGTGTATCAGAACGTATCCTTTGGTGTTAAATTTGACATGGGAGGAGGTCTTTGCTATCAGGAGAGAACGTATGATAAATGCCTGTATCATCCTCCCGCGTAGGAATTCCTTCCTGAAGATGCTTCCCCTCTGGTTTGGGGGTCACCTTGTAGCAGATCATCTGCATGGATAAAGGCTAACCGGGTAAAATTCAAAATCTTCTTGACTAGCCATTTTTTGTGACGTATTCTGTTTTATAATTTTTTCACTTTCCTGTATCCCAAAATTAATATATCTACATTTGCCATGGCCTCATCAAAGGCCAAATACTGCTACAGCCAGAGTGTCCTGCTTATGAATGAATGAGGGGTGCCCTACTGCCTGTATTCATCTGGATAATCATTACCATTGCATTCCTCATAGAAAAGACCTGTGTCCTTCTAACTCCGGGCTTCATAGAGCGCTGGAGAGTGACTCTACCTGATATTCATGCCATGGGCTCTGTGCCAATGTTGGTTTAAAATAGGTGTAAAAGGTGTCTTTTCCCATGGCCCGGAGTCGAGAAGGTCTGCTTTCAGACCCAGAGTGGTTGCGGGCCTACCAAGACTGGTCCACGATATTCGATGTGATGTTTGGGATCCTGTTTTCCTTTCAATGTGTGCTTTCCTGTAGTGGCGGATACAGGGATATCCGCTCTGGGGAAATGTTTTCATTGGCACCAAACCTTTTATGGTTGTGTCTTTCGGTGCTGGACGGTTCCGTTGTATGTTCTTCTGTTTCATATGAGTTAGCGCAATGTTTGTGTGTACTATGCGTTTCACTGTCATGTGCAGCTTCCTTTATAGGGTAGTCTGCCCTGCCCTGTGGGACTTTGGGTGCAATACATCACTGATTGCCTACAGGTGGGCTGGGCACCGACAGTGATTTAGGCAAAGTCACTCACCCACCTTTATGTGCGCCATCTAGTGGCTCCTGCGGTGCCTTTTCAGGCAGCCCTTTGGAGATGGGGAATGGCCCAAAAGGATCTGAGAACCCTTTAATTTAACATAAAGGGTACTCAGAATCTCACATCGACCCTCAATGTTTTGGGGTCCATGGTCAGCCACCTTATATACCTCAAAGCGTTGTGGCTGAGTTGTGTGCAAATGTGTTTTAGATCCGCATGATGCGCATACATGAATGCACAGTGTTTCCTCTGGAGCACTGTGTGTGTGCATAGTATGGTCAGCGGTAAGCACATGTTTTAGTACTGCTTGTCACACTTGCAAATATGCTCTTGTTTGTGTCTATGCAGCAGTGGGTGGTGAAAGTATGCACTCAGAGGTACCCTTACAAAGAAAGCAAGTGTTGCCCCAGTTATTAAATAGCCCAGATGTATAGTAAGAAAAGCAAATGATAGAGTGAAAAGCAGAACAACCAACATAGAACAAGTACAATAGAATAGCATGTAACCAAAATACAACTACAAATGTGCTGGAAACAGCACAAGTTCTAGTCGGTGCAGAAATATAGAGCTAACTAGGAGAAAGACGGCATGGGTGTGTGAGGAATCATCGAGTCAGACACGGCTAGATAGGCCTCATCGAGTCAGACACGGCTAGATAGCCCTCATCGAGTCAGACACGGCCAGATAGGCCTCATCGAGTCAGACACAGCTCGATAGGCCTCATCGAGTCAGACACGGCTAGATAGGCCTCATCGAGTCAGACACGGCTAGATAGGCATGTATACTGTCAGCTGTAGGAAGGGTGTCATTTGGCAGGAGATAGAAAACCAGAGTCTGTAGGTGGGTGAAGGCCACAGACATTCAGACCATGGAATTGAGAAAGAAGCCAGGCTTTACATTTCCTTTGGAATCTCTGAAAGGATGATTCAGAGTGGAGGTACAGAGGAGGTTTGTAGCCACACTTAGAGCCAAAGAATGGCAATGAGTATCTTCGATGTATAATTCATCTATACTTGTGCCTGGGTGGGTTGGGGGCCAGGAGTTTCATAAAATCAGATATCAGTTTCCTGAGAGGGATGTATTTCGTGATGCCAGGGGTGAGACCGAGGGTCCAGTATTAGAGATATTTTTGTTGCTAGAACACATGGGCCTCATTACAAGTAAGGCAGTATGCACAAAACAGCCACATTACCGCACTGCCATACTATAGGTCTGGAAGTGAATTGGAGGATGTACCGCCATCATTTTTCCGGTGGATTTACAGCAAAGCATTAATGCTCATGGCAAATCCATTGAAAATCCCCATGGAGTCCTATGGTCTCCAACAATGGGGATTTACACTGCCTTAACACCACTTGTGATCCTGTGGTAATGCCAAGCGACCGAGTGGTGGTAATGGTAACCAGGATGGACAGTAATTCCTTGGATTTATTGCATGATTAATGGCACACTCGTGATGAGTCCCATCATCTTGAGATGGGTCCTCTGTTTAATGGTGAGGCAATGCAAGAGCTTTAGAGGAGGGTTGATAGACTGCCAAGATTTGTGAGGAAATAGCCTGTGCGTGACGAGACTTGGACAAATTCAATAATTTGAGGCATTACCAGGCAAGCTGAGACTACTGAGGAGGGCACACCATCTGACTATCGGATAAGAAACCCAGGTTCCGTGCTGTTGGGATAAGCAGAGGTGGCAGGCCATTTGAAGGGGAAAGCAGAAGAACTGGGAATTTGTTCGGTTCAAGCAGAGATTATTGTCCATTGTTCATTCTTGCAATCTTTGGCGAGTCCATTCATGGTGTTATTTTCCAAGTTCTTGACAGAATTGTTGAGCAAGAGCTGAGAGTCCTAGCCATACATTTGAAAGATTGAGGTGATGGACACAATCAGATCAGCCAATGCTATAATACAATTGTTCATAAGTCAGGGTGAAATACTGTAGGTGAAGCTACCAATTTCTACTTGGCATATGTGATCCCAACGATAGTCAGAAATCCAAGAGTGGCCAACACCATTGGTGCCATGCAGCCTTTGGATCGGTTGGGTATGCATGACAGTATCAAATGCCACAGAGATGTTTTGCAATATTAGCACCACAGGTATGTTCATATCCAAGGAGGTAAGTATCTTTTTCCACACGCGCAGAACACAGAGTTCTGGGCTTCTACAGGGACAGAAGCCTTAACAGAAGAGCTGACTGGTTTCCATGGAGAAGTTTTAACTCTCACAGGATGCACTGAGTTGTGAGACAGGGTCCTCAATTCATCATTGGTTTTTTTAAGGAAGGGGATCATCAAGGCTGCTTTGAGTGCAGGAAACACTGAGCTGCTGGCGAGTGATGAGTGGCAGAACTCAGAAATGCGCCCAGCGAGAAAGGCATGGAGTCTTTAATCAAGTGTAGGGGAGTTTTGATAACATCGTTCTGTGGAGGCTGTCACACCTCTCTCTACACAGCTCTTTATTTAGGGTGTTCTCAGTGTTTTAAATTGTATCAAACTCTGTGAGTTTGGAGCAGGAGCACAAAGCAGAATGGCTTTTTCACAGAATGCTGGTTCTCTAAGGCCTACCTCATCTCTGTTTATTTCAGCATGGTGGAATACATTAGTGTCGCAGGGATTGGGGAATCAAATATAATTCAAAACAGAAAGTCTAGTTCCTCATCATGCCAGGGTCCGACTGTCTCCTAGTGGCTTGATACTTCAGACCAAATGTGGGGAAGTAAGTATGCCGATTGGCCAAAAACAAAGAACTCAAACTATCGTGACCCTCACACTTCTGTGGTGGAGTTTTTCAGTGTCTTCCTGTCACTCGGCGTCTCTGTGGAATACCTCTCTCTACATCTTCCTGCTGTTTTGGTTGGCGCTATGTGTTAGAACGCCATCTGCGAGTTTAAGCAATCTGGAGCTTTTTTGATTATTTTTTTATCTGAAATGGCGGGTTTTTTCTCCCCCAGAAAATGGGCTTTGCTAAGCGGAACTAACTTTTCAATGTGCTCCAGAATTAAGTCGAGACATCAGAGAAAGTTGAGAGTTGAAAGTGTCAAGGCTGTGGGAAAATAGAATAAACAAGTTGTCAGGAGCGGAACTTAAACAAGGATGTCCTTTCACCAAAATGCCAGGGGTAGTGGAAGTGAAATCAGACGACCCTTGACCTCTGATGACATCACTGGAAGTGTTGTCATTTGACCCCGCTCCCAAGTGGCATCACAGAAAGCGATGGCACACAGGTTTTCACCCCTTGACAACACAGGAAGTGGCATCACATAGCATTGTTCCTCAGTACACTAAGAAAACGATGGTTACAATATCACTGTAATATTATATACATTTCATACAAGAATGGATCATCATGTGTAGTGTTACTATCAGTGTGTATAGGCCTATATTACCAAATTACTGTGCATTAAGCAGTCCTGCAACACAACAACCTGGACTATTGTACATCACTGGGGCTAAACTGTAAAAAGACAGAGCATCTCAAAGAGGCCTGAACCCCAAAGCACAGACATCCAGCGCCTGCCAAGTGTCTGGCCACAGACTGGAAACAGCAACTGACCAACACAAGTTCTACCAGAAAAACGATGGTCTGAAAGGTTGCCCAGAGATGTGCCAGTGGTTATGAATGATTTGAAACCTTCCAGCCATCACCTTTCTGTTTTGATTATTTGTTAAGTAACACACAGTTTATTATGTTAGATGGAAGAGAGAGGGGATGGATGTGTTGAAGGTCACAGTAATCGCAGTTTTTTAAAATGTAAACAGCAGCAGTCACTCCATGACATAACCCAGAGAAAAGCCTGCTGGGCCTACAGACCTAAGCTACTCATCAATGATGACACCCAATGAGGCTGAAACATGTCTGGGGATGCTTGTGGTCTCCTGCAGAAGGGATGTGACTTAGCAGTTCGGGCTGGACTGCCCATTTTGGGGTGGGACCAAGCCTGATTTGCATATGGTCTTTCCCCTCCTATAATGGCTTGGTAGGCTGAAAAACGATGGTAACCAGCCAGAGGTGTGCCAGTGGTTATGAATGATTTGAAACCTTCCAGCTATCCCCTTCTGTTTTGATAATTTGGTAAGTAACCCATATTTCTTTTTGTTGGATGGGAGACAGAGGGGATGTGTTGTAGGATGGGTTGCAGGTCACAGCAGGGCTGTACTGGCCCACCGGGACACCAGGAGTTTCTCCAGTAGGCCTCGGGGGATTAGGGCCTCTTTTTTTGCCTGGGGTGATGTCCTGGTCTTTAGGGAAGGATGCATAATAATGACGAACAAACATCCAGGCCAGCCTGGGTAGTTCAGTATCACACTGGCTTTGGCTAGTGCATTTCTTTTCTTCTGCTGCCAGGGCCGGGCTTGCTGCGCGTCTTTGCATTTGTGAAGGGCGCTGCCCGGGGAACAACAAACCGCACGTGCCCCTGCTGCAGCCCTAGACTGTGCGCTGACTGTGCTCACATCACAGGATGTGCACATTGCGGAGGTGCACAGCGCAACCCGGGTGACAGTGCTGACCCTGTCTCTGCTGCTGCTAGTGCTCAGACGAGGTGAGCAGCATGCTCAGGCCGGCACAATCATTTAATTTTCAGGTGAGGTGCGAATCGGTGCGATTGCTAAATATATCATATATTTAGCAATCACATATATTTTTCTATTTTGGACTACAAATTTAGAGGCTCCGCTATTGACAGGTCAGCTGCCTGCATGTACATGCGGATGTTCTAATAGAAGGATAAAGCATTACCTGGGCGCCACTATGTTGATATAGAGGGCTAGTGCGCTGGTGCAGTGATAGGAAGGAGGACTGACGTATAGTCAGTTTCTGGACGGAGCCCAGTGCCAGTATTATGGCACAGAAGCAATCTGCACTGCTCCTTGCCAAATTGTGCAGAGCACCCATTATTTAATAAAAGGCCAGACTACTTGCATATTTAATTTTTTTTAAACAACAGTTATGGTACTATATGTAAGTACATCAGGAAGGCCTACTTTAGTCAGCATGCTACTAGATTCATGAAGTCTACATAGTTATTGAGACAGGTTACTTTTTTTGTTTTATTGTTTCTTTCTGACTGGGCCAAGAGCTGTCACTTTCTGTAAAACAAAAGTGGCCTTCAAAAGCTTGCTCAAAGTAAAAGACTGCACTTTTCTTGTGTCGATTGATGTGCCCCTGTTTTTACCCCTCTCAATATATGCTGTAGGCACAGTCTCCGGGCAAAAATCTACCCTAATTACCATAGAAATAATCATACAATAATTATGGAAATGCAACCGAAGTGCAAATTATTTCACTCAGGAGAATTGCTGCAAAAAGATGCACACTGCAAAATGAGCCACATCAAGTTGCTGGGCAATCGTGGGAGGGTGCAGGGGCGAGTATCTTCCATTCACCATTCTTCTGCTTAAAGACGGTGATAGAATGTAGCTGATATTAAAACATCTGCTGCCTGCACCCACCTCGTGTTTGACCTCAGGGCCAGGCCACTATCTTCTAATTTAAAATGACGGACCCTGCACAGTGGGTTGCATTTTATTTGGTGACCACCCCCCAACCGCATCCAATCTGTGGTATGGGCTTAATTCAGTCCCAGTGCTCGATTTGTAAGAATTCCGTGATCATTTTGTCTTCTGTGATTTCGCAAGGAACACCATTTTAAAAATGGTTAATTGATAATTACTTCAAAAAACCGTTGACTCCCCCCTATCCCCACCCCCGCCCATTAGGCATAGTCACCTGCAGTACTCTTTGGGAACACTACAGGCAATTAAGCCTACAAGTGCAAGCACTATTTCACCTTTGGTACAAGTCTGTACTACACAGTAAAGTGGTAGCGATGGATGAGCAGCCAGACTTATCTCAAGAGTTTAAGTGAGCAGTAGAACAAGTTACACAAAGGGCCAACTGATAGAGTGATTCAAACAAACACTTACTCAAGGTTTCTTGGTAAAAGAATATACATTTATTAACTCAGTTAGAAAACATTACACTATCATAAGAAGCTCAATATCACACACTAATAAACCACAACAATCCAAACGGTAAGTAAATTAACAAGTGTAGCTCCACTGAAGTGGGAGCAAAATGGCACTTCAGATGCTTATTAAAGGAGTAAAAAGACAAGGTTATAAGAACAGATAGAAAAAAAAACATTCGTAGGCAGGGCAAAGGGTTTCAGTTAACTACAACCAGCAATTCTTCTCAATAGCCTGGCCCAAAGTCAATGGTTCAGAGTCTTTGTATAGGATAGCACAGTTCTGGTAGATAACGGTTAAGTCTTTGCCACGGAGTTTAGAAGAATTTGGCTAGGCGAAAGGTTTGACAAATGTTTAGGGAAGGACAAGCCGTCAAAGTTGTGGAAAGTCTTACGCACTTTCTTGATGGCCGAAAATAATTCCGGACCGTGTTTGCACAATACCTTGTTAATGAAGAAAGCTGTAGCTGAGGCAGTTGTTCCTGGCAGTTCGAGCAGATCCCGCTGTTCCTGAGCTTCAGTCGTGGGGACAAGAAGGAGGACGTCGGGAGGTTCCTGCACTGCCTAGGTATGAGGCCAAAAGCTGTAGCAAGACGTTGGTTTAAGGTGTGAGTGCTTTAAAGTCCATGAGCTGGTTTCCTTCCTTCTGGCTATCCGGTTTTCAACAGCATTCTGAAGAAAATTCGACCAGATGCGGACAGTGTACAGGTGGCTTACGAGCTGGTTGTTCCTCCCAAACTCAAGGGAAGAAGTTAACCTTGAAGGGCTTCTCTGTTGATTGGAGTTTCAGGCATTTCGGACCTGCAGCAGGGCTTCACTGGTTCATCCAGGAGTTGCAGCAGTCCTCTTCCTTCAGCTCGTCTTCGGTTCTTTCGTTCCAGTGGGCGACTCTGCTTTCCAAGTCCCAGAGACCTGCTTTTAAACAGTTTTCCCCCATTCATTCCAGCCTGACTGTCACTCACACAGCGGGGTGGCTGTCCTTGCCGGACAGCCAGCCAGCCAGCCAATCACACCAGAGTACTTTCAGGTCTCCTAGGAGACTAAGCACAGGGAGTTTCGGGCACCTCCCTCACATCCTGTCTATCCCAGACACTCAGGCGCCAGAGGAGGGCTTCAGCACTGAAGCCTGCCAAAGGCCAACAAACAAAGGGACCAAACCTGGTTTGGCGTCCAGAGACAAACACAAGAAGGACTTTTCCTAAAAGAAATGGTGAAAAAAGATGACCAGAGTGTGTTTTTACAGATAGGTCTGGGGCGCCATATTGAAAAACATGGCTGACCCAATTTTTAGCTACTGTTGTTCGCTGTCGGGAAAAAATCATGGTAGTTTGATCTAAACCACTGCCACCAGCCATTTAAAGTAGGAAAAGGTAGCATTTTAATGTTGAGTGTTTTGACTAAGCAACACCTCCAGCATACTATATGAAGATAGTGTGTGCTGGGTCAGTAAATTTAAAAGGACTAGTAAAGCCAATTTAACTTTACATACTCTGGGAGACAGTAGTCAGTCCCAGAGAAGGTATTTAAACCTTGGGGAGTCTGAAAAACATCCCTGTGCCACTGCACTAAAGGTGCTGTGTGACACACAGACAAAGATGATGCCTATGGGGTTGTTTTAAAACTCCATAACCAAAGAACACACAAGTAAAACACATTGAAAATGAAAAGTCCAAAGCCCCAAAATATAGCAAAAGAGCTAGAGGGCTCTAAGGTAGAGGGAATTAAGCATTTGTGTGAGAATTCTCCCTAACACCTCCCCCACCGCTCCCCCACAATGTTTGTTATGTGCATTTTGCAGATTGTGATCAATCTAGACCCATTGGGGGCATGCGAGACAGTTGTTCTCATTGAGTATTAATTCTCGGGTGACATGTGTACTATCCTGAGAGATTAATGCTGGGGGGATGGTGGGTGAGTATTCCCCTCTGGGACATTAATACTAGGGGCAAATGCTTCTCTGAACCACTTTTTCAGGTGAATCTCTGGGTAATATCGGACGTGGATCCAGGGACGTCATTTCACCAAAATGCCTGGGGTAGCGGAAGTGACATCACACGACCCTTGACCCCCTGATGACATCACAGGAAGTGAAGTCATTCGACCCCACTCCGAAGTGATATCGCGGGAAGCGATGGAACACGACCTTTCACACATTGACAAAACAGGAAGTGACATCACATAGCATTGTACACTACGAAAAATATGGTTATGATATCACCTGTATCGTTAAGATCAGTGTGTATAGGCCCATATTACCAAATTACTGTGAATGCAAGCAGATGTCCATAACCAAATGATAATGATGTGTTATTATATAGCACTTACGCTTAAGCTCTTTATATAGAAAAATATACACCCAATATCACACAACCTGTGTTGGCACTCATTTATTGAACACAGAAGGATGAAAGGCTGAGTTGACGCCTTTAAGAACAGACTAAATCAGTGACTCACCCCCTGAAGTGTGCCTGAAATAAACCTTTAATGAGTCTAGCAATTATTGTATAGAATTCCAGAAAGACACATTATTTGGTATTCCTATTTTTTCTTTTTTAGGGTCATTGCTCAAAATGTTAGACTTGTGGCACTCCTGTTCATATTTTTCTTTTTTAAGGGGCCTGAACAAGAAAGCCAACCACTCCAGAAGTAAAGAGCCACATGGTGCTGGCCACAGCACAGGAACTTGCATTACAAAAACAAAAAAAACAAAAATGTTTTCTTTTTTTTGTAGAGGTCACAAAGGAGACCTCAGAGGTCGCAGTTGCGACCTCTGGCGACCCCCAAATGACATCCCTTCGTGGATCCCTGGAACAACCAATGTTCTCATAATGGCAGCTTGTGGGGTTGAACCCCAGTTGCCTCTTCTTTACTTGCTTAGTGCAGGTTTTAGTTACTTTAATTAGGGCATCCCCTGTGCACACCAGGCCCTGTGTCACCACCGATACACAGGTCATGATGGGCAGCGTTCCGAGTGAGTTGCCCAGATGCCACCTGCAGTGTCCCTGGTGCTGAAAAGACATTTTCTTACACATTACACTTTTCATGAAAAATAAATGTATCATTTTGATACAATATTTGTTGCAGTGCTGGTAATGTTTTTTAATTAAGTTGTGGATTTCGATCCACGTTATGGAGAAAGTGCAGGGAATGGCACAACCTGTATTGAGGTACAGAAACACATGTGGTATTATGCCGAGGGCAGGACACATGGACTTGCTTGCTGTGTGTGCGTCCCCACACTAGATCCTCTATGTTCTTGTTGCAATCCTCTGTCGGTCTGGGCTACGGCCCGGGCACCAAATAGAAAGTGGCCCACAGTCGCAAAATACAATTCCTCTTGTGACAGAGTGTTCCTGTAGTACCCGAGTAGGGAGCTTGTGGTAAACGGTCTTGCAAATTACGCATCTTAAAAAATATTGTTCAATAACGCAGTGTTACTAGTTTAAACCACTTGCTGCCCATCAGACTGGCCAAAACCTGGCCCAAACTAGCATGATTGGCCTTCACTTCCGGCATTGCCCTATAGGCCTGTCCGAGCCAGGCAGTGTGTGTGTGTGCCATTCTTTGGAAACTGCGCTGGTGTTGGTTGCCCTCTCTGAAAGTATGTGCAATATCGACCTATAGTTGCTTGGCCTGATTCCCAAAGCATTTTCAACTCTTTGTGAATCAGGCCCATCATGTCCACATGCAGTGAAAGTTCCCCCAGGATCTGAGCCACCTTCTCTTCTCCTCCTGACTCTAGCACGGCCCACGTGTGCTCTTACCTCCACTATAAGTGCTAGATGGATGCCCCGGACGACAGTATGCCAATCTAAAGCAATGATGTTAAGATGTGTGTGTTTGTGAAGTGTGCTTCCCTTCTCCGGGACTTGAGATGTGGATGCATGTTGGGATTCCTGGGGTGTAGGTGATCATGAGCCAAGAGAAGTGTATAAGCCTACAGCCTAAGAATAGGGTGAAAGAACAAAGCAACCTCCTTCTCGTGAATTAAACAGAGATAATGTTGTCCTGGTTGTACGTGATTTCATCAGCGCACTTTTCATCGCGGGGTTTTTTGCTGCGATTTTTTTGGGGGGGAACCGCCCCAACCCCCCCTTTCTTTTTTTTCTTTTTTTTCTTTTTTTTACATCCCGCAAACCCAAACCCATTTTTTAAAACCATTTGATGTTTTTTTTTACAAAAAAAATTTCGTGGCAAAAAACCCAGCGATGAAAAGTGCGGCGATGAAATGACGGTATACCGTACACATTTGGTGCATCCATGTTGGCCTGGTGCACCCTGGTAGGGTTTGGCAAATAAAGTGTGGTCCTACTCTCGATACCTGCCCAATTCACCATAGTCATTTCAACACATTTATTCGTGGCAGCTTTTAGGAGGGGCAGGGTAAAGGTATATACATAGATTTTTAGAGTGGGGGGAGGCTTGTATCCCAAGATATGCTGCAATAAATGCAGTGAAATAGCCACTATGTTGATATGTCCCAGATCCCTACTCTCACCTTTCACCTACTAATCCTCTTGGTTGCCATCTCATTCCTCCTTCCAGCTCTAGACTCTCCCCTGTACCCACATGGCCCCACAAAACCTCCTATGTATTGCTTCCTACAGGGAAGGGAGACCTCCCCTTTTCTCTCCTGCCACTGTTAGTCGGGATCAATTCCCTGTCTAGCGGCTCAGTGCTTTCACATATCTCTTGATGATATTGCTTTTCCTCCTAATATCAGTACTCTCTCCTCTGATGGTATCTTTCATTCTTACCATTAGTGTCCCTCTCTACCAAGTCCTCTCCTTTCTCCCCTTCGCACTTTCCTCCTAGATCTTGACTCTTCTTACTCCCAAAACAAATTCCCAATCCGATCTCCTTCCTATCACTCCTCTGACAGTATCCACTTTTCTCTGACTTAGAACAATGCTCTCCCCTGTTATAGTATTCTCTTTGCTCACCTTTCCAACAATGCTCTCTCCTTTGAGGGAAACCCTCCTCCTCATCTTTAAATACTCTTTCTCCTTCAAATCTTGAACTCTCTCCTCCACCTCCAATACAACACTTCCTACACAATGATGTCTGCCTCCTATCTCTCTCACCATCTCTCCTTCCATCCTCTTAATTGATCTCTCCATCTTCTGTCAACAGCAATATATACTCCCCTGTCATCTTGCAGTTGATCTGTCTCTCCTGCACAATATTTCCTCTCCTCTACTTCTTTCCAGATAGTACCTCTTGTATCCCTCTCCAAAATGATAACCCCCTGTCTCTGCTCCAAGACAGTCCACTTCTGTTTCCCCCACAAACCAAGACCTCACTTGTGCTCCTCACTACTGCAACTGCTTTTGAATCACAATACTTTTCTTCAAACCAATCTCTCCCTCCCATATGACCCTGGTTCTCCCTCTTTGCCACATACCACCTTCCTGGTTTATGCAGTTGTGCAAGCCTCCCTTGGGGTCTCCTGGTGAGGGGGCTTCCAGGGTCTGTAGCTCTCCTCCTGTCTGCTCTCCCAGTGGTTGAAGGTTTTAAAGCCATTCCCTTCTCGCCTTGTGTGGTGCTTGGTATAATGGAATGGGCCGTCCTCTAATTGGGCCTTGTGAATGGGGTCAGGTTTGCTGGACACGTGCTGGCCCAAACTTATATAAAATGTCAGTAATTCTGAAGACTCTGATCTAGCAGAAGATTGGGAAAATAATCTCAATCATAGCTCCAAAAAATGATAGAATTATTAATACAGCACGTGGACAGAGAACATAAAAGGATAGAAAAAGAGAGAGAAATGGTGTAGAAAGAAATTCTAGATATGGATGCACTTGAGGGAACCTAGAAGAAACACGTTTAAACTATGGATACCATACTAAAAAGATATCAGGACGAATTTAAATTACGAAAACCTGTAAACCATCAAGAGATGACAGGGATTATAGACAAGATTGTGTACTTTTCAGCAAAAATACGATGATAAGCGGAAACCACGGGAACAACAACAATAATTTCAGACGCTGATAGGCACCAATAAACACTTTCGGTACATGGGTTTTTCTGAATTAGCGATTCTTTCAAAATGAAGGATAAGCGTATACTACCTAACAACCTATACTCTAAATTGTTCATTTGAACAGACTATCTAGTGAACAACAGTCCATGTTAGGTGTCTGCAGTTTAGAGCCTTATTTATATCAAATAATATTTGCATACAGGGTAGGTGCACTGCTTAATATTCACTTATCTCAGTTTAACCCCTTAAGTGCAATATTCACTTATCTCAGTTTAACCCCTTAAGTGCCAAGGACGAGTATGCTCGTCCTTTTTGCATAGACTTACATAATAGCCTGGCACTTACAAACTTATATATAGGCCTGGTGCTATCTTGATGACATTTTGATGATGTGAGGTCTCCCCCAACCCCTTGTAGTCGTCCCTGCTTCTCTTGCCTGCTTCACTCTGTATGCTTCGGTTTCCTCAGGGTCGGAAAAAAGATTCTAAAAATTATTTAGTGAGCATTGTCGTCTGTCAGTGGTGTTTATGATTTCTTTATGATTTCTTTATCATGGGAAATGTATAACTTAATAACTCTTTTGAGGTTTACCGCAGCAGGTGAATGGCTTTGCTTAGTTTCCTTACCTCAGGGGAAGTGTAAGTGGGTTTCCCTTTGTCCGCATGTAACATTGTATCTGTGGGACCTTTCTCCTCGTTATTTGTGTAACTGAACATGTATAGTGTTTCCTTCTTCACTGGCATTGTGGGAAAGAATGTATTTACTTGCTTGTGTTCGCCTTTGAAATATTGCAGCTGTTCTTTCTGAATGTCTAGGGCTTAATTTCCCGCGCTAGATTGTTGTGTCTGACTCGAGGGAGCTCCAGGCCTTTCTACTATGAAAGGTCCTTCCATTCCTTCCCTTTTGCTCTGTGAGTCTTGGGGTCCAAAAAGGGGCACACAGATAGTTTGTGGGTCCACCCAATGACTGTTCCGTTGTTATTGACACACTTTGGAGATGTTGTTCAGTGATTTGAGGCCCCCAATTGTTTGATGTGATATGATATGGCATTTATAACCAACCATAGCACAGAAATCAGCTGAAGGACTGAGTCTTCATAGGCTGCCCTCTAATAGAGACAGCCGTGTTGCTAGGATGTCATTTAAGATATACATTTAATCTGTTGCTATGGAGGGATTCCAATTAATATGAGTTTCATGTTATATAGTTGGACCGCTTCTTACAAAATGTCACCTTATAATTTCCTCAAACTCGGTTCTCAGCTTTATTGTCAGTGGTTTATAAAGGAGTGTGATCTCTAAGAATGTTAGTGTTTGGGTGGGTTTTGTTGGAGGAACAACCTATGTTTTAAGCTCTCCTCTCATCTGATCTCTGAATTTGATGGGATTTCTGTGATCCACATTAGGTCTATATTGAGAGATTTCACAGAAACGTTGAGCCGTTTGATGGCTATGGCAAACAACATAGGTGTTAATGGCAGCCCTTCCTGATCCACCGTCTCAGTTCAAATAAACTGGAGGTTACTTCTGTTAAGTTTCTCCTCAGTCAAGCCAACAAAGGCCTTTATTCAGTCCATACATTGTGTTTTGAAGGAACATTATTCCAGGTTTTGGAATATATATGACCACTAGACCCTATTAAAAACGTTCCCTCCACCAATAAATAGTGGGATATCCCATAGATGAGGAACATTGAACCTTATGTCCATGATCCTTCTCAAAGGATCAGTTGATGACCTGTTTGTGATAAAACTCACTTGCTCTCGTTTAATTATATTTCTTGCATAATATTTAATTCTATCTTCATCGATCTAAGGGAGGTAGCTTCTGCAATCTTGTTGATCCTTTTAAGGTGAAAAAATGAAAATGTTGTTTGCTTGGTTCCTTGTGCCAATGGCTTTGTTTTACTATGGTTTTTGTTTAAACTTATATTGTAGAACATATTAAAAAAGGCATAAGTGTACCCTCAATTTGTTTATAATCTTCATTCACAAGCCGCCAGTCCAGGTGTTGTATTATTTTTTAAAGGTTTCTGTGATATGAGAGAACGCCATCTATTGGACTGCTAGCTCTGAATACTGCCCCGTCTGCAATTAAGGGCAGTCAAGGCCTTCATAGACATTTCAATGTTTGCTGGGATTTTTCAGACGTTTTAACTGGTATAGGTACATGCAGAAAAGAAAAGGTACACTCCACAGTTATTTCTTCTTGGTTAGTTATCCGGGAATCACCTGCTATTTCTTGATATGTCTTTTGCAAGGCAAAGTGGGTATCAAGATAGATTGTATAGCTGTGTGCCTTGTTCCTAAAATATACAGTCTGCTAACATGTGATGGAAAAGAGCTCTGGCCGTGAGCATTTTGTTGTAGCATTGTACTTTTTCGAGCTGGCATAAGGTAGGTCATCTTTTTGACGTATTGCTGTTCTACATTTTTTTGAAATGTATTCCTAAGGCTCTAAAGTGGGTGTTTTCTTGCTTCTTGCAGAAGATGTCCATTTGCAACTGTCCTGATCACTGCTTTGGCTGCGTCCCAGAGGACTTACAGTGAGAATAGACATATATCTGCTGCTGATCTAAATGTACCCAGCAAGCCAAGTCACAGGGCCTCATCATGAGTTGAGCCATAGCCCTTAAATGCAGTGGTAGCACTATTACAGCCCCATTTAAGGGTTGGCCCAATCATTAGTCAGACCGTAAAGGGGAGTTTTACCTCCAGCTTCTTGCTGGAGGTAAAAATGTCCCTGTACTGCCCGTATTCAACAGTTTCCAGTGCTATTACCCTCGGTGTAATTACTGCCGGTGGGGATAGCGCTCAACCCAGTTGGGTATGGAAACTTACTGCTGTACCACTACTCGTGATCCAGCGCTAACAGCGCTGTTCTGAGTAGTGGTAATGCTATTTGTGCTGGCAGTATCCCAGCAGTATTACTGCCAGGATACCGCCAGACTGCTGATAAGGCCCAGAGGAGGAATCTCTTTCTTTGTTTGGAACCATGTCTCTGAATATTTTCTCACTGCACACAATTGAGACCAAATACCAGATGCACACATCCTGGAGATGAGCAAGCAAAAAGACTGCATGTGAAACTCTGCAGATATGGCATCTTTAAAATAACGTATACCCCAAAGCATATCTTATGCACTCGGTAAAAACCAGCAACGATCCTGTATGTAATAATGCCAGAAACACCACCAAAATGTACTTCCTGCGGAAAACAGGGGTTAATGAGTGATTGGTGCCATCATATCACACAGAGATGCCTCCAATAAGCCCTAAAAGGAAATAAAAGTTCCATCCAAAGCACATAGCACACACATCATCATACAGCAAGGCAGAGTGCCGGCACTCCACATTGGAGAGGTACATATCATGTTGAAGTCAGAAGACATGATGACAAACAGCAACAGAAGGTCCAACTGGCACAACATGCAAGGGGGAGAAGGCCACACATCCCCAGAATAAGAACCTCCCTTTGGTGCTCACAGGCAGCCACCCCATTTGCTGGATAGTAACACAATAATGGAAGCACTGCACTCCACTAACGGGGAGCTGTAAAGCTCCATCAGCATATCTATGGCTATGCGTCTCTGAAGATGCGTAGGCAGTTTAGGGCTCGAGCAGGCAAGTCCCACCCACCATCTATAAAGGCCCACTCAGCAGCACTGAGGGGGCATTTACAGATGTTAATGTCACTGTGGTGGGCCCAACTACTTCCTCTGTTGAAGTTGATGTCTATG
Organism: Ambystoma mexicanum; assembly: GCF_040938575.1. NCBI lineage: Eukaryota > Metazoa > Chordata > Amphibia > Caudata > Ambystomatidae > Ambystoma > Ambystoma mexicanum. The sequence continues at coordinate 716,458,119 of NC_090924.1, read as the reverse complement.
CAACAATGTTTTTTTGCAAATGCACATTCCAACACTCATCATGCATGCCATGTCACAAACCATATCTCCAAGGGGGTTCCCCTGGTTTTCTGGGCCTCTGTTAACATGCCTCACCACACCTGTCAATGCCCATCACCATTGGCAGTATCTATGCCATAAAAGGACTGTTAGGTGAACCAGACTAATGCTTCGATTTCGGTTGATGACAAACAGCTTTATTGTTGTCTGTCAGGATACGCAGCATCCTATGTCTATCGAAAACTGACCACACTAACCTGGCCTGTCCTCGAGACCCCTCATCCTTATAGGTCACTAGGCAATTGACAGATTCAAAAACTACAAACATTCTGGAACCGATAACTAGACCTTCCAGCAGAAACTTTCTGCCTCTCGTGAACACAATACATCCTTTCATTTATGTCTGGTTCTTTGTTGATATCAACTTTTGGTTACTATGTCACATGACCACTCCTTCTTGAGTGCCTCCTGCCCAGGGCATAGGCATCGCCCCAGTGGCAGTGTCATCCATGTTGTCTAAGCGACCTCTGTCTGAACCCGGCAGGGCCCTAAAAGATCTTGACTCCAGTTTTGCAAGACAGCACTTTTCCAGTCCCACCGTATATGCATGCTCGCGAGTCCACAGGGAAGCAAATATTACCAAAGACAATCTATTAGATCACATTATAACATGGTGAAGTCTGCTAAAAGGGCAAGGATAGAAACAAGAGGAATCTAATAAGATAACATGGAGTTGTGTAATGAGGGCATTTTTACATTGCACTGGAAAATTGCATGACATAGCACACATGACCCATCCGTTCATAGACTGTACACATGTCTTATTGGTGCCTCCCTAAACCCTAAAGTAGGTCTTCAGGAATCGCCAGTTGCAACACACCCTCAATGTGCGGATAAGCTGTGACACCAATAAGGAGCAGTCATTCTGCCCACAAAATCATAGTAAACTACGCCAGAAATGTATGCCACAAGGATGTAGCGGAAATAACATAAAAGCAATGGAGGATTCTCTGGCCACCCCCCGGACAAGCTGAGGTCATGATTGAATGCTTTTTAATTAAATTATGAGTGGAAGGCCTAACTTGCCCTATTACTAAAGGGAATTCCGTACCTGTCTCAAGAAACTAAAGGTGCTTGTCAGTTGTCAGGAAGTGCAAAGTAACAATGTCCTCCATCCAAACTAACTCTATCTGACCACAACACTACACTTAACTAACTTAAATAGACCAAGAGAATGTCATATCTTTGCCTCGTCTTTTCTTCAGTTCCTATAGGCTTTTAATATACAATATTTCTCTGTGGTAGAGATATTTCTGGACATAATCTCTTCAGATGGTCTCTGAGATCAAGTCTTACAGTTCTTCAAAAATAGACTTGGGTTTCATACTCTCTGTGGTCCTATATTTAGAATAACGTCCCTTCAGGTACTTTCTCACACTCTTGTCATCACATCATTCTTGTGTTTCCATTCAGGCTTTCCTGAGGTGGGTTTCTTCATCATAATGACTCTGTCTTGTAGTGTCTCTTCTTTTATCTGTTTATTCAAGATTTTTATATCCTGTCTCTCATTACATGCTGCAATGTTACACTTGTTCCAGCCTTTAATTTGGAGGTCACAGGGTTTCTTCCCTTCCTCCCACGGAATTTGTTTCCAGTCTCTGCTTGTTCCTCACCTGGGATACTTAAACCCCTCTGTTACAGGCTTCTCACGTTTCTCAAAGGGTTTCTCTTTTGGTATTTTGTCCTTAGAACTGGGAAAAGTTTCTCACAGTTTATAATCGCCCTCTTCCCTGTTCGAGTTATTCGTAACTTTCTTACAATTCCAATTAAAAGTCTTAGCATTAGCTTCTCTTCCTTTAGACTGGGGTGAGTTTCTTCTGATCTATAATGGTGTCCTAGTGGCCTCCTGCTTCTCCCGTTTCCCCCGGTACCTCTCTTCATGCCGTGTTGGTGGCGGGGCTCGGCTCTCGCCTGCATATGCTTTCTCGTTCTTCTCGATCGTCGGATTCCTTGAGTGATGCCAGAATCTCATTATGGCATGTCAGGAGCTGGCTGTGCTTCTCCAGTTCTTTTGGGATCCTCTCCTGCGCTTGAGGCAGAGTGTTGGGCCAATCTTCTGGCTGGTCGTCTGAGTATTCTTGCATGCCACCATACACATGTTCATTCTTTCCTGCCTGCATCGGTGCCTTGGGCACAAGGTCAGCAGCTGCCACCTCTTCCTCCTCCTCAACTAATCCCATCTGTGACATGCATGGACATTGCAACATAGGTTGGGTCTGTTGGGATTGGATGGGTGGCAGCAATAATGTGGCTGGGTCTTCATTGCTGTCCCTAGCATGTGTAGTGTCAGCAGATGTGCTGGCAAATATGCCCTGATGTTGAAGCATACTGCTTCTTGCCACTCCTTTTCTGTCATTTGGCATGTGCAGCTTCATGGCAACTGGACTGCTATGATGTGTTTCCTGCATGGGGCAAAGCATAGATTTACGGCATCAGCTTGTGGTCAGGCAGTATGTTGATATCTCTCTGTGTCTTGCGTTGTAGATGCATGTTGCTCGAAGGAGAATGTTAGTGCACTTGACATGGGTATAATGTCGTTTGACATGTGTACATGTTGCACCTGTATGCATATGCATGGTTTAATTTTGTATGGCAGGATGTGTTGGCGTCCAATCACCTTTGTTATGTTCCTCCGGTAAGCCCGTCAAATTTTCCACTGCAATCAGTGGGAGCACCTTCTCTTCCAAGGCAGTCCATGAAATGGTCTCTTTGTCCCTCCTCACCAGTGCTGTCCTTGGCTTCTTGTGCCCTTGATATTTGTTTGCACATGGCACACTTGAGATAATTCCACCTCTTACGTAGGTCTTTCTTCTCGCGTGGCACAATGGACACAGCATTTACTGCATTGAGTAGTCCCATCAACATGTCTCTCTTTACACTGCCTCTTAAGATATGCATCTCTGCACCAAGGATTCGTACCTCTACTGGCATCATGGTTTCCACCAGCACCTGCAATTATGTATCATTGAACTGTGGGGGCCTTGTATCTGCCATTTCAAATGTGTCAGAATGTGCCTGATTGGGCTTTGTGAATCTCTTTCCTTCACAAACAAGGACTTTGTTGGAGACCTGTAGCAGTGGTTGTGGCATGGTCTGACCACCATCGGAAAGGGTTTGACATCACTTCTGCAGGGGGTCTGACCACCGCCAGAAAGGGTTTGATATCACTTACGCCGGTGGTCTAACCGTCACTGGAAAGGCTTTGACGTCACCTCCACTAGTGTTCGGATTGCCATATATTCTGACGGCAGCCATCAATGTTTATGCCATGATACCATTGTGCCAGCGTAAAGGTCATGAAATGGATGTGTACTATTTACGCCGGAGGATGGCGGAATCATACGTTGGCTGACTTTTGGCAGACAACATTCTAAATGAGCTCCATTTTCTCACTGCATGAGGTCATGGTATTTGCTAATTCCGTAATTACTGGAATCTATAGCGCACTATATAAATTAGAAGCTTACAGGGTAATTCATAGAATTTCGCAGAAAAGTGTCGCAAGCGGCTGGCGCAGAGTGTCCGCGTGCGATTGCCTGCGCCAGGCACGTGCGCTAAAACCGATTTCCGCGCACAGCGTATTCATGGATTGTAGGCTCCCAAACCAGCCGTGGCGCAGAGTATCGCAGCGACCCTGCAGCAGCGCCAGTAACGCCCCCAAGAACGCCCTCGCGCAAGGAAAAGCCATCAAAATCGCTAAATCATCGCAAAGGGCTGCGCTAACCCTGGACCAGTTTACAGGGCTGCCAAACAAGGAACGCAAAGCCGGTAACGTGCATATCAGGGGTACGCGTGAAGTTATACACGCGATTAGCCAGGCTGCTAGGGTACGTGTATTTCAGGGGTGCGCGGGAAGTTCAACACGCGATAGTCCAGGGAACGTGTATTACAGGGGTACGCGGGAAGTTCAACACGCGATTGTCCAGGGAACGTGTATTACAGGGGTACGCGGGAAGTTCAACACGCGATTGTCCAGGGAACGTGTATTACAGGGGTACGCGGGAAGTCTTACATGCGATTAGCCAGGGCACGTGTAATACAGGGGTACGTGGGAATTATCACACGCGATTTGGCTGGGTACGTGTATTACAGGGGTACACGGGAAGTTCTACACGCAAATCGGCTGGGTACGTGTATTACAGGGGTGCGCGGGAATGATCACACGCGATTTGGCTTGGTACGTGTATTACAGGGGTGCGTGGTAATGATCAGACGCGATTTGGCTTGGTACGTGTATTACAGGGGTGCGTGGGAAGTTCTACACGCGATTGGCCAGGGTACGTGTATTACAGGGGTACGTGGGAATTATCACACGCGATTTGGCTGGGTACGTGTATTACAGGGGTACACAGGAGGTTCTACACGCGATTCGGCTGGGTACGTGTATTACAGGGGTGCGCGGGAATTCTCACATGCGATTTGGCCAGGTACGTGTATTACAGGGGTGTGCGGGAATTATCACACGCAATTAGGCTGGGTGGGTCCTCACAGGTGTTCCCTGTACACCCTCCACGGCCCCAGCAGGCAGCCCACAAAACAGGGGACTACCCTGCACACCTGCTCATGTCCCCCTGCACCCCCAGCCCCCATCAGTGCAGGGGCACCCTCCACCAGGCCCCCACTCATGTCTCCCACCACCCCCACCCCCCTGCCACCATGGGCAGCCCCCACCAGGCCCCCACTCATGTCTCCCACCACCCCCACCCCCCTGCCACCATGGGCAGCCCCCACCAGGCCCCCACTCATGTCTCCCACCACCCCCACCCCCCAGCAGTGCAGGGTCAACCTCCACCAGGCCCCCACTCATGTCCCCCTGCACCCCCACCCCCCAGCAGTGCAGGGTCACCCTCCACCAGGCCCCCACTCATGTCTCCCACCACCCCCACCCCCCAGCAGTGCAGGGTCACCCTCCACCAGGCCCCCACTCATGTCTCCCACCACCCCCACCCCCCAGCAGTCCAGGGTCACCCTCCACCAGGCCCCCACTCATGTCCCCCTGCACCCCCACCCCCCAGCAGTGCAGGGTCACCCTCCACCAGGCCCCCACTCATGTCTCCCACCACCCCCACCCCCCAGCAGTGCAGGGTCACCCTCCACCAGGCCCCCACTCATGTCTCCCACCACCCCCACCCCCCAGCAGTGCAGGGTCACCCTCCACCAGGCCCCCACTCATGTCCCCCTGCACCCCCACCCCCCTGCCACCATGGGCAGCCCCCACCAGGCCCCCACTCATGTCTCCCACCACCCCCACCCCCCAGCAGTGCAGGGTCACCCTCCACCAGGCCCCCACTCATGTCTCCCACCACCCCCACCCCCCAGCAGTGCAGGGGCACCCTCCACCAGGCCCCCACTCATGTCTCCCACCACCCCCACCCCCCAGCAGTGCAGGGTCAACCTCCACCAGGCCCCCACTCATGTCCCCCTGCACCCCCACCCCCCAGCAGTGCAGGGTCACCCTCCACCAGGCCCCCACTCATGTCTCCCACCACCCCCACCCCCCAGCAGTGCAGGGTCAACCTCCACCAGGCCCCCACTCATGTCCCCCTGCACCCCCACCCCCCAGCAGTGCAGGGTCACCCTCCACCAGGCCCCCACTCATGTCCCCCTGCACCCCCACCCCCCTGCAGTGCAGGGTCAACCACCACCAGGCCCCCACTCATGTCCCCCTGCACCCCCACCCCCCAGCAGTGCAGGGTCACCCTCCACCAGGCCCCCACTCATGTCTCCCACCACCCCCACCCCCCAGCAGTGCAGGGTCAACCTCCACCAGGCCCCCACTCATGTCCCCCTGCACCCCCACCCCCCAGCAGTGCAGGGTCACCCTCCACCAGGCCCCCACTCATGTCCCCCTGCACCCCCACCCCCCAGCAGTGCAGGGTCACCCTCCACCAGCCCCCCACTCATGTCTCCCACCACCCCCACCCCCCAGCAGTGCAGGGTCAACCTCCACCAGGCCCCCACTCATGTCCCCCTGCACCCCCACCCCCCAGCAGTGCAGGGTCACCCTCCACCAGGCCCCCACTCATGTCCCCCTGCACCCCCACCCCCCAGCAGTGCAGGGTCACCCTCCACCAGGCCCCCACTCATGTCTCCCACCACCCCCACCCCCCTGCCACCATGGGCAGCCCCCACCAGGCCCCCACTCATGTCTCCCACCACCCCCACCCCCCAGCAGTGCAGGGTCACCCTCCACCAGGCCCCCACTCATGTCTCCCACCACCCCCACCCCCCAGCAGTGCAGGGTCAACCTCCACCAGGCCCCCACTCATGTCCCCCTGCACCCCCACCCCCCAGCAGTGCAGGGTCACCCTCCACCAGGCCCCCACTCATGTCTCCCACCACCCCCACCCCCCAGCAGTGCAGGGTCACCCTCCACCAGGCCCCCCCTCATGTCCCCCTGCACCCCCACCCCCCAGCAGTGCAGGGTCACCCTCCACCAGGCCCCCACTCATGTCTCCCACCACCCCCACCCCCCTGCCACCATGTGCAGCCCCCACCAGGTCCTCACAATCCCCAATCATGTGCGTAATGGTCAGCCTCCACAGCCAAAAAGCCCTACCAAGTAACCCATTCACCCACATGGAAATGAAAACACATGTTACACCCCCAATGTTCATGAAGCAAATGAACCCATGTCCGTCACACACAGATTTTCAAATTGAATGGGAAAACACACAACATGACATGCATGAAACCAATGAGATGAAACCACACAGTGAACAATGGAAAAAAAAATGTATTGGACAAAAATACGAATGGTAAAGAAAGAAAAATAACTACAATGTAAATGTGAAAAAATAAGCTGCATGTCCGCATAAAAACACAAAAGTAGAAAATCAAATCCATAAAATTTTGTCCAAAGTGAAATGTAAAAACTCTCCATGCAACAAAGAACTATGTACAAAAATAACAAGGGTCCATCATCACAACTGAACTAAGGAACCTCCTAAAAAACCTACCTAAATATCAACTATATACAAAAAGTGGAGCAGTGTCCGTCGACTCCAAATCATAAGAAAAATCAAAGGAAACCTAAAACTAAAGAACTATATACAAAGGCGGCGGGCAAGTCCAGCAGCTCACTCCATGGTGTTCCGGGCCAGGGCATCATCGAACTCCTGTTCGATGTCCCGGAGGCGGTCCAGTTCCATGGCCCCGAGGGTCCGCAGGGACGACGCCGTGTCCTCCTCCAACCCCCTGCGGATTGCCTCGAGGCACTCGGCCCGCCTCAGGGCCCTCCGCATGGAGTTCTCCGCCCTGACCATTGTGAGCCGCGCCTCTTCCGCCCGCCGCCGCTCCGCACCTATGGCGTGGCCCAACCGCTGCCACACGGAAGACACTCTCTGTCCTGGGTCCTCCTGCCCTCCGTCCGATGCCTGCCCCTCCGATGTCGAAGGCCCCGAGCCTTCATGGCTCCCACCATGTTGCTGCTGCTGCTCTGCCTCTGCCCGTGCACTGCCTCCTGCTGCCTGCACATCCTCCGCCGGCTGGGGTGCAGTTGTTGATGTGGCCACCCCTGCTGGACGTCCGACTCCCGACTGTGGCAGGGATGCCTCCTCCACCAGCCTGGCCGCACTGTCAGAGGCAGCTCCACAGGGCACCCAGGTGACTGATGGGTGGGAAGATGGCACAGAGGACGACTGGCGCGTAGGGGGTCCAGTTGAGGAGGGGGTCGGAACAAGCCCCATCAGACGGAGGAATCCTGTCTGGGTGACCTGTCCCAGCAGGCTGACGTGGTCAACGAGCCATTCGAGATGACGTGCAGTCTCTCCATGAAAAGACTGCAGGTCACCTCGCATGGCCCGTTGACGCAACGCCACACCAGCCAGGACAGGCTCAACCCGGACCTGGATAGCCACGTCCGCAGGCAGAGGAAGGCCAGTTCACGTCAGCTCATCCCCTGCCTGGAAACGGGTCTGGACGTAGGCATCCCTGCTGGTGCAAGATGATGCAGGGACAGGATCGGGGACAGGATTGCACACAGGCACCTCCGCGGCGGCCTGTGCTGCCTCCTGTCCCTGGTCCTGGACTGCACCACTAGCACCAGTGGGATCCCAACCTCCAGACCCCGTCTCTGGTGCTTGCACGGCCTCCTCCTCCACCAGACCCCCCACCAACCTGGATGACTCCGTGCCATCTTCCCCTGTTGGGCCCTGTGGGGTCCCAGCTGCCCCTTCTGCTGCCGAGGAGTCCAACTCCAACCTCCGCCTCTTGGACCTCCCCCCGGCAGCTGCGGCCTGGGACGCGGCACCGGACTCCTCACTCCCCGACGAGATGACAACACGGGAGGGGAGCCGGGCCTTGCGTCTCCGGCTGGCGGTCGGATCCCCACCGCTGTGCTCCACAGCACCTTCTCCGCCCTCTTCATCAGTTGCTGCAGACAGGGAGAAACAAAACACAGGCATCAGGGCACTGTACAATGGACACATACACACATGACAGTTGCACATGAGTGGCATTGGCAAACCTCAGACATGTCATCACAATCCCCAACACACATGTCATTGCAACTCGCACACATGAGCCATACCACAGCCATATCGCAACTGCCACCACCATCCATACACATACAACAGCATGAGCACCCAAAGGTGACCCAGACATCACATGCAACACAGGAAGTGCACCACACATGTACACACACCACCACACTTGCATGCATGTGTACACCTCTGCCAAGTGTCCCACTGTTCAGACGGGCATCCATGTCACATCTGCCAATCAGGCTTACACATACCGCAGTCACATGCATCCATGTTGCATCACTGTTGCACCCTTGTCAAATACACACACATGCACATGTACACAGTGCTCATACATGCAGCCCAATACAACATACATGCGTGACATCACGGACATGTCTACTTACATACACATACATACAAACATGTGTGCACGCACAACTGCATTTGCCATGCAAGCCTACACACACAAGCACCATCCATGTCTCACACATTACAGCCCTCGCATGTGTCAGCCCCACGGCCATGTACACCCCCACCCATACTCGACCCCATACAAACAGATGTAAAACCTGCACAATACCGAATAATCACCACACGCACTGCTCACAATCAGGATGCATGTACACTCACCGCTCGACTCCAGACGGGTCTGCTTCTCCAGGACCTGGACGTGGAGCGCTGGGGATATGCGTTCCAGGACCCCCATCTGTTCTTCCGACAAGTGGCCCCGGCGCCCCTTGGCATCCGCTGCCTTCAAGAGGCGCTGGGCCTTGTTCAGGGTCCTGGACCTGAAGTCCTCCCAGCGCTTCCTGACATGTTGTAAGTCCCGGACTGCCACCCCCTCCGCGTTGATGGCAGTCACGATGTCAGTCCAGATCCGAGTCCGTCCTTCCTTGTCGGCGCGGGAACTTCCGAAGAGGGCATCATACTGCCCCAGGACTTGCTCCACCAGGACACCAACTTCGGTGGCACTGAAGCTGGTGCCCCTCTGCCTCTCTGGCCGGGGGTTGTCAGTGGTCACAGATGGTGTTTGCCCCGACATGACAACCCCAGAGGCAGGAGTGGGTGGGCAACTGGGTCCTGGGGCTGGGCTGTGGAGCGATGGAATTCCAGTCGGGAGTCTTCGGTACCAGCAGGGGTGGTCACAGCAACAGCACCCCTGGCTGATGTGCAGGCAGCAAATGGCAGTGCACGTGGGCAGCAGGCAGTCAGGCAGCAGCAGATGGTAGGTGGGAGCGTGCTCGGGGCTCTGGGGGGCAGTAGTTCGGCCTTCTGGGCAGGAGCGTGGTCTTCCGTGTGCTTACGCGTGGCCAGCTTGGTACGGAGTGATTTGGCACGTGAAAATCCTGCACGTCAGCGTGAAAATCGAGGAAAGGCCCTTAGCGCGTAAGCGCGTCAGCACGCATACGCGATTCTATTGGACCAAAGGCCCTCAGCGCGTAAGCGCGTCTGTGACGTGACCCGCACGGGTGTTTCCCACACAGCACGTGATGACAGAGCACACGTGGAAAGACTGCATGTCAGAGTCTCATCGCGTGTGATTGGTGGAAATGGCCCTACACGCAGAAGTGACAAAGCGTGTAATTGGTGGAAATGGCCCTACACGCAGAAGTGACAAAGCGTGTAATTGGAGGAAATGTCCCTACACGCAGAAGTGACAAAGCGTGTAATTGGTGGAAATGGCCCTAGCGCGTACACACCGCGTAAGTGACGCTGGACGTGTGGGCCTGTATAAAAGGTACGCGTAGAACACCACTTCCTTGTACGTGCTTTTCGTGGAGAGCGAGTGGGGGAATTCTGTACTTCTTGTCGTTTCACACGCGATTTACTTCACGGCCTTTCAAGTTCGTATTCCCTGTTACCTCTGACAGCTTTTTCTCTTCTTTCGCTTTTACTGGTTTACCTGGGCCTGTTCCCTCAAACAGTGTTCCCTTCTACTGTTGTCCTGTCTCCTCAGACAGCGTACAAATCTTCTTTTGGCGGGGGTGTTGCCAACCAAACGTGCTCCTTTTACACGCTCGTTTACCAGGCAGACGGTGAGTCACGCACGTATCTAACATCTGTGCTTGCCCCGTGTGTAGCCTACCCCTTCAGAGGTCATTCTAGGCTGCGTGTGACACGCATACGTTCATTCTTGTGTTTCTGGGTGCCACAGCGTAGTGCAGGTTTTTCTTTCTGCACACGTGGTCTAGGAGGGGTTGCGTGCACGTCATCTCCCTTTTTTGGGCCTACTGTGCGTTGCGTGACCCGTCATCTTTCCCCAGGGGTTACATTCAGCCTTGCTAGAGCACTAGGGTACAATTACCATCTGGTACCCAACCCCTTTGACCCCCAATTGCCCAGGACAATAGTCTACATCCACTCCCATACGCACATTAACATCAGTGCCATGGCTGGGAGGCGAGGATTCCGTAAGGGTGGCAAAGGTGGAAGAGCCACAAGTGGTGGCCGTGGTGGATCCGGTAGGGGACGTGGTCGTAACTTGCAGGGTGAGCCTGTCCCCCCATGTGTGGAGGACCAGTCACGGGCACCCATAATCCCCCCTCCCTCCCCCCCTCCCATTGAGGCTGATGTGGCTGACACCATCCATGCTCAGCCCTTGTTGGACCAGCCCATTGTGGCACCAGACCTGGCTGACTCCATGGCTGACTTCCAGGTCAGCAGGGCTACGACACGTGTGCTGGTGCACGTTGATGCCATCATGCCACGTGGATCTGGGGCAGCAAGGTCATCTGCTGCACCAAGGAGGCAGGGCGGAGAGGCTGCAGGGGCAGCTGCGGCTCCATCCACCCCAGCCCTCACACACCCAGCCAGGACAGTGTCGGTCCTAGTCCATGCTGCTGACATTCCCCCTGACACCATCACACTAGAGCCAATGCCTGCACCAACTCCCATGCTGAGTGTGCAATCCCACACTCCTGATACAGAGTCCACCAGGGCTCCTGCCCCTAGTGTCCAGAGCGGCGCAGGACACTCAGGATCACCACCACCTTCCAAGCGGAAGAGGAAGAGTGCTCGTCCGGCACAGGCTGATGCCCCAGACACGGCTACACAGTCCGGCCCGTCCAGGAAGCCCAGCTTCACGGATGACGAACTGAATGCACTTGTCGAGTATGTGTCCGGACATGACAACGAGATGGTCATTGTTGCAGGATCCAAGACCACACCTGCACAACGCCAGGCACACTGGCAGACCGTTGCGGACATCGTAAGTGCCCTTGGAATTGTGAGGCGCACAGCCAATGATTGCTATAAGCGCTGGAATGACCTAAAGCGCAGGGCAAAGAGTAAGCTGGCCTCAAGTCATGCCGCAACTCTAGTGACTGGAGGTGGGTCTCCAGTAGTAGACATGGAACTCACTCCACATGAGTCAGTCGCTGGGACCTACGTCACGGAGGAACAGATCCAAGGCGTGGGAGATCTGGCTGATTACGAGGCATTGTCCGGTGAGTGCACATGCATGTGTGTGTCATCCATGTGCATGGTGTGTGTGTGAGGGCTTCTGTTTGTGTGCCAGGTGAGAGTGTGTGCGCCTGAGTCGTATGGGTCAGCCATGTGCTTCATGCAATACTTCCTGCGCAGCTGCATTTGGCCATAGCAGTATCCCTTCTGCCAACAGTAGACATCTAGCCCAACTGCACGCCAGTTGCCCTTGAAGTGTCACCTTGCCACAACATATTTGCTTATTTTTCACTGTTCATTCAGTCAGTTTGTTTGCATTCCACCACTTTCACTAGGCATGTCGCTGTCCACTAGTCACATGTCTGACATGGGTATGGTAAAGTGGAGTGACTTTGTTACCTGGATATCATTTGTACACACATGTCCCTGTGCAATTGGACCATTTCAGACTGGCAGCTCCAGGTGAAAAATCTGACCTGTTAGAATTAGAAAAGCAATTACATGCGGGAACTGGACTGAATGAATAGGTGCTGCCCTCCTCTCCATCTTCACTCAATAGCAATGGTACATGCCATCTGTGTGATGGCATGTGTGTTTCACCTGGCAATCACAGGCCAATGTGTGATGCCACTGCCAGGCAGCATGCAGAAAATGTGTTCATCTTCCATCTTGGTGTCATCAGTGTGTGCCATTTGCCTGCACTTCATACGCAGTGAGGGTGCATGCATGGGAGGGTTTTAGTCATGTGGGACATGTGTCAATCAAGTACTGTTTCTCCTGCTTCTCAGCCCTCATTGTGTGCCATGGTGCTAATGCCTGTTTCCATTTCTTTGTTTTCATGTCTTTGCAGGGGAAGACGCACCTGATACTGCTGGGGTTGTGGAGATGGTGCAGACCCAGGAGGGGTCCGAGGGCCGACCAACCACCAGTGAGGGACGTGGTGTGGTGGTGGGGGAGAACCCACAAGTGCTGCAGGTCGTGCTCTCAAGGGGTGTCTCTGGCTGCACCTCCCCCGAGCTGTACTCAGGTGTTGATTCGGATGAGACCTACGTGCCGTCGCAGGTGAGTGTTCCAGGGAGGGATTCTGTTCTGTCTCACCCACCTGCACCAGGGTCAGAACCCTCCATGGGGATGTCAGTGTTGGCAGCTACGCCTTTGGTGGTTACGGATGCAGGGTCACACTCCGCGACATCTGATCCTGTTCCTGGGCCAGCAGATCAGAGGGGGAATGCAGTCCTGCAGCCTCAGGCAGTGCCGGCACAGCAAGGCGCAGTTCGCCTTGCCCCAGACAGGTGTGGTGCCCGCCGACGTGGTGGCCGTACGCCACCCGGCAATGCCGCATGGGAGCAATCCATTTACGGTATGGCAACCCAACAGGCTGCATCATCCGAGATGATGGCTCAGGCCATGGATAGGGTGGCCACTTCCATTGTCCCCCCAGAAAGGCTGATGGAGCGACTAGAGCAGGCAACCGACTCCATCTGCCAGTCACACAGGGAGGACATGTTGGGGTCCAACAGGGACAGGCGGGCGGCACTGGCGACTCTGCAGGAGGCCATCTCCATTGAGTCCCAGGGCCACAGGGAAGCCCTGAGGCAGGAGCTCCTTCACCTCAGGACGACTCTTGTTGAGCTTGAGGCTTCAACACACCAAAGGACAGAACAGCAGCTGGAGCGTCTCACCCGTACGCTCTCAGCTGAGATGCAGGCAACGAGGGCGGAGGTCCGGGCATCCCGTGAGTTGTTGCATGGGGACCTCCGCACACTCATCCTCCAGAACCAGACCTACCACACCGGCATGCTTGCAGCCATGGAGGAGCAGACTAGGGCCTTGCGTGGGCTGCCTCCCATAGTGCAACCACCTCCGGATGCAGCTGCACAGGGTGATAATAGCGACAGCAGTGATACTCCCACAATAGGGTAGCCATGTGGGCCATGAGCCCATGGAGGTGTTTTATCTTCCCAGGATCCACGCAGGTGGGTTCTGGTGTGCATCCTGTCCTCGGACCTCCTGGGTGGCCTCCCCAACCCCCCGGGCCCATCAATGGCCATTTTTGATTGTTTCTTATTTTTATTTTTATTTTGATTTCTGTTATTCCCAATTTTTTGGGGACGATCTGTTGGCTTCCGTGGTTCCTGTGGGCATACGCTGCATTGTGGCTGGGCACATGCAGGCTTGTAATGTATTTGGTTCAGATGCTTGGGTTTGAGTCACACACACCCCTCCTGCTTCCCGTTTCCATGGGCTTGCAAAGGGTGTGCCCAAGTGACAGTGAATTACACAGTGACGTTGGACTCCCATGAGCTGTGTGGCCAGTCTGTAGTCAATACTGTGTATACATTCCTAGTGCATATTGCTGTTGTGTTGTACACTGCATGTTGCATTGATGTGTAACTCTTCTTCTGTGTCTACCTCCCAATTTGCAGGTCCCTTCCTCATGTCCACACAAGGACCTCTAGTCTGGAGATGGGGTCCATGTTGGCAGCAGTGCACCTACAACTCTACATGGCGACAACACTGCACAGTTGGTAGTGGTGGGAGTGCAGGCATTTCCAGGTGGTGAGAATACTAATATGTAACATTTGTGATGTCATGTTAATGGTAGTACGTGCTCAAGTATGTTGTTGGTCCGGCATTGCTGTGAGCATTTCAGGTGTTGCAGGTTTCTAATAGGGACACTGTACATAGTGAGACTGATGTCATGTTGTGGGGATTACTTTGTTTACCTGCAATTAGCATGACATGGCACGGTGTGTCGTGTGGCGGTGCTGGGGTTGGGTTGGCTGACATGGCACTGTCCTCTTGTTGCATTTTGCAAGTGGGTATTCATTTTAGCTGCTTCAATGTGTAACTTCACAAAACTGCATTGGTGGTGTCTGTGTGGGTAGGGATGCACACATTGTGACACTTCCAGGTGAACAATCTCAGGCTGACATGGTATTCCCGGTTCATTCTCCAGACATTCAGGATCAGTGTCAGGTTGAGTCATCATTGATTGTCAGATGGAATGTGCCAGGGCAGTGTGCACTCCACAGGGGTGTGATTTCTATGTGAAGTAATTAGCCACTAGCTGTGTACGGGCTGCCTCCCCCGTGCCCTTTCCCCTCCCATGCGCAGCGCCTGTGCATGTGGTTGGGGATGTGGGGCCACCACCATGTCCACGGCCAGGCCCCAGCGTGTTGCAACGTTGTGCAGGACACATGCTGCCACTATGATCCTGCACACTACTGTGGGAGCGTATAACAGCTGCCCGCCAGAACGGTCAAGGGAGCGAAAGCGTGACTTTAGCACTCTGAATGTGCGCTCCACTATGCCCCTGGTTGTAATGTGGGCTGTGTTATATCTTACCTGGGGTGGCGTGGTGGGGTTCCGAATTGGCGTCATCATGTGTGGGCTGAGAGGGTAGGCACTGTCCACTGTGGAGGTGGTGATTGGTATCATTGGTGGGGTTGTGACCTTGCTCAGTATCCAACATGCATGCATGTGCAGTGGCATACATACTCACCAAGCAGCCATGTATCGCCATGCCGCCCAGCTTCTAGGTCCCGGCTTAGGGTGGACATTTGGTAAATGAAGCTGTCGTGGGTGGAGCCGGGATAGTTGGCATATACTGAGGTGATGATTCCCTTGGCATTACATGCTACCTGCACGTTGATGGAATGCCAGTGCTTGCGGTTCCTATAGATGTGCTCAGATGCCCTGGGGGGACGTAGAGCCACATGGGTGCAGTCGATGGCACCTAACACTTTGGGGAATCGTGCCACAGCGTAAAAATCCAGGGCGGCAGCATGCCTTCTGCAGGTGTTCTGGGCAGGTATATGTGCCTGCGGACTGATGGGCGTGCAGTGATGATGTTCAAGACCTGGTGTAGGCAGCGTGACTGGGTGGCCTGTGACACCCCACCCACTATGGCACTTGTCCGCTGAAATGATCCAGTGGATAAGAAGTGCAGTACATTGAGGACCTTCTCCAGGGGGCTGAGTGCTTGGGAGCACAGGGTGGGTGATGTGAGGTCATCCTCCCACTCACTCACCAGGTCCAGTATTATGTGTGGTGGAAACCTGTACCTCCCATACACCTGGTCATCAGGCATCCCGAAAAGGCTGGTTCTGGGTGTGAATATTCTGGCCCTGACTATCCTCCTCCTCCTCCTTTGGTAGCCCACTGCCACTGCTGCTAGGAACGGTATGTTCATCCTGGCGTCTGAGCTTGTTATTGTTAAAGTCCGCAAATTTATGCTTTGCGCGTGTTCTAGGCGAGCGTGTGACCCGCGCACACCTGGAATCCAGTTCCCAGTCCAATAGCGTGTGGAAATTCACACGCACCACGGGATACAGCGTGTGACCCGCGCACCCCTGGAATCCAGTTCCCAGTCCAATAGCGTGTGGAAATTCACACGCACCACGGGATACAGGTTCGCTGACGTACTTGCGTGTGTAAGTGCCCGCGCACCCATTAAATACACGTACATAGGCCAATCGCGTGTACGCGCACTTTTGTCCAATTACACGCGATGACACTCTGACGTGCAGTATTTCCACGTGTGCCCCGTCATCACGTGCTGAGTGGGGAACACCCGTGCGGGTCACGTCACAGACGCGCTTACGCGCTGAGGGACTCTGGTCCAATAGAATCGCGTATGCGTGCTGACGCGCTTACGCGCTAAGGGCCTTTCCTCGGATTTCACGCTGACGTGCAGGATTTTCACGTGCCAAATCACTCCGTATCAAGCTGGCCACGCGAAAACACACGGATGACCACGCTCCTGCCCAGAAGGCCGAGTTACTGCCCTCCAGTGCCCCGAGCAGCCTCCCACGTGCCATCTGCTGCTGCCTGCCTGCCTGCCTGCTGCCACCGTGCCCTGCCATTTGCTGCCCGCACATCAGCCATCTGCAGGGGTCCAGTTGCTGTGTCCACCCCTGCTGGAACTGAAGACTCCCGACTGGGATTACATCGCTCCACAGCCCAGCACCAGGACCCAGTTGCCCACCCACACCTGCCTCTGGGTTTGCCATGTCGGGCACTTCCACATCTGGCACCAGTGGCAACCCCAGGCCAGAGGGGCAGAGGGGCACCAGCTTCACTGTCACCGAAGTTGGTGTCCTGGTGGAGCATGTCCTGGGGCAGTATGATGCCCTCTTTGGATCGTCCCGCGCCAGCAAGGAAGGACGGCAGAGGATCTGGGCCGACTGTGTGGTTGCCATCAACGCGGAGGGGGTGGCAACCCGCGACGTCCTGAAGATCAAGAAGCGCTGGGAGGACTTGAGGTCCAGGACCCTTGTGAAGGCCCGGCGCCTCGTGGAAGGGGGCCGGGGCCGCATGAGTTCCATCCAGATGAGCGTCCTGGAACGCGTACGCCCAGCGCTCCACGCCCAGATCCTTGAGAGGGAGGCCCGTCTGGAGTTGAGCGGTAAGTGTCCAAGCATTACTGTGTGAGACAGGGCATGTTGCGGTGTGCTGGTTCTATGATACTTGCCTGTATGTGTGCCATAGGCCATGTATGCATGTATGTGTGCAGGGACATCATGGTAATGCATGTGCGACCAGTGATGTGTGATCCACATGGTTGTTGCATGTATTGAAATGCCGCATGGGGAGCCCTATGCAGATTTTGAACATGAGAGCATGCCAGTTTCTGTACCTGGACATGGGTGGGGGTGAGGGATGGGTGCTGATGCCAGGTACATATATGGTAGCCATGTCTGTGTGCCTGACCTGCGTGTCTGTGACTTGTGCATGCCATGGATGCATGACACATGTGTGTGACAATGCACAGATTCAGTGAAGCAGCCAAATTACCCTTGTATCCGCTGTGTTTGGTGTGTTTGGGGCCAGATGGATGTGACTGAGGTGAAGTGTGTGCATGTGATAGGCATGAGCCATGATGCATGTGAGTTACATATCATTGAATGTTTCAAGAGTCCATTGGACATGCATGGAAATGTCCATGGCATGCACCATGCCTGTTACTGTGTGTGTTTTGCCTGGACTGACCCATGTGTTGTGGAGGGACATGATGGAAGTGTACTTTGACAGTGGTGCTCATCTGCTATTGCTTCCTGTCTAGGGGACCATTGTACAGTGCCCTGATGCTTGTGTTCTTTGTCTCCCTCTACGCAGCGGCTAGTGAAGAAGAGGGCGGAGACGGCGCTGTGGAGCAAGGCGGCGGGGATGCCCCCACGGCTGCAGCGGAAGGGGTGGGTGAGCCCCCACAGGGGCCTGCTACGGTGGGAGACGGTGAGGAGCCATCCAGGTTGGTGGTTTGCACAGAGGAGGAGGAGGCCGCCACTGGGACACACATGGGGCCTGGTGGGGGCATCCCTGCTGGTGCAAGTGGTGCAGTCCAGGGCCAGGGGCAGGAGGCAGCACAGGTCACCGTGGAGGGGCCTGTGCATGTCGCCGTCCCTGACCCTGTGAGTGCACCACCATGCACCAGCAGGGATGCCCCGTCCCAGGCCTGTCCGCAGGTAGAGGGGATGTCCATGTCACCTGACTCCCCTCCACCTGCGGACGTGGGAACCCCTGGCCGTGCGGAGAAGGTCCTGATTGGGGTCGCGATGCGCACGGCTGTGAGTCGTGATGCCGTGCGTGCTTCCCGGGAGGAGCACACACGTCATCACGAAGTGCACCGTGCCGACGTGGCCCAATTGGGATCGGCCATGTTCGGGGGTTTCCTGCATGTGTTGGCCAATGTGGCGGCCCTCTCCTCCTCTGTGCAGGCTATCCACCAGTCGTTCTCCTTGCCGTCTTCCAGCCCAGATGCCACCAGGGCCCCCTGTGGACCTGCCCCGACCAATGCAGCCAGCTCGGTGGGGATCCCATCCCTGCCACAGTTGGGAGTCGGAGGTCGAGCAGGGGTGGACAACACAGCAACTGGACCCCAGCAGATGGAAGATGTGACAGCATCATCAGGCAGGGCACGTGCACGACGGCGTCGGTGGTTTCCATCAGCCTGGATGCCGTCGTGCTGGCAGAGGCAGTGGCGTCGGAGGCAGCAGCGGGCTCGACGTGGGAGGCATCATGGCTCGGGGCCATCAAGATCAGAGGGGCAGGCATCGGCCGGAGGGCAGGCCAACCCTGGGATGGTGGTGTCTTCCGTGTGGGAGCAGTTGGTCCAGCGGATAGGTGCGGAGCGGCAGCGGGCGGAAGAGGAGCGGCTCGCCATGGTCAGGGCGGAGTTCTCCATGCGTCGGGCGTTGAGGCGGGCTGAGTGCCTCGAGGAAGCTCGCAGGGAGTTTGAGTTGAACATGGGCTTATCCCTGCAAGACCTCGGGGCCAGGACAGAGTCCCGCCTCCAGGACATCGACATGGAGTTCGATGATGCCCTGGCCAGCAACATCAACAAGTGAGCCGCAGGACTTGCCCGCTGCCTTTGTATATAGTTATATAGTTAGTTAGTGTTAGGTTTCCTTTATTTGTTTTTCTTATTTTGGACCGCTCGGACAATGGCCACTTTTTTGTATATATTTTTTTCATTAGGTAGTAGTAGGTTTCCTTTATGGTGTTGGGCTCATGGACCCTGGTACATTCCTGTATTTAGTTTGTTTTTTGAAAGAAAATTTTCTTTTTTTCATTATTGTGTTCACCATGTGGAAATGGTTTTTCATTCTTTTGCTTCTACTTGATATTGCTTTGGTCAACATTTGTTTTTTTATTCCTTTTTCGTTTTTTGATTTTTACTTTTGTTCTCCAACATGGACCATTTATTTTGTTATCCACATAGTTGTATGTTTGATTTGTTTACTTATTTTTAATCTTTAATACATTTTTTATTTTTACTTCCACTTGTCTTATTTTGTCTTTGGTTTCATACATGTCATGATATGGGTTTTGACATTCACTTGCAGCCATTGTGTATGTGTGTGTGACGGACATGTGTTCATTTACATACTTGCCATTGGGGTTGTGTCATGTAATTGCATTCACTATGTGGGTGGATGCAATCCTTGCCTGGGTGTTTGTGCTGGGTATGCTGCCCATTACTGCCATGATTGTGTATCGTCAGGACCTGGGGGCAGGGGGACATGGGTGGGGGCCTGGTGGAGGGTGACCCTGCACTGCTGGGGTGTGGGGGTGGTGGGAGACATGAGTGGGGGCCTGGTGGAGGGTGACCCTGCACTGCTGGGGGGTGGGGGTGGTGGGAGACATGAGTGGGGGCCTGGTGGAGGGTGCCCCTGGTGGCTGGGGTGTGGGGGTGGTGGGAGACATGAGTGGGGGCCTGGTGGAGGGTGCCCCTGGTGGCTGGGGGGTGGGGGTGGTGGGAGACATGAGTGGGGGCCTGGTGGAGGGTGACCCTGCACTGCTGGGGGGTGGGGGTGCAGGGGGACATGAGTGGGGGCCTGGTGGAGGGTGACCCTGCACTGCTGGGGGGTGGGGGTGGTGAGAGACATGAGTGGGGGCCTGGTGGAGGGTGCCCCTGGTGGCTGGGGGGTGGGGGTGGTGGGAGACATGAGTGGGGGCCTGGTGGAGGGTGACCCTGCACTGCTGGGGGGTGGGGGTGGTGGGAGACATGAGTGGGGGCCTGGTGGAGGGTGACCCTGCACTGCTGGGGGGTGGGGGTGGTGGGAGACATGAGTGGGGGCCTGGTGGAGGGTGACCCTGAACTGCTGGGGGGTGGGGGTGCAGGGGGACATGAGTGGGGGCCTGGTGGAAGGTGACCCTGCACTGCTGGGGGGTGGGGGTGCAGGGGGACATGAGTGGGGGCCTGGTGGAGGGTGACCCTGCACTGCTGGGGGGTGGGGGTGGTGGGAGACATGAGTGGGGGCCTGGTGGAGGGTGCCCCTGGTGGCTGGGGGGTGGGGGTGGTGGGTGACATGAGTGGGGGCCTGGTGGAGGCTGCCCCTGGTGGCTGGGGGGTGGGGGTGGTGGGTGACATGAGTGGGGGCCTGGTGGAGGGTGCCCCTGCACTGCTGGGGTGTGGGGGTGGTGGGAGACATGAGTTGGACATGTGTGGGGGCCTGCTGGCAGGTGCCCCACAGTGCTGGGGGTGGGGGTGGTGGGTGACATGAGTGGGGGCCTGGTGGAGGCTGCCCCTGCACTGCTGGGGGGTGGGGGTGGTGGGAGACATGAGTGGGGGCCTGGTGGAGGGTGCCCCTGGTGGCTGGGGGGTGGGGGTGGTGGGTGACATGAGTGGGGGCCTGGTGGAGGCTGCCCCTGCACTGCTGGGGTGTGGGGGTGGTGGGAGACATGAGTGGGGGCCTGGTGGAGGGTGCCCCTGCACTGCTGGGGTTTGGGGGTGGTGGGAGACATGAGTGGGGGCCTGGTGGAGGGTGACCCTGAACTGCTGGGGGGTGGGGGTGGTGGGAGACATGAGTGGGGGCCTGGTGGAGGGTGCCCCTGGTGGCTGGGGGGTGGGGGTGGTGGGTGACATGAGTGGGGGCCTGGTGGAGGCTGCCCCTGCACTGCTGGGGTGTGGGGGTGGTGGGAGACATGAGTGGGGGCCTGGTGGAGGGTGCCCCTGCACTGCTGGGGTTTGGGGGTGGTGGGAGACATGAGTGGGGGCCTGGTGGAGGGTGACCCTGCACTGCTGGGGTGTGGGGGTGGTGGGAGACATGAGTGGGGGCCTGGTGGAGGGTGACCCTGCACTGCTGGGGTGTGGGGGTGGTGGGAGACATGAGTGGGGGCCTGGTGGAGGGTGCCCCTGGTGGCTGGGGGGTGGGGGTGGTGGGTGACATGAGTGGGGGCCTGGTGGAGGCTGCCCCTGCACTGCTGGGGTGTGGGGGTGGTGGGAGACATGAGTGGGGGCCTGGTGGAGGGTGACCCTGCACTGCTGGGGTGTGGGGGTGGTGGGAGACATGAGTAGGGGCCTGATGGAGGGTGCCCCTGGTGGCTGGGGGGTGGGGGTGGTGGGTGACATGAGTGGGGGCCTGGTGGAGGCTGCCCCTGCACTGCTGGGGTGTGGGGGTGGTGGGAGACATGAGTGGGGGTCCGGTGGAGGGTGACCCTGCACTGCTGGGGTGTGGGGGTGGTGGGAGACATGAGTGGGGGCCTGGTGGAGGGTGCCCCTGGTGGCTGGGGGGTGGGGGTGGTGGGTGACATGAGTGGGGGCCTGGTGGAGGCTGCCCCTGCACTGCTGGGGTGTGGGGGTGGTGGGAGACATGAGTGGGGGCCTGGTGGAGGGTGACCCTGCACTGCTGGGGTTTGGGGGTGGTGGGAGACATGAGTGGGGGCCTGGTGGAGGGTGCCCCTGCACTGCTGGGGTGTGGGGGTGGTGCGAGACATGAGTGGGGGCCTGGTGGAGGGTGACCCTGGTGGCTGGGGGGTGGGGGTGGTGGGAGACATGAGTTGGACTTGGGTGGGGGCCTGCTGGCAGGTGCCCCACAGTGCTGGGGGGTGGGGGTGGTGGGGGACATGAGTTGGACATGGGTGGGGGCCTGCTGGCAGGTGCCCCACAGTGCTGGGGGGTGGGGGTGCAAGGGGACATGAGTTGGTGTTCATTAGTTCAAGGAGACATGTGCCTTTGCTGGGGGGCATGCCCATGTTGGGTGGGCTGCCTGCGGGACATGACCAGGGATGCAGGGTAGTCCCCTGTGGTGTGGGCTGCCTGCAGGGGCCGTGGAGGGTGTACAGGGTACACCTGGGAGGACCCACACTGTCAAATCACATGTGGAACTTCCCGCACACCCCTGAAATACACGCGCCCCCAGGCTATTCGCGTGTGGAACTTCCCGCGCACCCCTGAAATACACGCGCCCAGGCCATTCGCGTGTGGAACTTCCCGCGCACCCCTGAAATACACGCACCCAGGCTATTCGCGTGTGGAACTCCCCGCGCACCCTTGAAATACACGCGCCCCCAGGCTATTCGCGTGTGGAACTTCCCGCGCACCCCTGAAATACACGCGCCCAGGCCATTCGCGTGTGGAACTTCCCGCGCACCCCTGAAATACACGCACCCAGGCTATTCGCGTGTGGAACTTCCCGCGCACCCCTGAAATACACGCGCCCAGGCCATTCGCGTGTGGAACTTCCCGCGCACCCCTGAAATAAACGCACCCAGGCTATTCGCGTGTGGAACTCCCCGCGCACCCCTGAAATACAGGCGCCCCCAGGCTATTCGCGTGTGGAACTTCCCGCGCACCCCTGAAATACACGCGCCCAGGCTATTCGCGTGTGGAACTTCCCGCGCACCCCTGAAATACACGCGCCCAGGCCATTTGCGTGTGGAACTTCCCGCGCACCCCTGAAATACACGCACCCAGGCTATTCGCGTGTGGAACTCCCCGCGCACCCCTGAAATACACGCGCCCCCAGGCTATTCGCGTGTGGAACTTCCCGCGCACCCCTGAAATACACGCGCCAAGGCTATTCGCGTGTGGAACTTCCCATGCACCCCTGAAATACACGCGCCCAGGCTATTCGCGTGTGGAACTTCCCGCGCACCCCTGAAATACACGCGCCCAGGCTATTCGCGTGTGGAACTTCCCGCGCACCCCTGGAATACACGTAGCCCGCTCCCCCAGGCCCATCGCGTGAGGAACTTCACGCAAACCCCTGTAATACACGTAGCCCGCTACCCCAGGCCCGATCGCGTGAGGAACTTCACGCGAACCCCTGTAATACACATAGCCCGCTCCCCCAGGCCCGATCGCGTGTGAAACTTCACGCGAACCCCTGAAATACACGTAGCACGCTCCCCCAGGCCCGATCGCGTGAGAAACTTCACGCGAACCCCTGAAATACACGTAGCCCGCTCCCCCAGGCCCGATCGCGTGAATAACTTCACGCGAACCCCTGTGATGCACGTACCCTGCTGAAATCGCGTGTTAGACTTCCCGCGCACCCCGGTATACACGCACACGTATTTTTTGTCAGCAGGTGTCCGTGTTTGTGGGTACCCCTTTGCACGTCATTTTTCCTGGAGGGCCACAGTATGGGACATTCATCATGGCAGTATATAGGTGCTATTTGTTGGCGCACCTTTTGGCGCACATTTCTTACAGCCGCAGAGACGCTACCGCCTGCTTTCTTGTGGCGGTCGTGTTTGTGCCTGTGCGCTGGTTTGAGCGTGCGCTTTTTTCCCCTATTCTATTCCATGAATACGTGTTGTAGGCGAGCGTGTGGGCGTTCCGCGCACTTGTGCCCTGTACTTCCCCCGTGACGCCCACGTTTTGGCAAGTTGTTCCCCATTCCGAGTGTTACGCCCGTGTTCCGCCTACTTTTGTTGCATGCGCCGCGCTATATGCGAATTTCGCTGTGGCCTGTGCGATTTTCGCTGTGACCTGGCGCACGCTGTTAGATGGCCTGTGCGCCAACGTGCACCGCGCACTTTTTTATCGCACATCCGCTGGTTTTCTCGCGCACGGCCTTCCATGAATCGACGTGCGCTGCTTTTCGTGCGATTTTCGCAATTGCACTGCGATTTTCGCTATTCCACTGCGATTCGCACGTTTTTGCCCACTTGCGCCGCGCTAATTATTCCATGAATCGGCCTGTTAGTGTGACTTATAGCAGGCATTCATAAGCAAACTACTGAACTGTCTGACAGCCCTTCCCTCTGGATTTTGATCTCAAGTTATTCTTTTTACCGTGCCTTCTAAATGTGCTTCCTATGTGGCCGAAGGCGAGTTATCTTGGAGATTTGACAGTGGTATCTTTTGGTGTAGAAGTATGAATTCAAGGGTTATTTCTTCAATAGGAATGCAAATACGTGCATAGATTGTGTGAAATTCTTGGAGGACCAACTGGACTAATACAATTTTAGATGTAAAAAAGTAATTAGGTAGGAGAGGCTTGAAGTAATGTAGGTCATCTTGGTTTGTGCCGTATGGTAAAATCAGTATCAGTTCCGAAAAAAGAAAAGGAGGCATTGCTTCCACCACAATGTGCTAATGGCCTCATAGCCCTATAATGGGATAATGACCCTTCCCCAACTTATGACTTTCGGCTTCGCCTCAGGCAAAAACCTGTTGGTGTGTTATTATCCTGTGATAATGAACCCTCCTGAGGTCTATAGAGCTATATTATCACCCATGGGAGAGCTGCCAGCTAATCAGGTGGCTAGAAACATGGGCTGAATTTGATAGTAACTGTTCTCTTCTGGACACTGACGCCTCTCAGCTAGTCTGCCATTTTTTTTTATTTGGCCAGAACCTCAGTGACTGTATTGCACTTCCCTCCTCCCACAAAATCCTAAACCACCACTACTGACCCCATTCCACATCCTCCACTTACTTGTCGGCCCTTCAGCATCGCAAGTTCTTTGTGGTAGTCCCAAATGCTCCTGGCCCGTCCATGAGAATAGAGCATGGACTTACTCTCTTTTCTATTTGTATGGAAGCCATATTTATAATTTTTACTGGAGAAATCATGAATGTGCACAAGGCATGCAGCCTATTTCCCTAAAAGAAAAGGCCATCCGCACCTTGGATGTTTGGTTGTGGTGCTAACAGCAATAAGCACTTTGTTCGTGGGGCAGACATAGGTGGTAACATCAGAGGCCTTGGCTATGCTCAGACCTACCATGGCTCTAGCTAGTGGGCCATTGCCATCCCTGTCCACCCACAAACATTGAGCTTTGCGATACTGTATTTCATACAATGTTCATCACCAATACAGTACATCTACAAATGACTGACAGTATATAATCATTCATTTGGTGGCATAATTATTCAGATAACATTATTTTTGGAAGTGAACTCCTCATTGTTCATTTATTGATGACATGCTCTTGTAATTGTGGAAAGCCACTACAGCAACTGTTGAAATTATGGAAAGGTTCACTGACAAAAATGGGGATGTGCTTGTATATGCCACCAAATGTAGGCTGATGTATTGGAAACCTTTGTAGGTTTAATATGGTGTTAATAATAAGAAGAAAAATGACTAAGTGTGTACATTTGTCTTTGGAGTGATTTTAAGCCTTTTGTATCATACTATATTAAGGTATTCACCGTGTAGTTTGTCCAGTTGTCACATGCAAAAT
This sequence comes from Ambystoma mexicanum, assembly GCF_040938575.1. Lineage (NCBI taxonomy): Eukaryota > Metazoa > Chordata > Amphibia > Caudata > Ambystomatidae > Ambystoma > Ambystoma mexicanum. The sequence continues at coordinate 716,432,251 of NC_090924.1, read as the reverse complement.
TTGATAATAAACAAATGGTGTCGTTTTGGGTGTACCTTGTTGAATTAAACAAGAATCCTTGACCCGACTGTTTGCCTACTCCATCTAATCTTCTCATCACCATCTGTTCCACTATGACATGTATGGCGGATCAAGAGGGATACTCTTTACTTTGTGTACATGCAGTCGCGTTTTAGAGTATATTGCTCTTGCCATCATTTCTTCTATCTTATGTACCTTTCTGTGTCTACATGTGTCTCTTGTACTAGGGGGGAATCTGACTGTGTCTTTACGATGTATGTCAATATTTATATTCTCTTTGTAGGAAATTTAACGTAATGTGATGTTTTATCTGATCAACTCCAAATATTATATAGTCATATTTGCTGCCATTGACCTGTGTGATTATGCCAAGTGACCAGATTATTTATGAAGCAACATGCCGTGGAGGTGGTGTACCGCAATCGGAAGCTATACCACTCCATCAATGTGCAGATGGTGTGTGATGCAAGCCAGATAATAACACATTGCTGTGCCAGATACCCAGGATCCACGCATGATGCCATGGTGCTGCGGAACTCCTCACTACCCCGCTACATGGAAGGAGACGTTGTACGACGTGGTTGGCTGTTGTGCTTATGTGCCCTCACATTTCTTCTGTTTGGAGATTTGGATTTGCTTGTCTGCTATGTGTCAACACTGACAGTATTTTCCAGTGCCCCCTCTTCACATGAACTACTGAGTCTTGCTCGCTACTGTCTGGATCCTTTATATTGATCGCAAGCTGTTTCTCTCAGACCTGAAGTTCAATAGGTTGATGATGGCCTTAGGGAATTGCATATTGCACAATTGTCCATTCCATTTGAAGTGTAGTGAGTGTGGGGCAAAGCCCCCTTTTATGTTGTACCCTGTGTTGCTGTGGCTGTTGTTTTGCTTCATTCTATTTTTTTGTTCTTCCTAATAGTTACTGGGGATAGATCTTGATAAAACCAAATCTTGTGTCCATGACACAGAATAGCTTCCTTTGTCGGGGATGGTTGCATCACCTTTTCCTCTGGTGGACATCGTAACAGTCACATTGTGGAGGGTCTCTGTGTTTGCTTGGTTCCTTTTCCGTGTCTGAGGTCTGTTGTGAAGTCCCATGCTGGAGGCTTTGAGATGGAGCTGGGGCAAATATGTTGGTCGGGGACCCGCGTCAACCACTGGCCTCATATTGGTGCCCCAAAATAATGCCCCTAGATACAGAGATGGGCAGGATAAGGTGGTATGACAATGCAGTGCGTTAATCATAATGGGGTGAAAAACATGGACAGTCTGAGGAGCCGCTATTGAGGATGTCCTTGAAACAAATTCTATAAATATAGTTTATTCAGCGATTCTGCAGGTACCAATTACAAAGATTCTCTGAGACGTCACATTCTGAAATTCACCGAACCCCAGGGACAAATGAAAACCAAAGCCATAAATGTTTTGGAGTCAAACGAGAAGCTCATCGTGTCAGGTGCCAAAGACCACCAAAGACCATGCTCTGAAATCAACATGGTGGGTGGATTAGTTTATTTTCCAGAGGACACAAGGAGCATAAGTCACAAAAGCGTTTTATAAATGCAAAATCCCATTGGAAAACGATCTGTGAATCAGGGCTTTGGTCTCTGCCAGTAAATCATGAACCGTGCTTGTTTGTGTGCATTTGCTGCGTTTGTGCATTTGATGCACAGAGCTGGGGGGAAGTGCATCCACATTCTGCAGTAAATGCACATGCATCGACACCCACATTTGATTTTCATGCAGGCAGAGTGGCTTGAATATGCATGGAAATATGCCTGCTTTTTGCACCTGCAGAAATGCTGATCATTCTTTGGGATTCTATTAGGATTCACGTGCATGCATGGGCACAGAGGGTGTCATGTATGATTGTTTTCGTGAATGCATTTTCAGAACAGATACCCAAGTCTGCCCACATTACTGGGATGGATTACACTCATGCACATACACAATCAAAATTGCATGAAGAGGTCTGCTTGCACGCATGGTTAAGTGCTCGTATGTCCCCTCCATGCAATTTACCGGTCAATCACAAATGTTTCAGAATGTTAAATAATGGTTTACTTTATAACTGGCATTGTTTGTTTGGCACTTAGGTTATATTTGTATTGCATTGTGATGGTTGATTCCTCAATCTCTGAGCACCTCTTTTGGAGGGAAGCCTTGAGTTTGGCTGCGCTACCAAAAGCTGAAAAAGGGTGCTTCAAAGAGGCATAGGTCCTACCTTTGTGTGCGTATCGCTTGGGATTTGGGTTCGGAAATGGATTTGGCTGCAGTGTGTGCTCACCGGAAACTCATAATGCCTGCACTAGCCATTCCCCCAGCGCTATCCTGCCATTAGCCGCCTTAACAGCGGGCTAGGAACGATTCATTCTGTATATGGCAATATGGAATTTGTGTTTGTTGCCGGTATCTTGGCTTCGAAGAAGCCCAAATTAAAAAGGTTCTGCTTGTTTGCTCTTGTTCCAGTTATTTCCCATGCTAGAATTTCTCATCCAAATCAATAGCTCTTCCATCTACAATAGTTGGGAAGACGGAAGCACATGTGAGGACAGTGACGAGGAATGGTGATAAGTTGGTAATGTGCAGATTTGTTGCTGGTAAAATTTCTCATCCTCATTGATTGCTCTTAGATCTACTATAGTTGGACAGGGGGAGGTACGTGTTTCCATCTCTTGTTCAGTAACTTTGTTAGAGCAGTGACGAGGAATTGTGATACGTTGGTAATGAACTCATTTTTTGCAGATATCATTTCTTATCCATGTCCTGACTTCCTCTTTATAGCACCGCCAGGCACAGTGTGCATCTTCAACCAATGTACTGCTCCTGTCTGTGAGGTCGTGGGTATATTTGTACTCAGTAAAGTAGAGTGGCTATTATTTCTTTATTTATTTGTTTGCTCATCTCTTAGACATCACTATAACTAAGGGCTGAGGGCAAGTACGATTACCAGTGAGCAAAGAGTACACTGAAAAAAAAGAATCCTTCCCAGCAGATAAAAGACGTTCTGGACTCGTGGTAGCCATCGTGTTTTGTTCAATAAGGTATGAGTCTATTACAATTTCGAGCACCAGAGGGCATCGTGGCACTAAATAGTGTGAGCTGTATCTGCAGCCAGTTGCTTAACTGTTGTTTTCTTTCACGTTATTCATTTCTGCTGAACGAGTAAGGCCTTTAGTGGCCAGGCTTAACCAGACTGCTTCTTAATAGCTTGCATATTTTCCAGAAAGGCAGGTAGAGAGATGAGAACACAAACAATTCTGTACGAAGCAAATCTCCAGTTTCTGGACACAAATATTTTTGCATTACCGTTTAGGCACCCACACCAGAAAAGATCCGGTGCCAACTAGCAACAATTGCACAGTGCCACATTTCCTTTCCCTTTTAGAACACTTTTCACACCTAAGGGACTCATATTTAGTTTTGGCTCATTGATGGTTTGTAACAGGCAAGAGCCGAAATAAATGTGCAGATGGCTGTAGAGAGCTTTGGCTTGATAATAACTATGTATTCAAGAATTAGACCCTCACACTAGAGGTAAGAGGGGTGCTGGGTAAACGATCAAGAGGATAAGACTGACAAAAAGGGGCGATCTGGCCAGTAAATACGACCTATTACCAGGGCTTTAAGTGGGGTAAGAAATCGAGGGGGGGGCCTCATTTGGGGGCGTGGCTTGTGGGGGGCGTGGCTTAAAACGTACGCAAATCGTAAGGTATGCACACACATATATATGCATGTTATATATCTGTGTGCATACTTTACTATGGTTTGTGTACTTTGCAAGCCATCTTTTCTAAACATAGAAATATGTATTTCTATGTTTAGAAAAGATGGCTTGCAAAGTACAAAGAAATATGTATTTCTAGGTTTAGAAAAGATGGCTTGCAAAGTACACAAACCATAGTAAGGTACGCACACAGATATATAACATGCATATATATGTGTGTGTGCATACCTTACGGTTTGCCTACTTTTCAGGCCATTTTTTTAAAAAAACATTTCGGTTTTATAAAAGATGGCTTTGAAAGTACACAATTCAAGCCATCTTTTATAAAGCTTTGACTACGGACAAAATTGTCCGTCGGCAAAGCTTTATAAAAGATGGCTTGAATTGTGTACTTTTCAAGCCATCTTTCATAAACCTCGAAAAATGTCAAGGAATCCCCAGGTTCTCCGAGGGTTAAAGACGCCTCGGCGACCTGGGGAAACAAAGGGACAGTAACTGCCTCTGGTGACCCCTCGCGCGAGAGGTCACCAGAGGCAGTTACTATGATTTACAGAAGTGGCAGCCAGGCACAGCATCGCTGTGGTTGGCTGCCACTTCTGTCAGATCGCCTGACTTCATGGCAGGCGCATATCCCGTCGCATATCCCGTCGCGGCGGCATCCCGATAATGCATCCCGTCAATGTTGCGTGTGCTGGGACGGGGGCCCCGGCAGGGCCCCGGCTCAGTACAACTTTTTGGAGACTGCCGGGGCCCAGCCCCAGCAGGCCCCGGCCCACTTAAAGCCCTGCCTATTACCCGGCACTCTTCCTACTGCTCCACTGGAGTGTCTGCCTTTGCAGTAGTGATGGGCATCCAGGCGGGAGAGTGCAGAAAGCAGAGATGACACCCCCTCGCTTGCTTATCATCAAGGGAGGAGGAGCACAGAGGCTGACCAGACGTGCTGGTTTTGAGGGGACTGTGCTGGAATTGGGCCCTCTGTCCCCCTGTCCCCACAGTTTATATTTTATCATTTTTAAACCCCGTCCCGATTTGGAGAAAGTGAGGGACACCACGCTCAGAATCACAGCTATGACTGTATACATTTAGCTAGTGCAGCGCCTCGATGCCCCCGGGCTGTGTGAGCGCTTTGAAAATGCAAATCAATAAAGTGTACCAAGAATTCCAAAGCAAATTAACGTTATTAAAGTTTGCTCATTTTAAATGAACACTCTAAGCCAGTGGTCTTCAAACGTTTTATGCCAAGGCCGCCCTGAGCAAACAATAAATTATTCAGGACCCCCCTGCCCCACCCCTCTGTGTTGATGTTCTTTTTTTTTTTATAGAGATAGCTGCGAAATGTGTGATGTCCATACACGCGCACACTGGATTGTTTTGTATATGAGTCTCTGACGAGCATGCCAATCAAAGAAGTTGCCTCACATTGTAAATCCACTAGGCCAGTGGTCTTCAAAAATGTTAGCCTAGGCACCCATGAGCAAAATTTGGGCACGCCGGGCCCCCAAAAAAATGACAAATGGGCAGTATGTATTGCGCACCGTCACTGCACCCTACTCCCAGTATAATCCCTGGGCTCCCCCACCTGCTCCCATCACAGTGGCTGGGCTCCCTCATCCCACTCCTACCAGGTCCCTGGGCTCTCCCCACACCATCACACAACCTGGGCTCTCCCCACCCTGCTCCCACCACTATCCCCTGGTTCCCGCCCATCCTGCTCCCACCACTGTCCCTGGGCTCCCCCATCCCGTTCCCAACACAGTCCGAGAGACAGTGGTGGATGGTGAATTTTTTAAGTGGAGGGGCATAACTATTTCCCCAAGAAATGCCATAGCGACCAAGCGCAGTGAGTCTAAGCCATCCAGGATTGGGCAGCCGCCCCCAACCTTTCAGTTAACAGCCATGTGCATTAACTGGTTATGCCACAGAGACTTATTAGAAAGAGCATCACAAATCAGCACAGTTTATATACAAGCAAATGCCTGGATCCCACTGTAATGTTGTGCTATACAAGGTTGGTGCTCGCTCTAGTTGTTGTGGAAAGGGTTGGAGCCTGATAGAGGGGGAGAAAGGGGATTTGACATAGGGATGGGGGGTTAGAATGGGGCACACACTAATAAAGACGTGGTGCGTAACCTTCGCGCAGTGTCTGCACCTTATTAAGGAGCGAGGCACCGTGTGGGCAGGGAGCTCAGTGGAAGTCCCACTGAGCCGCCCCCTAACACTGGTGATGACGCGGCTGACCAGTGCCACCAAATTAAATAAATAAATAAATAAATAAATACACCGCTGACACGATCGATGGCGAGGGACAGATGCCCATCATGATCGATGTGAGGGACAGCTGACTGACGTGACAGAGCATGCCTCAGGCGTGGCAGTGTCCGACAGGGCAGGGGCAGCCCATCAATGCACCCCAGCAAATATAGAGCGGTAGTGAATAGGAATGGGAGAAAGTAGGTATGGCAAGCTGGTGGCGAGCCATGTAGCGGCAGGGCAGAAATGGGCAGAGGCAGCCCATAAATCATGCTCTGGACTACAAAGGAGAAGGGGCGGTCAGCAGTGAAAAGGGGAACACGGGGCCTGGCGTGCACATAATAAAGGGGGGGGGGGGTGGCTTGTCCACAAGAGAAGGGGGGTGGATGAATAGGAGGAAGGAAAGTCAGGCATCAAGAACCAAGGCACAGAGTAAAGCACAAGACCACCCACCATTTCTGAGGAGGATATACCAGCCACAAGGGTAGCGACCCCCCCAAAACATGTTCCAGACTAGACTTCAGGAGTGCTTATCCGTACAGCTACCTGGAGCGTTTGATGTGAAAGAACCAAGCAACATGGGACCCAGATGGGCGAGATGGGTGAGAGATTTGGAAGTATATATCGACATGCTTGGTCCCCTGGATGACCACAGAAAGAAATTCCTCCTCACTTTAGCAGAAGGACCTGCCATAAGAGTCATTCTATATGCATTGCTGGAAGACACTGTCAACACATTTAGAGCACCGAGAACGGCGCTGACAGAATACTTCACAACACACACAAAAGTTGACTGCGAGAGGCACATTTTCCACACCAAGACACTGAACAAATAGGAAACCATGGCCACGTTTGCAATGCGCTTAATAATAAGAATGAAATACTGTGCATTTCACAATAACTCCGACGACGAGTCACTAACATCGCAGATAATTGCAAGGCATGAGTTGACCAACTTCAGGAAGAAGCTACTCCAGAAGCCAGGATCACTGGAGGAGATATTCATGTTATCTCATGCAGAACTGGCAGTAGAGCACCAACTTGAACCAACTTGAACTGCACCAACTTGAAGCAGTTAGCAGAGGAAATTAACCTTGTCGGCGCCGTGGTGAACAAAATGGTGACAGCAGCACAGTTAGAGTCAGGCAGAGAAAGGTTGTTTCCGCTGTGGATATGAATTCCCGCTCAAAGGACCATGTCCGGCAATCGGCCAACTATGCTCGGCCTGTGGAGGCAAAAAGAATTTCAAAGAAGTGTGTTGCACTTCTCAGAATCTGCCGAGAGGAGAGATGATGGGCCCCCCAAGTCATGAGAAGGAAAGAAAGATCGGGGGTGTCATCGGCTGCCTCATTTATTGCCTCGAGAATGGCAGGACTCCACAAGGAGAGAATAAGAAGGGAAGAAGTATCCTCAGAAAATCGAAGAGCACCTGGAAGACAGATGGCTCGCTCATCAATGTCCTGACAACCAAGGAGGGCAAGGCGCAACGTTTGCTATTTAATCGAGCAATCACCATTGAAAAGTGAGTCGAGCTCCTTAGCAGAGGATCAAAAATGCAAGGATTACCTATATACGCTGGGAAATTAGCAGGTGAAGAAGCACAGTCTGACGCTGCTACCACAACTTAACAACCTAGAGGCAGAATTCCTAGTAGACACAAGTGCCACTTTAAATATGATCAATGAAGAAGTCTACGAAAACATCAAAAAAGCCCCATATCTATGACCCTTTGAGGTGAACATCTATCTTTATGGGTCCAAGGTACCATTACCATACTTTAAAGCCACCTGCAGATACAAGATGCAAGCAAGGAAGCTCATACATGTCCTAGAAACACAGCAGCAAGTGTCTGCATGTTAAGCTTCAAGGCAGCTATAGACATGGGCCTAATACACATGCTTTACAGACTGATTGCACAATAATACAGCAGCAACACAGTAGCAAGAATGGGACAATTCTTCGCAACGCAGTTCAAGGTATTGGGAAAATGAAAACACAAGCAGATACAACTGCATGTTGACTGAACTATTCGTCTGGTAGCCCAATACTATCGGGCATACTAATGAACATACAGCGACAAGTGGAAGAGGGGTTGCACAAACTGTAACAGCAAGACATAGTAGAACCGGTGTCAGGGCCAACCCCCTGGGTGTCCCCCATTGTTCGTGTGCCAAAGAACAGATCCAATACTATCAGACGCTGCATAGACATGAGGAGGCCCAATCAAGCAATCAAGAGGGAGTGTCATCAAGCCCCACACATCACGAACGTAATACATCTACTAAATAGGGACAAGGGGCCTCATTCCGAGTACGGCGCTAACCAATGGCGCTATTAACGCCTTGGTTGACGCCGTACCCGGACCGGCAGCGCCTTGGTGGTTGGCGGAATTACCGCCCCATTCCAAGGTTGGCGGGGCGGTAATTCCCCAATCCCCATTTACCCTTCCCCATTCCCATTCTCGCCCCATAGGGCATAATGGGAGTGGGGAAGGCGTCAATTACGCCACCGTAAATTACGGTGGCGTAATTAACATCAAGGTCCCTTAGCGCCATGGTATTTAACGCCTGCTAAAAGCAGGTGTTAAAAGCACCATGGCGCTAAGGGAACTCGGAGTATGGCGGTAAGGGATTACCGCCACCGCTCTCGTTAGCGGTGGCCGCTATCCCTTAACGCCATACTCGGAATGAGGCCCAAGGTCTCCTCCAAATTAGACTTGAATAGGGCTATCACCAGCTCAAATTGAAGCCAGAGTAATGGTACATAAACACCTTTGTGACACATTTGGGACTATGTCAGCAGAGAGGCTCAGTTCTGGGGTGTCTTCGTCAACAGAGATTTTCCAAGCCAAAATCCACAATGTCATCAAACGTATTCCAAAATGTCTAAATTACAGTGATGACATTCTGGTTTTCGGCACAGACACTGACCAGCATGAAGACACCCTGGCACATGTATGTATTGTGCTTGAAGCAGCCAACCTCACGCTCAACAGGGACAAGTGTGAATTCCACAATTCCTTCGATTCTTTGGGCACATCTTCTCTGTGCAGGGCATGACACCGGATCTGGAGAAGCGGGATGCCCCGAATGAGACCTCTCAACCTACCAATTTCTCTGAGCTATGTTAATTCCTATAACCGAGCAATAGCACCTGGTATATATGAAGGGCTTTGCGACCATCACTGAGCCCTGAGAGACCTGTTGCAACAATACGTCCCATTTCTATAGTCCAAAGAATGTCAAGAAGCATTTAAACACATGTGTCAGCAGATCTCGACAGCAGAAAACATGGCATCATTTGTTATGACACAAAGCACAGAGCTGACGGTGGATGCAAGCCCTTCTTGCACTGGTTGAGGAAGATGCAACTCGGCAGCGCCACATAGTCTCATGTACAAGCAGAAGCCTGCCCAAAACAGCAAGCATTCTCTCAAATCAAAAAGGATTTTTTGGGAGTGGTGTGAACTTGTGAACATTGACGCCTGTTCCTGTATGGGGTGCCTTTCACCATCAGGCCCTACTATTCATTTATGGCAAGCCTGGGGTGAGAGTGCCCATGCGCATAGCAAGGTGGGGCTTACGCCTACAGTATTAGTCATTTAATATAATACATAGGCAAGGAAAGGGGGATAATCTGGCTGACTTTCTATCACGACACCGCCTGAAATGGATGACCCCTGAACCATCAGTGGCAGACAGGTACATTTACTATGTGGTGCAACAGGCCACCCCCAAAGGGGTGGATAACCTACGGCTGTTGCAGGAACATTGTGCATCATCACTGTCTGTCTCAAGATGGAATGATGGAAACTTGCCAAGAAGAAAATGGAGGCTGAGTCACCTGACATTCAAAAGGACATTAAGAATCTACTCTTGGTGAAGGAGGAACTTTCTATGTCAGAGAAGGGGTTAATTTCAAAAGGGAACAGGCTTCTCATGCTGGCATCCAGGTAGTGAAGGTGGCACACGCAGGACATCAGGGAATCGTTTCAACAAAATTACTGTTGAGGCAGAAAGAGTGGTTCCCTCTGCTGTCAAATTGTAGCCCTACTTTTATGTTGGAAGCCTGTTCCTTTTTTATTTTCAAAATCTGGTCACCCTAGGACAGCATCTGTTGTCTTTTCCGATTGCGCACAATGAAAGGCCCCATGGAAAAGTGTCAGTGCAACACTGGTGCTGGGAAGCCGTGCATGTGAAAGGAGCACAGAGACACATCCCTCCTCTACTGATTGCAACAGAGATGCAGCGGGGGATCAGGCAGTCAGCATTGGGGCTGTAGAGTCATACAGTTCCTATCATGTTAGTGCCTAGCAAATAATGGGAGGTTTTTGTGATATGTTGACAACATATTACATATGATGCCAATTGCCTGAAAATTATGGGGCCCGGGCACACAATGGAAAAATGCAACACATGGCGAATTTGCCTTGGCAGGTGACAAAAGTACATCTGCATATGCTGGCATTATCTGGAAAATGCTGTGAACATATATAAATGTTTTTTAACATCTTGATGACAATGTCTGACATATGATGCAATCACCCCCATATGATGTGAGCATATTAGCATAGCATGGCAATGCATAACAAATGACGGCATTCCCCAGTCACATGTTGGCAAAACTGTTATAACCAAGTAAATGGTCAAGAAAGGAAGAGTATCTCCTGTGGTACAGGACAACCTATCACTTGAGAAAGCTCAGGGTTATGCAAATGGTTCCTCTATAACAGAACACATAAGCTATAAAGATCCTCCTGGGTTGACTTTGCCAAGCTAGGCTGTAGTATAACATTTCCCTTACAAGTGGAATTGAAAAGGAGTGTATACTGGGAAGGGAGAGGAGAGGGAAAGAGGTGGGGAAAGGTCAGGGCACATAGCCACTGAATTTAAATGAACTATTCTTGGTTCTCATATTTCTGCATGGAAAGCAATCACAAACCTGCATCTCCACCCATTTCCCTTGTTAAATACCCTCATATATGATTTTGACGTTTGCTCCATGTCTTTCTGTCCCCTAGGGTAACCGATCCCCCACCCAATCATGTTACTGACATTGGGTGCCGGTTCCAGGGAAGGCATTTTGTCACGTGTGTGGGGTTCTTGGCACGCACCTTGTCCCCTAAGGCAAACTCTATCAATATGGATACCTAAATGAGGTTGTGGTGGAACCTGGTGGATGCCTCATTTTCCTGGTTTTTCTCCAACACTTTTCCCACAACCACACCTAACCCCACAAGCTGCCTACTGGTACCCAAGCTGCAACTTACAGATCAGCTTGCAGTTACACATAACTGTAAAAGGGCCCACACTGGTAACCAAGTGTGGAGTGAATGTGTATGCAACAAGCTCTTCACTTAATACGCCATTCCAATGTAGATCTCTGGTGATGGCTGGTGTGGCCTATTTTACCTGGTCCCCCCAAGTAAGACCCAAGTCCAAATGTGGATCACCTTCTCCTTATTTAACTTCCCCAAAAACAAACTTCCCTTCTCTCCATTCCTCCTCTTCCTCCCCCATGCCCTGCCACATCATGTGTTATTCCCTTGAAGGTCCTGTTCATGTTTCCAGTCCACAACATCGCCCCCCTGCTTATCATGAAACATATCTGGCTCGCATTTGTTCAATCAGCCAGGAGGGTTTCCTAATGACTCGTTGAGGTCACCCCGGGTTCTTGCGAGTTTCCCCAGATGCCGCTGTGCCGGTTTCCACCAGGTCCTCCACCGTTCGTTCTACTGGTCTTTCCTCTGGACGTCTCTCTATTGTCTTCAGCTGTTCTTCATTTCCTCTTGGCTGCTCTATACTTTCTTTGTCCTGGGAGTGCAGTTGGCGGACGAAGGAGGCGTTTCGGGTTATGTCATGCCTGTCCCTTGCTGCTGTAATCATGGACCCTTTCACTTCTGTCACTTGGCATGGGTCAGGGCAGTATCGAGTGTCGGTTTTCCTCTGCTGCCTCTGACATACTAGCACTTGTTCCCCGATAGCTAGCTATGGTTCCTTCCCTGGTTAGCCCAAAGCTTTGCTTTACTTTTCCTCTTGGCACCTCTTTCTTGGATTTCTAAGTCCTGTTCCTCCGTATAGTCATCCAATTGTAGAAGGCAGGTTTGCGGTTTGTATCTAACCATGCTCTTCATTGGAATCTTCCGAGTGGCATCCAGGGGTGTTATTTCTATAGCTTCTCAGCATTTGGCAGACTGCTTGGGGAAACAGCACTTGGTCAACAAAGGCTTTCTGCCAGGTTCACTTGATAGTGCACATAAATCGTTCCACCATTCTTGGGGCCAGAGTGGTGCGATCTTCTGGTGCTGGAAGATAAAATGTGCTGCAAACGTCCTGAAATGTTGTCCTTGGAATGGGGTTCTGTTATCTGTTTTCACAATGTTGGGTATCCCCAATTCACTGAATAGTTCCTCTAAAACCCCCAACACGCTGTGGAACACAGTGGACGGTACTAGCTTCACCCATGTGAACCATGGGTAGCCATCCATGGAAACTAGTAAGTGTCCCCTTTCTTCCCGGGCCCATAGAAATCCATCCCCACTCGCTGCCAGGGGCCCTTGGATAGTGGTACAATCTGCAGGAGCCAGGGGGCTGTGACTGCTGCGGCCCTCAGGCAGGCCTGCCAGTGTGTCATGTGCTAAATTAAAGACTGTTTTTCTCAGGGTCTTGGGTACTAACAGGTGGCTCTCTCTCAGTAGGATCGCTTGCTCGGTGGTGACTAGCTCTCCTTGTATCTTGGCCATCCATTAAATCTCCTTCCTGTCCACCTCTTGGCTTTCCTGCTGCTCCTTTCTATGGTATTTCCACTTGTTTGTGTTGTTGAGCTGCACGACCGCCTTGATGGTGGGATTGTGTCTGCGCTTGTCGGTGCACATTGCTAGGGTGAGTATCGGGGGGAGCGTGTTCTCCAATAGGTATTGGATGAAGTGCTTGGCATCTCTCTCGAACGTGTCTTTCACTTGTCCCTCTGGATGTCTGGATCGGTAGTTCGCTGTGTTTGCTCCCCCCCACCCCCTGGTTTCTGAGCACTGTGGAAGTAATTCTCCTGGAGTCTGATGTTCCATCTCTAGATGCACGGGGCATACTAGTCTTCGGGATTCTGAAAAGGGATATCAGCGCCTGATGACAAGGAAGAAACGCCATCCGATGCCATACTCACTCTCAGCCTGTGAGTATGCCCTCTCAGTGGTTGAGAGGGCTCTGCTGGTGTAGCCAACAATGCATTGTTCGGGCTGTTGCCTAGAGTTGGTCTGGGCCAAGATTGCCCCCAGTCTGACGGGGCTGTCGTCCACAATTATCTCTGTGTCCCACTCAGGGTCGAAGTATGCCAATCTGCGGCTAGTGACAAGTTCATCCGTTATTGTCTGGAATGCTTCTCTACATTTGCCGCTCCATTCAAATATAACATTCTTCATTAGCCGCTGCCTGATGGGGTCTGTTAGCATGTCATAGTTGGGGAGCTACTGGGCACAGTAACCCACCATGCCCAGGAAGGACTTGATTTCCGACACATCTGTTGGTGGGGCTATGTTCACGATTGCACTTATCTTGTCTGGGTCAGCTGTCTCGCCCTGGTCTGAATCTAATTTTGCTCGTATAATGGCATACGTGATGGTAGCGCAGTTCGTAGAAGTAAGAAACGGGTTGTAGCTGAGCCAGCAATTTCAGGTACTAGCACATGCTGGAGATGAGACTATTGACTTGTCCCTTCATTGATAGTTCATGGTCTAACACGACTCCAAGCGTCTTGACCTTGGGCAAGGTGGGAATGCTACTGTCAGCAATCTTAAATGAGTGATACTCAGGGCTTAGTTTACGCAGTTGAGAGGCAGTACCCGGAACCGTAAATTATGATATGATATGGCATTTGTAATGCGCCTATACATAAGTGTATACATAGGTTCTGTCTTTGAGTCATTAAGTGCAAGCCTGTTTGCTTGCAACCATGTCTGGAAGAGCTTGTACGTGAGACTCAGAGTACCTGATTCAGCAGCCTGATCCCCATGAGGGGAACAAGGCACTACGTGTCATCCGCATAATTCGCATATATAATGCAAGCCATATCCAGTACTTTGAACAAGGGGAGCATGAAGGACATTGTCCTTCGGCACTACCACCAGTGGCGACACCCATGGTGTTGGGTGGTTCCTAGACATAAAATCGAAATCAATAAAATCGAAAGTCAAAATGTCGAAAAAATAATCTCGAAAAAAAAAAAGTCGAATTTTTTTTTAATACGTTTTTTATTCGAAATGGGGGGGTTCCCCCCCCAACCCCCCTTTTTTTCTATTTTTTTTTTATTTTACCCCTTTTTTTTACTTACCAAACCCCAAAAAAATATATAAATAATAAAAAAACAAATTCGACTTTTTTTTTTCGACATTATTGATTCGACTTTTTTGTCATTCGACTTTATTTTTTCGATATTATGACTGGACACCGTGTTGGGTCACTCGCACTCTCGATAATGTCGTTGTTCAGGAGTAGTTGCAGCTCTCGGGACACCTGCGTTTGTAAGTGAAACCCTAATCTGCGTGTGTATTGGGGCACCAGTACCACTGTCAGATCAATGTGGAATGTGAACACTAAGTCTTTCAGCATTACCACTCCATCAAACAGCACTGGGAATGCCATCTTAATCATCTGGAGTCTCAATTCCTGGTCTGTCACAATGTTTACCTCTCTGGCTCCTGCAGGGAGCCCTTGAACCATCTCTGGTTGTACTGAGTGTCGATGAGTGGCAGGGCCCTTGCGGTGTGATAGCTCAGCAGGCATCTGCTTGTAATGGGAATCTGTATGACATGGATTTTTGCCGATACCACGAAATGTATGGTGTAGGTCACATCAGAACTGTAGTGTTGACTGGAGCGGTTATGCTGTGCTCCACTGGAATATCCTTGCATGGGAGGGTGTCAGCGGGTATAAGTCCCTTATCATCTGGTAGAGGTTTGCTTTCATCACGTTGACGGTGTCTCGCGTGTCCACGATAAATTGATGATTCAGATCTATCTGGATGGCCACTCTTGGGGCTGTGCCATCAAAGACCTCTGCACTGATCAGTCGCACACACTCCTTACTGTACCGGTCATTTTGGGTGCAGCTCTCTTGACCATATACATTTCCCTCTTGATCTGTGGGTGGGTTCTCGCACGGGTCTCGCAAGTAGCCGGTTTCAAACACCTCCGGGTAACACCCGTAGATTTCTCTTGGACTCGGAGCGTATTTGCGCTCCTCATAATAGTGTGGCATCGTCTGTAGGGTGAGGTCCTCCATCGCCCTGATGAATCTGGTCTAGGGTTGAAACGATGCTACATGCCTCCCTTGAGCTGGTGGCTGGTAGTTTTGCTCTGGATACATCCTGGTGTTGAAACCCTGGGCATGTGTTGGCGCCCTGCCGATCGTGTTGGCCTTGAGGGTTTGTAATTTTGGAGGGCTGGGACCTTTTCCTTACACATTGCCTTAAAGTGGTTTTCTCTGCCACATTGCATGCACATCTGCCCTAGGGCTGGGCATTGTATTCGATGGGGGAATTCAAACCTGCATTGGTAGCACTGTCTTTCTCCCTGGGGTCTCTGGTATAGGCCACCTTATCCTACCCTGCATAGTTTTCCCTGATTTCTTACTTCTGGTGTTGGCATGTTCTGTATAGCAGCCAGGCTGTCCGATTTCCTGGGATTCTATATGGCAACAGCTTGCACGTCGACCCTTTCATATACCCTGGCTAGGTACAATATATCAGGTAGCGATAACGTTTTTTTCAGTAGGTGTTTCCGAAACACTGGTGATGTGCACCCTTCTATTATTCTGAGTCAGATCGCCTAATCATCTGAAAAGTTTGCAAAGTCACAGCATGTTATGTTCCTTTGGAGTCGTAAAAAAAAAAATCCCTATTGTCTCATGGGGCAGTTGGGCACATTGAATGAGTACCTCTCATAATCTCGATTAGGCAGTACGATCAGCAACCTGTTCACTGTAGCAATCATCATTGTGTATGTGTTTTTTTCTTGGGGTGGGATTGTCTTTTTGATGCCTTTTATTTCTTTTCCTGCCTGGTTGGTGCAAATGTCAGACACGTTATGTGAATCCTGGTTCCTCACTGCTCTGATAAAGTCATTAAAGTCCTCCATCCATTCCTCCCATCACTGGCCTTGGTCATGGTGGGGTTGTAGAGAAAATGGGCCTGGTCTCCGTAGGAAGGTTGCTTGATGACATGCCTGCCATGATGCCTGCTGGTGCCCCTGCTACCGCGTGAGGTCCCGGGTCAGCGGCTGCTTGTGCATTGTCCACCATCTCCTCTTGGGGGCTGGTGTCTGTGTTTCCACTTCACTCTTTAGCGACTCCTATCTCTTCCACCTGTGGCTGTGCCTGTCTACCACAGGCTGTTCCGGTCCGCTCAATGCCATCCCCAATACCTGTTCGCTGTGATGAGCATGTCATCCTGAAAATAATATACACCTGGAATACATCCCATTAGCTCCTGCTTGAGTCTCTGGAAAACCGATACTGCCAAAGCAAGACCAAAATGCATGCAGCAAAATGTAAATGCCCCCAATGATGTGATGAAAGAAGTGAGCAGTTCAGACTATTCATACAGTGTGAGGCACGCTGAGGATAGATGCAAAGTTCTGAAGAACTCTACAGGTTCGATGGCCATTGGTAATTGTAAATTTTGTATATTTGCCTTTCTTCTTAATATAAATGTCACAACCTAGATGCCACTGATTATGGCTGTTTGGTGGTTTGCTGGGTAAACATGCAAGAAGATGGAGATGAGACTCAGAAAAATCCAATTGGATGATCCATTAGGGACACTCCATGTTTCTGACAAAAACTCTTCCCACTCCTCCCCAGGACTTTATGGCCCTGCTAACTCTGCCTCTGTAGTGTTGGGGCAGTGAGATGGCAGAGATGCTGCATCCTCTCGTGCTTGTTTATCGTCCAGGGAAAAAGAGCACAGCATCCCTTTCTGGACCCGATGAGAGCCCCCATGGAAAAAGGGGGAGCCACATGCTGAAATTACCTTGGCATATGATGGAAGTACATCTGCTTATGATGGCAGTATGTGGCAAATGGTGTGAACATCTATCAATGTTGTGTTAATATTTAGCCTTAAATTCTATATCTGGGCAGTGCACAGTATGATGACAGTAACTTAGAACATCATGGCAATGCCTGAAAAATGATGATAGCCTCTAAGCATATGACAGCAATAGTACTATAACGTTATGATATTTAATTTTTGTATAGTACCACCTGCCATTGTTATAGCTTCGAAGCTCTGTGGGGTGGAAGAACCTTCGAAAGACTGCAGTCTCTGCAAGCATGGACATCAAAAAGCACCACATTGCATACGAATAGGAAATACAATTGAGTAACTATTAAATTACTAGCAGGGATTACTAGTTCAAAACATTATAAACATCATGCAGAGCATTGTGTTCAGACACAGAGATGGCTGCCATGTCAGTGACTATGGGACAGCAGACCACATTTTTCACCTGACCATCATGCCTTAGGGCAATAGTCTACAGTTGAGGGCTCTGCTATACTTTACAGAACACATGCATACTGAATAAAATGCATTCAAGGCAAAACAACCTGCAATCCTGCACTCCCAGCACTGGCTTATTGCATGCAGGTGCCCCTTTCACTAACTCACACTGCACCTGCCAATCTCTCTCTTTCTGTCTCTCTCTTTCTCTCTGTCTGGCACTCTCTCGCTCATCGATACATTGAGTCCCATGTGCAGCAAAACAAGTATCTGTGAGTTGGCAGATGAGGTGGAAGGGTTAGGCAGCTAAGGCGTCTGGGAGGCAAGAAACTTTGATTCAGAGCAAGGGCAACTTGAAAATTGGAGCCACGGTCACCCATGTTACCTTGCTTAGCATGCTGGTTGGTAGGATGTGAGATGCCTCAACCTCACTCTACCTGTGCTCAGTGGCCTGCTGGGAATTCTTCCCATAAGGGTAGGGCCTGTCTTCAGCAGGGCAAGAAGGCATTTGTCGGGAATTGGTCTGGGCTAGAATCCCTGCCCATTTAGTCCAGAGGATTACCTTGCTGTCTTCCTTAAGCCCCAGACTCTTCTCACACAGTTCACAGTGAAAATCCATCCTCCACTGCCAACAACAGACGCAAGCTCACCTTGTTCTGACCTGGCACCAGGCCTTCGGTGTCAGTGATGCTGCAAGCCTGCAGCACATTTTTCATGATGATGAAACAAAGAGCAGAAAGGATGGAGGGTGGGGTGTGAATTCCTCAGAAATGTGCTGCATCCCAGTGTAAAAAAGGGGATGGAGAGGTGTGGCAGCTGAATGAGGGTGAAGAACAGTGTGTTGGCAATGCCAGCCAGAGGTTATGGGGCTGGGAAATATGATGGACTTTCCAATAAGTCTGCAAACTCAAGTTTGTAATCTCTCTGGCCTCTTGCTAGCTAAGGGTTTTCCTTACTTGTGCCAAAGCTAGAATGATGGGCAGGGCAAAGTTGGCACTGCTTTATTCACCCAGATTCTAAGGGCTGTCCTTCCACGGGTAGAGAGGTGCTCCTGGGAATTAGCATTGGCACAAGGTTTGAGCTGTTCCCCACAGGGGGGGTTCTGGTGCCAGGGAAGATTCCACCTCACCCATACCAAGCTATTTACACAACACAAGAGTGGAAAGGAGGGGCAAAGCTGTTGTGCTATCTCTTTGAAGTACTTGGGGTGTTGACTGAATAGTGCTCTTTACATTCACAACTTTTACACAAGTTGGGAAGATGTATTCAGGAAATGTCAGTGAAGGCAGCAGAAGTACCCCCCCCCAACCCCCCTTAACTGGGCAGCTGCTGTGTATGCCCCCTGTGACCACAAAAGCAATGGTACATTGCCCTCCCTCAGTCTAATGCAAACACATTTTCAACGGGATGTGCAGCACAGAGAAGCCTACAGCTCCCTGAAATGTGAGCAAAACTGCATTTGTGTGGATAGGATCAGGCATTTTGTTAGTGCTTGGGCCACTGTGTAAGCTGGGCCTAACGTCATAGAATGCTGCCGTAAGAGCTCCTTTAATCTACCCTGACCCGTGTATATATATTCACTCGGACTCACGCACAAAAACACAAATTTGTGAGGCACTGACATATGATTGTGTACTTGCATCCTTTTCCGGCTGTTTGCCATGTTATAGCATGCTCCAAATAGCGGTGCTTGTCAAGTGTCTATTCCTTGATTTCTAGCTACTTTTATCATATAGTAACATCCAGGTTTGTGTTCTATAGGGCCTGTCAGTGTTCATTTTAAGCAATCTTCTCAGATTGAATGCCTCAACTGTGCTTGTTATTGAGTTCCTGTTTTCATTTACAAGTGATGTGTGCCCTTGCACCTGTTCCTTGCACTTAAGTAATGTTAAAAACAAGTACTAACAAAGGCGATAGTGTTGGCTTTTTTATAGGTAATATATCATGTAAGTGGTATTGTATGGCGCGTCTGCCACGGAAAGTCATGATTTAATCTAATCCGAAATGTCAGAGGGCGAAAGAAACGCAAGCCATTTGACCGAAAATGACTTTCGATTTTCTCTTCCCCGGACATTTCTTGTAATCCGCACGCCCCCCACCCCCTTACTTACCTTTTGGCGGTAGACTTTACTGTGTGCCACCGACTCCTCCATCCTTCTGTGATGCCAGTTCCCTTCACTTCCGTGCATGGGAACCGTCGCCACAGGGTGCTTTTTTTTGCCAAACGTTGTTTTGCAAGCGGGGACACCACCGCCACCCTCGATGCCATTATAGTGAACAAGGGTGATGGAGACATCGCCGCAACCCCTGCTTCCCTTGTTCGCTATAATGGTTACGAATGGCAGAAATGTTGGAAATATTTGGTTGTATGAACTTTTGGTACAGCCGAAATTCGATCAATTCTGCCATTCCTTTTTTTTCCTTCGTTCTTTTATACGGATACCGTCTGTCACTATTAGTGGCCTGACTGCGCTTGGCTCTGTAAGAAAAGTGGGGGGACAGTGGGAATGGCAGATGGGGAAACCTGTGGTGCTGAGGGATGCTGGTCGGAAGGACCCAGTCCTTGAGTGCCAATCGCCTTTCTCCTTAACGAAGAAAAGGCACATGAAAAGAGGCGTAGCTCGAAAGTCTTTAATAAGACACACAGGTTGCACCTGAGCTCTCAGGCCAACTGACCCCTTGAAAATGCTGAGGGTAAGCAAACGTTCGTTCTCTAGCAGAACACATAAACTGGAAAGCTGCACATGGATTGCCTTGGACCAGTGGGACTGTAGAAAAACAGGCTGATCAAAGGTTGCGATTATCAGTGCACGTGATAGAAAAACCTGCCACAAGAGTATTCATTTTCCCCTGACAATGGCACACACTATTTGATTTGCCAATACTTGTTTTCAATGAATGAACATGGCGAGAAACGACCATTTTAATAGGCACACGTGTTTTGGCCACACCCTTTCTTTGGCACTGTAAACATGCCTGCATTTGCCAGGATTCAATCTTACACAAGCGGATAAATCTCGAGGCTGACTTTTCTTCTACTAAACAGATTCCCGCAGAGTGCAGCATTAATGTCTTCAAGTGGCGTACACATACAATGGCAGCAGCTGCCAGCCGTGCTATAGTTATTAGTGTCAGCGCAGTGCAATGAAAACATTGCTATATTTTTCATTCATAGCTCAATAGAAATATTTTGCATCGCTTATGAAAAACTGCTTTGAGTCCCGTCCAGATTCACAAGGAAGAAGTCTGCAGTGGCCGCTGGGAAGGAGGGATCCGACAATAACCAGCAGCGGATTCCAATTAGAAGACAAGAGTTGGCTTGAGCTGGCTGGCAAGCTTGATATGTGCCAGGATTGGGCATTGCTTATGGTATGAATGCATAGCGGGTGACACATCGACTCTCTCAACAATATCACTGTATAGCAACCTCCAACAGCGCCCACTCACCTGCCTGGCCTCTTTCTGGGCTGCTTAGTCGAGCCTTGCCAGCCACCCAAGTCCTAGACCGGCAAAAATGCACACATGCATCGCCTACCCCAAACCTCTTAGAACTCTCCAGCACATTGACTACGGTCACTGAGGACGTTCCAACCGAAAAAAAGCGCATTGAGGCCACACAAGTGGGGAAAGAGCGCTATATAAATAACCAAATACAATACAATACATAGAGCAGAAGCTATTGTGCATGCACTACCTCTCAGTGCAGCCTCCATGTGAATGAGACGTGGTGGCCTCAGAATTGGAGCTGTAATGGACAGGGTTATTCTGGTTTCCTGTGAGGGTGCCGGTAATCTCGTTGGAGCGTAGGCGACTCTTAACATTTGTATGGCTTGCTATTGTGGCCACCAGGGGTGGACTGGGAGCCAAAAGAGGCCCTGGAAATAATTTTCAAGGGGGCCCTATATTACACATTTTCACCATGGCCAAACCTTTTCCTATGGGAACAACTGGAAATACTACACAAAGGAGGCCTAGGGTGCAAGGCCTAATGGGAAATCTCCAGAGTTCCCTACAGGCCAGTCCACCCCTGGTGGCCACGGCCCACCTTCCCTGTGGGCGTGATGCTGCCTTTAAAGTGACCAGAGCTGTTCCGCAAAGACTTTCCCCTGGACCAGCTATGGTGCTGGCAACAGTGTGGGAATATGCTGAATGGGTTTATGCGTGGTGCCAGGCGATCAGAAGCTGGGGATGTCCACCTGCTGATGCTTTGAAAAGTAGGTAGATGACAGTGACTCACTAGTCAATATGGAAGAAGGAGCTTAACCTGGAAGAACCCAGCTGCAGTGAACTGTGTAGGACTTTAGATGGACTGGAAGATGGAAGCTTCAGGCCGAATCAAGATGCAAGGGGGTGATCACTGTGTGTGACAAGATTTCAGACTAGCCCATGAACCGCAGTGATCGTGCTCCTTTTAAAGTGATGACACTTTACATTGATAACTGGTGGGTTAATCTGCGGGCCCTTCTCTATGTTGTTCTGTTTTTGCATCCACAGCATCCAAGTGTGCCTGGTAGGAAAGATACTGGAGTACCTTGATTTCATTTTCCAATCTTGGAGGGGAACTGGTGGGCTTACTCTGCTTCTTGCAAAATCATCAACTTAACCTAATTTTTCTCATGAAGCCAGGGGCCTCCCTCCATGCCTCTCTTCATTTCCATGGCTTGGGGCACTGTATCCTTAATGAACCACGGTTGACTCAGAAGCCTTCACTGTTCTACTCCTTATTTTTTATTCTTGGTTTTTACTTTTCTCCTGTTACCTTTGTCTTGTTTCACATTTAATTATATGAGATGATAAGTAATTTATAAAGCGTTTGTACACAAGTGTTTCTGTATCATATGTTGCTAGTATAATTATATTGGCTGTATGTGTGATCTCTATTGTACTTTTTGTTTTTTATTGTATTTATATAGCCCATTACACAATTACAAGATTGGCAAGCAAGAAGAAGTTTGTTCCAATATTTAGATGCAAACAGAGAAAAGGAAAGGGATCTGGGTTGATCACATGAGGGAAGGGGAACCACCAAATGAAATTGTGATTCAGATCAAAGGTAACATCTACGAGAATCGAAATAAGTCAGAGAGTAAAGATAAGGGGGACCATCCCATGGAGACATTTAAATAGGGAGTGACAAAGCAAACACGACTCCAAGGTGAGCCAACGAAGTGAAACCAAAGCTGCGAAAATAGAGTCTGGAGGAGACAGAAGAAAAGGGATATGAATACTGGATTTGTAGATGGATCGAAGAGGAGGAAGCTGTCAGGGAGGGAGACAAGAAGAAGACCTGGACAATAATAAAATTGTGAGAAAATAAGAGCAACTGTAAGGATTTTGGTAGCGTGAAAGTAAAGAAAGGGACATGCTTATTTAATATTGAACAGATGAAAGCAACATGAGCAATTGCCAATTAAGATATGGGTACAAGAGTGTGAAGTCCGAAACCATGTCACGGATGTGAACAGAGGAAATGATAGAAAGAGATGACAGGAAATAAAATAGAAGAAAAAGGTAAAGTAGGAGGAATAAAAGTAGCAGCGAAAAAGAGAACCTCTGTTTTAAAGTGATTGAGAAGTAAATGATTTTGAGACATTCAAAATTGTATAGTGAACACACAAACTGAAAGGTCAGAGGGTACTGTTTCGGAAAAGGAGCAAAAGAAACAAAAATTAGAATTGACTGCATAGCAATGGTGAAAGAGGCCAAAGGAATAGAAGCAAGAGGAATAGTGCAAAGGGAGAAAAGGAGAGAACCCAAATCCAAACCTTGAGTTACACCGTATTGAAGAGCAAACATTGAGGAAGACTGGCCATCCGAGGAAACTGAGTAGGTACATTTAGTAAGACAGGACCGAACCCATTGAAGAACAGACCACTGAAAGCCAAGCTAGAAAGAGAACCGTGAAGAATAGAGAGTGGATAGTGTCAAATGCTGCTGACAGACTGAAAAGTACAAGAAGAGAAGATAATTTGGCATAGCGAGAAGAGAGAAGTGAGTTAGACACATAGAGGAGTGCTGTGTCAATAGAATGGAAAGGCTGAAACACAGATTAAAAGAGCGGCAAGAGAGACAGAGTGTAAGTGGCCAGAAACTTGAATGCTGACTAGAAGTTCAGAGAGAAAAGGAAGAAGTGAAAAAAGGTTGATGGTTAAAGGGTATCGGAGCATCGGTGAGAGTTTTTAGGAATAGGAAGAATTGAAGCATGCTTGAATTCTAATCGGAAATTAGAAGAAAATAGAGAAAAGGTACACAAAGTGGTAAGATAAGGGAAAAGAAAAGGATAGACCTTAGGAATCAAGTAGGAGAGTAGAGGGTCAGACGGAGCACCAGTAGGATAAGCGTTGGACAAGTAGGAGGCAACATCAGTATCAGACAGAGGAAGAAAAGTAGACTTTGGGAGAGAATGAGAGGAGTAATAAGAGAAAGAAGCTGGGGAAGAAGTAATAGGGGAAGCAATGAACACAAGAGAGGAACCTTAGTGGTGAAATAACTAGCAAAGTCAAAGGCAGAGAAGGGTCAGGAGTGGGAGGAGAGAGCATGTGCTTTAAGAATGTAAATAAGCATTGATGCTGAGGTGTGAAGTACGTAAATACTCGCTGCCTCATCACGAGTTTGGAGGAGGCCCTATGACATCATACTGAGCCTTTGTATGGAATTGTTGATGCTAACATTTAGACATGTCTCCTTACATGAGCATATCCACAACAATTGGTAATGCTTTGATTGTAGGAATTACATTTCTTAATAATATAACACCTATTATTTTACTTTTTATTGCATTGCTTAGAAGCAGAACAAATATGTCATGGCACACTTCTTATGAATGAGATAATATTAATGTTATATTTTGTAGTGAAAAAGGACTGTAGGGAACAGGGGTCAGGAGAGGGTGCGGAGCAAATATGATAATGTTTCTTCTTATATACACTAAGGGCCCGATTCATGGAATAATCTGCACTTCAAAAAAGGTCCTGCGCGCAAATTCGCGGGCATGTGCCTGTTTGTCGATTAATGGAACACAATGCGCTGGGCGAGGAATCTGCACCGGTCCAACACGTCACTGCGAGCCGACAAACACCTTGCGTGAGACTACAAGGAAAGGCCAGGCCGGGCTAGTGCAGCAACCTAAAAAGGGGGCAGAACATGTGGAATAAGGAAGAACAAGCTAAAATGTGGGCGTTACGACGGACGTTCCACTGTCAAACAATAGCAACACCCATACAAGCGCAAAACAACCATAGGGAATGCCGGCACGTGAAAAACCATGCGCAAATCCGAAACACCTACGCCACGCGATAGTAGGCGTAAACGTCAACGCGCACACAAACAAATGCCTAAAAAGCATGTGTGATCAAGAAATGCACGTATACAGCCACGATTAATGCACCACTTGTTGCAGCAGTCATCATGGGACACCACAGGAGGAGGATGGCCAGGGCCTGGATCTTCCACCCAAGAACCAGCCTTTTTGGGATGCCTGATGTTCAGGCCTATTTCAGGTATAGGTCCCCCCACCCATATCATCCTAGACCTGGTCACAGAGTGGGAAGATGACCTCACATCCCCCACCATGTGATCCCAAGCACTCAGCCCCTTGCAAAAGGTGCTCACTGTACTGTATTCTTTGGCCACTGGCTCATTCCAGCAGACCACCGCCATAGTCTGTGGCATATCCCAGGCCACGCAGTCATGCTGCCTACATCAGATGTTGGCATTAATATTTGCATGTCCTTCAGTCCACCAGCATATCTATATGGCCAGAACACCTGTAGAAAGGCAAGCAGTGGTCCAGGATTTTTATGGGGTGGCGAACTTCCCAAAAGTGCTGCGTGCCATTGATTGCACACATGTTGCTCTACGTCCACTTTGAGAAACAGAGTATATCTACTGCAACCAAAAACTCTGGCACTCCATCAATGTTCAGGTTGTGTGTGATGCCAAGGTTTCCTGGCAGCATGCATAATAGTTACTTCAGAATGTCCCCTCTACACCGGGCTCTGGAAGCTGTGTCCTGCACAATGTTGCAACAGAACGTGGCATCCCTTTGGACATGATGGTGTCACGCCAGCCACACCCACAGGCCCACCGCTTGTGTATGGCTGGTCAAAGGGCACGTGGAGAGGCTGCACGTACCCAGCTTGCGTGTATTTCACCTAAAATCCCTCCACTGTGGAGTGCACATGATCCCGCTAAATCCCCGGTACCATTCAATGATGACAATGGGCCAATCCAGTGTGCCTACAAACCCACCCTGAGAAAGTACCTGTGGAAGTGCTAAATTGTGTGCATCCCTTAGAATTAAAAGACACTTCATCTTTGTTTCCAAAAAAAAAGACATTAGGGAGTACACCACTACCACCATGCCAACCATTTAATTAAATCACCTCTGTGTCACTAAAACCATCACATATGCAATGTAAAAGAATATTCATACTGCACCCTATCCCCACTGTAGTGGGCCACTTCTGCTCTTGTAGAGGAGCAGTTACATGCCTCTGCATGAAATCCTGCCCAGCTACCTCCTATATGTTGGAAGCCTGAGATCGTACCTTGTTTGACACCAGCAGTTGTGCCAATACGGCAGCAGATATTCAAAAGAAGGTATCCTCTGAGCAAACCCTATCGACTGTATTCCTGAAGAAACAACAATGTGAGGGAGGAACTCCCTTAAGGAATATGAAGAGGAGTGAAGAGAGAAGCTAGTGACATCACAAGAAACATGCGTGACGCCCCAAGAAAACTGGCTAAAGAGACTGCATGGATCTTACAGAAACTGATGACGAAGTTTAGAATCGAGAAAACTTTCACGTGCGAATAGAAGATTGCATGTGTATGAAGTGCTGCAGAAAATCAACGTTTAATAATTGTACAGATGCCGATAGGCAAGTAGACTAAGTCATCATAGAAGCTGGCTATATGTAGTGATTAGATTGCAGGCGATTCTGCCATTGTATTGGAGCTGGACATCGGTGTCACAAATTTAGTAAGACCGGACCCATGGAGAGGAAACACAGAGAACAGTGTCGCAGAAAGAATAAGCTGGGATCGTGGAAGCGCCTGGTGAGCCTGTCTGGCCTGATATCAAAACTGAAGCAGCCAATGTCGGTTATCTATTCTTGAAAGAAGTGAATGTGCCGAGGATGAATCATCCCTTGTTAAGGTGTAAAGAAAGAACACCAAGATTGCCAAGTTTTATTCATTTAAGACATTTAAATGCTGCAAAAATGGACCAAATTGTGGCCTCCTGTCACATGAGCCAAGGATGGAAATGTAGTTAAGCTTGGAGTCCTAGAATAGTGATAGTGAGAGCCTGTACTCACATATATTCCCACAGACAAGGATACTTTGCAAGGCCAAGTTCAAAGACAATCTTGGCAGAAAGCATGGGCGATGTGAGATGTTGAACTAACTGGGTGGGGAGGTAAAGTGAAGTCCACCTCCTGGCACATGGGTCTGAGCTTACGTGCTGCTAAGTGAACCAAATATTCCAGACATGGCACAAGCGTGCCAACCAATTGTAGAGGGCTGTACAAAGAAGGGCCTTATAGTGCGAAGACCAATGATAAACTGCGTACTTAATAGTGGTAAAGATTACATGTTTTGGAGGTAGGCATAAGTTGTC
This sequence comes from Ambystoma mexicanum, assembly GCF_040938575.1. Classification (NCBI taxonomy): domain Eukaryota; kingdom Metazoa; phylum Chordata; class Amphibia; order Caudata; family Ambystomatidae; genus Ambystoma; species Ambystoma mexicanum. The sequence goes on along the minus strand of NC_090924.1, from coordinate 716,405,138 downwards.
CACCTGACAGTGGGCAGCCAATCACAATCCTAGTCCCTATAGAAAGTATATTTAGATGTTTCCCATAGCCAATCCTAACCCTTGATAAGTTTTCTATTATTTGACACATAGTATGACGTCACGTCTGACATATTATTTGCATATAAGGATGTTTTTATGAGAAAATCGTCGAGAGCCAGAGCGAACGTACGTTGATGTCCATTGTAACCTCCCTGTTTTAGATAATGATTAATTAAACAGTATCTTTACCATCTTCCTGAGTTGGTTCGATTATTTTCAAACCCATCCATTGCATGCACGTTACTAAAGCGCCATACGCTCACTCTGGTGGATCTAAGTAAATAACATGTTAGTCAAATGTTTAAGCATCAATAAATCCTGAAACATCATGTCTGAACTGCAAGCCATACATGTCCTCAACAATTTACATGGACACAAAATTCAACTAGCACAATTGTAAATATCTGCAAACATGTCCTAGACTGTGAATGATGCGCACAAACATGCCCCTATTGGGTTGTGTAGAAAAGCAGTGGAGTATTGACTCACAGGTTACTCAACATGGCAATATGACCACAATAAACCCCATCCACAATAAAACTATTCACAAGAAGTCTTAGACAATTGTGACAAGCAGTGCGACCCACAAGAATTACCACATCTAGACATGCAGCAACTAAAGTAGCCATGCCATAACAATCAAGATAAATGAACATCTTACCTGTCCCATTGGCATGCAGCTGACAGTCAAATTTCATCCCATGAAAAAGCCATCATTGCATGATGGAAGGATCTGCAAACAATGAACAAAATGAAACATAGTGCAGTTACCACATCCATGCACCAAAAAATTCAAAACCCACGGGCACCCCTCAGTGACCTACAACACATGCAAAAACAACTCACAAGACAACCATCAACATGTTTCCCAGCACACATGCAGAAACACCTGCACACTGCAGAGAAATCAAACACACAACACACACACACTGACAAACAATAACATCCTCCACACTGCCTGTCCCCCTCAATGACATGCAGCAAACGTGCATGTCACATATCCCCATCCACTAGACGGTGGCACACACACAATGCACGCATCAGTCAACCTGCTGCATGAAAATGAGAAGACAACACATACACAGATTATTGATCCCACAAAAAAGCAGGGACACCTCTGCAAGACTACCAATGAAATGACAAGGCATGCCATCACCTGTGTAGTATTGGGACAGAGCACTGAACACAGTCATGGGAGCTATTTATTTTTATTAGCTTATGTATTGGTCACTTGTTAGGCACTTATACAATTACCCAAACTGTTTCAAAGTGCACACAGGGCAACAGGGCGGGGACAGGGGAAGGTAGACAATGAATTACAACAGAGATAAATAATAGAATCAATATTACAAACAAATCATGACAATAAGTGGGAGGGGAGACAAACATACTATGCCTTGTGAGTGTTCCGAACAGGCAAGTGTACAGGGGAGGTAAGGGAAAAGGTTGGAGTCGTTCATGAAGAAGTGCTTGGGGTGAATCCCGTCGATGAAACTGATCGACCACCAGCTCTTTGTATAGCAAACCGCTTCACAAACAGGGCATTGCCAGTGGAATGCAGGAGTCTAGAAGGGCAGTGTTTGATCAGGAAGCATTGAAGATAGAGTGGTCCCCGGTCCCAGATAGCCATGTCGATGATACAGAGGGATTACAATTTAATCAGTGCTGAGACCATGAGCCAATGAAGGCTTTGTAGGGCAGGAGGGATGCGGTCCCTGGGCATGAGGCCATGGATAGGTCTTGCTACCCTATTCTGGGTAAGATGGAGGGGTTGCAGGGTGGACCAAGGAAGATTAAGGAGTAGGCTGTTGCAGAAGTGTAGCCCAAAGAGATCCAGAGCACAGATAACATTGAGTCTCTGGGGGAAGGTGTGGAAGGGTACAGTTACTTTGAGAAGGAATAGCTGAAAGTGGGACTTCTTGACAATGTCCAGAATATGAGGGATGGAGGAAAGGGTGGAGTTGAAGATGACTCCAAGATTCCTGGCTTTGGAGGAGGTGGCAGTGGGTGAGTCCATGAAGGAAGGCCAGAGTGAAGGGAAGAAATAGGCTGCAGGGGATCCAATAGGGAGACTCTCGGTTTTGCTGGCGTACAAGCCGAGGTCATTTGCAGTGCACCAGGCCAGGATGGCGGAGAGGCAGTCATGGATAAAGGAAGGTGCAAGTGTGTCAGTAGGAACTTTGCTGAAGAGTTGTGTGTCATCAGTATAGCACTGGAATTTGTGGGAGAATGAGGCAATGAAACGTTGCAGCAGGGAAATGCACATGTTAAAGATGCAGGGCAAAATAATGGAGCCCTGGGGGATGCCACAGGTAGATGAGGAAGTAGGGGAGGAGATAGGGCCCAGCATATTTTTGGAGGAATGTTTGGTTAGGAATGAGCTAAACCAGTCCACTGCCTGCTCCGAAATAACAAGCGTAGCAAGGAGCATTTTAATGATGATGATGGAATGGTTCACTGTGTCAAATGCAGATGAGAGATCAAGGAGGATGAGTACAGCAGGGGATTAGGAATTGAGGGATGTGAGCAGTTTTTCACTGGTGTTCAGGCGAGCAGTGTCCGTGGCTCAGGAAGCCCCAAATCCACACTGGTGTACATGTAGATCACCAACAAGTACGTTATGGGCGTTGATTTGGGGGAGGGCCAACTTCTCGAGCAGTTTCCCTAGGAAGGGGGTGATTGAAATGGGGTGATAGTTGGCTGGACAGGAAGAGTCTGCCGATGTATTGTAAGGATGGGGCACACACGGGAGTGCTTGAGGGAGGATGGAAAAGAACCAGCAGCAAAGGAGTAGTTGCAGAGATCAGCAAGAGCAGGGGCGAGAGAGGAGATGTTGCCCTTGATGGTTCTGGATGAGCATGGGACGACCTGTTTGGAAGAGATCTTCATGGAGTTGAAAACTCTGGTGACTTCTACAGGGGAGACAGGAGCCCAGGAGGACAAGGAGGAGGGTGAGTGGTACAAGGACAGAGGGTGAAGGGGTGTGTTGGAAGATTGTGTCACAAGGATGTTCCGTATGTCCAGGCTTTTTTAAAAGAAGTGAGAGGCGAGTGCATTACAAAGGGACTATGAAGGAGTAGGGGCAGAAGATACTGCAGAAGATACTGCGGATGGGTTGCCAATTTGCCTGCACATTTTGTAGAGTGCAGCCATGATGCAAACCACAAGGCTTCAAATATACAAATACTCACCTCTTGCACTCCCGGCAGGATCATGCGTGAAGCATCAATTCACAGAGGCCAATGTCAGGATGGAAGGCTCGCCACCGAGGCAACTGCCATGGAAGACATGAGCAGACAACACAAAGCAATTTGATACAGAAAGCAAGGATATATGCATGTTAAATGGTGGATGCAAACAAAAAGTGCATGGTCAATGCAGACTTCATTGTCACGTTCAAATACTGCATTGAATTGAATGCAGCAGTACCATTCACCCAGCTGCCGTCAACTTGGAGCTGCAAACACCATGGTGCAACATGCCTGGTAGATGCATGTGAAAGCACCAACGCCACTAAACCTAATGTGCTCATACACTGCATAGCATCACAATAAAGTGCTGAAATCGTCACATGTTTATGGCTTTCGACTGGTGACACAAGCCATAATTAGTAGGTGCGGCCATAGATTAATTGACCAAAGTAGGAAACAGTGACATGAGTACCACTTAAATAACCATATCGGCATGGTAGGATGCAAATCACATATAAGTTAAGTTATACATGCTCAACATGCAAGACAGTGCTCATGCTTATCCGCTTAATGTGTCGGCATGGTGTGAATCCTGCATCACCTTCACCAGAACTGTGTCTCCAAATTAGGTACAGCAGGGACAGTGCCTGGTGGAGGGCATGGGGAGCATGGACGTCAAAGGGTGCAGGGTGTCTCCCCCTGGACAGCAGTCATCGCCAGATCACGGGTTACTGAAACAACATGGGAGAAGGCATTGCAACAGGCATAGTGAAGTACCATTCACACAGCCCACATGTGCGGGGAAACAGAGAACCAATAGTTACCTGCACATTCCATCCTGTGCACCACCATGCAAACATGCAAGTTGACCTCACTATGTATGCCTGCAGGTGTCCAGTCATAGTTTTGAGAAAAAAAGGATCAAATGCCCTTTTTTTTCAAAACCAAAAGGATTGTAACATTTTTTTTTTAATGTTTATTTATTTATTTATATATTTTTTAGTTTAGTATGCATAAAAACGTTTTTTTTAAAAAGAAAACGGGGGGCATTCGAAACTTTTTTTTCAGCACTGTTGGTGTCGAAAAAAAGGCATTCAATCCTTTGTATTTCGAACAAGTCACCTACAACCATGCCTGCATGTCCACCACTGCAAATATCATGGCCTTGAGATGTTAACAGCACACCTCAAGGAGAAAATAAGTAAAATAATAAAAATGAAACCTGGTAAGGGCAACTCAAAAATAAAATGCTAACATCGGGACCTGGGGTGAACTAAAGTATATACAAATTAAAGAAATTATCAAAAATGTCCATCATGGAATGGGGGCAAGGGCAGGGTGCATGTCAACTTCCACATGGGTGGATGTAAAAAAGAAATTAAAAAAAAAAAAACTCCATGGGGTCACGGACCACATGGCTATTGTGGACCGGGAGGCATGTCTCTGCTGGCACCACCATCCTGCGTTGAATCAGAAGGTGGTAGTGGTGCTGTAGGCTGACCACGCAGTGCCTTGGCTTGGTCCTCAGAGACAGCGGCCATGCGTGACACTGATGAATGCACCAGCACACTGAGGGCTTGGAGGTCACCATGCACAACCTCACGGTATGCACAGAGTTCCTCCGAGATATTCTGCCTCAATGATAGCATCTCCTGTTGGAATAGTTTCCTGGTGGCTACCTCTTCTGTCAAAAAGGAAATTATATCGTGCCTCCTATTGCAATAAATATATGTATATTGGCCTACGCCAAGCTGCTCGAATGTCGCTTGGGAAAGAATCCGTGTTGTAAGGTCCTGACCTTAAATCAATGTAAGCCGCCATTTTAGGCCAATCTGCCATTTTAGGATTCGCTTTGTAAAAGTCACCCTGTGAGTTAAAATGGTGGACGATGCCATTCCAAAATAAAACATGGCCGTCTTCACCTCTGTACATAGCTAATATGTAACTTGCCTGCAGGCCACTTGTTGAGGTCGTGAACTGAGACCTTGTCCTTCGTTGACCTGTGTGTAAAACGATTCCTCGTGCAATGAAACTAATCCACGAGCATATGTAGAAACAATTTATTCAAATACTGAACGTAGAACACTTGTTAAACTACATTGTATTAAAGTTTGAGAAGGCCTGCATGGAAAATCTTAGAATACACAGTTGCTGTATAGGCTTGTTGATACATGTATTAAAAGCGAACCAGTTATATGCGGTTGTTCGGGACTTGGCATGAACCCTAGATCGGTGATGTATTAAGTGGAATATTAACCCGAAGTGGGGCTGGACATCGTGCCCACACAGTGTATAAAAAGCCAATGCATTCTAATGTACAGCGTCTCTCACTGAACACACTGAACCACGCTGGAGTTCGTTGTGTTGTACTGAGGGCCGATAGCTATCTGATTTTGCTCTGTTTTTGTAACTGGATTCAGTATAAAATAAAGTACTTTGTATGTTCCTTTGTAACCCGTGTCTGGTGTATTTCCTTTTGGGGTACTCAGCCTCAATATTTTGATTTTGTTTTCACAGTTGGCGCCCGAATAGGGACCCTAAAGATTGATGTCGGATTGTTGAAGGTTGACACACGCTATCGGACGGGGATCGAACGGTGTGACAAAAAGTGGCCCCACTGAACCAGGCGCGACACCTCAGCAGCGCTGCACGACCCGATGCCTGGACGATTAGCTTGTGGTCTGAGACGGCATCTTGACGAGGGTCCACTTATCGAGGCGGGCAGATTTGCTGAAATCACCATACACAAGGTAAGATTAGTTGGGTAAGATTCTTTGAAATCCGATCGGACCTCCTTATGTTTGTTCAGGTGAGTCGTGACCCGACTCTTAATTTAACCCTGAAAATTTGAATTTGGCACATTGTATCTGCAGACACAATTATTGACCAGGTAACACCAATAATTTGATATGCCTGGGAAATTGTCTACATGCTTCAGGGCATTGTTCCGCAGCAATAGACAATCTTTGGAATTTAGCCGTCCGGCACCACAGGAGGGGTCGCCGGCATGTACTATGTACTGTAAGCATGGCATTGGAAGTATAGTATTTAATGACATTTGGCACAGACAAACCAGACATGCCTCTGAACGTCAGTGGCCAATCAATGGTAGTTTTGAAATCCCTTGTATTGAGTATTTAGAGTCAATTCTATTAAAGAAAAAGGCTAGACCTGCAGCATTTGATGTTTTGCAGAATTGGAAAAAAGAAGCGTTGCAACAACTTAAAAGTAGAGAGAAGCACGCGCGCCGTCATAAGACGTACGCCAAAAAAGCATTATTGTATGACCAAGATAAACATTCTGAATCGACTAGAAATATGGACAGGGCTTTCTCACTTGGAATTCAAAAAATATATCCGTCCAAAGACCTCCATGCTTCCGATGAATTTATAGATAAATTGTTAAATGAACAAAGGCCTGGTGCCTCTGCGCCACCTCCGTATGTTCCTCTTTCTGCTGCTTTGCCTCTTCCTCCTGTTATTCCTGCTCTACCTGCTATTGTTCCCGTTGTTCCTGCTCCTCCTAATGTTCCCCTTCCTCCAGCTCCTCCACCTCTTCTTATTGCACCAGTTACAGTACCTCCATTGAATTTGCCTGCTCCCTCTCTTCCAAGTGGTCCTGAGCCACTTGTAATTGATCGAGGTGCAGGGTCAAAGGTTGTCACTCGCAATACTGTACCACCGGAGAAGAAACGTGAGTTCATTGCATGGGCTAAGCATTGTATGGAGAAGGATGATCAAGCTAGTGTTTTTGCCACACTTTGTAAAATGGATAACGTTCCTGAGAAAAATGTTTTTATTGAAGGTTTAGGGATTCAGTTATGTATAATGTGGGGAAAATTAAATAATACAGATCTCCTGCAAGGGTTAAGGGATCTAAATACTTTAGCGTTTTCTAGAGACACTGTGGAGAAGGTAAATGAGCATGTCGAGAGGTTGTTTGGGTATAGAAAGGAGTTAGAAAAGTTACAGAATGAGGATGACGAGGAGGAAAGTATGTATGTACAGAAATGGTTCCTTCCTTGTCGTAAATCGATATCTAAGGAAGTACGAATTTGTATCAAGGACGCACTTAGATGGATTTTGGATATGTCGATAACTCCAGTTGAAGTATATGACGCGTATAGTCAGTATATGCCAGAAATGCAGAGTAAAGTGATACAGGTAATGATAGAGTACCTACAGGATGATTGTGTAAAAAGAAATATTAGTTGTCCCACAGAGTTATTGAGTATTTACAAGAGAGCTTTTTCACTTGACACTTCTTCGACTGCTTTAGCGCTCGATTTAGCTCTGTTGCTTAGTAAGCGTTTGGAGTCACCTACTTCTCAGTTGCCTATGAGAGAGGGTCCTCCAACATTTGTCCCGAAGGTTGAGGGTGCGGCCGATGCTGCACAGGGTATAGTTTCTGTGAACATTCCTGCACATTATGTATCACAGTTCGTTCATGCCCCGTTCTCAAGACAGGAAGTGAATACTATTAGGCAATCCATTCCTGATATTAGGAAAAATCCAACAGGATTCTACAAAGAAATAGAGTCCATCTTGCAATCCTCAGTATTCACCTTAGGCGATATTGATTTGTTATTCCCTGTACTCCTGCCTGTAGATTTGTGGAAACAAGTTAGAACTATTGCCGATGTACCAGGGTTGGAAGATACATGGGTGAATATAACTAGACTCGATGGAGAAAGGCCAGCTGGTAAAAGACCGCCTCAGGTGATACTAACTTTGCCTGATAGAATTATTGCAAAATTAAAAACTATAATTCCAGAGAAAAGAATTATATGGGACAAACTTACAGCCAAGGAAAGTCTGAGGGTGCTAACGAGTTCTTTAATCGGTTCAAACAGGTATTCTCGGATTTCAGTGGACAAGTCCTAGGCACAGAGTCTGGGAAAAGGTTGTTTGTGGACAAATTTGTGCGTGGATTGCTGCCTGACATCCAGTCACAAATTATGTTTTCTGAGAGCGCTTGGCATGCGAAATCACAATCAGAAGTACTGCAGTACTGCACATGGCTCAGTACTACGTGTCAATAATGAAAAAGATAGGGTTGAGAAACGAAAAGGCGATTTGAAAACTAAAGTGCTATTGCAGAAAATTGTTAGAGTCCCCAGAGAGGGTAGTTCTCAGATTAGAGGTCAGTATGTCCCGCAAGGTAATGTGCCCTTGGGTCCTGTGAACATTAACCAGTGCGCTTATTGTCGTCAAGAGGGTCATTGGCGAGCACAATGCCCAGTCCTTCAACAAAGGTCAAATAATACATTCAGAAATATGGGTAGACGATCCAGAGGTCGCCCGGGTGTAGGGGGCCCTGGTAGAGGTCAGTTTACACTGGATCCTCACCAACCTTTCTCGCAGTATAATCAGATTTCGAGTGTGGACACCAGGAACCTATTTGATCATCCCTCCGCTGCATATTTATCTGAAGAGTTTCCTTTTGATGACATTCTGTTTCATTAGGATTGCCCGAAGCAGGGTTTGGAACCTACACCTATTCCCGTCAATCAGAAAGGTCCCTACATTGAAATGGTGGTGGAAAACAGGAAACATCCGTTTTTGATAGACACTGGAGCACAGAAGTGTTCCATTGATCATTCACGGGTTCCAAACATTCCACTGTCAGGGCAAACCAATGTTTCTGTAGGGTTTTCTGGCACACCAGTTGTTTGTACGGTTTCTTTGCCGGTACCTATTTCTTTGGGTCCCTTTACGGACCACTGTCCATTTCTGTTGACTTCGAATTGTGGAGAGAACTTGCTGGGGTTGAATCTGTTAAAAGAATTAAATGCAGTGATTTATTGTTCTTCTGATGGAGTACGCTTGACGATTTCACCACAGCAATTTTCTGTCTCGCAAATCTTGACCAGACTTTTGCCTCCAGAATTCATTAATTTACCAGAGAGCTTGTGGGCTGTTGACGACAATGATGTCGGTGTTTTACAGATTGAACCTGTCAAGATAGTTTTGAAACATGGAATTGAGCTGCCACGCATTCTCCAGTATAAGATTTCAGTTGAGGGCGAGCGAGCTTTGAAATGCATTGTTTCCGATTTTGTGCATTGCAGGGTGATTGAAGAAATTTCCGGAAGTTTGTGTAATAGTCCGATTTTACCTGTGTACAAGAAAGGCGATAATGCAATTCCATTCCGTTTCATAATCGATTTACGTGCCATTAATAAAGTTGTGGCTCCACAATTTCCAATTGTGCCTGATGTAACGACAATCCTAACCATGATTCCAGCTACAGCTACTTACTTTAGTGTGGTGGATCTAAAGAATGCTTTCTTTAGTGTTCCTATACACAAGGATAGTAGACACTTGTTCGCGTTCACCTTAGGGGGACGCTCGTTCACATTTACTCGTGCACATCAAAGGTACACAGAGAGTCCGAGCATTTATAGTAGGGCTTTGAAAGAACAACTTGATACCCTTGAATTGCCTTCTACCTGTACATTGCTTCAGTACGTTGATGACTTGCTTTTAGATGCTGACTCGGAGAGTGCCTGTAAGGAGGGCACTGTGTTATTGCTTATCCATCTAGCTAAGCATGGTCACAAAGCCTTGCTTAAAAAAATTCAATATTGTTGTCAGGAGGTCACCTATTTAGGCTATCTCCTGTCAACGGAGGGAAGAAGATTGACACCTGAAAGAATAAAACACATTTCTGGCATGTCTGTCCCAAATACACAGAAGGAAGTTAGAGCCTTGATAGGTATGGCTTCTTACTGTAGGTTGTGGATCCCAAATTTTTCACTAGTGATCAAACCGGTGTTGGCTTTGACGAAGAAGGGCATTTCTTCGCCATTGCCATGGAACGCGGAACACCAGCAATCGTTTGACTTGCCTAAGACTGCATTATGCTCTGCACCAGTTTTGGGCACACCAAACTATGAAAAGGCCTTTGTGTTGTTTGTGCATGAATGTGATGGATGTGCTTTGGCTGTATTAACGCAGGAACATGGAGGGAAGAATAGGCCGTGCGGTTACTTTTCTTCCGCTCTTGATCCTGTAGCATGCGCTTTGCCAAGATGTTTGCGAGCTGTCGCTGCTGCTGCTGCTGTGTCTGTAAAACATAGTGAGGGAATGGTCCTAGGCCATGATCTAATCCTGATGGTGCCTCACTCTGTAGATGTTCTACTGAATGAACTCAAACGCAACACCTCACTTCTGCACGGTTGACAAGATAGGAATTGATCTTGTTTGCTCCTCACATTCAAATTAAGAGGTGTTGTGTTCTTAATCCGGCTGAACTCCTACCTTTCACGCAAGATACTACCTGCAGCGATGATGTGCCACATGATTGTTTGTATACGACCGAACAAGAAACAAAGGGTAGAATTGATTTGAAAGATACTCCTTTGGATAATCCGCAAGAAGAGCTGTTTTGTGATGGCTCCTGCTTCAAACTTCCAGATGGTACATCCAAAGCAGCTGCGTATGCGATTACTACATTGAGCACGATTGTGGAAACTAAGAGAATCATGCATAATTCTGCGCAGGCCGCAGAGATTATAGCATTAACCCGAGCTTGTGAACTTTTCGAAGGGCTTGCAGTAAATATATATACTGATAGTCAGTATGCCTTTGGGGTGGTTCACAACTTTGGGAGACTTTGGTCAGAGAGAGGGTTCCTAACTTCACATGGCACCAAAATCCAACATGGCTCCCTAATAGTACTAATAGTACAACTACTCTCAGCGCTTGCGCTCCCTTCTCAGTTAGCAGTCATGAAATGTGCAGCACATCGAAAGATTACGGCTGATATAGGGAAAGGGAATGCTTTCGCTGATCAGATAGCTAGACAAACTGCTACCGATCTCCTTACGGAGATGTATGTTTCAAGGGAGTCTGTAAATGCTTATGCAATGGATGAGGGTGTTGGGTCTGTACGGGATATCCAAGCTGATGCCACGTTAGAAGAATCCAAAAGGTGGGGTGAAGGCTCGGGGAAACTTGATGAAGACAGGTGTTGGGTGGATATAGTGGAAGGGAAATGGCTACTCCCTGACGCGTATGTAATGATGATGTTCATCATGGCCCATGGTCCTACACATGTATGTGCCTAGAAGATGACAAAAATGTTAGAGAAAGTTTGGGTAAATGACAAGATTTCGAAAATTGCCCAGTGCTACGTCCAGGATTGCATGATTTGCCTACAACACAATGTGGGAAAGGGGACAGTAACTCCAAGGGGAAGTTTTGGGCACCCTCTGTCCCCTTCGAAGTGATCCACTTTGACTTTATTGAAATGGAACAATGTGATAATAAAAAATATGTGCTGGTGGTTATCTGCGCTTTTAGTAAATGGGTTGAGGCTTTCCCTGTTAAAGATGCTACAGCCATGACTACTGCAAAAATCATGTTAAGGGAATACTTCCCGCGGTTCGGCCTACCAAGAGTTATCTGGTCGGACAATGGTCCACATTTTGTCGCTGCTGTAATTCTGCAGATATGTATGGCATTACGAATTGACAAACGGTTCCATTCGGCCAGACATGCTCAGAGCGCCGGACTAGTAGAAAGACACAACGGTATCATTAAGAACAAGCTCGCTAAGACGTGTGCCGGCACCAAATTAAATGACCGGACGCCTTACCGATCGTGTTGTTATCCATGCGTACAACCCCTCAAACTAAGACTGGGTTCTCTCCATTTGAGGTGGTAATGGGGAGACCTGCCAATATTTGGAACCTTCCTAAATGCAATTCATTGAGAAATGTTGAAAATGTATTACTTTCAGATTATTGTAGCCAGTTGACTAAAAACCTGTATTTGATTTATCACCAGGTACGAGAAGCTTTACCTGTGCGATACGAGGGCCTGGGCCACAGCATACGGCCTGGAAGCTGGGTGGTCGTCAAAGCGTTCGAGTGCTCCTCTTGCCTCGCGCCTCACTGGCGTGGGCCGTTCCAAGTCCTGTTGGTCACCCAGACAGCGGTGCGGGTCGCTGGGAGAAAGAACTGGATCCACTCGTCCCACGTCAAGAAACTTCCTCACCCTGTGCCACACGTTACAGAAGAAACAGAACCCCTCGCTGATACTGCAACCAACGATCCCAAAGCAGTAAGTAGCACTTAGAGTGTGCCGGAGAATCTCTCTGAGCCTGTGAGCCTTGGGGAAGCTGCCATTTTGTCTCCACACTCTCCAAAAGTTTTGCATCCGGAAACTGCTATTTCAAATTCGGCATCTTCACTTGCTTCCGATACGTTGCTTCCAGCAGGAAGTGATGACATATTGTTTCCGGATCAATCAGTACCGGGAAAAGTAAGGTACAATCTGCGTCCAAGAAAATAGACTTACGGCACGGTTTTGCTGTACATCTGATAGACTTACGGCACGGTTCGGCTGTGCATTTGAAGAAGAAAAGGATCATTCAGGGCTTGTTTTTGCCCAAATTTGAGAAAGGGGATTCTGTTGGCTAGGGTTGTGGAAGGACTAAGAAGTCGCTCGACTGGGAGGTCGCCAGCAACGAACATTGGGGTATCCGTTTGAAGACTACAATGCCTGCTACCGCTACCACTCGTATGGGACTTGTAATTATGGGGGTGACCAACCGGGACAATGGACAAAATGCCTGGGCCACGAAAATGTATTGCTGTATTTTTATAATGATATTTGGGTTTTTAATAGTCGCTGCCTTAGGATTGTGGTACCTTGAGGAAACCCATTCTTTAGAACTTTTGTTACCTACTGAAAGTATACCTATTGTTCCTACTCCCTTTGTACATTTGCATACTCTATCCCCTAGGGACTCTCAGCATAGACAGAGGTACCACAATAACACTATACTGCTTATCATGAATGCTACGCTTGTCATTTTTAATAAGTATAACTGTTGGGTCTGCTCACATTTACCGCAACACGGGGATAAGGGGCTAGGTTGGTATATTCATCCTTTACCTTTGACAACTGCTTGCTATGCTTCTGTTAGAGCACTGTTCTTTGGCCGATGGAATGATAGCATCTGGGGGAACTTTGACGGCACCAATTTGAATAGTTTTGGAAACACATTTTAACTCCCTTGGGATGCTCGCTTTTTTCGCAAACAGGAGTAAACCAAATGTTGCTTCTATTAGGCCTTCTGATAAACTGTCTCGTCCTTTCCAATCTTTGATTTCTTTTAAAATGGCTCCAATAGGCAATAAGGATGCCATGACTCCTTCTTACACTGTTAATCATAGCCCCGATTCAGTTTCCTTCTACATACAGAGGAATGGGACTCAGTCAATGGGAAATTTTCTAGGTTGTGCCACCGTTGCAAATTTGACAGGGGAAAACAGACCTTTGTATGTAGGCGAACCTGTCTACTTTGTCTGCGGTAATTTAGCATTCCCATGGTTGCCCAGAGATTGGTAGGGAACCTGTTATTTAGGTATTCTGTTACCTGGGGTGTTTATAGCTATTACAAGAGAAGTTTCAAAGGCTCGTCCACAGCGGGACGAGAATGGTGACACCCCAGCACAAATCTTGGGAGATATAGCTAAATCAGTTGTGCCATTTTGGGGGTAGGTAGCAAATTCAGAAGATATTAGAAAGCTAGCGAGAGTACTGGAGAGAACCAACAACCGGACCACGGACATACTCTATAATATGACCTTAGAACAGAAGGCGATAAGACTAGTAGCACTTTAAAACCGGATGGCATTAGATGTCATTCTGGCTAAGCGTGGTGGATTGTGTAAATTAGTGGGGTCCGCTTGCTGTGTTTTCGCACCGGATTCCTCCCCAACTATCTTCAAGGCAATACAGAATCTGCACGTCCTTAGTTCCGAAGTGCATGTTCCCGAGGGAAACTCGGATCTAAGAGCCTGGTTCTGGGACTTCTTGTGATCTTGGGGTTGGAAAGTACTTTCGGTCTTGCTAATTATTTTGGGAATCCTGTTGTTTCTTTGTTGCTGTATTCCGTGTCTGCCTGGTATGTGTTCGATGCTAGGGGGATGTTGTGCACAAGCGATAGGTTCGATAGGACATAAAGTGTATGCCCCAGATAAAACTTCCAAAGAATATGTGTTGAATGAAATTTTACCAAATGGCCTAATGGCAATAGATATTTCTGACAGTGATTCAGGGTGCATGGATGATGATGCATGGAGTTATTTGCAAGGAGATCCAAAGTAGTTCTAGCACTTGGTATAGGACAAAAGGAGGGTTTGTCAAGAAGGAAATTATATTGTGCCTCCTATTGCAATAAATATATGTATATTGGCCTACGCCAAGCTGCTCGAAAGTCGCTTGCAAAAGAATCCGTGTTGCAAGGTCCTGACCTTAAATCAATGCAAGCCGCCATTTTAGGCCAATCCGCCATTTTAGGATTCGCTTTGTAAAAGTCACCCTGTGAGTTAAAATGGTGGACGATGCCATTCCAAAATACAACATGGCCGTCTTGACCTCTGTACATAGCTAATATGTAACTTGCCTGCAGGCCACTTGTTGAGGTCGTGAACTGAGACCTTGTCCTTCATTGACCTGTGTGTAAAAGGATTCCTCGTGCAACAAAACTAATCCACGAGCATATGTTGAAACAATGTATTCAAATACTGAACGTAGAACACTTGTTAAACTACATTGTATTAATGTTTGAGAAGGCCTGCATGGAAAATCCTAGAATACACAGTTGCTGAATAGGCTTGTTGATACATTTATTAAAAGCGAACCGGTTATATGCGGTTGTTCGAGACTTGGCATGAACCCTAGATCAGTGATGTATTAAGTGGAATATTAACCCGAAGTGGGGCTGGACATCGTGCCCACAAAGTGTATAAAAAGCCAATGCACTCTAATGTACAGCGTCTCTCACTGAACACACTGAACCACGCCGGAGTTCGTTGTGTTGTACTGAGGGCTGATAGCTATCTGATTTTGCTCTGTTTTTGTAACTGGATTTAGTATAAAATAAAGTACTTTGTATGTTCCTTTGTAACCCGTGTTTGGTGTATTTCCTTTTGGGGTACTCAGCCTCGATATTTTGATTTTGTTTTCACACTTCCTCACAGATTGCAGTTCTGTGGGCCAATAACTGACCCTCTGCAAGCAGGGATGCCTGCAGAGACCTCAGATCTGCATGTCGGCTCCTGATGTTGGCCTCCATGTGCAGCCTGAGGGAGCGGCATGTGGACCACATGACATGCAGCTTGTTGCACCACCTGTGTTGCTGGTGGGATCATGGAACTGGCCCCCCTATCCATGCCCTCAGCCAAACTCTCCTAGGCAGCACCCTGTCGGTGTGCAGTATGCAACATCTGATGCTCGCACTTTGTCTGCCCAGGCTGCACACGTCCCCGGTGTGTGCGGGGCCCATGCTTTCCTGACCCAAGGGAGTATGGCCCTTGATGTGATGCCACTGTTTCTGGCTGCAGGACTGCAACCCTCCCTTGGACATCTGCCCCAGGAACAGAAACCAATACATGGGAGCGTGGCCTTGCTTTCATAACCACCACATATGGCCCTGACACCACTGACTGGCCTTGTGAAGGCACCTGACCCCCTGCAGACTCACAGGCCCCAACTGCTCAAACAATTGGTGCACTCACTTCTGCCAGCATTGAAGACTGCACATCCGGTTCAGCATCAGAGCTACTGGAGTCCAAAGAGTCCGAATTGTATGCAGCAAGTCTCAGGATGGCCTGTAGCACAAGTGGATTCTCAAGACCTGCCTCGCCACGTCCTCCACTGGTGGTCTGAACTGCCACAGACTCTTCTTCCTCTTCTTGCTCCTCCTCCTCTGCATATGGTGCCACCTCACATGGACAGAAAAAGACATTAGGAGACATGTGCAACGTGTCTACAGTAAACATGTGCATCACATTGCTGTCATGCACCAAAATGCAGTGCATGTCACCATGAGAGACACAGTATCCACACACTATGAACAAGACGCTATCTGATTATGGCATATGCAGACTGGCAACAATATTCCCTGATCAGTCTCATGCTGCCAGTGGACACATTGCCAACCAACAGGGTCTTAGCAAGCACACTACGGCTCATGGCACAGCAAACTCTTGACTAATACCAATGAAATAGGAATGGTCATGTGGCTCAGTGGGCCTCATTACAAGTTTGCCTGTCTGGAAACAACGGTACCAGTAAGCTTGACGGTACCATTGTTTCCAGACCAGCAAACTATGAGGTTTTACCTGGCAGGCGGAACGACACCCACTCGAAGACCTTGACGGATGCACTGGCACCATTCATGAATGATGCCGCTGCATCCGTCCTCATTCCCATTGAGTCCAGTGGGACTCAAATGGGAATGGGGAGTAATATTTTATGGCGTCTGGGAATGGGCACTTAGTGGGTCCGCCGGGGCTGTAATGCCCTGGTAATTGCCCATTACCGGGCACAGGAAAATTCATGACTCCGGTGGCAGTCGTGCCAGTATTTACCGGCACGGCTACCGCCAACCTCAGAATTACATGACAAATCGACACACATATTCACATCCCAGTCCGCATCCATCACATTCCACACCAGTGTTGACCTGGCACAGGGACTGTACACAATGGAAACATGCCGTTAGTGTGGAAAAAAGGAAACAGCGCCAGTTGATGTATGACTGTAAGAGCAACACCTAGCCAAGGTCTTTGAAGTGGAGAGAGTAAGTAAAGGGAGTTGGAGATAGGCACAAGGTGCAGTGGCCCACAAGAGGGACTGAGGCATGGACCCATGGAGTGTGTGCTGAGTGTGGGAGGGTAAAGGGATCAGACCTTACAACAATTTAACTCAGGAGTCATTGCCATAGCTGCAGCAGGGATGTGTACAATCTAGACATATGCACCCACACTCAGGGCATGCCGTAATGTGTGTTGGTTGTCATCTTGGATGTTCTATGTAGCATGGAAGCACATACGTACGTGTGTGAATAGTGAACCTGCACCCTGCAGTGCATGAAGTGTAACTCGTTTTCAGTCACAAGCATATGTCTAGCAGAGCATAGTCACTGACATCAAGGATGCAACGAACAAGAGGGCAAGTTGTGGTATCATATTGCAGATGTTGGGTGGGTATGCTAGCGGGGGCTGTGTACTGTCACACGGCCATATTCAACTGATGTATAAGACATGGGTTGTATCCACTCTTGAGTACACTGGACAGGAGTCAGTACACCATGACATGGTTCAACCAGGGCAGTCATTCAAATGCAGCCAGATGTGCAACACAATCATACATCTTGGTGATGCTTCACTACACGTACTCAGGATGCACAATCTTGACCACTCACCGGACGTGCCCTCGTAATTTGGCAGGCCTCCCATGGCTTGCACCTGCTCCATTAGAATTAATTGGCTCATAACCTCTTCATCCTGGCTCAGCTCCTCCTGCTCTTGTGACCCCCCACCAGTTGCCATAGCAGAGGTGAGGTTGGCACCCAGCTTGGCACCCAGTTGGCACCCAGTGCAATGGGGTGAGGTCATTCCAGCGCTTCACTAACTGAGCAGCAGTGCGCTTCTCAAACCCTAAGGCATTGATCTCATCCGTGACATGCTGCCAATGCGCCATACGATGAGCAGGTGGATGTGTGCTCCCCTGTTGCAGGCACATGTCATGGCAGTGCATGGCAATGTAGTCCATGAGGATCTGGAGTTCATCATCATGGAAGTTCCTCTTCCTCAACGTACCAGTGTACTGTGCCATGCCATTGGGTTGAGCCTGTTCCTGCTGTGCAGGCTTTATCTTCTTGCCACGTGGTGTTGGCCCTGTGTGGCTGGACCACCCTGGGCTCCACATGCCAGACCAATAGTGACCTGGGGCATAGCATTACACCCTGGGGCTGGGACAGCTGCTTCAGCTGCACATCCCTTAAGCTTCGTAGCTGGGACAGCTGCTTCAGCTGCACATCCCTTACCCTTCGGGACTTGGACAGCTGCTTCAGCTGCATGCCCCTTACCCTTTGGGACTGGGACAGCTGCACATCCCGGGACCCTTGGGGCTGGGAGAGCTGCTTCTGCATGAGGTCCCTGAACCCCGCCCCCGCTGCCCCCATTCCCTCTTGGGGCCTTTCCACTCATGTTCCAGGTGTAAGTGAACAATTTAAGGCACACCAGGCAATTGTCAGGAGTTAGGGTGTAGTGTATGTGATGGAAAATGTACTTCTGCGGTCCAGCAAGGCTCAAACATACCCCAGGTGTGAAAAATATGGGATGCGTAACGCATAGGCACCCCAAAAAATGAAACCAATGTGTACTCAAGACCAGTATAGCTTCCATAAAAAAGAAAAGCGATACGGAGTGGCACCCAGCAACACAAAAAATGCATACGCGAACCCCGGAAAGCTACACTAAAGATAGGAATAGAGGTATGTGATACACAGGGGCACACAGAGTAGGAAAAATGTGTACGTGACTCACTGTTAGCCTTGAAAAATACAAAAGTAGACGCCCCTATGCAAGGAGGCAAATCCCCCACTAAAATAAGAAGTTCGTACGGTTCCTGAAGTGAACAGATTGTGTGGCACCCCAACATTTGAAGTACTCCACTCGCCTGTCTCCTCCCCTTTGTATGCACGCTCGGAGTTTCTTCTACACGCACTTATGGAGCCCCGATTCTGGAATGATCAACGCAGCGCGTAGCACGTGTCATGTTAGGTACGCACTGAGGGCCCTTTCCTTGGATTTCACGTGTCCACACTCATTTTTTACTCACAAAGTTCTGTCACTCTGTTTCCAGCTGCCATCTGAATAATACACAGAAGACCCATGCTCCTGCCTCTGTGCCTTTTTCCCTGCCTCCTACTGCCCTGTGCTGCCTCCAACTTAGCCTTCTGCTGCTTCCTGTTGAGTGTGTGTGCATGCTGCCCATCTGCATTGCGCTTGCAGTGCCTGCTGTCCAGCCATTGTCAATGCTCCTGTCCTTGGTCCTGTGACCACCTCAGCTGTTTCATCGGACTCCCGCCATACCACCACCACCGCTCCACAGCCCAGCTTCAGGACCACCTTTCCCACCCACACCTGCCTCAGGGTTTGCCATGTCTTCACAATCATCTTCAGACTAGAGTGGCAACCCCATGGCAGCGAGGCAGAGGGCTGTGAACTTCAAAGCCATGGAAGTTGACATCCGGGTGGAGAAGGTCCTGGAGTATTATGATTCCCCCTTCAACCCAGGGATGCAATGCGGCAAGGAAGGACGTCAGCAGATCTGGGATGGAATAACGGATGCCATCACACGGAGGGGGTGGCATCCTGCACCTTCAACACTGGGCACAAGCGCTGGGAGGACATGAAATCCAGGACCCACACTGCGCTACATCCAGGCCAGTGCCACCACAGAGGTGCACCGTGCACGCAAGTGCTAGATGTCAAATAACAACATGCGGGTCCTGGAGAAGTTTTACCCATCGCTGCACACCCAGGTCTGTGAGTTACGTGAACGTCTGGAGCAGATTGGTGAGTATGCTCTACGGTGCATGTGCATGTCGCTGCATGTTGGCAGTGAGCTCCTTAGGCTTGCAGCAAGTATGCCTCTGAGACAGATGTCTGCGTGCATGCCCCAGACATTGCTCTCCATGTGTGCTTTCAGATGATATGTATTTTGATGAGATATCGCTTGCATTGTGTGTTGTAGTGCTGCCTTTCAGACCATGCACATATTTTGCTACTTGTGTCTGAGCTGTGCCAGTGTGACAAGTGTGACAGTTGAGGTAGTGTTGCATGAATCATGTGCATGCATGATGTACATGTGTATGTGCCAAAGATGGGAATGTGTGACTGGACATCACTCATGCCTGGATGCAACACGTGCATTTGGATGTCTGGCTTACTCATGTAGAGGCATTACAGTTCAGGGGACTCTGATGTGATTGGTCATCACACTGCTTAGGGCCTCTCAGTTGATCTGTGTGCATGACATGTGTATGTGCTTGTTGCTGTGGCAAGCTGACATGTGCATGTGCAAATGATGCATGTGTGTGGAGGATACACAATTGATTGGTTGTGACAGTGGCAAGTAGCCTGATGTGAATGTCTGGAGTGATGGCCAGGCATGTGTCTACATGGATGTGGATTGCATGTCCGTGTATGAGTGTGTAGGTTGATGGTTGTTCCCTTGGCTAGTCATGTGAATGTTGGTATTGCCACGCACGCATTAGTGCTGTATACTGTTTCTGTTCTGTGTCTGCTTTTCCACAGTCACATCTGATGAAGAGGGCGGAACCAATGCTGGGGAGCATGGCAGCAGGGATGCCTCCGCCAGACAGAGGTGCAGGGCGCATCAACGCCCACATGAAAGCACATGTTCTGGGAGCGATGTGACTGTGACAGTGCCTGTAACATCGGGCATGGCTGCTGGGGGTAGGTTCAAGAAGGTGATAGTGGGAGTGGACTCCTCAGCAGTGGTGGGGACAGGTGACGTCACACAGGTGCCATCCATGGCGGAAGACACCCCAGAGTCATCCAGGTTGGCGGAGGGGTAGGGGACGAGGTGGCCGTTGCAGCACAGCCCATGGGGTCAGGTGGGGGTGCTGAGTTGGGCGTGCCTACTGCAGTCCTGTCCCAGTGGCATGAGGCTGACCAGGCCACCGTGGAGGTGCCTCTGCAAAATCTAGTGCCTGGACCATCGGATGCAGCAATATGCGCCAGCCGGGATGCCTCCACCCAGACCCACCACCCGGTGCCCGCTGATGTGTCCACCAAGACCGACACACCCTTACCATCTGGTGTTGCCATCTGGGACTATGTATTACCTCTGCAGGCCGGTGTGGCGAGACATACAGCCATCATTCGTGAGGATCTGCAGGCTGCACGTAGTCTGCTTGCACTTCATCACAGTGAGGTATGCCGGCTCATCAGCCTGCTTGCAACATGCCTGCTCCATGTTGTGCTCCATGGGCTGTTCACTGATGTGGCCCCCTCCTCGTCGTCCTTCTCTGTGCGCCAGTCATCCTCCAAGGTGCCTTCCAGCCCAGATACTAAAAGGGCCCCTGTGCTTCAGTCCCACCCACATTGCCCACTCTGGTGGAGCCAATATCCCTGCCTGAGTTGGGAGTCCAAGTTTAATCAGCTGAGATGGGTCACTGGCAATGGAGGGACAGCAGGCACCCAGAAGCATGGCACAGGCCGTATGACCCCGGGTAGCATCATCAGCTCAGAGGGCGTACACATGTAGCAGGCATTGGGCACTGTGGCAGCAGGTGGCAACAAGGAGGAGGCTACATTTTTCAGGGCAGAACATCCAACGGCGGCAGGTGCGTGGTGTGAGGCTGGAGAAACACGCAGACCTGAGAGTTAGGATGTCTTCTGTGCTCTGAGGATATGAGGAACCGATCGGAGCAGAGAGGCAGAGCGCTTGGAAAGCAAGGATTGTGTTGGCCAGGGCTGGGATTGCACTGCATCGGGTGAGTAGGCGGGCTCAAATCCTGGAGGCCACTTGCAGGGAGGCCCGAGGTGATAGAGACACAAATGCTGTAGACCCCGCAAGCCCCCCAGGCAAGAATGGAGGGCCACATGAGGAGTGAGGATGTTGTGCTGGACTCAGCCCTGGTGGAAAGCCTAAGTGAGATTGGCGAGGAGGAGTTGGACTAGCCAGCTGCCTGTGTACATAGTTCTTTAGATGTAGGTTTCCTTTCTTTCTTTATTATTTTCCCAAGACTTTCAACACATTCCTTCCCCATTTTTATTGTATATAGTTGTTTAGGCATAGGATAATGTTTAGGCAATAGGCCAGAAGAACCTCCCACTGGCTGCCCGTAAAAGAGAGGATCATCTTCAAAGACTTGACCCTCATCCACAAATGCATTCACCTCGCTGCACCAGCATACCTATCACAAAGGATCCACCCTGCCTCATCCTCAAGACCAACAAGGACCCCCTATGCCAACTTACTCACCGTACCCATTGTAAAAAGAGCAAGAGCAGGTGGTGCCAGCTTCCCCTACCTAGCTGCCCTGCACTGGAATGCCCTCCCCACTGCCCTGCGAGCTGAACCTTCACTCACCGCCTTCCGTAAAACCATGAAAACCACCTTATTCGCCTGATCACCTTACCCCTGTCATGACGTCCATCCCCTATATGGATATCTGAACTATGTACGTTTTATGCATAACATGTATTACATCTCTGCGCTCCAATGTTGTAACTTATGCATAATGTAACTAAGACTGCTGCAAGAAACAGCGCCACAATGCCCGTGGGCTGTCTGTGCGCTATATAAATGAAAAAAATAAAATTAAAATTAAATAATGATTATTGTACATATTTACCATGGACTACTTTTAGCTTCAGTCGAAGTTAATTTTGTACATATTTCTTTAACATACATTGTTCTGTTTGTTACATTCCATGCTTCATGCTGTTCATTTGTGTGTCGGCCTCTTTGCTAGTTCTAATTTCAGCCAGTGCATCTGTCCATTGCAAGTCATGTGTTTTGTGGCGTGCATGCTTGTGTTTTGTTGTTTCTGGGATGTTTGCAGATGGCAGGATGCACATGTGCCTGACATGTGGTGGTGGGTCAATCAGACTGGGTCTGCACTGTATTTTTGGATTAGCATTTACCTGTGCTGAATCACTGCGTGTTTGGCATCAGTGTGGTTGGCGTGGAGGGGGGTGGGATCACTATGGGAGTGTTCCATGGTCACATTCATAGCACATTAGTTTGTCATTGCTGGGTAAAACACATATCGTGCAGACACCTTCACCAGTATGTGCAGTCACACAATGCCTTCTCTCATGTGTTGCTCAACCTCTATTACTGGAATGCAGTAGTGGGCCATATTTTCTCTTCCAGAGTGGCAGCACAATTCTACGGTCTCTGTGAGTCATGCGCTCTCTGACTGCCCTACCATCACCCATGCTTGGCCCTGTCATGCGATTGTTCATAGACAGGTATTTTGCCACCCAGCTCGATCATGCTCAGGCTGTGACATGCCTACTTATTGTTTGTGGATCTTGCAACAACTTTTGGTAGGTTTGCTTCTGTCGTTGGCACACATTCTGTCACTGTGCTTTGATGTCTTGGCAATGTGCCATGGGAAACATGACACATGTTTTTGCATTCACTTGTCACATGTGTATGGTGGGGGTTGATTAAGGCTTGGAATCTTGTATAAGCAGATGCTCCACTCATGGATGGACCTCCGGTGAATCCAGTTGGTCGTATTTGCGGACTACATGCTGGTGTTGCAATTCATGCTGCTGTCAGACCCCAGAAGTCCAGGTGCCCAGCAGACGTGCATTGCACTGGTAATGTGTCAGACTGTCAGGGTGCTGCCTGGGGCGGGGGGGTGTCACAGTTGAGGGGAGTTAGGTGGGTGGTGTCCAGTCTGGAGGGGGCTGCCTGTGGGTGGTGTCTAGTCTGGAGGGGGCTGCCTGTGGGGGAGGGGGTGACCAATATGAACAGGCCTGCCTGTGGGGGTTGTCCAGTCTGGAGGGGGCTGCCTGTGGGGGGTATCACAGGAGAGAGGGCTGAGGGTGGTGTCTAATCTGGAGGGGGCTGCCTGTGGGTGGTGTCCAGTCTAGAGGTAGTTGCCTGTGAGTGGTGTCCAGTCTGGAGGGGGCTGCCTTTGGGGTGGGGTGCAGTCTGGAGGGAGCTGCCTGTGGGTGGTGTTCAGTCTGGAGGGGGCAGCCTGTGGGGGTGTCCAGTCTGGAGGGCACTACCTAAGGGGGGTGTCACGGGTGAGGGGAGCAGGGGGGTGGTGTCCAGTCTAGAGGGGGCTGCCTGTAGGGGGTGTCCAGTCTGGAGGGGGCAGCCTCTGGGTTGTGTCACAGGTGAGGGGGGCTGCGGTGTGGTGTACAGTCTAGAGAGGGCTGCCTGTGGGGGGTTCCCGTCTGGAGGGGGCTGCCTGTGGGGTGTGTCCAGTCTGGAGCGGGCTGCCTGTGGGTGGTGTCCTGTCTGGAGGGGGCTGCCTTTGGGTGGCGTCCAGTCTAGAGGGTGCTGCCTGTGGTTGATGTCCAGTCTGGAGGGGGCTGCCTTTGGGGGGGTGTCCAGTCTGGAGGGAGCTGCCTATGGGTGGTGTTCAGTCTGGAGGGGGCAGCATGTGGGGGTGTCCAGTCTGGAGGGGGCTGCCTCTGGGTGGTGTCCAGTCTAGAGGGGACTGCCTGTGGGGGGTGTCCCATCTGGAATGGGCTGCCTGTGGGTGGTGTCCAGTCTGGAGGGGGCTGCCTGTCTGGGTTGTCCAGTCTGGAGGGGGCTGTCTGTGGCAGGGTCCCGACTGCAGGGGGCTGCCTGTGGGGGGTGTCCAGTCTGGAGGGGGCTGTTTGTGGGTGTTGTCCCATCTGGAGGGGGCTGCCTGTGGGGGGTTCCCATCTGGAGGGGGCTGCCTGTGGGGGGTGTCCAGTCTGGAGCGGGCTGCCTGTGGGTGGTGTCCTGTCTGGAGGGGGCTGCCTGTGGGGGGTGTCCAGTCTGGAGGGGGCTGCCTGTGGAGGGATTCTCAGGTGAGGGGGGATGGGGATGGTGTCCAGTCTGGAGGAGGCTGTTTGTGGGTGGTGTCCAGTCTTAAGGGGGCTGCCTCTGGGGGTGTCCAGTCTGGAGGGGGCTGCCTGTGCGGGGTGTCACAGGTGAGGATGTCTCGGGATGGTGTGTGGACTACAGTGGTTGAAGTGTAGTAGGGGGGCATGTGGACAGGATGGGTGCCGCGGGTGTAGGAGGGACTCACATTTTTGTAAGGGGTGTAGCGTACACTTACGAGGGGGGCCCACCTTATCGCTGGGGTGCAGCCTGGGCTTGCGAGGGATAGCACGTGTTTTCTCTGGGGTGCGGCCTGGGAATCTGAGGTGTGCGATTTCGCTGTGGTGTGGCCTGGGCTTGCGAGGGAGGGCACACATTTTCTCTGGGGTGCGGCCAGGGCTTGCAAGGGAGGGCACACGTTTTCCCTGGGGTGCGGCCTGGAATTGCAAGGTGAGGCGCATGATTTCGCTGGGGTACAGACTGGGATTGCGAGGTGAGGTGCACGATTTTGCTGGGTTACGCACTGGGATTGCGAGGTGAGGTGTGCCATTTCGCTGTGGCTCTAGATGCTGCACCGTGTTATTCCTTTAACTTGCTTTTTGGTGTCCATTGGGGCGTGTTGTGGGCGTTCCTCGCACAGCGTGTTGTTACTTGTGCCACGGCTAATAATGTGTCTTCTTGAAATCCATGAATACGTATGGCGCGCATTATTTTTTCTGCACCACTGCTCGCACATGGTCCTTCTCACCACGCAGCCCTTGCACCATTTCTGCACCAGATTCCATGAATCGGGCTCACACTGTATAGATCAGAGAGTTCAATACACAATTGTGACATGTGTCTTCATGCACTTTCCAAGTTCAAATCTTGGCAGAGCCTAATCAGTGCGCCTAATCAGCCCTTCATCCTTCTGAGGTTGATAAATTTAGTACCATTACATTTGGTAGTAATTCCACTGTTACAGTACTTAGAAGTGGGAGGGTTCAAGCATGAAGCGCTGTACATAAACATGTGATATTACAACATATTCTCGCAGCATTAAGGAAACTCTAGACCACACTAGCATCACAATAGAGTATTTTGGCAGGCCCAAAATGATAGGCCAAAGAAAGATAAAGCCGTCAGGTTGATTCTATATAAGAAGCTCTCGAAGTGCAACATCCAGTCTATCTGCACTAAATAGACAAACCCTACTCTCTACCTGTACCCTTGTAAAAAAACATTACTTAAGTGAAATGAGGAAGGTTCCTGGTAGGGGGAGTTGTGGTGCGAGTGTCAAACTGCAGCCTGCATTAAATGCATTGTGCACACATTTCACCTAACTAGAATCTGTAACAAACACAGTTTCTGTGTGCTGCCCGTCCCGAGCGCCAAGCCTCCTGCTGCTCAGTGCATGGAAGGGTAAAGGGGATGTGGGAAGGGTAAAGCGGTTGAGGGCAGGTTTTATGGAAAGGGGTCTCTTGGCCCTTCCTAGAGACATCCCTGCACAAGCAACAGACACTACTGTACTCCAACAACTATAAATGCTTCCAGAAACCAGTTATACTCAGTCGCCAAGCAACCAGCCAGACGAGGCTACTCACATGGTGTTAAGGAGGCATGACTCTGACCCAGAGGAAGCCTAGGGATTCTGGGTCCATGCATCATGAATTGCCAGACTCTGGAAATCAGAGTCTGAAGATGATAAAATGTGATAATAAGGTAATTCAGAATCAGGCCTGGCGTCAGGACCTTTCAACCTATTTAGTTAGAATGGAACTCTACTCTTTGTGGATCCCCCCTTCGAATTTGACAAGAAAGCTTAATAGTATTTCTTAAGCAGTCATTTGGGAGTTAAAGCTTCCCTGCAGACTGCCTTTCTTTGTTTTTCTATGCAGAGGTCAGTAAACATGTCCTGTGATACTCTGTAATTTTAACATCCTCTCTATTGCTACATCTAGTACCTTATTCACAGAACGTTTTCCAATGGGGTTTTGCCATTATAAAACGCTTCTGTGAATTAGGCCCCTAGTGTTTGCCACAGGATGTGGTCACAGTGTGGAGCGGAAGGTATGCACATACCCTAAAGAAACATTACTCCTCACAAATTGAAGACTGGTGCATTTTAATTGTGCACTGTTGGCCAAAGACAGACCATTTCCAAAAACTGTTCAATAATCACAGACATGTGTCACCCTTCTTTTAGCTCCTTGGAGCGTGGTATCTAATATGCTGGGAAATTAATAAAGTTCAAAAGTGGCACTCATTAAGCTGCCCAACCTTAAACAACTAAAACCAGGGAAATCACTCATTCAATTTGCATTGGGAAAAGGATTCCCCTATTATAATCTATGCACCCCACAGCTGCCTCCCCTAACAGAAGTCCTTTACCTCCGCTGCACTGAATTAAATCTTCCCATTCCTTATGATACATGGATTTTGTGATCAGATATGTGCCCCTGGGATTTAAAGAAAAGTTACCGAGTGAAACTGTTTGTGCCCCAAAAATATTGTTTGCCATTTTTCAACTTCCCTTTTGTATTTTAAATTCTAAAACTACACCAGATCAATGCCTTTTTATTGTGAACATATACAAGCAGGTGTTCACAGCTGCAGGTAAGAAGGCCGCCATTCATTGTTTTCAGAAGCCCCACTCCTCCCCCTGCACAACTTGTAAGAATGGCCTGAAGAATGGTGTTGGGACGATGGATGCTGAGCTTCCCTGTGGAACTTCCATTCCATTCAGCCGATGCTCGTCCATCCCTGGTTAATTTGGGCTTTGTTTAACAAGACTTCGGTGAAGGACACGCAAAGTGCTTATAAATCGAGTGGCTGCCTGGTAAGATGTTTTTATTACACAAGCAGTGTGTTTACAACTCCAATTAAGTGACTAACTCTCGGAAGACTGTTAGGAAAGATTTCTTAATTGTAGGTAATTTTCCTTCCATGTGGCAACCCCTAAACTTTTTGCTGTTGTTTTCACCCTGATCTAGACTTTGCCAGAGAAGCGCAGCCTTCCGCCGCACTCCTCTGGGCTTTCGCTCCATTCTTACGGGGAAACTGACATGCTCTTAAGACAGTCAGTACCGGGAAACGTTGTTTTCCGTAGTTCTTTTCTCATGTTGCAGCTTTCGCGCAACATGGCACAAGAGTGCACTGTAACTTACATTACCGCGCTCTTGGGTCTCTAGTCATTCTACAGGCCCTAGTAACTCTTGATGGATTTATAACGAACTGTGCAAGTATGTCACGGACGGGACTGGTGGCAGCGATCGTTTCTTGTGTTTTGAACTCCCTTTTGCCCTGTTAACCGCGCTTCTCGCGTTTGGCCAAAATGGGTGGCCTCGCTTCCAAAATGGCCATGCCACGAGGTTCTTTGTCCTGTCCGCTGACCGTCTTGCCCCTTCCCCCAGGTCGAGCCGACCCGGGGCCATCCTTATTTGGGCATGTACTTTCCCGCGAAACACAAATGCTTTCGCGGGCTTCTGCATGCCTTGTGTGTGCCTCCAGAATGTGGGCTGGGATGTCTGGTCCCAATACACATCCTGGGTGCCAGAGAGTCTAGTGTGTCTTGAATGCCTGGGACCACAGTGGTCCGTGATAGGTCCACGTATGGTGTGAGTGTTTTGTGAGCAGATCTCCCATTGGGTCCTCTCCGTTTTGGCACGAAGGGAACTCTGGATAAGAGGAGGCTGGAAACACCACTACCATGTCGATCTCCTGAGTTCTCACGAACGACGGATACAGGAGCCAAGTATCCTGCAACTAAGAGGCTGAACCGAGGAATCGCTGGTGACCCGCTGATCTGCACTGCTGTAGCCCTGTGAGACCATTCTGCCTCTGATGGAACGAGAAGGCCTGTACTGGTACTTCGACCCTTTGGAATAGTGGGAACAACTATTCTCGGCATCTTCATCATCTCCTGCACATAAGCCTTCGGAAGCGTCTCTGGGCCATCCAGTGGACTGACCAGCTTACCCAGGAGTCTTGCTCTGTCACCGCCGTCAGGTTGCTGTTGTATTCCGAGTCCCTGAAACTCTCACACGATTCGTACACTTGGTATTCCCAGGTCTGAAGTGAGAAGTGTACATTGGGCTGAAATACACACAGCCGCTTCGTTGCCCTGCTGTGGTAACAATCTGTGCGGGTTCACTGCGTTTGCGACATCCTCAACTCTAACTTCTGCTGCTGCAGAATCTACACAATGCTGAGATGTCCCCTGCTCGTATCTGAACCTGCCAGCACTGAAACTGACATGGAGAAGCCTGGGTCTGCCTGCATCGGGGACCGGTGAGTAGCAACGCTAGGAACCGGTCGCCCTCCTGCAGTAGCCAGTAGCTTTTCCTCGCTGTGTTAAACAGCACGCCTTTTTCGCACTCGCGCTCTGCTTCTGCCCGCAAGTGGAGGCCACGCTTGAGTAGCGGAGATCTGTTTGCCATCCTTTATTCACCGCTCTGAACTGCCTGATTTCCTTGAAGAGACTCCCCTTGGCCCGTTGGCACCAGCGTGTGCAGGTACGTTTGAGCACAAGGCTCCACTCTTCGTAGGGCTCAGACTTCCTTCTAGTTAGGTGGCCTCTGAAGGCGAACTGGGTCTAACGATTACTTGCACTGCCTGTTTTCCTCCCCATCTAGGTGGTCTGCATATTTCGTGCTTCTAACTCTTTAGACCCTTCGGTAATTGTATATATATTGTATTTGATTGTGATGTGTTGGTTTACTTGAGTTTTATCGTGATTCTTTACTATGGTCAATATTACAAAGGCCTTGTAATAAATGTGTCTATATTTTTAATATAACACCTGCTTGGAGTAATTTGTAAGTGTCCTTGCTTTGTGTGCTCATTGCAGGCTTTCAGTCACCCTCACCCCTCTTGAGACCTAGTCTTGACCGCCGCGATCGCTACCTTGATTGGTCTGGCTTGTCCAGCGGTTACCCTGTTCCAAGAAACTAGGCTGGCCTTCTGAACCTCTGCCCCTCCAGGACAGAGTTCAGAAATCCATCTTAACAAAGACTGCTTTGTATAAACCCTGGCAGCCACTTTGAGTGCAGAGTCTGATGGTAAGCCTTGATTAAAACAAGCTGAAAGAGTTCCCTTGAGGAGGAGGTTTGGCCGGCGAGAGGCAGGAACAGGTGGGAATGGCCATAGGGATTAGAAGGGCCATGGGCAGTCAATGGGTGGGCTCATAACCAAACAACACATAGACTGTGTGCCTCTCCTCATGTGCCATTCCTCCCTATCAGTATTCTATTGCAATAGTCTAGGCTTACAGGTGTCCCAAGCGACACCTAATAGCCCAAACTAAAAACAACTACCGAATATGGTGTGTCCTAGATAGCCACCTCTAAAAGGCAGCGCAGAGAATTCCCAAGAGAGAACCAGGCAGACAGGCCCGGCTGAAGATGTGTGGGGCCCATTTCAACATGATGTTTGGGGGTCCTGCCTTCCTTAAATCGAAAATCGTCTGAGGGGCATACATCCCAATGCCGACAAAGATAAGGTTACTAACCACTGATTATCATGAGACAGGCAGCCAGCAGGTAGCTTAAACACTAAATGCCACTGAAAAGCTATGAATCATTGTTTGTCACCAAGGGGCTGATGTGAAGGAACCAGTGGTAAAAGGCAAAACGAATGTATACCCCGAGGGAAGTGACAGCCAGAAGGACTCCAGCAAACGCAGCTTGTAAGGCAAGCACTGCAAAGCGCATCTGCAAATCCCCAGAACTAACTATATAAAGGAATAAATTACCGTTTGATAAGACTGCTGACTTGCAACATGGGGGTAGTTACTGGGGTCCCACTGAGGCTCGAGGCTCCTTTCATTTGGAATGGTTGAAAGTCCCTGACGCCGACCCCGCTGGCAGAACAAGACGGATAAGAAGAGGGATTTAGAGGAAACGACACACAGATGATTACAAGGAGACAGGGCGCGAGGACTAGCCCACATCCGTGGCCTAGGTCCTAAAGGGATTAGCAATATTCATGCTGTGCAAGTCAATGGCCGCTCTTCCGAGTCCTGCAGGGGCATGCTAGCCATAAGGTTCACGATAACACGCCACCCAGCAGCACCCAGGCAAGCGGTTTGCATAGCTCCTCTACTTGTACTAAGTGGTGAGAGAGAAAGGGAGAGCGAAAGTAGCTTTGGCAGAAGTAGTATCAGCACGGGAGGTTATTATGCTAAACGGGGAACGTCAGACGTGGGATTTGCTGTGAACTCGGTTGACCTCTTGCAGCAATGATAAACAGCCATCTCGATACATGGACCTACCCATGAAATGATAGAAATAGTAGCACATTTGTGAAAAATAGTGGCAATGTTATATACACAGATTCATTTAGTTCCAATTGAGAATGCTGGGTTAGATTTAAAGCAAACCAAAAACGTCTTTGTTTTTAATATGACGGTAGCAAACCTATTTACAGATTTAAAAATACATCTAATGTTTTCAATATCCACTCGCAATTTCTCCACAATTTAATGGGTTTGCAACCGTAACCATAAACATTGCTGTTATTCTTTCACCCGTCCTGCCGGCAAGGGGCGGCGCCTTTTAATATATGACATGTGGGTGGGGTTTCATCTGAATTGAAGCTTAGAGGCATATGTGCATTTACTAATTTGCTGAATTCTGTCAACATGCACGCCAGTCTGTGTGGAATGAGTTTCTAGTCAAGGTGCCCACCGCACCACCCTGTTGCTTCTTTGACTCGCTTCTGCTCCTCAGTCACTTTGAGTGCAGAATCTGAGGGGAAGACTTGATTAAAGTGAGCTCAACGAGTTCGCAAGAGGAGGAGTTTTGGGCGGGCAGGGACAGGAACTGGGTGGGAATGGCTATAGAGATTAGCAATGCCATGGGCAGGCTCATAACCAAACAACACCCATAGACTGTGTGTCCCTCCTCATATGTCATTCCTCAGAATCCCTTCTCATATGCCATTCCTCCCTATCTGTACTCTATTGCAATAGTGTCGCAAGCTAAACATGTATATTTATATTGGCTGTCATGAGCACTGCCTACCGGTGGGATATCAGTGTGTCACTGCAGCCTGTGCTCTACTTCTGGTGAAGAGCGCATATTATTCTATTAACATTGCCAGTCGAGCAGCGGGCTGCTTGCCTGCATGCCAGGATGTATATCTCGGCAACGCACAACCGTTTCTTTTTCTGTTTGCTGAAGTTTTTAAGTGTCCCCTCTCCCACCCACAAAGACAGAACATAAACACGGTCAGGCAATGATGCAGTCAGGAAGCAGCCTCGCAGTGCCCCGGCGTTATTTACTCTGAGATCCAGTGTGCTTGCTGTGTGCACCCCGCGTTCATCAATTGATGGCAAGCATTTTAAATGTGAGGGTTCACTCTGCCGGAGGGATGTACACTGTTGGGGGGCCTCCCCGGGGTCACTGGAGCGGGCCACCCTGATGTCGGGATCACCCGACATGGCCATCAGGGCCACGATCACGCATCCTACAGGAGACAGGGAACATCCTGCCTGCCCCGGATCACCAGAGCTCCACATGTGGGCTGGGGGCACCCAGCTAGCACCAGCCTTGGCTCTGGGGGCACCCAGGCTGAGAATGGTGAACAGGCCATGGTCACATGGCAGGGACCATCGCCGGGAGGACGGTGTTGCCCAGCAGGGGCACCGTCCTAGGGCCAGGCCACGTGGCTAAGCCGACGGCACGCTGCGCAGCACCAGCATGGTGCACCAAAGGAGATGCAGGAGTCCAAGTGGGATCGACTGGCGAACCAGAAGTGGCTCGTCTCTTTTATTAACATGGTCATATGATTACCCCATATGACCATGACACCAACACCAGAAGGTACCATGTCCCCCAGAAGAGGTGACATGTAACACTCCTCCTTTTTCATAACAACAAAACAACCCCCCCAAACCATAACACAACTACACACTACTAATACCACCACTCTACTAATTTTAATTTTCGCACCCTTTATTAACCTGGGTGAGTGGTTCCACTGTCCCCAAAGGGCACCAACGAGAGCTATGGAACCACATAAAGCATTCCATGTAAGCGGATGTGCACCACATTACATTGACCACCGACTGGGCCATTTTAAGCAAGTTCGTGTCTGCGGGTTCCCAGTCTTCATGAGGATGTCGATGATGATGTCCATCTTCCGCACTCGTGGAGTTGCAGGAAGCCAGTTTGTGTCCTCACCAATGTTCATTTCGGACAGTCACACCAGAGTCAAGAAAGGCTGGCAAAGCCGCACCTGAGGGCCCAGGGGCCACATCGGCCAGGTCCACTTACATTGGGGGGGCGCCACCCGTGGCAGGGTGCTGGACAACAGGTCACACCTCACACTTCCCCTACTACCTGGGGCAGCTGGCAGGGAGACACTGGTGGCAGGATGTCTGGGCAGCAGGCCTAGGAGGGCGCACAAGCACTCATGAGAGCTGCAACCCTCCCTGTGGAAACAACAAATTCACCACCAACGGGCCTGGGTTGTGCCTGGGGCCACTTGCTGTTGCACGGGCCTTCGCTTCCTGCACAGACCTTCCACACTCGTTACTGTGCATCACTGGCAGGAGCAGCAGACATAGCACCATACGTGTTGCAGTGCCCACCTGCCCAAACGCTTTCCTTCTTTGCTATTACCAAGAGCAGCACATCACTTTTCTTTTAGCTCCCCACTGTTTTCACTTCTATTATTAATCACCGCCGGAGTGCCCGGGTCTTGCGGGGGCCAGAGAGTAGTGCAGTTCTCCTCTTTGCGGCGGGGGCCGTTGCACTATACTTAGGGGGGCTCCGCCTCCCCACCTCTGCGGCAAACGCCTCTTGGCAGTCTTCCTCTCAGGGGGAGGGTATCCCGGGGAACACTTAAGGCAGGTGGGCGGCGCCGGCATGGAGTGCACGCACATTTTTTTTTTCAAACGCTCTGGCATGGAGCGTGCTGTTTCCTGGTATCACTACTCTTGTTAACGTTTCACCATCAGGTGGCCCAGGTGTCCTCCTTCGCTCATTCATTTTCCCGCCGCAGGGCAGGGAATGCACTGCTCTCCACCGTCCGGCCATAGATGTTAGCGGCTACAGGGGGAAGAGCAGCTCACCTCCTCACGCGGCAGATGCCGCTTTCCTCAATGTTGCAGCCCACGCCACTCGGTAGTCCCCCTTCTCCAGGGGGGATGGATAACTCACCTCCCTCCCGACGGGGGGCCCCAGCTCCTTGATGTTGTGGCCAACGCCGCATGGCAGTATTCCTCCCCACGGGGAAAAGGGAGGCAGCAGCCACTGCAGCCGGAGGCGTTCCCTTCACCGCTGTGGCTGAGGCCGCGGGGCAATCCCTCCACACTGGAGGGAGGGGCAGCAGCTCTCCTTTCCTCGGCTGCAGCCCCGGCATCTCCTCTACCACCATGACGGTGGGTTGGGGAGGCGCAGACCCACCATTCCTTCATGTGGCAAGACAGCCGCTCAAGATATTCTTGTGGCGGGAGCTGCGGGGCAGTGTTCCTCCTCACGGGTGGGGGGGCTCAGCACTGCCTCCCCCAGCGTTGCAGCCGAGGCTGCTTCCATGGTGGGGGAGGGGCAGCAGCTCACGTGGCCGATGCCGCCTCCATCGACGTGCAGTGTGGGAGGGAGCAGCTTCACTCGGGGCAGCCCTCCACCTTCCTTCGACTGCAGAGGCCGCCTTCATTTTCGTGTGGCCACCACCGCACTTTACACACTGGGGGCACTGGGGGGCCATCTTCCTCGTCGCCATTGTTGGGGGCGCATCCCTGGGTCACCGGAGCGGGCCACCCGATGTCGGGATCACCTGTTGGGGGTCTGTCATTTGCCCCCCAGGCGTGCTCGTGAGCCCCCAAACCAACAGAGCTCACACTCACACGTCCGTCAGGTTCGGGCTCCCCGGTCGCTCTCTCGCTTCCGGGAACGCCCCGTTTATTTAAGCCGCACGCGGCGACGTGCAACGTCACGCCGCCGCGTGCGCAGCCCTTACGGGGCAACGCCACACTCCTCCTTTTTCAGGAGGACACACAATTACGTTATTAGTTAAACACAAATATCACACAACAAACAACTTGCCCATCCTGGACCCAGGCCCCTTTAATGTCAGCCACCCTCACCCCGGACGACTCTCCAACTGTCCCAACACATACTCACTGAGGTAAGCGGGTTTCCCTCGCCCAGTCCTCTGGGGGTACCTCCCGCTCACCTCCGGCACCGGCAGTCCATCAACAGTAGCCTCCCGACTCGGAGAGGCCGGGACACCGAGAGGGGGCCCATCTTCCTCAGGGATCTCGGCGACACCAGGGTCCAGAGGGGGTTCAGTTCTCGAGTCCCCCAGCTTCTTGAAGAAGCTGACATTACGGGTGACAGCCTTTCGCCCATCGGTGGCCATCACCATTGACCCCTTCACGGCGACCACATCCAGGGGCGCTGGTTCATAAGGTAGGGACAACTTCCCGCGAGGATGGCGCTTCCGGATGAGCACCTCATCCCCGGGTTCCAGCCACTGGGGCCGCAGGCCCCGGCGCACGTTCTCTTGGCTGATCCTGGCCAGTCGGTCGGCCTCAACCTGCTGGTCGTTGATAATCCCGGGTTCTCTCTCCTGTACCTCCGGCAGTAGACCCCGGGGGCATCGCCGGAACAGCACTTCCGCCGGGGCGACACCAGTGGAGGCATGTGGGGTGGTGCGATACACTCTCAGGAATTGATACAATGCCCGTTGGAGGGGCTGGCCTTGTCCTTGCGCAATCCGAAATGTCTTGTTTAGTGTTCGCATCAGTCTTTCTGCATCGCTGTTGGCCCGAGGCCACAGCGGGGATATCTTTCGATGTTGAACTCCACAGCTGGCCAGGAACTCTGAGAAGCGTTCGCTTTGAAATGGCGACCCATTGTCCGAGCACAGCGTCAGGGGAAATCCGTGGGTTGCAAAGATCTTTTCCACGCCGACTACCACATGCTCGAATGCCACCGATTCCACAAACTCCACTTCGGGGTACCGGGAGTACTCATCAACTATGGCCAGAAAATGGGTGCCCACGGACGTGGACCCAAAGTCCGCATGCACGACCTCTCAGGGCCTGGTCCCTCGAGGCATTGCTTCGATAGCCGGTTCCCTCTGCACCGGGGAGGCTGCCTGGCACCATACACAGGCTGCCACAAAGTCATCGACCCTTTTCTCCAGCTCCGGGAACCAGACCTTCATCCGCAGCCTCGCCTTCGTCTTGGCAGCACCCTGATGTCCGTGATGGGCCAAAGCGATCACCTCACCCACTTTGGAGTGGGGGACCACTATGCGATCCCCCCGGAGCAGGAGCCCCGACTCCGAGAAAGACAGCTCATCTTTCACCTTCCACAGCTGTTCAAGGGCGGTCTTCGCCTCATGGGTCCGCCCTGCGAGAGCTTCCAAGACGAGCTTCCAGGAACCGCTCTGCATCGACTGCTTCAGTAACTGGAAGCACCCATCCTCGGCCGCCGCAGCCTCCAGCTCCGACAGGGGCAGTGCATTTGGTGTTGCTCCCTCTACCACCATCCGGACATGGTCGTCCGCTTCTTCTGCGCAGGTGTCTCCCGCCACCCCCCCACGCACTCCGGGATGACGGGAAAGGAAGTCCGCTGCATTGTTGGCACCTGGCCGGTATACCAGCGTGACCCCGTACTCAAGCAATGCGAGCATCCATCTCTCAATTCTGGCCGGGGGCTTTGATGACGAGCCCGCCAGAATCGGGAGCAGGGGTTTATGATCAGTCACCACAGTCACCGGGCGCCCCAGCACATGGAGGTGAAAATGTCGGCATCCCCACAAGACCGCCAGGGCCTCCCTCTCGATCTGGGAGTACCGCTGCTCCATTTCCGAGAGCGCCTTGCTGGCGTATGCTACGGGCAGGAGGTTTCCATCCCGATCCACCTGGGTCAGGACCGCACCCAGGCCAAACGGACTGGCGTCAACCACGATCTCCGAGGGTAGCGCCGGGTCGAAGAACGCCATGGTGTCTTCCGTTGTTAGGGCGCTCTTGATGTCCTCGAACGCCGACTGTTCCAGTGTACCCCAGTGCCAGGCAGTCTCTTTCTTGGTAAGAGCTCTGAGCGGCTCAGACCTCGAGGCCAGGTTTTGGATGAACCGACCACAGTAGGTCACCATGTCCAGAAAACTTCTCACTTCCGACACGGATTCCGGGGGCTGTGCAGTCTTTATGTCCTGAACCTTCCGCGGGTCTGGTGACACCCCTCCCTCCTTGAACACGAACCCAAAGAATTCTATTGATGGGCGCAGGAATTCGCACTTGTCCCTATGGAGGGTGAGGCCCAATGACTGTAGTCTCTCGAAGGTCTTGGCCAGGCGCTTCAGGTGGATCACCTCCGTGTTGGCAAACACCAAAATGTCATCACTGATGTTGAGTACCCCTTCAAGATCAGCAAGTGCACCCCGGATAATGTTCTGAAACACTTCGGCAGCCGACGATACCCCAAAGCTCAACCTCTTGTACCTGTAGAGTCCCCGGTGGGTGGTGAATTTAGTAATGTACCGGGACTCCGGATGGAGGACAACTTGATGGTACCCTGCTCTGAGGTCGAGTTTGGAGAAGAATCTGGCCCCCTGTACCTCAGCAATTATGTCATCGATGGTCGGGGTCAGGTGTCGCTCCCTTTTTATGGACTTGTTGGGTAGCCTCATATCCACACAGATGCGAACGGAGTCCGGCTGCTTTGGTTTCCTGGCCACGACAATGGGGGACACCCATGGTGTTGGGCCTTCCACTTTCTCGATGATGTCCAAGGCCACCAGGTTGTCCAGTTCTTTGTCAACTTGCTCCCTCAGATGAAAAGGAACTCTCCGGTGTTTCAGGGCAATTGGTTGTACTGAGTCGTCAATGTGTAGCCGGACTGGATCACCGGTCATTCTCCCAATGCCGTTGAACAGGGCTGCGTACTTGTCCAGTAGATCGTTGATATCTTCCAGGTATACTGAGTACGCAAAACTCACTATCCCGAGTGCCTCCGCAGCCGCACAGCTCAGCAGGGTGTTGTTGCTTATGGGGGTCACATAGAACTGGGCTCTGATCTTCGAGCCTTCATGCTCCACCTTCGCCACGAACGCTCCGTCCAGCGGTATGGGCTTGAGTCCACCGAAGGCGAAGATGCGAGCTCTTGGCACAGCCAGGTTCGGTA
Source organism: Ambystoma mexicanum (assembly GCF_040938575.1). Taxonomy (NCBI): domain Eukaryota; kingdom Metazoa; phylum Chordata; class Amphibia; order Caudata; family Ambystomatidae; genus Ambystoma; species Ambystoma mexicanum. The sequence continues at coordinate 716,367,389 of NC_090924.1, read as the reverse complement.
ATGGGTCAAGAGCGTCATAATGTCCCCTCGCCATAACATTGACCGATGCCCCTGTGTCCACCAGCACGGGAACAGGCGAGCGGTTCACCTCCACCACGCACCTTGGCTGTCTCCTGCTTTTGCCTTTCAGGATCCCCATGCTTGAGACGAAGAAGATGTTTTCCTCCTCCTCTACTTCAGCCTCCTCTGCCTGAGCCTCCTCTTCCGCTTGATCCACCTGGGCCACGTTGGATGGCCGGGTTTGGCGCGGAGTCCAGATTCGGGCAGGACCTCTGGGTACCATGACAGGTAGAGCCGACTTACACACTCTCGAGAAGTGATCCGGCAGTCCACATCGGCCACATGTTCTTCCTGCGGCTGGGCACTCTGTGGGGTGGGGGAGGTCATAGCCACATTTCTGACTCCCCCGATCTTCCTGCCCTGTCTCGGGGGGCTTCACCAGGCCTTCTTGTTCCTCTGCCGCCCCGCCACACAGCGCACACCTCTTCGGCCTTGATCGAGCGTGAACCCGCTTCCATCTTGTTTGCCCGTGCCTCAGCCACTTCGTGACATCGACCCAGTTCTAGTATACGGGGCAGAGTGATTCCCGGCTCTCTGAGGACCTGTCTCCTCAGTTTGCCGGAGGAGCATGCTTGGATCAGCATTGTCCGTATCATGTCCTCCGCGTCCCCCCACGCGCACCCTTGGGAAAGGCGGCGTAGGCGGCCGTAAAACATGTCCAGGGTCTCATCATCCTTCTGCTTGGCCGACAGCATCACGAATCTCTCAAAGTCCACGTTGGCAAGTGGAAGGAAGTGTGCGAGGAGAGCCGCTTTCGCCTCACCATAGGTCTGGTCCACCGGAGTCAGCGACTCGAAGATCTCCTGAACCGCGGCTCCCGCCGAGTACAGCATGGTGGCTACCATGCTGTCATTGTCATCCACTCGAGCAGCCCTGAAGTACATGTCCAGGCGAGCCACCCACCTCTTCCATCGGGGCCCCAGACTGGACGGGGGGCCCGTAGGATCGAATTCTGGTATCGGTTGCAGGGCCGCCTGGGCTCTAGCTTGAGCCATAATGGGGGGCCCTTGTGGAGCGACAGGCTGTGCCCCTAGTGGTGCCTGTGGTGCAGGCCCCTGATTCCCCGGTGGCAGTGGTTGCAGAGCTGCAGGCTGGGCCGCCTGACCTTCGTCCTGAGATTCTTCCCCAGGATCCGCGGTGTCACCGTCCTGGTCGCTGTCGGACATGGGACTGAGCGCACAGGCACCCCACCACCAGACCTGGGGCCGCAACTCAGATTCCCACCATCACCATGCGGAAGGATGCACCCCCGTGCCACACACAGCCTGGTGCAAACACACGAAGAACTTCCAAAACGGCCACCACCTCGTGATGATGAAGAGGATCAAAAAGAGTGTCCTGATGATGAAGGGGGCGAGAAAGTGCCTTGTTGCCACCTGGCAGCAAAGCACTGCCGTATAGAAGTCCCAAAAATTGAGCCAAGTGGATGGACTGGACTAAGCAGGCCCTACCATATTAGTCCTTATCCTGGCTTACACTCGACGTAACAGTCCCAAAATCTGATGAAAACACACAAATTGGGTATGGGCGTGCAGGTCATGCACTCAGCAACCACAAAATCCAAAAATTAGACCTGGATCACCTTCTCAGTCCGAACCGGAGCTCCGAGAAGTTCCGCGGCCTCATATGCAAAATGGCCGCCAGCCGCGTGTGCGGTCCGCAGCCACGGCATGAAACGAAACGTCCATGAACGTTCCGATCGTTTGAAAAAATTCCAGACGCCTTTCACCGCCGGGCCCGGGCATCCGACATCACTCGTCGCCACTGTTGGGGGTCTTTCCTTTGCCCCCCAGGCGTGCCCGTGAGCCCCCAACCCAATAGAGCTCACACTCACACGTCCGTCAGGTTCGGGCTCCCCGGTCGCTCTCTCGCTTCCGGGAACGCCCCGTTTATTTAAGCCGCACGCGGCGACGTGCAACGGCACGCAGCCGCGTGCGCAGCCCTTACGGGGCAACGCCACATCACCCGACATGGCCATCAGGGCTGCAATCACGTGACCTACAGGAGACAGGGAACATCCTGCCTGCCCAGGATCACCGGAGCTCCACAAATGGGCTGGGGGCACCCAGATAGCACCAGCCTCGGCTCTGGGGGCACCCAGGCCGAGGATGGTGAACAGACCATGGTCACATGGCAGGGACAATCGCCGAGAGGATGGTGTTGCCCAGCAGGGGCACTGTCCTAGGGCCAAGCCACGTGGCTAAGCCGACGGCACGCTGCGCAGCACCAGCATGGTTCACCAAAGAAGACGCAGGAGTCAGAGTAGGATCGACTGGCGAGCCAGAAGTGGCTCGTCTCTTTTATTAACATGGTCACATGGTTACCCCATGTGACCATGACACCAAAACCAGAAGGTACCATGTCCCCCGGTAGTGGTGACATGCAACATACACCACAGTTTAGGAAAAACAGCCCTGAAAACTGCATGCTCCAAATTCCAGCGGGAACATCGAGCCCAGAAGAAAAACCCACTAATAAAACGGTTCAACTTGAGAGCACCGAGCCTGTTCGCAAAAGCATTGTTATCAAGTTTCCAAGGACGCCATGTTCGATATTATGCTACCAAAATCTTTTTTTTTTTTGACGTGTGATTCTTTTGTTGAGATTGATAACATTATCACCAGTGCTCTCATTTGGAAAGTAGTTCTGGAAGCTGTGACATGTACCATCAAAGCATCACCATCTTTTCTTACCCTGGTCTGGGACGGGAAATATGAGCCCTCCCTCACCCAAGGCAAGCAGTTAACTCTTCAGGCGGCACTCAGCCTGACATGGGTTGGAGGGCAAAGGACCACGCCTTGCTTATGAAAAAAAGCCCTGCTTATGGTATGGTACGGACATAGTGCCTATTCACAAGTACGGCGCTATGGGTAAAAACAGTGGTAATGCGTCAGCAATTCCATTACTGCTGCATTACCGCACCACTGTTTTACAAGTTTGGTGGTATGGTGGAGGATTTACCACCAGCAACAAACAAAAAACTGGTGGTAAACCCTCTCTCTTACTGCCGAAAGCAGAAAAAATTGGTGGTAATTCCTCAAAAATCCCCATTGTCCTATGCACTCCAGAAATGGGGATTAACACAGCCCCACCACCCCTTGAAATCCCGTTTTAAATCCGCCAGTCCAAGTGATGGTAACGGTAATCAGGTTTGCCGGTAATTCAGCAGATAAACTGCTGAATTACCACCAAACTCATAATGAGGCCCATAGCCTTGAAGTTTCTAACAAAGCTAAATATTTCCTGGGTGAGTCACCTTTTGGTTTATACACCTTTCCGGATGTGTTTCCTCAGTCCTATGACCTGGGAGTGAGGGTACATTTCTAAACTTTATATAGTGGGAGCCGTGGTTAAACAATCAAGGTTAACTCTCATGAGGAGATTGGGCCATCATTAATGCATGGTCAAATAATATCATTGAGAATAAAGGGATAGCATCAGCGTAGCATTATGAAAATAATGTATATCTCTTTGAGGGAAGTCAATTATTCGTGGCCGGTTACAGGTAAGCAGTAGGGTTCAGAACCTTCTTTATGAGCATCTGAAGGGTTTGACACTATGCGCTACACTCAACCACTAAATCAAAGGTCAACAATAGGTCTGGAATCGAAGTTTGATTTTTTTGTAACCGAGGGCTAACTAAGAAATTGTATTAGCTCAATTGGGAGCCAGCTGCCATTGGAAACAAGGAGAGAGACTGTCTGATTTCTAATTGGCTCAGTAAGATACAGACAGTGCCCAATGTCAAGCATGAGACCCAATATTGCAGTTATAACTCTGCTTTGGGTTCCCTTTGGTGTCTTTCCAAAGCAGTATGAGTTTGGGAGCCATACATTGTTGGCACATTTGGGTATTTCTGACCACCAACAGATAATTCTCAGGTCCTCACAAGGTGAAGGATCAGTCGTGATGGTCCTGGTGATGCATCAGCTGCTCCTTTGGAAATACTGGTGATGCTGCAGTGCAGGAAAGGCTATGCACTACTGGCGCGGGCATACAGTGATTTGGTACGGTTCTCTGAAGGCACACCTCCAGTCCTGGTGACGCAATGTTCCGTGGAGACAGTCAGATCAGAGTTGGATCCCTTTAAGTCCTGAAGTTACTTTCCAGTCCCAGAAACATCCTAAACAAGAGAGTTAAGTTCTCTCGGAGGCACATTTCTGATTGATGATGATGAACAGATGAGGCCTTTGATGAGGCCGCATCAGGCAAAAGCCATGGCCTGGGAAAATCAAAAGTACTCAGGCCCTCATGCCGCAGTACTGGGGTGAAACCTTCAATCTCAGAGTGCTCCCATACCAGGTTACAGCATGGGGAAATTACCCCAGCAAAAGTACCACCAGGTTCTAATTTTCGACTTTCTAAAAAGCCCAACTCTTATTCTTTTCCGTGGCGCATCCACGTAGGCAAAAAGCAATCGTGGCAGAAGAGCATGCAATCTTCCTGTGAGAAGCTGTTCTGAACGAACCGCTATCATTTTCATCATCTTACTGAAATACTCAATCAGAGCATCCATCATCGTTTAAGGCTAATAAAGCACCTCAAAACCTTAGTCTTTGTTTCTGCTTTCTCTCCTCCTCACCCCTGCGGAACCCCTGACTGAAACTGCACTGGTTACCTGGCCACCCTCTGATCTCTGGCCCAGTTCCCCTCCCCCGCCAGTTGCACACCGGCAATGGCTCCCTGGCAACCCCCGCACTCGGTGACTGTTTTCTGTATCCCTACAGTACCCTACCAGCACTTGACACCTGATGTCTGCACTTACCCTTGCACTTGCCTCCAATTGGCCGTACTTTTATTTATTGTTTTTATTTATTCTATTTTTCCCATATACTGCACTGTCCACAGCCCCTTGCCCCTTGCATGATCTGAATGACACCTGGCCTAGTAGGATCATTGTCTCTGTCTTCCCTCTGTTCCCCCTCCCTTGCCACGTCGTGCCATGAAACACTTACGTATAGGCACATTATAAATGCCATATCATATCATATCATAATTGGAGAACATTTGAGGAATCCCCACTCTGACCACATATTATTCCCATAGGATGACATAGGTCGGTACACCAGTCCGAAGCAACCTCCTTTGGGAAACCAACCCTTGAAAAGAATCCCAATTAAAGCCCTTGCTACCCCTGAGGCAGTAATGGATCTAAGGGGCAGGGTCAGAGGGTACCTTGTTGTGTGGTTCATTTTCACCTAGAATAAACAGCACCCTAAGATCATAGGGGGGGGACAAGGGAACACATGACGTTGGTAGCTACTCCCTGAAGGGCACCTCTATCACTGGAATTGGCAATAATGATACTTTTAACTTCCAGCTGGCTACTAGAATGGAGGAATCAACTCTCCAACATTTCTTTCTCTCAGAGGGAACCAGCCAACTCCACTTTGTCTACTAACTGTAGCAGGATGCATTTCCGGTTCAGGGGCAGCACCGGCCTCTGATCTGCACCTCTTCGGGACCACGGTCTCACTGTGCCGGATCCTGCCCTCCCAGTAGGTAAAGGGCTTCCTGGGGTTCCCCCGCTAGAATGAGATCAGGAGTGCTTTCACAAACCACCTAGATTAGGATACTCTCTCTGGCAAATCTGACTTATGAAGTCCTTAATATGCAACATCTCTCACAGTTCAGGCAACTCCCATAAGTCAGAAACTGCAGTCTCCTCAAATGCCTCAAAATCCTCTATTGCAAGTGCAGATTGGTCTGCAGATCCAATGGATTACTGTGTAGTGACAGCTCGTGGGGGGCTGCTTCCAGCCCTTCAACTGCTGCAACATATTCCTTGGTAATCACAGTCCTCGGTAATCACAGTCCTCTCCATGTTGTTGAACCGACTGCCAATATGCTCAAACCGATCAGTTAATTTCCTAGCAAGAACTACTTTGAGGCAACATGGTCATTGCCACTGACTTAGACCCTTTCAATTGTGTCACCAATTTGAAGTGTGATTATTGTGATTTTGGATTTCCAAAGGGATCTAGCCTCAAACCGAGTGGGTCCCAGAGGTATCAGACCCATGTTACAAGGATTGCTGCAAGGAATGCTCTACCAAGTCCATGATGGACCCTGTGTGTCTCACTTCAGATGTATGTTGGTCAAAAGACACTGTACAGAGACCCATGAGTATTCACTGAAAGCACATGTAATACTTTCTAGTGATGGCCAAAGGCACCTAGAAAACATGATGACCTTTGAGGAGATGCTGTTGGGCTCCCCCTTATGCTACAATTACATACTGATAGTTTGTAATTCCTAGGTTTCACCTTACATCTGGGGTTCTTTCTTTGCTGTGTTTGTGGGATGTTTTAACCCACTTTTTGCTCTGCTATGCGGCATCACTGTGTTATGATGGTGCCAGAAATCACGAAATGGCCGCGAAACACTTGTGCGCACCATAACCTCTGGAAATTGCGTTTTGCAATACGAAAAGATGGCTGCCCAATCTATCACACATGTTGCCAGTGGTGGAACAGAGATCTCACTCCTGAAATATGTCACTAGGCTCCACAACAAGTGAAAATGGAGTACTGAAGGAAAAAGCAGTGTTTTGCTAAAGAAAGCCCAGAATCTTGCTTTAAATCCCTTTTTCTTTGTTGCTGAAACTGCAGAATGCTGGTACAAAAAACCCTCAAACATCCAGAATTCTTGCTGGGTGCTACAATTCACTGAATCTAAGAAATCAATGTGAACTTGCAAGGTCCTGAAAAGCTGAAAGCATAAAGGGATTTCCACAGCCAAAGTGGCCTGGCTGTGGATGTCAAAATCTCTGTGCAGCAGAGGGCTGCAGGGATGACAGCTGTCAGGAAACTTGCCTGATTAAACTTTAAACATGTACCGTATATTCTGGTGTATAAGACGACTGGGTGTATAAGATGGCCCCCAACTTTCCAGTTAAAATATAGAGTTTGGGATTTACCCGCCCTATAAAAAATGACACCCGGCGTATAAGACGACCCCCGACCTTTCAGAAGATTTTCCTGGGTTAAAAAGTCGTCTTATACACCAGAATATACGGTATATAAACTGAAATCAAATGTCTGGAATCTAAGAGGCCTGATGCTGAGAGTAACCTATGTTGTAATTGTTTTATCTATCTACAATGAGAATTCTAGCTGTTATTTTGAAATCACAAGTTTGTTTTAAGCTATGGAAGAATGCAACAGAAGTAACATTTACATTTAAGCCTGGCTAAAGCTACCAAACTGGAATAACAGCTTCCCTCACATAGGCCTTCTTCCTCTCCAGCAGGAAATCACACCTAAGTGATAATTATAGGGTTTGGAAAGAACCTGGGCTACAGAGGCATGAGGAACAATGAACAGCTGCTCCTAAGGAAATACGTGCGAAGTCGTAAATGGCCTCTGCCAGGAGAAAAGAAAGGGGATGGCTCCTGGGCTCCCAGGGAGAGACCAAAGGGGTGGAGCTAAACAACCATTTGTTGCTTAACAAGGAGAAAGGACACATTCTAAAAAGACTGATAACTTACTATGTAAAATTGTGCAAAATATAGAAACAACAGCATTGTTATTGTAATTTCTGGCTGCACGTTTCAAGAGGCGGCAAAATCGGGTGACATGGTGTGCAAAGAAATGGCAGAAAATGTGATTTTACACAAAATGTATTGCTGTTAGAAGTATGAAACTTTATACACTAATGCCCATGGTTAACGCGCACACTTGTAGAAATTTGCTCATAAATTGGACATTGTGTTCCTGATGAAAAGGGCAAAATTCTGTAAAAAGCAGAGCCAAGATCCCACGTTTACGGGGTTTGGAGGGATAGCTGCTATATAAAATATGTAATCTGTATATGTGATTCTTACAGAGGTTACACGTGTAAATATGTATGGTGCCAAAAGTCGATTTTGTGTTCAAGGGCTCAGGGGTGTATCCTCAGTCTCATAAAATCCCACCATAAAGGTGACACCCTGTTTTTCTCCTTCTATCAAGGCAGAGAGGAGACTCTGACCCAATCGCCTGTCAAAGGGGCGAGCTTAGGATAAACCAGCACACACACCCCTTTATCATAGCATAAAAAGAGACAGCTCACCACTCAAACAGACAGACAGATTCACCCACTATCCTGATACTGGTGGATCACCCTGCTGCAGAACTCTCAATCTTCCTTGCTCCAGACTCCAGAAACTTGGAAAAGCAGAAACCCAATGCATAGCTGAACCATTTTCAGCTAGGCCTCAAATTCCAGAACCTGAACCTCACAAACCTAAGCGGAAGCATCAAAATACAGCCGGGCTGTGCTGTACTGCTAACCTGCTAAAAGAATTATCATCAGAACCAAGAAGGGCAGATCCAATCCAGTCCTGTGCCATGCTGTGACCAGAGACATTGCAGATCCAGTCCAGTCCTGTGCCGTGCTGTGACCAGAGGACCTTGCTGATTGCAAATCCAATTCCTAGAACCAGATCCAATTCCCTGACCAGAATCTTGACGGACCAGAATCCTGACGGTTCCGTTTAAAAACATATCTAGTGAGTATCTATAGAAAGAACTGTGTCACTAGCATATGTACCTTGCCTAGTCAATCCCATCCTATCTTGTATTCAGAACTGTATTGTTAGGAGTATTTTTGAATTGTATGAACTCTCTATCCTACCCCCCCTATCTTCCTCCTGTACTAGTATTGCTAAAACTATCTTTGCGCTGATCTTTTCTCATCTGAAAAAGGCGAGTCCCGGGCAGGCAGTCATTCTGATCAAGTGGCTGTGTTCTTGGGGGGTATTCGTTTTGTTCATAGTCATCCTCTAGTGTTAGAAATTCAATTTTTCATTTTAAAAGCGCATTCCCGTTTTCCATTCATGCGCCTATCTTGAAAAAATGACCTGCACTAAAACGGCCATAACTTCGTCCATTTTTGTGCTAGAAACAACATTTTAACTTCTGCTTGTAGCTAACATCCACAGCTTTACATCACATCTAAAACCACATCCCAAATCCATACAGTTTACCCGTTATCGCGATTATCGTGCAGTGAAAAGTTTGCAGCGAATTTCGTTTTTGGGAAATTCTGACACGTGTAAAACAGCTTTTGATTGCTCCCGACTTGAATTTTAGGATTTCAAATTGTTTCTTGGTATAGAATCATTGCTTGTGTTTGTGTGCAACCATCCAAAGTGGCTCCCATAAGAACTGATAGCAATTTCAGCAATTTTGACCATAGTAGTGTTTTTGCCCAATCCATTCTCAAGATAACTTTAAAAGCCTTTCAGACAGCTTGACAGTCAATTCGGTTTTCTCTTGTGTTTGCTGGGGGAAATTGGGATTGTTAGTTTGTTTGAATTCTACCATTCCTGAATACCTGCTCTCTCCTCCTACCTCTTTACATTGCCTATTGGGGGATTGAGGGGTGTGCAGGGGGAACCTTTAATCGCACTGCTATCTGATCTGCACACACACACAAAAGTATTATTTCTGTGCTGAATTGTTTTGCTCATTATTACTCCTTGCGTATTAAAGAGATTATTCACTGTTACATCACCCCATTGGTGATTATTGTGTACCCATAAAAACATAGTGTGATTAAATTGTAAATACATAAATAAATATTTTAACTTTGCAAACCATCCTGATTCCTGGTTCAGTGTGACCGGAGGGGTTCCAGGAGAGGGGCGTGATATGAGTGGTATATTGTTCAGAATAAAGAACGTTTAGACAAAAATAAATATGGATTTCAGTTGTGCATTACACGCTAGCCGTTGACTTGGGTGTGTGCCGGATTGAAATCACTTACATGTTTGAGCTAGAACCCTTACACGCTTAGGTTGCCTATGATCTTTACATCCGCTAGCACATGGAATGTGTGGACTCTCTTGGAGGTCTCGCCTTTGGGTATTCCCAACCTCTGTTTTGAGGCCTAGATTTGGGTAGTTTATGGTGGTCTGCTGTCTCTGGGTGTCCTCCTGATTCTGAGCAGTCCACTACCCTTTCTGGATCACCTGGGCAGTTCATTTATTTATTTATTTATTTATTTATTTATTTATGTATTAATGTTTGCATTTCTTACAGCGCACAAAACATTTCAGTATCTCGGCGCTAGTTACATTAGGGTACAAAGTTACATGTTACATTAGGAACAAGGGAGGAAGAGGGTGGGGCAAAGAAATGGGGGGATGCAATAGTCTTAGGAGGAATACAGTTAGTTGAACAGCCACGTCTTTAAGTTTCTGCGGAAGGTCCAGTAGGCCTGTCCTTTTCTGAGTGCTAGTAGAAGATTGTTCCAAAGTGTGGCCGCCATGACTGGGAAGCTCTTGCCCCGTACTGGGAGGCGGTTGAAGTTGGGGGGTCATCAGGAGGTGAGAGTTTGACAATCTCAGAGGACTGGCAGGGGCGTATTTCACTACGCATCGTGTGAGTTAATTCAGGAAAGTGTTGGAGAGACATTTGTGGACCAGGGACAATTTGGGTCTCATTACAAGTTTGGCGGTAGCCTTGGCGGTAAAACAGGCAGGCTGCCACCAAACTTGCAATATTTTCCGACACCCGCGAATCGGCAATTACCGGGTCATTATGACCCATCTGGACCCGGTAATTGCCCATTCGCGGACGCCGGAAAAAAGATGCGCCCATTCTCATTCGGCCCATAGAGCTGAATGGGAATGCAGAGGTCGGATGCACCGGCACCGTTAATGACAGTGCCGGTGCATCCAACATCCTGTGCTTGCGGGTGCCTTTCTGCCTGCCAGGTCCGAAAAGGCACCCGTGAGCACAACTCGTAGTTTTCCGGTACAGGAACTACGGTACCAGTGAGTTTACCGGTAATGTAGTTCCCGGACCAGCAAACTTATAATGAGGCCCAATGTTTTGAATTTAATCCTTTCCCGGATGGGCATCCAGTGTGCAGCTCTCCTGGCTTCTGAGATATGGCCAGATTTGTAGAAGCCAATGGCCGCTCGGAGTGCATTATTCTGGATTGTCTGGAGGTTGTTGGGGTTGCGTTCAGAGGTGCCAGTAAATAAGGCATTACAATAGTCGAGCTAGGCTCCAGTGACAGCTCTTGCTATTGGTAGGCTGTTGGGAGTGGAGAGGAAGGGCCTGCTGGAATGAAGCAGTTTGGCTGTGTAAGCTGCCGCTGAAGCGATTGAGTTGACTTGATGTGAGACATTGAGGTTGGCATCCAGATAGACACCAAGAGGTTTGGCAGTGGTAGAGGTGGTGATGCGGTTACCATTGATGATTAATTCCTTTTATGCTGGATCAATGTTGCGAAGTGTGGGGATTGAGCCAACAATGTGGATTTCAGTTTTAACATTGTTGAGACAGAGTAGGTAAGAAGCCATCTAATTTTGAATGACCTCGTAAGCAGCGTTTATGGTTGCTGAGTCCTCTGTGTATGATCCAGAGAGGGGGATACGGAGCTGCGTGTCGTCAGCTTAGTTTGTGTATGAAATGCCTAGTAGGTGAAGGTGATCGAAGAGGGTTTTTGTGTAAATGTTGTAAAGGGCGGGGGAGAGGCAGGAGCCCTGGGCACTCCGCAAGTGACAGGAGTAGGTTCCGCAGAGAAGTCGTTGATGAAGATACACAAGTATCTGTCAGGTAGGAAGGACCTCACCCAATTGGAGGTTGCCAGCGAGAAGTTTGCTTTTGAGGAAAGTTGAGAGCAGAGGATTTGGTGGTCTACCAAATCAAATGCTGCAGACAGGTCTTGCATCATCAGGAGGACAGGTTTGCCAGTGTCTGTGATTGCATCGATTTGCAGTTTCAAATATAGTAGGGCGGTTTCGGTTCCGTGTTTGGGGTGAAATCCTGATTGGCGCATGCCCAGGACATTGTTTTCCTAAAGATACTGTTGGACCTGGATGTAGGCAACACAATCCAGGATCTTTAGGAGGTAGGAAACCGGTAGTTTGTCAGGATGGAAGGGTCAAGGGAGGCTTTCTTAAGGAGCGGTAGGATCCATGAAGTTGGCACTGAGTTGATGGAGAAGGATGCACTGGTGATGGCTGTGAAGAGGGGTATGAGTGTCTCTGCAGAGTCTTTGATAATTGGAGCTGGGCAGGGGTCGCCTTTGCAGCGTGACGGTTTGAGACTCTTGACAATCATGGTGACGTCCATGTCTGAGACAGGTTGGAAGCTGAATGGGGTGCTGGTGTGGGTCAGTAAGGGGCTGGGTGCTGTAGGCAGTGGTGGTTTGGTGAGCAAAGGAAGTTGTTGGCAATGATTTTCCCTTTGAGGGAATTGACCTTTGTAGTTAGGGCGTCTTGGATTCTTTCCCATCAGGTGTTATCAACTGTCAGGTCTGACTGGGTGGGGGGGGGGTAGTTCCCAGAGAATTGTGAAATGTTCCTGGCAGTTGGATTAGGCATTACTAATTCAGGAATTGTAGCTATTGGCAGCGTGGATTTTCCTTTTGTAGTTTTTGGAAAGGGAGGAGAAGAGGGCTTTGGAGGCGGGGGGGGTGGCGTTCTTTAATCCAAGCTAGCTCGACTGCACACTCTTTGGTGCAGATTTCAAGGAGTGGTGGAGTGAACCAGGCATTTTCTTTTAGTGGGGGTTTGCCTTTCATGAGTTTGAGAGAGGCAAGCATGTTGACTGCCTGTGCAATATATTGCTTGTAGAGGTCACCCAGTGCTGCTGTGTCTGTTACTGAAGGTGTGGGGTGCGCCAGGGTCGCAAGTAGTGGTGCAAGGTTTGTTGGGTTGAGTTTTTCTGTGCACCGGGCCATGCATTCAGGTTTGGCAGGGTGAGCTAGTCTGGGGCGCTCTGAGTGGGGGATTTTGAAGGCAATAATGTGATTGTCCGACCATGGGCAGGGGGAGGTGACAGGGGTGGGGATGTTACAATTGAGGTCACTTAACCAGTCTAGGGTGTCGCCTTGGTCATGGGTGGGCTCGAGAGAGCATTGTGAGAAGCCGGCATGGTTAAGTGTCATAGCTACGCTGGTGGCCAATGAGTCAGCTGGGTCGTTGAGGCTTAGGTTGATGTCCACAAGGATTATGACTTTGGATTTGGGTTTGATGGAGGTGAAGATAATTTGCATTAAGTTTTCTTCAAAGGTGAGGCTGAGGCCAGGTGGACGGTAGATAAGGAGGACTGTGATGGAGTTGGTAGGCGACATGGAGATCTTGGTGAGTAGGGATTCACAATTTAGGATGACACTAGTCTGCGTGACTCTGATGGTGAGGATGTTTCTAAAGATGAAGTCAAGGCCACCTCCTATTTTAGAGGATCTGTCACATCTTATGAGCATACAAAAAGTGCTCTCACATGATGAGGTTCTGAAGCCCATCATTAGTATCCACTGTATCCCATCAAACCAACCTTTCCCAATATGCTGTTGCTTTATTGTGGTAATCAAGAACACTTCTCACACACTAAGTTAGAGCATTGGGTAAGCTAGCTAGGGCTGGTGGGAGTTGTAGTCCAAAAATCTAGAGAGTCAAAGGTTGCAGACCCCTGGTTTAAAGCCAAGAGATAGGGAGAGAGAGAGAGAGAGAGAGAGAGAGAGGGAGAGAGAGAGAGAGAGAGAGAGACAGAGAGAGAGAAAACGAGAGTGAGAGCTGTGCTTGCTTGTATATATTACGGTACTTACAGTGCAAGATGCTTGTAGATTTTTGAGAACAATCTATAATACAAAGCTTTTCATGGGGATGCATAACGATATTGCCAAGTGTGATTGGAATGCTCATGCCCTGTTTCAGGTCAATCATGGTCCCTTCCTGCCATTCTGTGAATGTCTTTTTAGTTCTAAAAAAGAAATGAGCATTCATCTTAACGGTGACCAAATGTACTGACATACACGTTTGATTTCAATCAAGTGATATACCATGGGTGAGTGATGTCATGTAGTTGGTGTCCTCTTTAGGTGTATCCACAATAGGACAAATAAATAAATAAATGTGCCAAAGCCGGGATGACTACATGCTGCATGTCATATAAATATAGTACATTATCCTACAGTAGAGAACCCTCATGTCTCGGACAAGTAGTGGGTGTGCTACATTTCATCGAAAACCTCCAGCATGTGTGGAAAGTTCACAGTGCCTTGTTTCAGCTTGTGTGCCACCTATCTCACTTGAATGTAGAGACGAGCGTAAAATGACTTGCAGTGCGAAATCCCTGGAAATATAAAAGAATGCCCAGCAGAATCTCAAAGTATAGGTATACAAATATTTCCATGACGGGTTCGGACTCCTGTGAAAAATATCTCAAGGCATGATACCCCATCCTATGTGCAATGACTAACAATCCATTTCATAGCATTATGCATTCGCATTACCTGTATTCAAATATCACCACATCTGTGTTTTATGATGGTTTGGGTCATGCAGTTCTGTCTTTTGAAAGTAACAACAGTGACACACCTTACAGTTTTTTTTATGCTTCAATAACCAACTGAAAACCTGGCACCTCTTAAATTGAAAGAAAATTAACAAAAAGAACTGAAATTCCTGGTATTCACAAGAACTTTTTTTTAACATAATCAGTCTGTTAGACATCTTGAAAAACAGTTTAAAAGAGATCCCTCTGTAAGTCATCGTACTCTATTATGTGCAGTTAGACTTAATTGTATGAAAATGATTGCTGCGGCCAAAGGCAATTTTGATACGTCAGCTGTTTCTAATGCTTCCCCAAATACTCAAGATATCTTGTATGTTTTAATGATAGCCCTTGCACACAAAAAGAAAGGCAAGGTTAGGCCTCTAATTTGAAATGCATGGTTCCCATGGTAAGGCATACTGGAAAATCTACAGGCTAAAACCTTAACACACCGAAAGGACCTAGTGAATGCAAAACGCATGTCTTGCTCAAAATGACACAAGATGCAGCGTATCATGGAAAACATGTGTCTTGCTGAAAGTTGACACAAAGAAGTACGTGAAGATGGAAAAGGCACATTGTTGGCTCGGAGACAAAAAGTGTAATTTGTTATTGAAACTGCCACACATCAAAATGCTGTGTATCCTGAAAATTAAGCAACACAGTGAACATCATAACATGAAAAATGTCCATTGTGAAGGACAAAATGAAAAGCAGCCTTTCACTTTCGGTTTTCCACCTTAAGAAATAAAATCCTGCACAGGGAAATGCATGCAATCCTTGAAAATGCTATTTTGTTTTCAGATGCACCATGAAAATCTCTTATGAGTCCAAGAAGAATATGCATTTATTTTGGGTTGCTGGCAGATCTCCCTTGTACATTCCTCCATTACCAGATTTGCTTGGCTCTGTTGCCCCTCTGAAAGGGCATTTCATTGAAGCCTAGCAGAAAAATGCAGCCCTTGGTAACAGGAATGTGACCATCTGGGTAGAGAGATACAATCTCTGCTGTATACATGAGCTCAGATATGACTCAACTAGAGTGATTGATCATTTTATTGCAGGCTGGACCAACATTCAGCCCAGAGACACAGATGCTCTATAGCACGTGGTTTTAAGGCAATGGAAGAAATTAACCGGAGAAAACCTATGCATAATATATGGCTATTGACTTTTATAAATGTCCTTTTATTTAATAACATTTAGACTGTGATAATAACAGGCTTGTGGCAGATCTCATTCTAAAGCTAATCTGTTGTCAAGGCAATGGTAATGTGCCATTCATTGCAGTGTGATTTGGAGTTTATTAGTTACATGAAAAAAGGTGTTTCTAGCTGCCCCAGAAATGTTAGCAATCTGGAAGTTGGTGAGCTAATGGCTTGTTAAGTCAGATATTTGATTGTGGTGTTTCATATTCCCAACAATGTTAGTTTTCACAATAAGGGCAAAAAACCAAACCATGCCCATGCAATAACATCCAAACATTAATATTGATATATATTTGCATTTATCAGTCAATTATTACATTTTGCCATGTAGGGACTTTTTGAGTGAAAGAGTTGTCATGTAAATAATTGTAAATGATAGAGGATGTGTACCTCTCCACTTCACTTTAATCATAGAACTCCAAGGGCCTATCGGCAGAGAGGGGTTGGCTCTTGGAGGGAAGGCGAGAGGATAACCTACAATGAAAAATTTAGCACTAATAAACTGGCACCTTCTAATTGTAATAATTGGAGGTATGGCCTATACATTAAAAAGCACTTGCTCTATGGAGAAGACAGACAGACAAAGACACAGAAGAATCCTGCCTAAAACCATCTTGGAGGGAGAGCTGCTAAACATCTTGAAGGAGAATTGCCCCTAATCCACCAGGGGTATCCTGAGACAACTGCCTGCTCTTGCTTGAGTGGAGAGGCCTAATGTTAAAGGAGCATTAATTTTGCATGGGAGAGAGAAACTGGCAAAGCCAACAGCTGACTGGGCCCGTATTCTTAAGGAGAACCAAATGATGGATGGATACTGGGACTATGTTTGAGAGCAGCCTGTGACCAGACATGTGCTGCTCCCCCAGAGGGGCCTGACTGTCTTTCCTCAGTACCCCAAAACAGAGGTCAGATGTAAGTAGAATTGGTCCATTTGAAACCAAAGTGTGTGGGGTATTTGCCTGCCTTACTATACCTTCCCATCACAGTGGGTGGGGGGCAAATTGTGTAGACCCTTAGCATATTTGACTGAATCTTAATTTAATTAACTCCCAAATAGATTGACGGAGAGGGCGAGCTTGGAGGAGTTTGAAACTTCCAACCTCTTTCCTAGCAGAGATTACATTATAGTCATGTAAAGTAATTGGGTGCCTTTACTTTTCCTGTCTACTCCGGATTTCTCAAATGAACAGGGGTGTCCTTGCCACAAACCAAAATGTATAAATGTCACCATTCCCAAGCTTTGCCTTTAAAACAGAAATGTGTTTTTTTCAAAATGAAATTCCCAATTCATACTGCTTCCCAAAACCCTGCCTTTCAACAGAAGGGGCCTCATTACACGGTAGGCGCTAAAAAAAGTGATTTACCGTCATGGCGCCATTAGCGTGTCCGCCATCGTAGGAGACCGCTAATAGCGTCACATTACGAGTTAGCGGACACGCGCATAGGGCCATGACGGTAAATGACCCCACCGCCATGGCGGAAAAGCACCTTACCGGCTCCGACCAAAGTGCTGATAGCACCTCCGCCCTCATGCTGCACGCTATTAGCGGCCACCGCTGTTAGCGGTCACTGCTATTAGCGGTCACTGCTATTAGCGGTCACCGTAAAACACCGGAACCGGAAATAGCGTCATCGCACCGGAACGGGAAAGAGCCCGGCGGCCATCTTTAAAAACACAATCCATTGCCATCCCCTGCACTCAGGACCTGCAGCAACACCACGACTGGCAAAACCACATCCCAGAAGAACAAACAATGCCCAAGGCCCTAAAGAAAGCCGATGCGCGCCAGCGCAAAGAACGCTTCTCAAATGAGGAATTGAAAATGCTGGCAGACACCCTGGCTGCAAATGCAGATGTAGTGTTCGCTAGCGACATGCGGCGCCCGGCACTCCTGAGAAAAAAGGAAATCTGGGCTGAGGTGGCGCAGAAAGTCAGTGCGGTGGGCTCCACCCCCCGCACCGTAAAGGACGTGCGCAAGCGGTGGGATGATCTGCGCCTCCGTGTACGCAGCATTTTATCGGCCAACAGGAATCTGGCCATGGGCACAGGAGGCGGAGGTGGATCCCCGATGAAGATGCAGGAGTGGGAGGAGACATGTGCCAGCACCATTGGCATAGAATCCATCGAGGGAGTGGGCCAAATGGAGTGTGGTGTGGCAACAACGTCAGACGGAGGTGAGTGACCACGCAAGACACAGCAATGCCAAGCATGAGTCCCTCCCCTAAATGTGAATTGGGAATCAGCTAATGGATGGGGTCATCACACACACATGTACACAACCCTGCATATATGCCCTGCACATCCCCACACAACCACATGCATGCAGCACCTCACACACGTGTCACCCTGACACATGTCCGGATGACCCACCCATCTGGCCAACAACCTGCAGGCCCAAAGTAGATGTCCAAATCCAAAGAACTGCAGCAACAACAACATATGCATGATGCACGTTGACCCATCACTGATGTTATCCCTGTTTTGCTCCCCCACAGGGTCACAATCTGACAGTGAGGAGCTGGACGCTGCAACGCAGGCCCCACCACCCAAAAAGCAGGCCAAGGGAAAGGATGCAGGCACCAGGCCCAGTACATCGAGGGGCACTGGGATATCTGGAGTGGCCCAGCGTACAAAAGCCACCCATGCAACGACCACACCAAGGGTCGAAATGCCATCCGACACTGTGGCAGCACCCCCACCACCCACCCCCACCACTCAGGAGCCAGTGCCAGAAGGCACGCCGTCCGCAGCCAATAGCTCCGTTGGGGAAGCAGCAGCCACGGCACCTATGAGTGATGTGGACGACCCATGTCCGACACCGGAAGGGCAGCGTACACCCAGCCCCCAGCTGTCCCCACTCCACAGCCCATGCAACACATCCAATGGCAACATCCATGAGGTGCATGCCGGAGATGCAATGGATGGGTCATTCAGTCCCGTGGCGAGCTCACCTGATGTCGGCCACATGCAGCAAGCTGCGCCGAGGAGTAACAGGGGCAGGGCCGCAGACGACACCATGAGCCTGATACGCCAGCGCCAGGAGGAGCTCAATGCCCTGGTTGCCCGGCAAGTGAGCGAGGCTGCCTCGACCAGGGAGGAGATCCGGGGGTTGTCAAGGGACATGAAAGCTGCCATGGACAGCAACACGACGCGCCTATGTGAGGAGATGGCCGCTGTGAGGCAGGTCCTAACGCGCATTGCTGAGGCGATGGAGAGCATGCGTCACTCACAGGGAGCAGATCAACCAGCCACGCCCTCGTCTACTAGCTCCGACCAGACAACCATCCTGCGCAGGTCCAGCCGGTCCTTGCGGCGGTCAGACTCACAACCCCCCAATGGTGGTAGTGGAGGAGGGAAGTAGGGCCAGCCTGTCCCTGTTGACACTTGGGAACTAATGCAGCACTGATGTGCACACCATGTTCGGTGGAGTTGTGGGGGAAGGGGGGTGAGGGTGTTTGGGGGAGTTGTGGGGGGAGGGGGGTGAGGGTGTTTGGGGGAGTTGTGGGGGGAGGGGGGTGAGGGTGTTTTGGGTGGAGGGTACATGCACGTTTGAATGTCATAATGCTCAATACAGACGTAATGGCATGGTTAATCACATGACTCGACATTGATAATTGTGTATGTGTGTTTTATTGTTGAAGGGTGCACTGTGATTATGTCCTCCATACACCCCGTGCCCTGAGCTGAACACCAATTTCACCCTCCTAATCCATGTGCATCAGAATCAATGGTCTATCAGGTGCTGCCGCACAGCACGTCCCTCATGGGCATCGACACCTGCATGACCTGCAGCCCCCTCTCCTCCATCCTCATCCCCGTCATCATCCTCAGACGGTGGTCGCAGTTCTATGTCAGGGGGCATTGGCACATTCCGTCTGATACACATATTGTGAAGCATGACACATGCCATGGTGATCTTGGCCACCTTCTCATGCCCGTACAGGAGTGCCCCGCCCGACCTGCTGAGGCACCGGAAGCGTTCCTTCAATAGGCCGAATGTCTGCTCGATCACCACGCGGGTACGGGTGTGCCTCACCACAATGGCTACAGGGGATCCATTTGTATGCACTCATGTGCGCGGACCATTTCTGATGTAGTTCAGCGTACATTTCAGTTGTGATTTTGATATGCATGTTGCTGATTTGTGTAATGGGGGAATGGTGTGTTGTGCGGTGTGCATGTTGTTTGGAATGGCCTGTTTGGCGTAATGGATTGATATGTTTGCCGTGGCACTCACTTCCGGCATGTGGTTTTGTCTCTGGTCCATTGTGGGCTGCCTCACTGTACAGTGATGCAAATATGTATGTCCATTCTTCTCATGACACAAGTTCACGCACAGTTGGAGTATGCATCTCCCCCCCCCCCATTCACGGCCAGTTGGAGTATGCATCTCCCCCCCCCACTCACAATCCACATCACACTGACATGTGGTCAGCCTGCTACTCACCAAGTAGCCACGAACGTTGTCCAGCATGTCGCTCCATGTATCGTGGTATTGTCGAGTTCCGCAGGACCATTGCATCATGGGTTGAACCGGGATATCGGGCACAGCAATGTGTGATGATCTTATTGGAGTCACATACCATTTGGACGTTGATGGAGTGGTATTGCTTTCTGTTACGGTACACTACCTCATTGGCATGTGGGACCAGCAGTTCTACATGGGTACAGTCGATGGCCCCGATGCAACTTGGGATGCCTGCCAGTGAATGGAAGCCAACTTTGGTGTTGGAGATCTCCTGGGCAGTCCGTGGCATGTATATGTGTTGACTTGTGTGCTGCAGGAGGGCATCGAGCACCTGGTTCAGTGTGCGTGAGAATACTGGTTGTGATATGCCATGCATCTGACCTACCGTATGCTGGTAGGTGCCTGTGGCCAAGAAGTGGAGCACTGTTACTACCTTCAGTAGAGGGGGGATGGCAGTACGGATGTCAATGAGACTCACAATGTCGTTGTATATCATGTCTACTATGGTGGTGATGGTATCCCAGTCCAGACGGTACAGGGTGTGTATCTGCTCAGGGGTTAGGTTGACTGGACTGGCTCTGATCCTGGGAATTGGTGGCTGCCTCTGTGGTATCACTAGGTGCACTGGTGGTGCTTGCTGCGCCTGTCTTGCCCTCCTCCTCCTCCTCCTGCGTCTCCTCTGTGCTGCCTGTTGTTGTAGCTGCTGCACAGCAATCATGTCCTCTAGCCCATGTAATGCTGCTAGTATTGCATCCATCTTGGTGTGGGAATGGGTGTGGGGAGGGGTGTGGTGTGCTCTTTTGTGCTGCCAGTCTCCATTGCCTCCACCTGTGCTGATTTTGTCCACCTGTGGCAGGTTGGAACTCTGCTGTGCTCTTTTAACGTGTGGTTCGCGATGCCGGTATTAGCGCCTTGCCGGTAAGGGTTCTTTGGGTCTAGTACATGCCGGTATTGCCATGTACGCATGGCTCGTGATGCCGTGATATTAGCGCTATGCCGCTATTTCCGGTCTGAGGGGCCGCGCGCTCACGGACTTGCCGCTAATAGTGCCACCGTACTTTGCGGTGCCGCTAATAGCGGTATGTCCGGGTCGTGATTGGGGAGGGGATTTACCGATATCGGTAATCCCTTACCGGTAACGGTATGTCCCTACCGCCTACCGTGTAATGAGGCCCAAGGTGTTTTTGTGCCAAAACGAAATTCCCAATTGTCACAACTCTTTGAATATTGTACATAAACAAAGGGGTGCCCTTGGCCCAATCGAAATTCCTAAACTGTCCCCACTCCCTAGACCTGACCTTTAAACAGAGGGGTGCTGAATATAACTGGTGCCTGTGTTTTTGGTGTTTGGGGAGAAATACTTCACAAAAGTGAAACCCAGTACAATTCTCTATTGCAAAATATACACTCTTTCCGGAGAGTGAGAAAGTTTCTTTTGGGTTGAAGAAAGAAAGATTCTATAAATTAAACATATCTTCACAGTCTGTGGGATTGAAAACTCCTTGCATGTCCCAGTATGCAGGCAAACCCCATGCATCCAACACTGCCTGTGTAACTTGTTTTAAAATCGAAACTGTGCTTTATTTTAATATACGTTGTATCAATCAATATTTGCATGTTTATTATGAAAAGGAAGCTGCATGTCGTGTTGAAGCTTTGTTTTGTGACGCAGAGAAGGTGACGTGTGTAACCATTGAAGGAAATTAAATGAGCATACACTTTAAATACATATGTTCTCTCTCTATTCTCCGGCTTGGTTCTTAGTTCATTGTTTTCACTGGGGGAGGTATCTAGATGGCTCTATATGAGTCATAGATAGGGCTTATTGAATACAAACAAATTCATTATCGATTGTGAGACATCTTAATTGGGGGGGACTCCCTATGTTGAACATGGTTTCCCAATATATTGTTACAACCGTTAAGACAATTCATCACTGTTTCAATCTACTATTGGGTCCTGTGTACTTTACTCCAAATGTGACACAATTAATTTCTTTTTGTTGAGAACATTGAGACCACTCAAAATGAGCGTTCTAAGAACATTTTCTCTCCCACATGTCCCTTGTTTACCCTTCGCCCCATATACCTCTGTTTGGTTTTGTTTCCAAGCACCACCTGTGGATGAGTTGCGTTCTGCTATTACCTTACTTAAGCCCACCTTGTTTGCTGATGATTTCATTCCAGATCAGTTTTTCAAAGATCTGCTCCTTGCTGCTCTTTCTCATTTGAGTTGTCTGATCAATCCTTCCTTAATAAAAGCTATGATTCTGTTCTATCTTAAGACCAGACTCATTTTTCCACTCATGAAAAAACATCCCTGCACACTGATGTACTAAATAATTACCATCACATTACTAGTCTCCCATTCTTAGGTGAGATTCTAGAAAAGGTAGTTGGAATCCAACTAGAGAATCATATCGAGACTCATCAGCTTCTATGTTCTGATCAATCTGGATTACGTGTGTTTCAGAGTACTGATCCCGGCACACTTGCGACACTAGACGATATTCTGTTTATCAAGGACAAAGCTGAAGCTTGTATCTTGGTGTTGCTCGATCTGTCTGCAGCTTTTGACATGGTTCCTCATTCTGCACTACTTCAAGTCTATGTGCTCGAATGCGACCTTGATGGAACAGTGTTAACTTGCTTTATCTCCTATTTGTGCACTCGCCAACGAACAGTTCAGGTCAAATATATTCGCTTTTCATATGTGCTTGTTTCCTGTGCTGTTCACCGTGCTCCAATAATGTCACCTCTGTTGTTCCATCTCTATGTGAAGCCCCTGGGTGACATTGTGCAGATGTTTTGGGTCGAAGTTTATTTGCATGCCGACAACACTCAGCTTTATCTTGGAATTTCATCGGCTGCAGACCATACAAATCTATCTGCTTCCCTCTCTGAGAGAGAAAATTGAATGGCTTCTGTGAATGTTAAATATAATAAACTAGACACTGAATCTCTACTGTTTGTTCCCACTGGCAAAGAACAACTTGTTGCTCATTAGCTTCTTGAAATGTGAAAAGATGGGATTACTCCATCTGTGATGCCTGCAGCTAAGTGACTTGGACTTTGGTTAGACATGAACCGTTCTTTAAATATACAGATAGAGAAATTAGCACAGATTGTCAATTTCCAACTTTCCCCTTTATGGAAAATCAAAGATTTAATCTCAGCTGAACTTGTTCGTTTGGTGGCACAAACACTGACACTTTCTCTCATTGGCAGGGTTAATGTTATTTAAATGTGTGCATCCAGCTGTGTTTCGGGGGCCTTAAATCCTCCTTGCATGCAATTGAAAGTTGACCCCATCACTCCGATTCTCGCTGATCTTGACAGTCCACCTTTGGAAGCCTGGATCATCACCTGCCATGATTGGCGGAAAAACGTCAAGTAGCAGGGGTTCTAGACTACCACGCAGCAAAGACAGTCTACACCTAAACATTCCCAAGACACATAGATCTCAAATGAACAAAAATGTTTTTTCCGTGGCCTTACACAAATACTGGAATTCTTTCCCAACAACCCTGCGCCTACCAACTTCTTTTTCCCATTTCCATAAGATCTTAACATTTTCGTGATTCCCAAATGTAAAAATATAAAAAATAAAAAAATGCCTTTTTGTTCTTTGGGTTTGTAGTTAGTTTAACTGTTTTGTTCTGCGCTCTGATGCCTTGCAGTTAGGTTTGCACAATATAAAATATTTAACAAAATAAAAAGTGAATAACTCCAATTTATCCCTAGTCCCCTTATTGTTATAGTGGTTATTAGTTGATGATGATGTCATTAATAAGGTCAGAGTAGCCACGTCATTGGCTCTTCTTGCAATACCTATTGTGTGGCCCCGCTGTTGTCGCAGGGACATGATGAAAAACATGCTTCATTATGTTTTGGTCGTGCTCCCATGCAAGTCAAGGATTCCCTCGTGCCGCAGCCCATGTTTGAATGAATAAAACACGCACAGAGACATTACAATCAGGCCTTGAGATTGTGCCCTGAGCGTGCACCGGAACCATGCCAGGGTTACGCCACAGAAGGCATTGAGCAAAGGGAAGGTCCTAAATGACCATGGGTGTATGGGCATGAACGCAGTGCAGCAAGGGATGCATTTCACAGTGTTAGCTCAGGCGTGCACCTGCATAGTGTAACACGGCGCTCTGGGTGCTGCGTTGCTGAGCCGAGTGTGCTCCTGGTGGAACCTTGATGCACTGCACGATGCACACAATGTGCCCCTCATTAATCCATACCCGGGGACATGGAATACAGCTGCAGATCGACCCATCGATCAAGGCTGAGCCCTATAAAGCAGCAGCTGCCTGTGGGACCAGGCATCTTTGACTCCGCGCTTCCACGCGATATCATTTACTTTGATTCTCAGAGAATCTGTTAGTTCCAGTCTGCCTTGCAGAATCATTGTAAAAGAAAAGATCCCCATGGGTTACATAACTAACTTGCATGTTTGCTTTCACCCTTCTCTGGTGCGGGCCCACCCACGAATAAATAGACCTTTCCAAGGCACATCTCGGCCGGACGAAGATATTGTTCCCCCTCCTTTCTCAGGGACTTCATCCCTGTTCCAAAAGAGACATAACATAATAGCCTGTTCTTGTAGAGTGCCATATGCCATCTCTGAGCCAAGCCGCTCTCCTAACGGAAAATGGAAATAGATGATGTAGCATACTGTTTGGTGGGTAAGAAGTCTTGCCTGGGGCATTTTCCCATACTCTACAAGGAGCCTATCAGGAACACTTCTTGAACTCTCCCTATGATCTAAGGGCAATGGGTATAACATCGCCACCTGCCAGTTTTCTTATGTGGAGGCAGAAGGTCACACTTGTCTTGGGCATGAGAGATGCCTGCCTAGTAGACATGAGGCTTTCCACATGCCATACAGCCCTTTAGATTTTCTCCTAACTCTCCCACCTTCCAAGGCATGTGGGTGCTGCCTGTTGCTTCCCTTTATGCCTGCTAGGAGACTCAGGATGGCTTCATTAGGGTTTAAGCCTGATAGTAGCTGTGCATAATAACAAGATCAAAGTATGTGTAAAACAGTGACTACAAGTAGCTGACATTTTCACACAGTTTTGTTGATATGTATCGAAGTCTTGAAAGTATGGTTGCAAAACACAGGGGATAGTTTAGGATGACATTTTGCATTTTGTGCATGCATAGTTCAATTCAGGATGGTGAAAATGAAGCTATAATCACATTGTTTGCGTAACATAGGGTTTTATGTATATTTGTCGGGTTGGTTTATAAAGTGATTTGTGTCCTTTTATGTCATCTCTATGAACCAGAGCTTTATTTTAGCCCTTATCTCTATCTATATAAATGTAGGTTAATGTGTGGCCAAGTGTCTAAAGTGCAGACTGGACTCAAATCCCATTTTACAGAATATGAATGAACCTCGACAAAATATTTAACTTCACAGTGCCGTATCTGGGACAAATGGGATTCCAGGTAAAGGCTGGGGATGCAGGACACAAATGGGCAAAGGTTTGTGTAGTGCCAAGCCAGGCCGCAAGATTCGACTCTGGCTCAGCTCTACCCATGAATTATTTGCCCCTCCACCCCCACCTTTAATCTATAGCATAAAAGTAACCCAACATGACACATCATGGTTTTAAGGGATATGTGGCAAAGTATATTAGCTTTGGCTAACTCAAAAAGTCCACCTTTGTAAATGTAGCAGGTATACTCTTTTTGCAAAACCCCTTCAGTAGAAAATGTCTTACCCTCTACATGTGCAAAACCAGACCTCTAGGCTTTGCGAATGCTCACTGCTGTAGAGCTGCCATTAAAAGGAATTCCAAATGCTTCCACTTCAAATCCCCTGCCAGATTTCCCAGAGCTCCAGTCTTATTCCTGTGACCTGAACCGATAATGCATGCTACATAAATCAGATGGATCTCATTTGCATGCCCATGATCCAATATGTATACTACCCACTTTTGCTTTCGTCATGTAAACCATGTTATACTTTCACACAGGATATATTGCAAAAGGTTGAGACACCCCAGCATTTGACACTATACCAAAATAGTGTAATTCATAATAATTAGCTCTACTTTGGAAAACGCTTGCTCTGCAATGCACTTGCAAGATATGTCACACTCTGCTTTAGCAAATGCTATTCACCCCTCAGCCTGCCAGCTTCTCCCCCACTAGAAGCTTTGTAACACGTGGTGGACACAAGTATATCATGTTGAAAAACACTGATTTGCAAATGAAAATCTCCCTGATAATCTATTGCACAGACATCCAAAGGCATTAAAACATTTACCAAATTGGCAAACATAGTGAAAATGTCCTCAGTAATATCATGCAGACATGCTTTCACTTAACAGGAGCCTGCAACCTTTGGCTCGCCAAATGTTTTGGACTATCACGCCCATCAACCGCAGCATACAAGGTCACTGTGGTCATGGGAGTATTAGTCCAAAACATCTACAGGGTAATTCATGGAATAAATGTGTGCCGAAAAGGGGAGCGCAAGCGTGAAAAATACAGCACACGCGTGCAAAAGCTGTGCACACAGCCGTTCGTCGATTCATGGAATGCGCTGTGCGTGTAAATTATGGGATGTGCGCCAAATCCGTGGGTGGCGCATGCGGGCGCACACGTCACCAAACGCTGTGCGCGAAGCGCGCTTGGAAAGTGCACAACGTGTAGCGCACACAAGAAATGTGGCCAGAACACGGGGCATAACACGCGGAATGTGGAACAAAGGGGGTAAATGATCGCAACACCCACACACGCGCTAAGAACACGTATTCATGGAATGAAACAGGGTAAATCCGTGCGCACAGGCCTAAACACGTCCGCCACATGAAGGCAGGTGGTAGCGTCCCTGCACATAACAAAAGTGTGCGCAAACAACAAACACGTACATACAGCTACTATGAATGTACCATTCTGTGGCCCACTAGGAGAAATGACGTGTCACGCAATGCACAGGCATGCC
This sequence comes from Ambystoma mexicanum, assembly GCF_040938575.1. Lineage (NCBI taxonomy): Eukaryota > Metazoa > Chordata > Amphibia > Caudata > Ambystomatidae > Ambystoma > Ambystoma mexicanum. The sequence continues at coordinate 716,340,413 of NC_090924.1, read as the reverse complement.
ATAAAAGCAGGAAAAAGAGATAAGCGACCCCTGTAGCCCACGTGTGTGTTAAAAAACACACGCAGTATGCTGTGGCATCCAGGAACCGCAAAAATATGTACGTGATCAACACGCAGGCTAGTATGGGCAGAAAAAAAGGGGTACGCGAAAAACAGGGACACCCGCAGTGGGAAAAATAGCATGTGCGACTCACCGTCTGCCTTGCGTGTAGAAGAAGAACACCTAGCCAACACCCACCCGCTGTGAAGTAATTGCGTGTGAACCCCAACACCTGGAAAACACACTCACCGCTTTCCACGAAAAGCACATAAAGAGCGATGGAAACCCACGTGGGACCCTCAACCCGTTGCAGGGAAACGCCCGCGTGTGTTACGTTACATACGCGCTTACGCGCTAAGGCCCTTTCCTCAAATTACACGCTGACGTGCAGTTTTTTCACGTGCCAAATCACTCCGTATCAAGCTGGCCACGCAACAACACATGGAAGACCACGCTCCTGCCCAGAAAGCCGATTTACTGCCCCTGAGCAGCCTCCCACGAGCCAACTGCTGCTGCCTGCCTGCCTGCCTGCTGCCAGCATGCCCTGCCATTTGGTGCCTGCACATCTGCCATCTGTAGGGGTCCAGTTGCTGTGACCGCCCCTGCTGGAACAGAAGACTCCTGGCTGGTGTTCCATCACTCCACAGCCCAGCCCCAGGACACAGTTGCCCACCCACACCTGCCTCAGGGGTCGCCATGTTGGGGCAAACACCATCAGAGACCACTGGCGACCCCCAACCAGAGAGGCAGAGGACTACCAGCTTCAGTGACAAGGAAGTTGGTATCCTGGTGGAGCAAGTTCTGGGGCATTATGATGCCCTCTTCACACCATCGCGCGCCGACAAGGAAGGACGGGAGAGAATCTGGAAGGACATAGTGGGTGCCATCAACGCGGAGGGGGTGGCACCCCGTGACATCAAACAGGGCCGGAAGCGCTGGGAGGACTACAAATCCAGGACCCTCAAGAAGGCCCAGTGTCTCTTGGAGGCAGGGGATGCAGTGTAGCACCGGGCCCATCTTACCACCCAGCAGATGAGGGTCCTGGAGCGCATTCGCCCAGTGCTTCACCACCAGATCCTCAGAATGCAGGCCCGTCTGGAGTCGAGTGGTAAGTGGCCATGCATTCAATTTGAAATAGTGCATGTTGAAGCATGGTGGTAGTTAGCTACTCGGCTGCATGTGTGACATGGGTCATGTATGGATGTGTGTGTGCAAGGAAATGACGGTGCTGCATGTGAGTCTAGTCAGGCATGACCCACATGGATGGTGTATGTGTTACAATGCATCATGCTGAGCAGCATGCGGAATGCACACATGTATGCATGCCTGTGTCTGTACCTTGACATGTTTGTGGTGTGATAGATGTGTGCTGCTGTCATGGAAATGCATGATGTACATGTCCGTGTGTCAGAGTAGTGTGTGTGCCATGGATGCATGACACATGTCCGTGACAATTTGTTGAATCGCTGATACAGCCTACTCATCCTTGTATCCACTGTGTCTGTGGGCATACGGGGCCAGATGCATGACCCTCCGGCGATGCGTGTGCATATGATCAGTATGTCTCATGATGCATGTGAGTTGCAGCCCACCATTGGCTGTATTTTGGATGCAAGTTTTTGTTGCATGTGCCATTCCGGTTCCTGCATGTGTGTGGCCTGCACTGACCCATGTGTTGTTGGGAGACATGATCGAAGTGACGTTTGACAGTGCCACTCATGTGCTATTGCTTCTTGTCTAGGGGACTATTGTACAGTACCCTGATGCTTGTGTTCTATGTCTCCCTCTACACAGCGGCGAGTGATGAAGAGCGCAGAGACGGCGCTGTGGAGCAAAGCGCCGGGGATGCCTCCACTGGCCGGCGACCCATGGCCCAGTCACCCTCCCAGGAATTACCATCATCTGGTGTGGAGCCATCCAGGTTGGTGGTGTGCATAGAGGAGGAGGAGGCCCCTACTGAGCCGCACATGGTGCCTGGTGGGGGTGGTACCACTGGTGCAAGTGGTGCAGTCCAGGGGCAGGGGCAGGAGGCAGCACAGGTCGCCATGGAGGAGCCTGTGAATGTCATTGTCCCTGACACTGTGACTGCACCACCATGCACCAGCAGGGATGCCCCATCCCATGCCCGTCCGGAGGTAGGGGGGAGGTCAACGTCATCTGGCACTCATCTACCTGCAGATGAGGGGACCCATGACCGTATGGGGTCCATCCTGATTGGTGTTGCGTTGCGCACACGTGGCATTCATGATGACGTGTGTGCTTCCTGGGGGGACCACGCAAGTCATCACGAAGAGCTGCGTGCCGACGTGGCCTAGTTGGGAGAGGCCATGGTCGGGTGTTTCCTACCTGTGTCGGGCACTCTGGCGGCTCTCTCCTCCTCTGTGCAGACTATGTGCCAGTCATTCTCCATACCGTCTTCCGGCCCAGATGCCACCAGGGCCCCCTGTGGACTTTCCCCGACCAACGCAGCCAGCTCGGTGGAGATCCCATCCCTGCCACAGTCGGGAGTCGGAGGTCCAGCAGGGGTGGACACCCCAGCAACTGGACCCCAGCAGATGGAGGATGTGCCGGCATCATCGGGCAGGGCACATGCATGACGGCGCCAGTGGATTCCATCAGGCCGGATGCCGTCGTGCTGGCAGAGGCAGTTGTGTCGGAGGCAGCAGCAGGCTCAGCGTGGGAGGCATCATGGCTCAGGGCCATCAACATCAGAGGGGCAGGCATCGGCCGGAGGGCAGGAGGACCCTGGAATGGGAGTGTCTTCCATGTGGCAGCGGTTGGGCCAGCGGATAGATGCGGAGCGGTGGCGGGCGGAGGAGGCACGGCTCACTATGGTCAGGGCGGAGAACTCCATGCACAGGGCATTGAGGTGGGCTGAGTGCCTCAAGGCAACTCACAGGGAATTGGAACAGGCCATGACTGCATCCCTGCGAGACCTCGAGGACAGGGAAGAGGCCCGCCTCCGGGACATCGACGTGGAGTTCGATGATGCCCTGGCCCAGAACATCACTGAGTGAGCTGTAGGACTTGCCCGCCGCCATTGTATATAGTTCATTAGTCTTAGGTTTCCTGTGTTTTTCTTTTATTTTGGAGTTAATGGACATTGCTCCACTTCGTGTATATAGTTTTTTCTTCATCAGACTTTTTTGTAGGTTTCCTTTTGTTTGTGGATCATGGACCATTTGGACTTCCATTGTATATAGTTGCAGACTTGTACATACTTTCTTTTCTATATTCCCTTGGAGAAATGTTTTTTTTTTAATTTGGATTATGATTTTATTATGGACATTGGCAATGGGCCACTTTTTTTATTGTACATGATTTTTCTTTTTTTTTACTTCATTGGATTTACATTTTTTTTCTTTCGAAATCTGTCATTGTACATTGATTTTCATTTTACAATTCCTCCAAGTCAGTTCATTATGTTTTTAATACATTTTATCTAACTTCTAAATTGGTGTTGTGTTCTGTCCTTGGTTTTGTGCATGTCTCATTGAACATTTCCTCAGTCATGTGTTGCCACTGTGTGGCTCCGTTTTGCATTCCAGCATGGGCATGGTCGTTCATTTAGACTATCATGGCATGGCTAATTTGGGAGTGGGTTCTGTGGATGGTTGCATGCTTGGACTGGGGGGCAAGGGGAATTAGGTTTGGCTTTAGGTACATGGCTCTGTTTTGTTAGGACATGTTGTTTGTTGGGACATGAGTCAGGGCCTGCTGGCAGGTGGCCATCAATGGTGGGTGGGACATGTGCTGTGGCTCACAAGTGCATGGTGCCATGTGGGCTGCCTGTGGGGCATACCCAGGGTGGATAGGCAGCCTGCATGGCATGCCCAGGGTGAAGGGCTGCCTGTGCGGAATGCCAGGGTGGATGGGCTGCCTGCGGGGCATGCCCAGGGTGAAGGGCTGCCTGCGGGGCATGCCCAGAGTGGATGGGCTGCCTGTGGGGCATGCCCAGGGTGGATGGGCTGCCTGTGGGGCATGCCCAGGATGAAGGGCTGCCTGCGGGGCATGCCCAGGGTGGATGGGCTGCCTGCGGGGCATGCCCAGGGTGGATGGGCTGCCTGCGGGGCATGCCCAGGATGAAGGACTGCCTGCGGGGCATGCCCAGGGTGAAGGGTAGTCCCCTGTGGTGTGGGCTGCCTGCAGGGCCTGGGGAGGGGGAGGAGGCACACCCGAATGGGACCCACACTGCCAAATTGCGTGTAATACTCCAAGCGCACCCCCGGAATACACGTACCCCTCTTGCGCTAGCAAAATCGCATGTAAAACTCCCCACGCCCCCCTCAGAATACACGTACCCCTCTCGTGCTAGCGAAATCGTGTGTAAAACTCCCTGCATACCCCCCAAATACACGTACCCTGCTCGCATAAGCCCTATCGCGTGTGAAACTTCCTGCGCACCCCCGAAATACACGTACCCTGCTCGCACAAGGCCTATTGCGTGTGAAACTCCCCGCGTACCTCCCAAATCCACGTACTGTGGGATGTTTTTATCCACGCATCCAAGCCCTACCTCAAATATGTGCAGTACTGACATGGAAAACATCATGATGGCCAGAGCTTCCCAGAAAATGCACAGGGAAATGCATGAAGAATAGGCTGCCACTCATTTTTGCCGATGTTATGGGCACAGAAGGACACTGCCTAAAACCACCATTGGACTACCCACACAGTAGTCTGAAACCATTGGGAATGGCAATGCTGATTGCCAAAAGCAAACCCATAACTGTTGGGAATTCATTTTCTTAAATCCCAAAAAGGGGTGCAGTACCAGTACTCACCACTATCAGAAAGCCGGCGTTTTAAAACCACCAGATTTTGTAGAAAACTGAATAAATGAACCCAAAGCAAGCCAAAGAAAGACTTACTGAGAGGTGGATCCAATGTAAAGTTATATTCTGAAGTGACTTGAAGGTTTATAACAAGACTGGCTGAGCTGTGGATTTCAGCAGTTTAAGTAAATTTGGACTGAAAGACACTAAAAATCTAAATGTTTAAAGTGACCTACTTTTGAGTGTCACATAGGTTTCAATTGTTTAAATGTCATAGTTTTAAACTTAGAATCAGCATTCTAGCTGCATATGTAAAAATGTTTAGTTTTATTTGAATGCAGAAAACTGGGGAACAGAAATGACATGTAGCTAAAAACTGGCTTAAAGAGATTCCAATTTTGCCTGGCAACTACCCCCCATCAGGAGTGAAACTTGAGTCACAGCTGTGTTCCCAGGCCTATCTGCCTTTTGCTGGCCACACTAAGGATATGCCATCTCTCTGATAATTGAATTAAGGGGAGCCCCCACAGAATACAGGAGCTCTGAACAAAGCCCTGTCCTGACTCAGGCAAATGTTTTATTGGCGGGAGTCGTAAATGGAGCTTCCTCCTGGAAGGACAGGGGAGGGGCACTGCCTGTGAGAGCAAGCTGGCTTGGCAGAACTGGAAAAACCAGAAATTCAACCTTGTGCTGGGGGGAAACCACACCCCTTTGGGGCCAGAACATAACTCTAAAAAGATGAATAACTCATAGTACGGACTTGTGAAAATTATTTAAATAACACCATAATTCTTGTGATTTTTCTGCCCACATTTTAAGACGTGTTAGGACCCGGTGGTATGTTCAGGGGGGTTTTAGCGGAAAAGAGGATATTACTCAAAATGTGTGCATGTGAAAAATCTGACACTTCATCAACTAATGTCCATACTCCTTGCGCACATGTGTGTAAATTTGGGTTAATGTCCGAAATTGCAAAATCAGTTAAAAAGTGCAAATATTGCCATTTCTGAATGCAAGCCCCCAGGAAGAGCAGATTTGGACAGGGTATACCTCCTGTGATATGTGAAGGGTGCATGTAATTTTAAACAAATGTGTACCTGTGCAAATATGCCTTTTGGATCAAAATATAGATTGTGTGTAAATTGACAGGGGTGGGTTCTCTGTACCATAAACAGACCTCATCATGATGACACTTCATTTCATTCCCCCAATCAAGTGGAAGCGGATGAAGTGGCCAATGACAAGTGGAGAGGGGCTGGCTAGTGATGCTGCTCACACACACCCATTTTCAAAACACATAAAAGCAGACAGGCAGGACAGATAGGGACCTTCAAATCCATTTGCTGCGGGATGCTCTGCTGGGAAAATCCATACTTTACCTCCATCAATCTCTAGAGAAAGCTGTGCAGAAAGATCCAGACTTTAAATCCATCAATCTCCAGAATCCAGAGAGGCTAGAGAGAGAGCTGACTCACTGTGAAGTGCAGAGACCAGACCAGAGTCCAGTCTAAAACCTGACCAGATCCGTGGCGAGGCCCATTCTAATTCAAGAATATAGTGTGAGTACCTAGCAGAACTGTGCAGAACCAATCTCTTAGTTAAAATAATATAATCCAAGCTATTTTAATCTAAGTAGAACTGCCTCCTAACTGTCACCTGTCATTTTCTAGTTGCAAGCTGCACTTGTCTTTTTGAACTTTAAAATTTCAAATCTGAAAAACGACCTTTATTTAATCGCTCATATCTCCGTAACCGTTTGTGCTAGAGACTTGCAGTAACTTTCCTCAGAAAGCTTAGAATCGTGGCTACGAACCTAGAACCGCATTCCTACCCCCGATACTTTTGCCGCAATCGCGAAAAACGCACATGCGAATTTGCCGCGATTTGCAAATTTCTCCACGTGTGAAAACAGCAGTTTTCTTGCTTTCAGTTGCCAAAAATTCGTTTAACCTGCTAGTTACACCCTAGATCCTTGCTAAAGTGAGCCTGGACTAATATTAACTTGATACCACTCACCCTGAACCTCAAGAGGGAATTAAAAGCCTTTTAGCATATTTTTCACTTCATTGCCAGCACATGTAAAAGCATTTTGGGCCTGTGTTTCCAACTTCTGTAGTCTAAGCATGCTGGGGTGAACTGAATTACATTTGATTGCATTTCTGAGAACTGTGTGCTTTCCTTCCATTTCCTTGCATTGCATAAAGGGGGGAGGGGATTGCCAGAGAAAAGTGATTACATTGTTTTGTTGAACGCATATTGAGTATTTTCTGTACTGCATTTTCATTCCACCTTGCATCCATTTGAAACCATAAAGTATTGTTGCTATCTGATCCATCCTATAACCACTCATCATTGATTATAAAGAAGTGTGCTAGTGCCAGACTATCCATTATTGATTACTGCTCAGATTCAGTGTGATATTCAATTATTAATTTATTATAAAGCGTGATATATATATATATATTGTTTAAATTATCAAATAAACCTTTAAACTTGCAAAACAGAACTACCTCTTGGCTCAGTGGTGTCAGGGGGATTCCAAGAGAGGGGTGTTATATAGGGGTAGTCATCCAGAACGCATGAACTGGACATAAAGATATATCAATAAGGGTTTCCATTCAGTATCCCAGACTAGGCATTGACTTAGCTGTAGTGTTGAATTGAATCCTGTTACAGTACCCCGCTCGCACAAGCCCTATCGCGTGTGAAACTTCCAGCAAACCCCTGAAATACACATACCCCTGCTCGCACAAGCCCTATCGCATGTGAAACTTCCCGTGCACCCCCAAGATACAGGTAGCCCACTCTCGCCAAGGCCTATCGCGTGTGAAACTCCCTGCGCACCCCCGAAATAAATGCAGGCACCCCATCCACCCTGGACAGGCCCCACCGGCAGCTCACTCACCCTCCCCATGCCCCGCAGGCAGCCCATCCACCCTGGGCATGCCCCACAGGCAGCCCACGCCACAGGGGGGTGCTTTTTCTCCACAATTTACCTGCTGCAAATGGCGTACGCGTATTCCGAGGGGCGCGCCAGTACCTTTTCACGCTTTTTGGTGCAGTGAGCAGGGTGTGCGTAGTATTTTCATGAGATTGCAGTGTACCGGCCCTGTAAACTGGTGCAGGGTTAGCGCGGCCCTTTGCGCTGCATTGGGGATTTCAATGCCTTTTCCTTGCGCAAGGGGTGTTCTTGGGGGCGTAACTGGCACTGCGGGATGTTCTCTGCGCCAGCGCTCAAAATGGCTTGGTAATTCCATGAATACGCGGTACGCCAGAAGGCTGTTTAGCGCACGCGGCTGGCGCACGCTCTCTCTCTGCGCTGCTCGCGTGTGCTGCCTCTGCGCTGAAATCTAAGAATTACCCCCCTAGAGTGCTGCAGGTTACAGATCTCTGAACTAAAATGTATACCTTCTGCCACTCCAAGTTAGGACACAGAATATCAGTAATGAAAGGTCGAGTCAGCCTTGCCAGTTTTTAAACATTGTCAGTCAAATATCACTATTCCAAGATGAGGCAACATCTGTAGTGGGACATGGAGTCCAGTGGGTAATTGTACTGAAGAAGGCAAGTGCCTTTCAGGGGATGTGCTGTTGGAGTCTGCCAAGGTAAATGCGACAAACTGTATTGTGGAATACATAGCTCTGTATCTGTGTGTGCGAGCACCTCCTTGTTCAATAGTGAGACTACTAGTGCTCCAGAGATCGAAGTGAGCGGGACCGATCGGCCATGTTTTGTTTTGTTACTGTTTACTATTCCTCTACTTTTTACAGCCATATTCACCATTCTATACAGAGGATTTGTCCAGTTATGTCCCTGTGCAAGTGTAAAGTTGTAATAGGAGCCTTATTTATTATCTTTTTGCATTTATATAGTGCTACAACCCCTCAGGCATATGAGCGCTGCTTACCCACGGTGTGTGGTACTCATTTATCGACCTCAGAAGGATGAAAGGCTGAGTTTGGCCCTGCCGTGCGTCAGCAGGCTCTGCACGGGTGTCAAAGCGTGGACAGATGTAAAAGCGAGTGCTCTACTCGCTGTGCTATCTGACCAGCTGTCAGAGTTACTAGTCACTTAGACTATTGCAATGCCTCGGCCGCAACACCTTGTCATATGTTGCACTATGCTTTTGCCTACCCTCTCCCCTGCTGAGACCAAAGTGCCACTACTTTCAGAAAAATTGAGAAGATGTGTTATCAGCTGGCTACTCAATAAGAACTAACTTTATCTCCATCCCACCCTTCTGCACCCAGCCTGCCTATACATGACTCCACTTGTTCTGTATTACTCTACATTAAGGGACTTATGTTTGTACCCATGCACTGTCTTGATTCTAATCGCCTGGTATATCATGTCCTAAGTATTCCCCTGCATGATTTACCCTTAGTGACATCTGTAATTTTTAAATGATTGTAAAATATATTAAGTGATCTATGTACTTGCATACGTTTTCGTAACATGAAACCGATTGTTCATTTACTAGTGCCCAGATACCCACGGGTCAGCTAATTTAATGCATTAGATTCGTTTTAATACGCATTAGAAAATCAGAATTACATGCGATCAGGTAGCACGAGTCGTTCCTTAAAACCTGAAATTACTGAGTACACTGCATTTAAACTAAAACGTACATTCTTGTTTTGTTTCTTTTGTTCAACTTTTGGACAAATCGTTGGACACCACAATGAATGGTATGTGCAGTTTTATATTTGTTTTGTATTTGGAATATGACATGATTTATTGACTACAATTGTGTTCCATACAATGTACATCTCATTTAAGCAATAATAGCTTTAAAGTGAAAGATAGCCCATGCACAGCCCTGATGAAGGTGTTTTCCAAAATGCATTGGCAAATGTACACTCATGGCAAACTAAGATGATCGCTCAACGTTATATATTAAGAATAAGTGTTTTTTTGAAAACCTATAACGGAAATGTGAATAAAACATTCCTAGTTATACCTACACTGACTCAACAAGTGTTTAGACAGATCTAACCAGTGGAGAACAACCACTTTGAACAATTGTTTTGAGGTTTTCAGCCCCTCGGATTGGGGGCCAACTGTGAAGTGCCAGTTTTAATAAGGTGAAGCCACCTTATTTTGTGTTTTTTTTGTGTTACTTTGAGGTCCTTGTGCTATAGGACCAGTCTGAACTGGCAGCTCCAGGCTAAAACATTAGACTAACAGCATTTAGTTCTGAATACTTATTACGAATGGACGAATAATGTGGTGCCCACCACTCCTTCTCTTTTTCAGACCTAAAAAGGAACCATTAATTGTCAGGCCAGACCCTCTCTCTGTAACTGTAACTTAGAAAATGTTGTCCAAGGCAGAACTCTCAAGCCTTTGCTTCCTGGCAACATTTCTCTTCTGAACACCCAGGAAGATTTGGAGGCCTGTTGTGCTTACCCTGGACCAGGTACGCTGAGAACCAGGGAACAAAAGATAATTCTTGCACAAGTGCAGCTCCTCCACATCCAGTCAGCCTAAAGCCCCACGTCTCACAGAAGGATAGAGAGAAGGGGTCTCATTAGCCCACAACACTGTGATCCACGGTACCTTCCTTCTCTATCTCATGGCTTCAACCTAGAACTCTAACATAGTTGTGCAGATAGCCTCAAACCAGTTGATCAGCAGCCAGTGAGTGCACCATTTGAGCTTTCTCTCCAAGCCAGGAGGTTAGTGAGCAAAGGTGGGGCATTATACCCTAAATTTGGAGTAGGGAAAGGGAGAAAACTAGGTTACTCTGGATGGACTTGTGAACAACGAATGGAGGTGATTGCCCAATGCCTTGCAGCCTAAGATAATGCAGCAACCCCAGCAACTGCTAAGACCTTATTAATTTGCTCTCATGGAATCCTAGAGGGTTTAACAGTTTCATGAGGAATAATGAAATAATGGAAGACTTCTAACAAATGACACAAGTATGTTGCAAAAAGTAGTGACATTAAAAGACATACTATTAGACTAGTTCATATGTTGTGCAAAAATATATAAAGGGTAGGAAATGTACAACGTAAGGGAACTTGTTTCAGGCAATTAATACACATTTGAGTATTTTGACCTAGGTATATGAGGTAATTCAGATTTCATCCTAGCTGCTGCATCAACGATTGGGCCCCCGATTGCACAGAAGACTGGCTGTGAATACATACAGTCTATCTAATAGCAGCAAGATACAAAACCTTTCGAACAAACGAAACTTAGTTCTGACATCCTGAATAGAAGCTACGAGGTCCATGACAATAATTGTAGCACTGCATTTTAATGCACAATGTCATTATAAGGAGAAGATAAAAGAGGATTTAGTTTGGGATCAAATAGCAGAAATAGCAGAACGTTTCCTAACACATCATTCTGCAGAGGGAATAGGCAGAAAATGGTTAGATAAGTTGTTGGTTTGGGATTGTATTAAATTAAATGGAAGGACCTCAGGGGATATGTTGGGGGTGCTTCCATGGAAAATGCATGAGGACTCCCATAATAGATTATAACTTTTAAATCCTCTACCTCCCAGCTTCTCCTCCTTGGGAAGCTCAAGATACACCTGGACTCTCCTAACTCCTCAGGGCTTTTCCACAACCTTTGCGACTCTCTCTCTTTCCATTCTACCCTCTGGTCCGACCCACTCTGCCGGACACACCTTGGATGCTCTCATCACCCCTGATATCTCTCTCTCTAACCCTCTCATTATTCCTCTCTCCTGGACTGATTACGTTCTTCTGTCTTCTCACTTCAAGCTTCCTGGTTCCCTAGCAATGGCCCACCCAGCACTGCCACCCTCCTTCACGGATATCAACCCATGAAGAGAGTGTCAGAGGCAGCCATTGCTGCCACCTACTCTCCTCCACCTACTCTGAGGCTGACTCCCACCCTGATACAGCCCTTTCCAACTTTCACTTTTCCATCTCTAACACGCTTCACATTCTTGCCCCTGCCATGAGGATCCACCTGAAGCCCTCCAAAAAGTGCAATTCCTGGTATGACTCCAACCTGGCCGCCCTGAAACGCAAGTGCAGAGCAGCTGAACGGAAATGGGGAGCTTCAGGTTCACTCTCTGACAAAATGGCCTGCCGCCTACTTCAAAGGCAATATAGTCTTTCTATCCTCTCTAAAAAAGGAGTCTACATTTAAGCGTGTATCTCCATGGCATCTAAAAACATGGGCAAACATTTTAAAATCTGCAAGGAGCTGGCCAATCCTACTGAAGTATCTTCCTCTACCACACTGCCCCCCAGGCCCTCTACTCAGCTCTGGCCTCTCATTTCACCACAAAAACTCAGGATATCCTGTCCTCACTCTTCATCTGCTCCCCTCCCTGTACCTCTTTCAGGTCCTCCTTGGCCGCCCCTTCTCCCCTCGTTCTCTCCTCCCTCTCGCCTGTCACACCTGATGAGGTTTCCAGACAAGTCCGGTCTATGGAAGTCTCTCCCAAACAGTTGTCTCCCTGCCCCTCCAGAACCATTAAGGACACCATTGAGTATCTCACTCCAGCCTTGGCCAATCTCTGCAACCACTCCTTTGCCATTGGAATTTTCCCCTCTCCTCTTAAGCACGGCCTTGTGCACCCCCTGCTCAAAAAGCCTTTTGCTGACCCCTCCATCTTGGCAAACTATTGCCCAATTTATATTACTCCTTTCCTGGTCAAACTCCAGGAGAAATTGGTTATCTCCCAACTAACCACAAACACTGAATCTGTTGGTTGTCTCCATGACCATCAGTCTGGCTTCAGAGTAGCCAGAGGAATGGAAACTGCTCTTCTGAACACCCATGAAGACTTCCTCTCTAACTTTGACTCTAACTCTCCCTCTGTCCTCATCCTCCTTGACCTTTCATCTGCCTTTCACACAGTGAACCACAACATCCTGACACACCCTTCTCTGAGATACCCTGGGCATTACAGATCAGGCTCTGGCGTGGCTATCCTCTTTCCTCTTGGACCGACCTTCCCGGGTTGAACTTAGGTCCTTCCTCTCTTCAATCACACTATCTACATGTGGTCTTTCCCAGGGATCTATCATCTCACCCTGGTTTTTCAATGTCTATCTGGCTCCCTTGGCCCGACTGTTCTCTACTTTTTCTTATAACTTTCATTGTTATGCGGATGACATTCAGCTCACTTTCAGGCTACCCTCGGCTTCCTCCTCCTCCTCGCTCATCCCTGACTGTCTTTCTGCTATTCAGGCCTGCCGAGTATGTAATGATCTCTGCCTTAATGCCAGTAAGTCAGAGATCCTTCTGATTGGGACCCCTGCTCCTGCTTTTCCCCTTGTACCCTGGCCAACCTCCCTTGTCCCTGTGCCCTGACCCTCATGTGAGGCAAAATACCTTGGGTCATCTTTGACTCCACTCTCTCCTTCCCTCCACACATCACGGATGTCTCTAGAAAGTCCCATTTCCCACTGCACCTCGTCAGATGTATTCTACCTTTTTTCACCTTCCCAGAATCTCACTGTCTCCAGAGCCCTGGTTCTCTCCAGGTTTGACTATTGCAACAGCCTCTTTCTCAATCTACCCAACTCTACCGTCCGCCATCTGCAACTCATCCAAAACAGGACTGCAAGACTTATCCTTGGCCCAAGCCCAGGGACCACATCTCTCTGGCTTTGAAATCCCTACACTAACTACTGGTGGCTGCAAGGATCAAGTTCAAGACCCTGTGCATTGTTCACATGGCCTTCTGGGGCCGGGGGCCACACTATTTCCAACGCTCTCTTCCTGAGTACCCTCCTTCCAAAGCCCTCCGCTTGTCTATCTAGAATTCTCTACCGGTAAGTAGCTTCTCCAAACAGGGACTGGGTGATAGATCTCTTTCCTCTGCAGGGGCCTCTTTCTGGAATGGTCTCCCAGCCACTCTCTGCCTTGCGCCAGACCTCCTTAAATTCCAGAAGCTCCTCAAGACCTTCCTTTTCTCCTCTTCCTTCTCTCTGCCTCTCCCCTGCTAACCTTTCCCCACATTGCTTTTCACTCTGCCTTCCCTCTGCTATCATTCCCTTGCCCCTGCTGTTACGTTGACTGGCTGACCTGTGCTCCTCTGAGCCATATAGGACACTTGCCCCCCTCAGCCCAGTCCCTATCACTTGCCTTTGAGCCCTCCTGCACTACCACCTGTCCTTCCTTGAACTTCCTGGGCATGTTCCCCTTGGAGGCCCTGCCTTCCTGCAATTAACTAGGGCACTGTTCCTATTGAGTGCACTCCCCCCTTTCCCTCCCCTGTACTTCTTGTCTGTGCACTTGCACAATCTAAATTATACTAGGCCTAGTAAGATCGGTTGTTTAATTCTCCCCTGTTTTCCCCCTCCCTGCCTGGTTGCTCCTTGAAACGCTTGTGTATAGGCGCATTATAAATAACCTATCAATCAATCAATCTTTTCTTCAGTGCCGATTTTCTGAAAAGTGGAATATCTGGAAATATAACCAACCAACGCTTATGACCATGCATTTATGCAGTTAACATTAAAACACCCAATTTTAAACATATTCTCAGACACAAACACGGGCTGGGTGGGAATAATAAGTTATCCAGACTGAGCTGAAACCCTGCCAATATAAAGACACACATAAACAGAACACAATAAGGGTGGGAGTGAATAATACGTTATCCAGACTGAGCTGGAACCCTGCCAATATAAAGACACATATAAACAGAACACAATAAATAAACATGTATTGGAATGTGAGGGTGTAATGACTTGGGATATACCCTGGATTAATACAGTCATGTTCTCTGAATAGATGAGCAAACTCACTAAAACACTAGGAAGTAAAACAATCCAATTACCCCTTCATAATGACAGAAATAGAAGTGAAGCATTGGATCTGGCAAAGTTAAGAGAGAAAGGAAGTAATGAAAAAAGACAGATGCATATTTGAATATAAAGACCAAGACAGGGTGTACTACATGACACAGGGCACATCACTAAACCAGATATGTACAAATTGCCCAAAATATCATAAGATCAGAGCAGCCAATAAACAGGGGATTGACGTGTTAGAAAAAATAAAGGAAAACAATGCAAAAAAAGATTTTGTAGAAGAATAGAGCATTGGAAATCTGACAGCATTCATTGCAAGTTAAACCTATAGTGGAAGATGACTGATGTGAGTTCATTAGAAATAACTTTTATTTGGAGGATTCTGATAATGACAATATCATTTCCAGTACTCGTCCAAATTGGGCAGAGAGTACTGATCGAGAAGAGATACTAAGGATAATAAGATGCCTTTAGTCATCTTGGGCAGACCGTGATTAAGGTCCTACTTACTTTTTTCAGAAAATGATATATAATTCGTTGAAACCTGTCTCCTGGAAAATGGCCCACATATTTCCAATTTGTAACATAGGACCTAGAAGTAATCTGTTGAACTGTCGTCCCACAGCACTTTTAGATGTGCTGTGCAAGATCTTTGCAGACAGTTTGTGAAATCATTAGAGAACTGCGCGATCAAATATGGAAGACTTATTAGATGCCAGACAGGCTTTGGGTAGGGTATTGGGAACAGAGATAAAGTGTTTGCTGTTACATTTATTAAAGAACCAAATATTGAGAACTCCTCAGTCCTCCCTATATGTGGCACATGTGGATTATTCTGCTGCTTTTAACAAGGTCCGCTGAAATAGTTTATGGGAAATACATTATAATTGGGGAATTGACTAGGGTCTTCTCAAATTAATTATCCAATGACACAACTGTGGAGGTCCTCTTAAATGTGCAGTGCAAGTTCAATAAACATATTCATACAAATAAAAAGGTAAAGAGAGGTTGGATACGTGCATGGTGTGTTTTTAATTTATGCATCTCAGACTTGAGAGAAAGTATAATGATGGACAAGAATTTTCCACCTAAATTACGTTACTTGAGCTTGGTGTGGTATGTCTGTGCAGATAACGTGATGCTTTGCCAATTGCACTACAATAATCTTTGCATAAGGTGTTAGAATATGGAAATGAGAACTAAGGAGATATAAATATTAATGAGACAAAAATCATAATATTGACCAACAAGAGAAAAGAACACAGTTCCACGTGGAAACTGGATAAAGTAAAGCTAGAAGTGATTCCAGAAATACTATTTCTTGGTTATACTATCTATCGGCAGTGAGAAAAGCACAGTAGCTGAAGTGAACTGTTTAGAAGACACTACACTTCTAATAGCAACACATCTTAAACATTAGAATTCTCTATATGGACATTTGATCCTGTTACATTTGCGGTAGAAATATAAGCAGAAAATGTGCCACAATTTTGTAAAGCTCAGAGCTTAAAATTGATGTCTATAGAAGGGGTTTGGAAACGTTGGAAGTACATACTTGGGGATGACTGTGAGTTAAAGAAAGGAACTTGTTCATGAAATTACATTTTAACCAATGGATCACCCTTAGGGCATGAACAGACATCACAAGAACGAAAAAAAAGAAAAGGTATTGCAGATTATGTGAGATAATACTGAGATAATAATTCAGTAGAGATATTAAAGCTCTTCTGCACAGAGCAGCACACAATTAGAACTTTACGAGAACGTCACTTTACAAAATGTGTACAATGGACTGCCAGTGAGGATTCTGATTATTTTTAGAAAAGAATATTACAGGGAAAACAGATCTCCTAAATTATAAGTCTATACAATTTTCGCATTACATTTTTAAGGAACTGGAGGGAATTAATTTAACTAAATTATGAATGCAAATTTAAAACGTATTTGAAACGGCCGATCATTGTCTGTTTACATATTGGCTTTTTATTACATATCATTGCACTTTATTGAAGCCATAAAACACAAATAATAAAAAAAAACTCACTTAAACTTTTGCATGTATGTGGTAACTGTCTACAGGGGGTTGTTCTGTCTTTTGAGGTGGATTAACTGAGGAAGTGGGCTTGGCTAGCTTAGAATGATTCCTTAAGGGAATTCAGAATGAACATACTTGCCCATAGCACCTATGTGGTTACAAGGACTGTAGCATGGACGGGCGATCAGAGATAATGGGCCTCATTACGAGTCCGGCGGTAACCACGGCGGTAAAACCGCCTGGTTACCGCCGGACTCGTATTACCATTCCGCCTCCGTGATTCCCGGAATTAACGGGGCATTACAACCCCGGTTTTCCGAGAATCACGGAGGCGGAATGGTGTTAATCCCCATTCCTATTGAGTCCTATGGGACTCGATGGGAATGGGATCATGGAAACAACGGCAGCATCTCGTAATGCTGCAGGTGTTTCCTCATCCGCCTGCAGGCGGGCGGTGTTAAACCCACCAGGTCAGAGCGGGAACATCACCTCCCGCCTGCAGGAGTCGGGATCAGGCGGTCCGGAAACAACGGTGGCGGCGGGTTTGCCGCCACCGTTATTTCCGGACCGCCTGAGTTATAATGAGGCCCAATGTCATTAACACCATACAATTGCCTGTGCTATAAGTTTTCCTCCGTCTTCACCTTCCTTAATCCTTCCCAACTTCCATCTGTCTAATAATATTTTGCTTTCACTCTCGCGCCATCTTTTCCTTCCTTCTCCACTTCTCTCCCTGCCTCATTCCGTTTATGCATTTCCTCATCTCTTGCTTATCAAGATCTGTCTAAATTGCGGACAGGTACAGTATGGCTGTTTGTGGGTCGTGGTTGTTTCCCTTTGAGGCTGTATCTTGAGGTTCAGAATTAAACATCTTTTCCTGTCTCCTGCTTGATCTTGACATCACACCAATTCACACTTGAGAAGGTGTGGGCTGACTGACATGTGTATTGACCTATTTCAAATCAGCATTTTGACAGTTGGGTTTTGGCAGGTTCCTGTTCTGGAGAGAGAGAAGGAAGTTGAGGTAGAAGGTGGTTTATTGTAAGAGGTCCTACAAATATGTTGTTAAACTGTGGATGTTTTATTCACATCAGGAAATTCCCTCAGGAGGTGGAGAGCTAATGTGATAAGAGGCTCACAGCCCCTGTTACGGATGGTCGGGGAGTTGGAATTACTTTGCAAGGACTGACCAAGTGACAGAACCATCTATGGTAAGAAAAAAGTGGAGCAGTGGCATGGTCACGCTTCTGTATTAAGCCAGTTTTACCAAACATGGTGTCAGAAACATGTATTGTGATGAAGGAAGAAAGGAAGGTTGTTCCAAACAACAAGACTCAGGCGTTTGAAGAGGGTTTATGCAGTATTTGTGTAAGGCACAATGGGTCTACATACTAACTCAAGTATGAATCATAATCACTAAGAAGACCTTCTTGCCAGACTTGTGGAGTACCCTAATGGTGCTTAAGAATTAAGGGGTGGTATGTTGTGTCTAGACTGCCCCATAGGTGTCCAATTTCAATTTAGTTTAGTTTATTGTTTGCTTGTTAGGCGCTTATACAGCAAGTCAATTCCGTTTCAAAGCGCCCACAGGGCAACAGAGAGGGAACATGGGATTGCAGTACAATTAAAATATACATAAAATGCAGTGGGGGGGATGGCCAAACCTACTATGCCTTGTGAGTATTCAGAATGTGCAAGTGCAGCAAGGAGGAGGGCACTGGGGTAGGAGGTATCAGTACTCGAGGGTGAGCCACAGATGAAGTGCATGCTATGGTAAGTGCTATCCGGCCAAGAGCCTTGTTGGGTGGAAAAGTGCGAGTCTCCACAGTGTAGGTTGTGCTGAGGGAAGTGCTGATGGTAGAAGCTGGGGAGATTGGGTGTGAGAGGTTAGGGGCCCAGAGGATGCATAAGGGTCCAAGACACCAATCACAGCAACTGTGAGATTAGCAGCAGAGGGAAGAAGGGAAGGACGAGGAAAACAAGAGAGTATTAGGAGCTTTCCAAACCTGAGAAGGTCCGGCTCGAAACACAGAGTCAGGGGGAGGCTGTTCCATAGGAGGGAGCCAGCAAAAGAAAGTGAATGGCCTCCCGCTCTCTGTTTAGTGAAACGCTTTACACACAGGGAATTGGTGCCAGAGGAACAAAGAGGGCTAGAAGGAGAGTATTTTGTAATAGTGAGTTGCAGATAGAGTGGTCCCAGACAGCCTTGTGGATGATGCAGAGTGATTTGAATTTGATCTGTGCAGCAACCGGGAGCCAGTGGAGACTTTTTAGAGCAGGAGAGATGAGGTCCCTGGGCTTAAGGCCAAGGGTAAGTCTTGCTGCTCTATACTGGATTCACTGAAGGGGTTGCGGAGTGAAAGAAGGTAGATAGAGGAGGAGGCTGTTGCAATAGTCAAGTCTAGAGAGGACAAGGGCTCAGGAAACATTGAGCTCCCGGGGGAAAATGAGAAAAGGGAGAATTCCTTTGAAAAGGAAGAGTTGAACGTGCGACTTCTTGGCAGAGAGATGAGTCAAAGATGACCCTGTTAGGCGGAAACCTGTGCAGTTCCCTCTGGGACCACTGCAAAAGATTTAGGACTACAGGTGTTTGGCAGTAAACCCACTTGGTAGCAGTCTGTACCACACAGATTCACTTGGTAGCTGTGGCTGAGCGGTCAGACTTCCCTCAAGAAGAGTTAGGCAGTATGTGGAGTATACAACATAGGGCAATTCTTCACAGTAAGACAAGCAAACACGCAACAGGCTTCAGTGTAAAGATATAAAGGTATTTATTTATAACGACACATCTATAGAAAACACTCTGGCACTATTACGGCAAACACTTCAATTACAATTACTCTACGAAGAAAAAGATCAATCCCCCTAACAATAGTTCGACAAGTCTAGGTTTTACCAGCATCACTTATTTGCAGACAGAGGTGTATGCTTCAACCTAGATGCCACTCTAGTATTTGTTAGGACCGGAGAGAAAAATAAGCAGGTTACGAAATCAACACGGTCCCAATACTTTACGGACAAATGCAAGGCAAGAAGGCAAGAACCACGGTAGATCATAAAGTTCAGAGACCAGGCCCACTCGGAGAGAGGAGAGGCGATATGTCCCAAAAAGTATCTTAGTGGAAATGCGTTTGAGTCTTTGAAGCAAATTGTTATCGGCAGATTGGACCAGCTCAGAACAACACGCTAGAGAAAGCTTGGAGGCGACCCTATGGAGAGGCGAGGATTAAGACACCTCACTCTATCCGGCAACAAGGGAAGCCAGGCGGACACAGTACCTTGATTGTGGAGAGACAGCTCCGGTGGGGGCAGTGGTTCCTGGCGGTGGGTGCACGTCCGGTCTTTGCCAAGAGAAGAGAGGATCTCGTCGTCGAAGGAAAGTTGAAGATCGTTGCACCACCAGGGAAGAGACCAGCCGCGGAGTGCTCCGTCACAAGGTGCCACCTTTTGGTCGCGGTACAGGGGTAGTGGCTATCCGGTTGCCGAGGTGCTCTGCACGGGCAATTCGACCACTGCGTCCTGAGGCGAAGCAAAAAGCAAAGGGGACTGGTTGTTCCCACCAGTCAGGGGAAGAGACTCTCCGGCAGGGAGATCTCCTCTGTCGTCGGGAAGTGGTGAGTCGGTTCAGCAAGGCTCCACCGGAGGTGTCGTCGTTGCAGGTCGGCTCAGCTTTACCCTCGTCGGATTCTTAGGTCCTGTGGCGACTTCTGAAGATCCAGTCCCAAAAGCCCTGCTTTTATGCAGAAAACCCCCATTCATTCAGCCTAGCTGTCAATCAACACACGCTAAGTGGTGAGCGGGGAGGCTCACCACTTGGGCCAATCACACCAGAGTGCAACCGGAGTTGGCAAGGAAACTCGGTCCAGGGTGCCTAAACCCCCTCCCACACCCCTGTGGTAACCCAGACAGAATGGCACCACTTTGGAGGGTCTCTGTACAGAAGCCCGCCAAAAGTGGAACAAAGGGCTCAACCTTTGGTTTAGGAGTCACAGAGACGAACACAAACGCCCTTTTAAAAACCGAGTTCTGGCAGAAAATACCATCCGATAGACTTATTTAAGATAAGTAGACCGGTGGTATGTTAGAGACTAACGAGAAAAAGTATCAATCTCTAACAATGGGAAGAATCCCATAGGGTTATATTCGGGGTCGAACATAACAAGTAGTTTCCACTGCCACCAGCCAAAACTCGATGAGGGGGGGACGGGACAGTGCCCCCTCGAATAACAGACCCAGGAGTAATCGAATTACCCCTACTAGTACCTCCACAATAGGATGGTTTGTACTAGTTCTGTTAGTAAATTTAGGTCTAGTAAAGCCATTGGTGACTTTACATGCCCGGGGAGACAGTAGTCAGTCCCCGGGTATGGAGTCTATGAGGGAGGTCCGCTAGGACGCCCCAGTGTTACGGCACGGAGGGTGCGGTGTAACACACATAGCAAAACATATGAGACCCTATGGAGTAAAGGACCCCATAGCCCATAGAACACATTGGCATTCAAAGGAATTACACACATTCATGTCCAAGAGTGCGAGAAAAAGAGTCTCACTCATGGCAGGATGGAAAAAACAAACTCCAGAAATCCAGCAAAGCTGCTGGGGGACTCACTAGGTTAGAAAATTCAGCCTAAACAGAGAATTCTCCCTAACACTCGCCACCCCTCCCAGACTAAGGGACAGGAGGATTTAATCCACTCCTGGATGAATCTCATACCTCTAGTTGATGACATACATCCTAGAGAGACCATCAGCATTTTGGTGGTGACACCCTGACCTGTGCTCAATGGTGAAATCAAACCCTTGCAGGCAGATCGACCATCTCAATAGTTTTGGGTTTTCCCCTTTCATTTGCATTAACCATCTCAAGGGTCGGTGGTCAGTCTGAATGACAAAAGTAGAACCATACAAGTATGGCCTAAACTTCTTCAGAGCCCACACGATAGCAAAGCACTCTCTTTCGATTGTTGCCCACCTTGTTTCAGGATCCTTCAGCTTGCGGCTGATGAAGCAAACGGGGTGCTCCCTACCTTTCCCATCCAGTTGACTGAGTACGGCACCTATTCCTACATTTGAAGCATCTGTCTGCACAATGAAGTGTTGGCGGTAATCAGGAGCTCTTAGTACTGGGGCTTGGCAAAGAGCCTTTTTCAGGTTTTCAAAAGCCTAATTGCACTCCTCGTTCCATCTAACCTTTTTAGGGAATTTGGGCGAGGAGATGACATTCAGTGGAGAAGCTATGGTCCCATAGTTCTCTATGAAATTCCTGTAGTACCCAGTGAGGCCCAGGAAGGCTCTCACTTGGGTTTGAGTAGTAGGTGTTGTCCAATTTTGCACAGCTTCAATCTTCCTGAGCAAAGGCCTTATTTCTCCACCTCCTACCTCATGTCCAAGATAGACTACCTTACTCTGTCCAATTTGGCATTTACTCGCCTTTATGGTCAGATTGGCTCGTCCAAGAGCCTGCAAAACATCTCTCAGGTGGGTTACATGTTCTTCCCAGGAATTGCTGAACACTGCAATGTCATTCAAGTATGCCATGCAGAAGTCCTCCATCCCATTCAGAACCTGGTTTACCATCCGTTGAAACATAGCAGGTGCATTCTTCAATCCGAAAGGCATTACCTTAAACCGGTATAAGCCAACGGGGGTAGAAAATGCAGTTTTCTCCTTGGCATGGTCTGTCAGGGCTATTTGCCAATAGCCTGACGTCAAGTCAAATGTGCTGAGGAATTTGGCGGTGCCAAGTTTATCCACCAACTCATCTGTTCTTGGCAAAGGGTGGGCATCAGTCTTGGTGACTGCATTAAGGGCTCTATAATCCACGCAGAATCTAAGTTCTTTAGATCCGGCCTTTGGTACTAACACAACTGGGCTAGACCATGGACTAGTAGAGGGCTCTATTACCCCGAGAGCGAGCATCTTGCTGACCTCACCTTTGATGTGGGTTCGTACGTTCTCTGACATTCGGTATCCCCTGCTTTTGACCGGCAGACAGTCACCAGTGAGTATGTCGTGCTGGCCCCAAGGGGTCAAGTCTGGTGAAAGCGAGAACAGAGAGGCAAACTGATTCAACATAGATTTGCACTCTTCTTGTTGCTCGGGTGTCAGATTGGAGGAGAGATTTACTCCTTCAATTTGTTCATCTAAAGGTAAGCCTCTGAGGAGATCCGGAAGAGCTTCACTCTCTTCTTCTTCCTCGGATGATGGAAGAAGCAACGCTCCTACATCGGGTCTTGAGACATACGCTTTGAGTCGGTTGGTGTGAAAGACTGTCGGAGCCTCCTTGGGATTGCCCAAGTCCACCAGATAGTTGACCTCTCCGAGTTTACCCACAACTCTGAAGGGTCCCATCCACTTGTCTTGCAAGGCCCTCTGCCTTGTTGGGATCATAACGAGAACGAGCTGGTCTTGAGCGAACTCAACCATGTTAGCCTTTTGATCGTGCCAGTGCTTGACCAATGCTTGTCCAGCTTTCAAGTTATCGCTTGCTTCCGTCATCATGTGTGACATTCTCCTCCGGAGACCTATCACATAGTCAGTCACTCTGACTGGCTTGGGGGAAGGAGCACTCTCCAACCCCTCCTTAATCAGGGCCAATGGACCTCTGACAGGATGACCATAGAGAAGCTCGAAGGGAGAGTAACCTACTCCCTCCTGAGGGACTTCTCTATAAGCAAAGAGCAGGAATGGCAGTAGAAGGTCCCACTTACGCTTAAGGGGTTCTTCTAAAGCACCTATCATGCTCTTCATGGTTCGGTTGAACCGTTCTACCAACCCATTGGTTTGTGGGTGGTAAGCTGTTGAGAACTTGTAAGTAACTCCACAGGTTTTCCACATGGCTTTCATGTAGTGGGACATAAAGTTTGACCCCCTGTCAGAGATTACTTCCTTAGGAAACCCGACCCTAGTAAAAATACCAAGGAGGACCTTAGCCACAGCTGGAGCTGTAACAGTCCTCATAGGAATTGCCTCGGGGTACCTAGTAGCATGGTCTACTACAACAAGTATAAACCTGTTGCCTGAGGAGGTTGGAGGATCAAGGGGACCAACAATGTCAATCCCTACTCTCTCAAATGGGACTCCCACAACTGGGAGAGGCACTAAAGGTGCCACATTCTTGGAGCCCACCTTACCAGAGGTCTGGCAGGTGTGGCAGCTCCTGCAGTGTTTTTCCACTTCGGCCCCCATCTTCGGCCAATAGAAGTAGAGAGAGAGCCTTTCCTTAGTCTTCTTGAAACTCAAATGACCAGCCAAAGGAATCTCGTGGGCTAACTGCAAGAACTGTGGTCTGTTCTCTTGGGGTACTACAAGTCATTTGTAGTCTCCAGGTGCAGACTCGGTCGGTTCACTGTAGAAGAGGCCATCTTCCCAGTGCAACCTGTATTTCCCAGGCTCTTGCCCTTCAGCCTGAGCTTCTGCCTGGTGGCGAAGACCTTCCAGAGTTGGACATTCTCTCTGTCCCTTACTGAAGTCTGCCCTGCTGGGTCCACCTTCTGCCAGTAAAGACTGCAGCTCAGGATGGTCAACAGGATCCAGATCTCCAATGAGTTCCTGGCCTTCCATTAGCTCTTCCTCAGAGTCTAATTCTACCACACAGGGTTGTACCTCCCTCTCAGCCTCAGCCAGAGGTGGAGTTAAGGTGTAACTTTGGACAACCGCGGGGAAGTCCGTGTTGGCTGCACTGTAATGCCGGCTGCTGGTTTCGGGGCAGAAGTCTTAGGTTTCCCTTTCGCTTCTGTTTTCTTCGAGACAGCAGCCGATAATTCCAGTGGAGCAGGAGTGATTTCTTTCTTCATCATCTCCTGGAGAGTACCGCGCATGGTCCTCTCTCTTGCGGGTCTGGTTAACTCCTGTAACCGTTTACTAGGAGGTCTGGGAGTATGCGATACAACTCAGAGAGTTTTCAAATCGTTACCCAACAGTACGCGTCCTGGTACCTCACTCTGTATGCTGACAGGTATCTTCACAGTCATGTCGTTACACTGGATGAGAACTGGTAATTGGGGAAGCATCTGCACAGGCCCTCCAGCTAACTTGGTGAGGCGTTTGGGTGCCTTAGCAACATCCTCAGCCTGAAAAAACGATTTATCCACCACAGTTATGCTGGCCCCAGTGTCCCTAATGGCAGGAGTCCCCTATCATTCACCTGGACACTGTCCTTATAATACTCTTTAGTATTATCGGGGATAGAATTATAAACATCTAAATTCTGCTGTTCCCACAACCCCAGAGATACTAAAGAAACGCTGGCTGAGACTCCAATGGGTTCGTCAGCTAGCAGTAGAAAGTTTCCACTTGCCATTTGGACTTCCTCCTCTGGAGCGAAGGCTAAGGAGACAAGCTGGACTCCTGAAGGTTTACCCTTACATCTGGGATCTCCTTTCACGTGGTCAGTCGAGCCACAAACAAAGCATTTACCGAATGCTTTCTGGAATGGTGGCTTGTTCTGGCCTCCTTCTGGTTTGGCACCAGAAGACACACTATTCTGCTGTGGTTTTCCTTGTGGCTTACCCTTCTGGTTTTGTTTGGGGCCCTCTTTGGAATTTGAGTTATTAGAATTCTCTTTTGAGTCTTTTTTAGGCTGTTTTCCCTCATCCTTTTTCTGAGTTGCCCCAGAATCCTTATGGGTAGCCCTGTTGGCAACCCACAAGTCAGCAGCCTTAGCTAGCTTCCGGGAATCCAATTCCTTCGAATCAGCCAAGTGCTTTCTGAGCTCAGGAGAACAGGCATCATAAATAGACTCCAACATAAAAAGATTCCTCATACCCTCATACGTGTTCACTTTGTGACCCTTAGTCCATCCCTCTAAGTTTTTCAACCCTTCATTCACCCAGGTAGCCCAAGGGGTACCATCATGCTTTGTGAGGGTTCTAAACCTCTTAGGATACTGGGAAGGGGTCTTCCCAAATCTAGCTATCAAAGCTAGTTTCACACTTTCGTAATCTGTCTTATCCGCCTCCCCCAATTCCATTACCACATCAGTCGCAACAGGCGGGAGCCTAGAGAACAACCAGGGAAGTAAATCGTTCCCGGTGATGTCCTGGAGCCCATGATTGTATTCAAACAGTTTTAACCAATCCAACACATCCAATCTCGGTTCATACATACCCACTACTTCCTTCGGCATCCGGGGTCTTTTGGGACTGGAGCTCCTAGAGGAACCAGAGGAGAGAGACGCATTTTCCATAGACAACTTTTTCATCTCTAACTCGTGATTAAGTTCTATTTCCCTGAGTCTTAACTCAGCTTGCTTCTGCTCAGCCTGGGCATTCATCCGTCTGAACTCGAGCTCTTGGTTTCATTCAGATTGAGCCAAGAACCATTTGTATTCTAATTCGAGCTTCATTTTTTCGAGTTCAAAATAAGCGGGGTTACATGTGGGACCTGGTATGGGCCCCGTAGGTACAGCTGGTAAGGCAGGTAGAGGAGCAGGGGAGACAGTTTCGTTAGCCTCTCCTTCCTCTTCAGCCTCTTCATCACTATCATCAGAATTACGATTTATATCAACACCATCACTGTTATCTACATTTGCTGGTGAAATTGGTTCCTCTGAACCAATACCCAGACTTTGGTTCGCCAGCAATCTCTCTTTTAGTTCTAACTTCTTGCCCCTTACAGAAAGATTTTCTTGCCTACAGAGAGCTCGCAAACTCTCAGTATTTTCACCTGACAAGGATTCTTGACTGTAAGCTTCCATCGTAGACATGTTTTTGAAAGTTGCTTTTTTAGTGCTAAGCTTTGTGGTTAGTTATCCTAAAGTGTCGAAAAGCACTCTAAACTGTATACTCGATACAAATCCCACCACTGCCCACCAGTGTTAGGCGGAAACCTGTGCAGTTCCCTCTGGGTCCATTGCAAAAGATTTATGACTACAGGTGTTTGGCAGTAAACCCACTTGGTAGCAGTCTGTACCACACAGATTCACTTGGTACCTGTGGCTGAGCGGTCAGACTTCCCTCAAGAAGAGTTAGGCAGTATGTGGAGTATACAACATAGGGCAATTCTTCACAGTAAGACAAGCAAACACGCAACAGGCTTCAGTGTAAAGATATAAAGGTATTTATTTATAACGACACATCTATAGAAAACACTCTGGCACTATTACGGCAAACACTTCAATTACAATTACTCTACGAAGAAAAAGATCAATCCCCCTAACAATAGTTCGACAAGTCTAGGTTTTACCAGCATCACTTATTTGCAGACAGAGGTGTATGCTTCAACCTAGATGCCACTCTAGTATTTGTTAGGACCGGAGAGAAAAATAAGCAGGTTACGAAATCAACACGGTCCCAATACTTTACGGACAAATGCAAGGAAAGAAGGCAAGAACCACGGTAGATCATAAAGTTCAGAGACCAGGCCCACTCGGAGAGAGGAGAGGCGATATGTCCCAAAAAGTATCTTAGTGGAAATGCGTTTGAGTCTTTGAAGCAAATTGTTATCGGCAGATTGGACCAGTTCAGAACAACACGCTAGAGAAAGCTTGGAGGCGGCCCTATGGAGAGGCGAGGATTAAGACACCTCACTCTATCCGGCAACAAGGGAAGCCAGGCGGACACAGTACCTTGATTGTGGAGAGACAGCTCCGGCGGGGGCAGTGGTTCCTGGCGGTGGGTGCACGTCCGGTCTTTGCCAAGAGAAGAGAGGATCTCGTCGTCGAAGGAAAGTTGAAGATCGTTGCACCACCAGGGAAGAGACGAGCCGCGGAGAGCTCCGTCACAGGGCACCACCTTTTGGTCGCGGTACAGGGGTAGTGGCTATCCGGTTGCCGAGGTGCTCTGCACGGGCAATTCGACCACTGCGTCCTGAGGCGAAGCAAAAAGCAAAGGGGACTGGTTGTTCCCACCAGTCAGGGGAAGAGACTCTCCGGCAGGGAGATCTCCTCTGTCGTCGGGAAGTGGTGAGTCGGTTCAGCAGGGCTCCACCGGAGGTGTCGTCGTTGCAGGTCGGCTCAGCTTTACCCTCGTCGGATTCTTAGGTCCTCTGGCGACTTCTGAAGATCCAGTCCCAAAAGCCCTGCTTTTATGCAGAAAACCCCCATTCATTCAGCCTAGCTGTCAATCAACACACGCTAAGTGGTGAGCGGGGAGGCTCACCACTTGGGCCAATCACACCAGAGTGCGACCGGAGTTGGCAAGGCATCTCGGTCCAGGGTGCCTAAACCCCCTCCCACACCCCTGTGGTAACCCAGACAGAATGGCACCACTTTGGAGGGTCTCTGTACAGAAGCCAGCCAAAAGTGGAACAAAGGGCTCAACCTTTGGTTTAGGAGTCACAGAGACGAACACAAACGCCATTTTAAAAACCGAGTTCTGGCAGAAAATACCATTCGATAGACTTATTTAAGATAAGTAGACCGGTGGTATGTTAGAGACTAACGAGAAAAAGTATCAATCTCTAACAATGGGAAGAATCCCATAGGGTTATATTCGGGGTCGAACATTACAAGTAGTTTCCACTGCCACCAGCCAAAACTCGGCGAGGGGGGACGGGACAGTGCCCCCTCGAATAACAGACCCAGGAGTAATCAAATTACCCCTACTAGTACGTCCACAATAGGATGGTTTGTACTAGTTCTGTTAGTAAATTTAGGTCTAGTAAAGCCAATGGTGACTTTATATGCCCGGGGAGACAGTAGTCAGTCCCCGGGTATGGAGTCTATGAGGGAGGTCCGCTAGGACGCCCCAGTGTTACGGCACGGAGGGTGCGGTGTAACACACATAGCAAAACATATGAGACCCTATGGAGTAAAGGACCCCATAGCCCATAGAACACATTGACATTCAAAAGGAATTACACATATTCATGTCCAAGAGTGGGGGAAAAAGAGTCTCACTCTTGGCAGGATGGAAAAAACAAACTCCAGAAATCCAGCAAAGCTGCTGGGGGACTCACTAGGTTAGGAAATCCAGCCTAAACAGAGAATTCTCCCTAACAGACCCCAAGGTTTCTGGCTTCAGAAGAAGGAGCAGGGGGAGAGCCCAAGGAGGGAGGCCAGAGAGATGGGAAGAAGGATGGAAGGATCACAATTTTGCTGCCATTGAGGCAGAGATAATTGGAAGTGCACCAGGCCTGGATGGAAGATAGGCAGTTAGGGATGAAGGAATGTGTGAGTGAGTCAGCAGGAAGTCTGAAAAAGAGTTGAGTGTCATCTGCATAACACTGGAAGTTGGGAGGGAAGGAGGAGATGAGGAGTACCAGCTGATCAAGGTAGATATTAAAGAGCCAGGGGGAAAGGATAGATCACTGGGGACACCACAGGTGGAGAAGGAGGTAGGAAAATAGATGGTGCCCAAGATGAGATTGAATGGTTGACAGTGTCAAAGGCAGAAGAGAGATCAAGTAGGACGAGGACGGCTGGGGAGTTGGAGTTAATGGATGCATGCAGTTCTTCAGGGGTGTTTAGAAGAGCAGTTTCCATGCCTCTGGATGCTCAGAATACAGATTGATGATCGTGGAGACCACCAACAAGTTCACTGTGCGGGTTGAGCTTGGGCAAGTCCAGCTTCTCAAGCAGTTTCCCCAGGAAGGGGGTGATTGAAATAGGGCGGTAGTTGGAAAGACAGGTAGGGTCTGATGAAGGTTTTTTCTGGAGCAGGTGCACAAGGGCGTGCTTGAGGGGAAAGAACCAGAGGTGAAACAGTGGTTGCAGAAATCAGCGAGTGCAGGGGCAAGGGACCGAATGTTGTCCTTGATGGTTCTGGACGAGCAAGGGGGAACCTGTTTGGGAGAAGCCTTCGTAGAGTGGACATCTCTGGTAACTTCTTCAGGTGGGACAGGGATGAGGGAGGAGAAAGCAGAAAGAGGAGGGTGAATGCCAAGGAAGGCAAGGGGATGGGTTTGACGGGTGAGTACCAAGAGTGTTCAGGATGTCCTGAGTTTTGGTGGTGAAGTGTGTAGCCATGCATTGCAAAGGGGAGGAGGGGACTGCAGAAGGGTTGGCAAGCTCCCTGCAGATTTGGAAGAGTTCAGCCGTGTTGTTGGAAGCACCAGAAACACGTGCCTGAATGTGGGCCCTTTTCTTGGCATGGATGGAGAGTCTCTATTGCCTTTGGAGAAGTCAGCAGATCAGTTTGTCAGATGGTGAACCTGAGGTTGGCCACTTCCGTTCCGCTGCTCTGGACTTATGTTTCAGAGCTGCAATTCCGGAGTCATACCAGGAGTTACGCTTATTGGCGGGTTTCAGGTGGATCTTCATGACTGGGGCAAAGATGTCAAGAGTACTGGTGATGGGGCAAGGATGTCAAGAGTATTGGTGATGGCTGAGTGAAGACTGTTGAGAGCAAAGTTGGTGGGAGAGTTTGAGAAAGGGGAAGGAGGGTTGAAGATAGAGGCAAAGGCAGCAGTTGACACTTGCTTCATAAGGCGAATGTTCGAGATGAGGCTGGTAGGGCTTTTGGGGGTGTGGTAGGAGGGCCGAAGGGACCCAGGTGGGAAGAGAGGAGAACATGGTCTGACCAAGAGAGAGGGGTGAACAGAGGGGGAGCGAGAGAGAAGTGGTCAGAGTGGATTATGATGTCCAGTGTGTGTCCAGCTGAATGGGTTGGACAGGAGGGGAGAATTGGAGAGGGAAAGAGAGGCACAGAGGCCAATGAAAACAGTGAATGCTGAGGCAGGGGAGTCCAATTGGATATTGAAGTCACCCAGGAGGAGGAGGTTGGAGGTGGTCAAAAGTAAGGAGGAGAGCATACAACATTCTTAAAGGTAACCAAGCTCTGGAAGTGTTCCAAAGAAGGACCCCTTTTTAGTGAGTTATTAAAGAGGAAAACAATTTTGCCCTCAGACTCAAGGTGAAAAATTTCTCTTGATAAAAAAGGGGGTGTGCACCACAATGTGAACTTTTCATTTCTGTCTCTAGGGCTGGGCGGATATATGCATAAATATGTATATATATATATATATATATATATATATATATATATATATATATATATACAGTATATGCTGCAGACCCTAATTAAATATGCAAAACTGTACCATGCTCAATTAACACAGGAAATAGCTGATCTATTGGAAGCACTTGGCAAGGAAGCAGACCTGGGTATGGTGAGTTCTTTCAAATCTAAACTAAATGCGAAACAGCACAATTTTCAGGATGAAATTCATCAACAGAAAATCAGAACATTTCAGTGAGATCGGGAGGACTATAACCGTGGTAGAATTTACTAGTTTTCAAAAAAGTATGATTCTTTGTATAAAACTACTGCAAGGGTTCCTTCATGTATGGTGGTCGAATCCCCGTCCCCAGAATCCTCAGATGTTAGTTCAGCAGAGCATGGAGGGAAATCAGCTCTTGGCTGGAGAGAAATCAGTGACCCCCACCGGCAAACTAGTGTTTTGCTGGTGCGGGAAAAGTGCTGGAATTACAGCAAATTTACCAGCATTTTTCCCGCACTGGCAAACTTGTAATGAGAGCCAATGTCTTTTTACAAGCATTGGGCACCCCCATTGGCAAACTTGCTGATGGGATATTCGGAAGAGGTGTATGTTTTCAATCATTCACAAAATATTTAGAATGAGAATTGCCATTTGGCTACAATTTATTGCTCATTTGTTCATAATTTGGCAGTGAAGTATGAGTGATCTTCAATATTTCCATTTGTTTCTGAATGACAATGACATGAATTTAAATTTTGTCTTGTCTGCTAGCACTGAGAATATTGACGTTTTGGATCTTAACATCTTTAGACGTGAAGGCTTGATCCAAACTTGAATTCATCAGAAACCTGCTGCTTCTAAATCTATTCTACGAGTCAATTCTTGTCACCCCCAAGCACCATCATTCCCTAACTCGGAATCTTCAATCAGCACCTGAAATAGAGAAAACAGACAATGGTTACTTAAAGCTTGAACTTGAAACAGAATTCTTACGATACCTTACCGAAAAGTCAAGCGAACTTGAACTCTCACCAATCCGAGATCCAGTGAAGTAACTGGATAACAACGCGCCCCTGCATCAGAAGCAGGATGGAGAGCTCGTCCTTTCAGACCCTAAGGTGAGACTTCACCGGGAATCGCAGAAGGGTTTCGTGGAGGGTGAGAAGGGGAGTGGGAGGCCTACGCATTATCCCGCAGATTGTTAATACTCCCTTTTCACACACAGAAGGATATTTCTACGAGCCAGACAAGCCAGATTTGGGGGTCCGGTCCATTCCATCTTCCGAGTCCTGCGCATCACCCTAGAAGAGGCCACAGCAATCCAAACCAGGCCAGCGCCTCCGTGGGAGTCAGGTGAGCGTTACAGAACGCGAAACCTACCTACAATTTCCTACCCGGGCGCTATGGATACTTCCGAGACAGACCAGCTGGCCCAACTTTTGGGGGAATTACGGGCGAAAGTATATTCCGCCTGCCAGGAGACTAACGCTCTCAGGAGAGAACTGATCCTATCCAAGGAACAAACTGATGACCTGGCCAAACAGCTGTTCCAAGGTCAGGCAGGACAGACTCCGTTACCTGGTTCCGGGGGTAATCCCACTCCTGTGGTTTCGAATAACCCGGTACAAATCAATCTACCTGGAAATATGCCACTGGCCCAGCCTGAACGTTTTGCTCGTGACCCCAAGAAATATGCCGTTTTCATGAACCAATGTCGCTTACACTTTCTATGCAGACCTGGGGCCTTCCCTAATGACCAAACCAAGGTAGCTTTTGTATTATCTTATCTCAGCTGCTGTGCTGCCAATTGGTCAGTTCCTTTGGTAAGTCAAGATGACCCAATTCTCCAGGATTTTCAAGGCTTCCAGGGAAGCATGGAAAGAGTATTCGCTCGACACTCCCAGGGACAGGCCCTGGACAACGAACTGCTATCCTTACGACAAGGTAACCAGGATCTCTTATCCTACATCGCCACCTTTAATAGGTTGATTGTGGAAAGAGGGTGGCCAGAAAATAAATGGATCACATTATTTCATCCAGGCCTGGGCGGAGAACTTAAAGACGTTCTAGCTCAAATTGTAAATCCGCCCCAAGCCTGCGCGGAATACATAGACTTAGTGGTCCAACTTGATCACAGACTTCAGAATAGAAAAGCAGATCGGTCTAAGTTTGAAACCCGAGTGTTGATCAAAACTCACGCTAACCCCAAGGGTACCGACGTTTCAGAACCTATGCAAATCGGTGGAGTGAAAGGACCGTTAACTCAGAAGGAACGAGAAAGAAGGCGGCAGAAGCAATTATGTCTTTATTGTGGGGCTTCTGGCCACTTTTTACGAGATTGTCCGGTAAAACCACCCAAGAAGGTGGTTGGAGCCACTGACAACAATCTAACGGAACCTGATTCGGGAAACGACCAAGCCCGACAAGCGTAGAGGTCCGCTTGCCGAGCTTGAAAACAAACTCTTTGACCTCGCATTTCATCATGCCAATGGTCCTCGTGGATCCGAGACAGCCTCGGCGCTTGCATGCTATAAAGGCATACATCGACAGTGGAGCTATCGGAAACTATGTTGATCGTGAATTGGCCTCCAGGATTAATCTCCCTCTCCGTCCGAAAACCAACAAGGATGTCATTACCACAGTTGATGGAACCGAAATTGCCTCAGGGCCAGTAACACATTCTTCTACAGAAATGACACTAGTGGGTCAGGATGGACATCGGGAAGCTATTGTGTTTGACGTAATCAAGGCCCCACAGTTTCAAGTAATTCTAGGAATTCCTTGGTTAGAAACACATAATCCTCGAATTGACTGGCGAGCAAAGAGAATAACCTTTCCTGATTGTACACAAACTTGCTATCCAAGAAATCCAAACATGGGCCTGGCCACAGTAACCTCCGCCACAATACAACTACCGCCTGAGTACCAAGAATTCCAAGACGTTTTCCAAAAAGAACAGGCCAACACGTTACCTCCCCACCGGTCGTACGATTGTCAAATCCATCTGGTACCCAATGCTCAACTGCCTTGTAGTAGGATCTATGCCCTTACTGAACCTGAGAATCTTCATTTGCGACAGTATTTAGATCAGTACCTTGCCAATGGTTTTATTCGCCCGTCAAAGTCTCCTGTTTCCTCAGCTCTGTTCTTCGTGCTGAAAAAAGAAGGCGACCTTAGAACTTGTATTGACTACCGCGCCCTAAATCAAATAACGATTAAGAATCGTTATCCTCTGCCCCTGATCCCTCAACTTCTCGACCAGGTAAAAGATGCTTGTATATACACCAAGTTAGATCTTCGGGGAGCTTATCACCTGGTGCGTGTAAAAGAAGGCGACGAATGGAAGACTGCTTTCCGCACCAAATATGGACTCTTCGAATACCAGGTGATGCCTTTCGGATTGTGCAACGCACCTGCTGCCTTTCAATACTTTATGAATGATGTTCTTCGGGAACTTATCGATGTTTGTGTCATCGTATATATCGATGACATTCTGGTGTACTCCTCTTCGGAATCCGATCACAGAAAACATGTCAAGGCAGTTCTTGAGAAATTGCGCCAGCACAAACTGTTTGCAAAACTCGAAAAATGTGTTTTTCATGCCACAGAAGTCGAGTTTCTTGGATTCATCCTGACACTAAAGGGAGTCCGAATGGACTCACGAAAAGTGGACGCCATCCTCAAATGGCCATCTCCTAGCTCTGTGAAGGGTGTTCAGAGCATGCTTAGTTTTGCCAATTTTTATCGAAGATTTATCCCGGAATTTTCTCGGGTGGTTCAACCCATCACTGCACTCTTACGGAAAAATAAACGCTTCGAATGGACTAATGAGGCAGAACAGGCCTTTCAAGAACTAAAAACTAAATTCACCTCCGCACCTGTACTGAAACATCCGCGCCCTGATCTCCCTTACATTGTTGAAACCGATGCATCCAGCTTAGCCATGGGAGCTGTCCTGTCTCAAAGGGATCCTGTAACTAACCAATTGCACCCTGTAGCCTTTTGGTCCAGACAATTCTTGGCTCCTGAAGTTAATTATGCAATCACCGACAAGGAGTTATTAGCTATTAAGTCCGCCTTCAAGGCTTGGCGTCATTACCTTCTCGGCGCAAGACACACCATCACAGTGATTACAGATCACAGAAATGTGCAATATTTAAAAAGGGCCAAAGCTCAATCATCACGTCAACTCCGATGGGCTTTATTCTCTGCGGAGTTTGATTTTGTAATCACATACCGCCCTGGCTGCAAGAATGGCAAAGCGGATGCTTTATCCCGGATTGGGATGGGAGAAACAAATTCAAGCTTAGAACCAGTACCGATTATACCTGAACAGAGCATTTTGGGGTTGACCTCTTTACAAACTATTGAGGACATTCAAACTAGAGTTAAACAACTTTTAGACCCTACTGCCTTGCAAGAATGGAGTCAAAAGGGTTCACACTTTTTTGTCAATAATGATCTACCCTACTTCCAGGGGCGATTATTTCTGCCTCATAAGGAATTGCAAGAACTCGTTATTGCCCATTATCATGATACATTAATGGAAGGACATCCTGGTATTGCTAAAACTGAAGAAAAGATCAAAAGGCAATTCTGGTGGCCCTCCTGGCGAAAGGATATAAAATCCTTTGTGATGTCCTGCGGAGTTTGCGCCCAAAATAAAGGTCAAAAGAAAAGGCCAGCCGGCCTTTTACAACCCTTGGACACCCCACCGGCACCTTGGCACACCTTGTCGCTGGACTTTATTTCAGACCTGCCTCCTTGCTATGGATACAACACTATCCTGGTGATTGTGGGCCTCTTCTCCAAAATGGCCCATTTTATCCCATTAAAGGGGCTACCTTCAGCCTCCATCCTGGCCAAGGAATTTCTTGAGAATGTTGTTCGTTTACATGGTTTTCCATCCATTCTGGTCTCTGATCGAGGAAGCCAATTTATTTCCCATTTTTGGAGAAAGTGTTGTCAACTGGCACAAATCGATGTACGACTATCCACTAGTCACCACCCCCAGACCGATGATCAAACCGAGAGAACAAACCAGACCCTTGAACAGTATCTTCGGTGTATGTTGCACCAATTTGAATGTAATTGGAAAGACATTCTTTGGATCTCAGAATATGCATATAACAATTCTGTACATTCTGGAACGGGACAAACCCCTTTTTATACCTTATATGGCCATCACCCCCGAATCTCTGACCTTGACTCCCCTCAAAGCCTTGAAATGCCCGCTGTAGATCATTTGCATTCCATGATAACTCGAGCCTTCAAAGAAGCAATGACTCATTTACAGAAAGCCAAGAAAAAGTACAAAGAAAATGCTGATTTACATCGTAGTGAAGCACCTCCGTACCAAATAGGGGACCAAGTGTGGCTAGCGACTAGACATTTACCACTCAAAGGACCGCAAACTTTCAATCCAAGATATGTAGGGCCCTACCCAATCAAAGCTATAATCAACCCGGTGGCCTTCAAACTCGATCTACCAGCTAACATGCAAATCCATCCTGTTTTTCACGTATCACTGTTGAAACCAGTACAACCTAGAACCAGACTAATTAAACCAC
Source organism: Ambystoma mexicanum (assembly GCF_040938575.1). Classification (NCBI taxonomy): domain Eukaryota; kingdom Metazoa; phylum Chordata; class Amphibia; order Caudata; family Ambystomatidae; genus Ambystoma; species Ambystoma mexicanum. The sequence goes on along the minus strand of NC_090924.1, from coordinate 716,304,358 downwards.
CAGAACCAATTGAAGTAGATGGGGAGCTGGAATTCGAAGTTAAAGACATATTAGATTCCAAGGTATCAAAGTTAAAACTCTTCTATTTAATTGATTGGAAAGGATATGGGCCTCAGGAAAGGTCTTGGGAACCAAGCGACCAGGTACATGCACCTCGGTTAATACAGAAATTCCACCAGAAATTCCCAAACAAGCCGAAACCTCCGGAGAGAACAACCTTGGGAGGGGCCTTGGGAGGGGGTACTGTCATGATGCCTACCCCCAAGGAGCCAGACCGGGCCCAGCAACCCCAGAGGCAGACATCATGTTCCAGAGGGAAGTCCCAGCGGCCCCAGGTAGGGACCCTTTGGACTCAGTCCTGGCGCCTTTGGCGCCAGGCTCATGTTGGACAATAGTCCAGGCGCCATAGGCGCCAGGCTCATAAAGGATGACTTTGTGTTAAGAAGTGCTTGGTGTGAACTTACCTGATGCAGACCGTGCTGCAACATCCAGGCCACCAAGAGGCCTGAATGGGACTATTCTACCTATGGGACTACTTTACCACACGGGTGTGGCCGGAGAAAGAATACATACCTTAGAGGAAGAATACATACCTGGAACTACTTTGAACGCTATTTAAGCCACGGCCAAGCAGCAACTCACTCTTCGCGTTGTTCTGCACCTAGCAGCTGGACGCTCACCGTGTCTGCTCCTGTATCCGGACTCCAGCCACGCCCGAAAGCATCCTGGAATACCTGTAAAGGGAGAAGAGAGGAGAACAGGAGAAAGAAGAGACATTACCTGCTTAATCCGCATTGCAGAGTCATCTCGCCGACGATCCTAAAGGGAAGATATTCATTTTTAAAAGCACATCGCATAGCTCGCTGCAGCGCAGCATTCCACTCACCTTTACTAGGCGCCTTCTTGCCCATCAGCGACCATCTGGATCTTCCGCCGCATTTCAGCGCCTAAAGGAGAAAAAGACAAGAACAAAGGTGAGCTAGGGAAGAGAATAAGAAAGGCTTAATTTCCACCATAAGACTTACCTGTTGGGTCAATCCCTCTTCACTTCGGGTCGGCGCCGTTTCTTCGGCATTTCCGAACCCCGGCCCCTAAGAGGAAAAAGACATTAGCATTAGTGAGTGAATGCAAGGACATTAGCGGAACGCTCATCAAAGACTTACCTGATATTTACTGGGACATCTCTTCTCACTTCGGGTCGGCGCTGTATCTTCAGCATTTCTGGACCCCGGCCCCTAAGGGGAAAAAGACACAAGCATTAGTGCATTAATGCAAGAACACTAGAGGAACCACTCATCAAAAACTCACCAGACGTTTCCTTCGACGGTTCCATTCCCTTACTTGGAATCTTCAATCAGCACCTGAAATAGAGAAAACAGACAATGGTTATTTAAAGCTTGAACTTGCAACAGAATTCTCACGATACCTTACCGGAAAAGTCAAGCGAACTTGAACTCTCACCAATCCGAGATCCAGTGAAGTAACTGGATAACAACGCGCACCTGCATCAGAAGCAGGATAGAGAGCTCGTCCTTTCAGACCCAAGGTGAGACTTCACGGGGAATCGCAGAAGGGTTTCGTGGAGGGTGAGAAGGGGAGCGGGAGGCCTACGCATTATCCCGCAGATTGTTAATACTCCCTTTTCACACACAGAAGGATATTTCTACGAGCCAGACAAGCCAGATTTGGGGGTCCGGTCCATTCCATCTTCCGAGTCCTGCGCATCACCATAGAAGAGGCCACAGCAATCCAAACCAGGCCAGCGCCTCCGTGGGAGTCAGGTGAGCGTTACAGAACGCGAAGCCTACCTACAATTTCCTACCCGGGCGCTATGGATACTTCCGAGACAGACCAGTTGGGCCAACTTTTGGGGGAATTACGGGCAGAAGTACATTCCGCCCGCCAGGAGACTAACGCTCTCAGGAGAGAACTGATCCTATCCAAGGAACGAACTGATGACCTGGCCAAACAGCTGTTGCAAGGTCAGGCAGGACAAACTCTGTTACCTGGTTCCGGGGGTAATCCCACTCCTGTGGTTTCGAATAACCCGGTACAAATCAATCTACCTGGAAATATGCCACTGGCCCCGCCTGAACGTTTTGCTGGGGACCCCAAGAAATTTGCCGTTTTCATGAACCAATGTCGCTTACACTTTCTATGCAGACCTGGGGCCTTCCCTAATGACCAAACCAAGGTAGCTTTTGTATTATCTTATCTCAGGGGCTGTGCTGCCAATTGGTCAGTTCCTTTGGTAAGTCAAGATGACCCAATTCTCCAGGATTTTCAAGGCTTCCAGGCAAGCATGGAAAGATTATTCGCTCGACACTCCCAGGGACAGGCCCTGGACAACGAACTGCTATCCTTACGACAAGGTAACCAGGATCTCTTATCCTACATCGCCACCTTTAATAGGTTGATTGTGGAAACAGGGTGGCCAGAAAATAAAAGGATCACATTATTTCATCGATGCCTGCGCGGAGAACTTAAAGACGTTCTAGTCCAAATTGTAAATCCGCCCCAAGCCTGCGTGGAATACATAGACTTAGTGGTCCAACTTGATCACAGACTTCAGAATAGAAAAGCAGATCGGTCTAAGTTTGAAACCCGAGTGTTGATCAAAACTCACGCTAACCCCAAGGGTACCGACGTTTCAGAACCTATTCAAATCGGTGGAGTGAAAGGACCGTTAACTCAGAAGGAACGAGAAAGAAGGCGGCAGAAGCAATTATGTCTTTATTGTGGGGCTTCTGGCCACTTTTTACGAGATTGTCCGGTAAAACCACCCAAGAAGGTGGTTGGAGCCACTGACAACAATCTAACAGAACCTGATTCGGGAAACGACCAAGCCCGACAAGCGTAGAGGTCCGCTTGCTGAGCTTGAAAACAAACTCTTTGACCTCGCATTTCATCATGCCAATGGTCCTCGTGGATCCGAGACAGCCTCGGCGGATGCATGCTATAAAGGCATACATCGACAGTGGAGCTATCGGAAACTATGTTGATCGTGATTGGCCTCCAGGATTAATCTCCCTCTCCGTCCGAAAACCAACAAGGATGTCATTACCACAATTGATGGAACCGAATTTGCCTCAGGGCCGGTAACACATTCTTCTACAGAAATGACACTAGTGGGTCAGGATGGACATCGGGAAGCTATTGTGTTTGACGTAATCAAGGCCCCACAGTTTCAAGTAATTCTAGGAATTCCTTGGTTAGAAACATATAATCCTCGAATTGACTGGCGAGCAAAGAGAATAACCTTTCCTGATTGTACACAAACTTGCTATCCAAGAAATCCAAACATGGGCCTGGCCACAGTAACCTCCGCCACAATACAACTACCGCCTGAGTACCAAGAATTCCAAGACGTTTTCCAAAAAGAACAGGCCAACACGTTACCTCCCCACCGGTCGTACGATTGTCAATTCGATCTGGTACCCAATGCTCAACTGCCTTGTAGTAGGATCTATGCCCTTACTGAACCTGAGAATCTTCATTTGCGACAGTATTTAGATCAGTACCTTGCCAATGGTTTTATTCGCCCGTCAAAGTCTCCTGTTTCCTCAGCTCTGTTCTTCGTCCCGAAAAAAGAAGGCGACCTTAGAACTTGTATTGACTACCGCGCCCTAAATCAAATAACGTTTAAGAATCGTTATCCTCTGCCCCTGATCCCTGAACTTCTCGACCAGGTAAAAGATGCTTGTATATACACCAAGTTAGATCTTCGGGGAGCTTATCACCTGGTGCGTGTAAAAGAAGGCGACGAATGGAAGACTGCTTTCCGCACCAAATATGGACTCTTCGAATACCAGGTGATGCCTTTTGGATTGTGCAACGCACCTGCTGCCTTTCAATACTTTATGAATGATGTTCTTCGGGAACTTATCGATGTTTGTGTCATCGTATATATCGATGACATTCTGGTGTACTCCTCTTCGGAATCCGATCACAGAAAACATGTCAAGGCAGTTCTTGAGAAATTGCGCCAGCACAAACTGTTTGCAAAACTCGAAAAATGTGTTTTTCATGCCACAGAAGTCGAGTTTCTTGGATTCATCCTGACACCAAAGGGAGTCCGAATGTACTCACGAAAAGTGGACGCCATCCTCAAATGGCCATCTCCTAGCTCTGTGAAGGGTGTTCAGAGCATGCTTGGTTTTGCCAATTTTTATCGAAGATTTATCCCGGAATTTTCTCGGGTGGTTCAACCCATCACTGCACTCTTACGGAAAAATAAACGCTTCGAATGGACTAATGAGGCAGAACAGGCCTTTCAAGAACTAAAAACTAAATTCTCCTCTGCACCTGTACTGAAACATCCGCGCCCTGATCTCCCTTACATTGTTGAAACCGACGCATCCAGCTTAGCCATGGGAGCTGTCCTGTCTCAAAGGGATCCTGTAACTAACCAATTGCACCCTGTAGCCTTTTGGTCCAGAAAATTCTCGGCTCCTGAAGTTAATTATGCAATCACCGACAAGGAGTTATTAGCTATTAAGTCCGCCTTCAAGGCTTGGCGTCATTACCTTCTCGGCGCAAGACACACCATCACAGTGATTACAGATCACAGAAATTTGCAAAATTTAAAAACGGCCAAAGCTCAATCATCACGTCAACTCCGATGGGCTTTATTCTTTGCAGAGTTTGATTTTGTAATCACATACCGCCCTGGCTGCAAGAATGGCAAAGCGGATGCTTTATCCCGGATTGGGATGGGAGAAACAAATTCAAGCTTAGAACCAGTACCGATTATACCTGAACAGAGAATTTTTGGGTTGACCTCTTTACAAACTATTGAGGACATTCAAACTAGAGTTAAACAACTTTTAGACCCTACAGCCTTGCAAGAATGGAGTCAAAAGGGTTCACACTTTTTCGTCAATAATGATCTACTCTACTTCCAGGGGCGATTTTTTCTGCCTCATAAGGAATTGCAAGAACTCGTTATTGCCCATTATCATGATACATTAATGGAAGGACATCCTGGTATTGCTAAAACTGAAATAAAGATCAAAACGCAATTCTGGTGGTCCTCCTGGCGAAAGGATATAAAATCCTTTGTGATGTCCTGCGGAGTTTGCGCCCAAAATAAAGGTCAAAAGAAAAGACCAGCTGGCATTTAACAACCCTTGGACATCCCACCGGCACCTTGGCACACCTTGTCGCTGGACTTTATTACAGACCTGCCTCCTTGCTATGGATACAACACTATCCTGGTGATTGTAGGCCTCTTCTCCAAAATGGCCCATTTTATCCCATTAAAGGGGCTACCTTCAGTCTCCATCCTGGCCAAGAAATTTCTTGAGAATGTCGTTCGTTTACATGGTTTACCATCCATTCTGGTCTCTGATCGAGGAAGCTAATTTATTTCCCATTTTTGGAGAAAGTGTTGTCAACTGGCACAAATCGATGTACGACTATCCACTAGTCACCACCCCCAGACCGATGGTCAAACCGAGAGAACAAACCAGACCCTTGAACAGTATCTTCGGTGTATGTTGCACCAATCTGAATGTAATTGGAAAGACATTCTTTGGATCTCAGAATATGCATATAACAATTCTGTACATTCCGGAACGGGACAAACCCCTTTTTATACCTTATATGGCCATCACCCCCGAACCTCTGACCTTGACTCCCCTCAAAGCCTTGAAATGCCCGCTGTAGATCATTTGCATTCCACGATAACTCGAGCCTTCAAAGAAGCAACGACTCATTTACAGCAAGACAAGAAAAAGTACAAAGAAAATGCTGATTTACATCGTAGTGAAGCACCTCTGTACCAAATAGGGGACCAAGCGTGGCTAGCGACTAGACATTTACCACTCAAAGGACCGCAAACTTTCAATCCAAGATATATAGGGCCCTACCCAATCAAAGCTATAATCAACCCGGTGGCCTTCAAACTCGATCTACCAGCTAACATGCGAATCCATCCCGTTTTTCATGTATCACTGTTGAAACCAGTAAAACCTGGAACCAGACTAATTAAATCACCAGAACCAATTCAAGTAGATGGGGAGCTGGAATTCGAAGTTAAAGACATATTAGATTCCAAGGTGTCAAAGTCAAAACTCTTCTATTTAATTGATTGGAAAGGATATGGGCCTCAGGAAAGGTCTTGGGAACCAAGCGACCAGGTACATGCACCTCGGTTAATACAGAAATTCCACCGGAAATTCCCAAACAAGCCGAAACCTCCGGAGAGAACAACCTTGGGAGGGGCCTTGGGAGGGGGTACTGTCATGATGCCTACCCCCAAGGAGCCAGACCGGGCCCAGCAACCCCAGAGGCAGACATCTGTTCCAGAGGGAAGTCCCAGCGGCCCCAGGTAGGGGGCACGGGGGGAATGGAGGTGTAAAGCCTTAGAGGAAGCTTCCTTACCCACCCGGGAAAAGCACCTGGATACCCAGGAACCGGAACCAAAATCTCCTGCCCCCGAAAGTCTGCAACACAAGGAACAGGTAGGAGAAATAAAGAACCCAAAAAGGCCCATTTTGTGAAGGAGGTTAGTGTCCTCCAAATTGAAGCAGAGGGAGCCTTAGAAGAGTCTGGAAAAAGATCTTCTCCTTCAGGGAAGGGGGAACTCCTCCCAAAGAAAAATGGGTCCCAAGAGATCCTCATAAAGACTGGGTGAATGTGGGGACTGAGTTAGAATCGCCCATCATTGAACCCCAGAATGATAATCAAGAAAACCACACTTCCCAAACCTATTTTGGTGACTGCCTACAAAAGGGGGGGCCCAGAATCAGAACCAGGGGAGCCCAAAACTCCCCAAATATCCAACTGTCACATTTTTCTTGCAGATCCCTAAGTTCCCACACAGAATGATGCCCAAACTAATCCTGTGTTGCAGTCAAGAATCAGGAAATTGACCAACCAACTTGCCCAAAACGGACAATATCTTTGACCCCTTGAGGAGAAGGGAGGAAGATTGTATGCCCCAGTCCAAATACAAGGGCAGTGTACAGTGTCAGCACTGGTGGACACTGGATCACAACCAACTCTTCTGTCAATGAGGGCCTTTCATCATCTGAATTCAGGAAGGAGGGAGAGATACCAGATCCCTCTCACCCCTGTTCCTGGACTACTTCAGAACTTTGATGGGAAAGAAATTCCTGTTGAGGGGACTGCGGATATGGAAATTAAAATTGGGTGACACAAGGTGAAACACCTGGTCATAGTCGTGTCTCCGGAGGGCACACCCTGTCTACTGGGGAATTACATCCTGCAAAGGTTGTCCCCCCTAATAGACTGTGTAAATAAGGTCCTCTGGACCCAGACTAACCAGTCAATAAAATGAAAACACAGGGCCTCATTACGAGGCTTGCACTCCTGTAATGGAGGGTGCTGGTACGGGACCAGCACCATTCATTACGGGATGAGCAATTACGAGGATCCCTTGCGGGACCCGCTCAGAATGTCTGGTCAAACCAGACGTCCTTAGCGGGTCCCACAAGGGGACCAGGGAGCTAATAACGGGCCCGTTATTTATGGTCCCGTTATTAGCTCCCTCCCCATTCCCATTGAGCCCTATGCAGGCTCAATGGGAATGGGGATCGGTTCATTCAAGGAGGAATTACCGGGTCCTCCAATATTGGAATGACCCAGTTATTCCTCATTGAAGGAACCCGGACCTGGAACACGGTATGGAGGCAGCCATGCCCTTATTAAGGCTGCCACCATACTCGTAATGAGGCGGACAGTGTCAATCAAAAAAGCAGGATCATATTGAGTTCCATTTTCAAAACCACCAATTCCCTGACGTGACAGTAATTGCTGTAGGACAACAAACTGGTGATGGGAATTCCTCTCTATTTCTGAAAATCAACCTTTCTTCCAATTTCAAGTGGCATTCCACACTAGAAGGAAATACTCTGAAATTCTATACTGATTCACAATCTGAAAATCCCAATTCCATAGTCAAGAGTGATGAGAAACCAGCTCAAAGTTTAGCTGACATTCAGGAAATTAGAGAGCAGTTATTCATCCCTATTCAGTTAAATGAGGGGAAGGAATCTGTACTCACCCGAGTGTGCGTGAACAACAGTAAGAGCTTCATCAGCAAAGCCATGGTCCGAAAATTCCCAAAAGATCCGGCCATTTCCACATTTAAATTGATTGATAAATGGGAAATGGACATGGAAACTCCCAATTCTAAACCTCTCCTGCCTAGCAGGTGTATGCTCAAAATTTCGATAGGCAGCAAAAGCATAATACATAATTGTTGGGTCGTGCAAGATGTCCCTGCTGCATTCTATTTAGGTAGTGACATTCTCTATCGCTTTGCAATTAATTTGGACCTGATAAACTGCAAAGCCTGGTCCCGATTAGGGGGTAATCCCATGGACTTTGATGATTCAGAAAAAGCATTTTGGTCAGCCCACTGCTGCCGTATGCAGTTGAAGTTCAAATTGGAGAGGAGGTCACCATCCCAGGACGGACATGATTATTCCCACTTAAATTAAAAATTAAAAGAGGACAGAAACTGCAAAATCCTGACGCATATGTTCACCTCAATGCCCATCTCCAACAGCAAGGGTTGGGGTTAAACCCAACACCATTAGTCATTATAGAACGCAACACCATTCCAATATTGATGGATAACAGCAAACCTAGGAGTATCACTCTGGGTGCCGGCACCATTATTGGAATGGCGGTTGATGACTGACATTTTTCCATAGATTTAGGTAATGAACTGATAGGACCAATCCCCAATGACTGTTTTGACAGTGATAGCGACAATGATATCACACCGGACAGGTTCTTTACCCAGCAAGGGGGGAATTTCCTGGTGTACTCTTCCTGCCCTTATGGTAAGGAAGAAGTGACCTGTGACTTCGGGAGGGATGAGGTGATCTTCCAGGTCCACAAGGACTGCCACCCCTGCCTGGAACCCTCTGTCCAGGTCAATACTTTAACCAGGGACCTCTCCAATCAGCTGGAGGAGGCATCTGAAATAGCCAAACCAGAAGTCTTTCTGGGCTTCAGGCAAATAGTTGAAGAGAGAGTCAACCTAGCTGATGCCTGTGAGACTCTGGAGAAAAAGCAAAAGTTGAAACAAGTTTTCTTAGATTTTCAGTATCTCTTTGCGGTGGACTCATATGACTGTGGTCGCGCCGAAATCCATACAACAACAATTCCCACTGACCCTGGTATGACTCCAGTGTTTGTGAAGCAATACCCACTTGCCTCTCGCATCCATGGAGTACCTCACAGAAATAATTAAAAACCTTGAGTCCCGTGGGATAATTCGTCCAGTCCACAGCACCTTTAATAATCCGGTGCTGGGGATTTTAAAACCCAATGGCCAGTGGAGACTTTGTGCTGACCTAAAGGAGCTAAACAAATGGGTCCATATGTCCTGATGGCCTCTCCCCTACATTGACCAGGGGCTGGCCCAGATCCAGGGGTCAAAAGTATCCACTGCCATTGACCTCACCAATGGGTACTGGACCGTACCTGTCAGTAGGGAGGACCAATACAAGCTGGCCTTTACCTTCGGGGGCAGGAATACACTTGGACCAGGTCTTCCTTCGGATACATCAACTCTGGCAAAGGATTTAACATCTTCTTACACAAGGCCATGCCCGACTTGGGTGAAAGGGGTAACCTGGCTTATGTAGATGATGTTCTGATCAAAAGCTCAACTGTGGAGGAACGCATAGCGGAAATCCGTTATGTTATGACACAGTTGAGGGTTGCCGGAGTGAAACTATCCTTACAAAAGGCACAGTGGTGCAGGACCCGTGTCAATTTCTTGGGGCATGAGATAACTCCTGATTGTCTCTGTCCCCAGGAAAAGAAAGTGGAAGCACTCCTGAAACTAAAAGACCCCACAACTCTGCGTGAGCTAAGGAGACTCCTTGTAATGACTAATTACAGTAGGAAGTTCATTGAGGATTATGCAGAGATCACAAGACCCCTGATCCATCTGTTGAAGGGGAGTCAAGTGGGAGTGGGGTCCAGAGCAAGCCGGGGCAGTAAAGCAACTCAAAAGAGGCCTCTCATAAGCGCCTTGTCTAGCTTACCCTGTCAAAAACAAGGAGTTCTTCTTCGAGACAGGGTTCTCGAATACATGCTTGTCCGCAGTATTATATCACAAGCATTACAAGGTCAATAAAGTAATCTCCTGTGCAAGTAAGACTTTATCCTCTGTGGAGGAAAAATTCAATGATTGTGAGAAGGCACTCCGGGCAACGGTGTGGGCATTGAAGAATTACCGCCTGTTCATCCAAGGGAAACACATCATAGTGGAGACTCCACACCAGCCTCTGCAATATCTTCAAAGTGACAGAATCCGGCCCGGAAATGTGAGTAATTCCAGAATTACTTCCTGGATTCTGTCAATGCAAGGCTTTCCTGTGGAGGTCAGATATGGCCAAAACAAGGAGAGTCCCATCGCGCAAGGTCTGGCTGACTTGCAAGATTGTGCCAGAGAAAACTGTCTCGAGGACGAAAGTCTTAAAACTCAGGACAACATGGAGGCCTACCTGAATTTCCAGCACAAAGTCTATGAAGAACACAAGTGCGAGGGAATGCCCACTGTTTATGTGGACGGGTGCTCCAACCATGTTGACAACACTGGGGAAAAGGAACTTGTGGCTGGCGTTGCGAATGCCTGGGTGAATGATGCCCCAGAACCCTCTGCTGGGTACAACATTGGTCCTCGTAGTAGTCAGCTGGTAGAGCTGATGGCGGTTCATCAAGGCATCCTCACTGCTTTCCAACAACATCTCCACGAACTGGTCATAATCACAGATTCAGATTATGTCTGGAACGGGTTAATGGAGCACCTGGTTAATTGGAAAAAAAGAGGCATGCTATGTGCTAACAACAAACCACTCCAGCATGGCAAGCTAATACAAAATATTGATGATCTGGTCACCTCTAGTGGGATGACTATCTACTGGAAAAAGATCAAGGGTCATTCCAGAATAGAGGGACCGGACAAAACTGAAAATGACCTTGCTGATCAGCTGGCCAACGCTCACAATGAACTCTCAACTGCCCAGTGGAGTAAGGAGACCCTAGATGCTGTTTTAATCACAGCTCAAAAAGGCGATCCAATTATTGGTAAGTTTTATCAACACATTGAGGACCCTGCAAACTTTCCCCTGATGGATACCGATTGCATTGGGAAAGAAGACCTCAGAGTGTTGATGAAATGTCCAAAAATGTTCTGAATCCAAGACGGTTTGTTGGTGAGGAGATCCATATCTGGCTGTGACCAGTGGGTGGTCCATACCTCATTCCGAAGCCTGATGCTAAGTCACGCCCATGATGCGGCCACAGCCGGTCATCGGGGGTTTCATACTACATTAGAAATCTTGCAAGAGGTTGCATACTGGCCACACATAGGGCAGGACCTCGACCAATACTTGAAGGGGTGTCTTGTGTGTGCACAATTTCAGCCAACATCACTCACACACCAAACTCCCCTCCGAAAGAGGGGGATGACACTGCCTTGGTCATATTTACAAGTAGATTTCATCAGGCCCGTGATTTGCTCCTCTAGGGGCAACAAGTACATGTTAACCATAACATGTTTGTTTACTAAGTGGGTGGAATGTCTCCCGGCAACAAATTGCAAGGCAGAAACAGCAGCTGCTCTGATGATCAATCACATCTTATCGCATTTTGGACTACCCCAAAGGATTGAGTCAGACCGAGGTAGTCACTTCACTAGCAAAGTGATGACAAAGATGTCCAAGACGCTTGGGGTAAAAAGGAAACTACACATTGCATACCATCAGTCCTCTAGTGGTGGAGTTGAGAGATACAATAAAACCATTGTGAGCATACTAAAAAGGTTTGTGGCAGACTCTGGACCAAGTTGGGACATTCGATTACCACAGAAGGAGAAACCCAAGGAAATCTCCACACCAGAATAGAAAACCAGAGAGAGTGCTGGGGGTATCGTTCCACATTCCGACCAAAGCCAGCGAGGAGAGCGTGCAGCATCATTCACTGATGGAAGAAGGACTCATACCCGAATGAACCTGCTTTTTCAAGAAAAGAAGAAAAACATCCCACTTGCCTGATTCCCCCATGACTGGAAGTTCAGACAAAGTCAGGGGGGATTCTGTGGGATATTTTGACCCACTCAACTGTGCTATGCTACATCACTTTACTGCATTGGTGCAAAAACCAGCACAATATGGCCGTGCTGACTTCTGTGCATGCCAAGATCTTTAGACTAAGTTTTATAACAACCAGAAAATGGCCTCATTTGAATGACAGCTCCTGTCAAATGTATCCTTGAAAAATCAACCCGGGGTTTTGTTTTAAATTTACACGGGAAACACGGCTATTTTCTTTGCACAGTGTCAAGAATCAGCTGTCCAGAAAAAGACTCCAAATAGATGCCTGTAACTGTATCCATGCTGCAAAACAATTCCAGTACTCAAGAAAAGAACTATAGCTGTACAAAGTGTATATTTGCTGTAGATGAAAACCAAATTTAAAGAAATAGTAAAATGTGCTTTTTCCTGACTGAAGGGGGAACATCGCCTATTTAAAAGTACATTGTTGTGTAAAAGCTAGAAATGTAAAAGTATTTGTTACTGTTAAACATACACCTATAAACTGTTTTAATTCTATAGTTTTAAAGTCAAGATTTAAAATGGAGAAAATCAAAGCTAAAACCCAGGCTGAGTTGGCAAACTATATATAAAAAATAAAACTTGCTCTGCCAGTTGCTAGCCCTGAGAAAGGGTGACACCTCATAAACTGCTGGCACAGGAAAGGCTAATTGCTAGCTTGGAGGCTTTGAATACCCAGGACAAAGGGACTTCCCAATTCGCATCAGACATTTGTCTTTGCTTAGGCTGAGACAATAGCAGGCTGAGACTCTCACCTTTCAAGTGTGAGGGGCAGTACATTTCAATCACAAGAGAGGCCTCTCATCCTGCTTCAAAGAAATCTACATTTGCTTGCAGTTGGGGAAAAGAAAAAGAAACGGATTAAGTGACAATAGACTTCCTGTTGGTTTTAAAAGCCTATTTTGTAACTGAATTTAAAGATGTTTAACTTTGCAGAAAGAATGAGGAAAAATATGAAAAGTTTGTAGTTTTAAATCTAATTTTATGCTATTTATTTGATAACTTGGTAGAACTCATCACTGCAAAAGGAACAGAAGTTGTAAAGAATGACAGATTGTGGGGAAAATATGGATATTGCACACGTAACATTTTGTACACACATACCAGGGGTAAATGCGCATCTGTGTACAAAGTTGGCAAGTTTTAGGCCAAATCTTTGATGGTTAAAATTGCCAAAATGTAGCAGAAAGGCAAACCCAAGTCCCACAGACTTGGGGTTCGGATTGAAATGTGACCCACACAATATGTAGCCTATATATCTGATTTTCTCAGAGGTGATAACTGTATAAATACGTATTTGTGGGAAAGTTAGATTTTGGTTCCAATGGCTAGGGAAGGTTTCTAGTCATTGTAAAAATCATCCCATAAACATGACATCCTTTTCTGTGAACCAATCAGTAAAGAACAAGGCGGAAACTATGCTCTTGCCCAATCCTAGCATTATGGATGTGGGTTTGTTTGTTTAGTATTGCACGCCAAACCCTTAGGTAGCTGGGTGCAGTAGGACAAGATAACTTAAAGCTTGGTTACAGAATGTGCCAAATAATTACATATACATACAGGTAGTAGTCACTTCCAGTTACAGTGGATTCGTGAAGCGCTGGCTCGTATATAATATAATGCATGTTGCAATCAATAGGTACAGTCAGTGGCAAATAAAGTGATAGTAGTAGTGCAGAGTACAAGCAGAAGCAGGTTATAGGTCATTTGTTCATAGCCATTTAAGTCCATTGCGTCTAAATTTAGGGTACGGTTGTTCCATTCTGAGGTCAACTGGGAGCGTGTTCCAAGATTGTGCAGCTTTGACTGCGAAACTGGGCCACCAGCTGTGGCTCGTTTAAATTGAAAATGTCCTGGCTAATTCAGGCGGGGTTTATTTGCATTGCTGGTAGTGGCCTTTTCCGGAGCCACTACCAGCAATGCAAACGAGTTCCTCACACATCGGAGGCACATCACACTTGAACAGCATAAAATACCCAGTGTGGTGCTTTTGGTTGAAGTTCCACGCCTGAATTAGCCGGGAAATTTTCGAATGATTCGCTAGCAAAAATAAGGGACCTACAGGTACCTGTGCAGAAGTCTGGACCCCAGTGGCATCTGCAGTAGGACTGAAGCCTACATCCATACATCTAGGACCCTCCCAAGAAGAGAAGACACCAAAAGTGGGGGACTGGTCCACCTGCAAGTAAGGAAGCTATATCTAACCATCCAAACATCAACAGCAACATATATGGTTAAGCTGTTTTCAGCCCTGATGAAAGTGGTCTTTCACCACTGAAACCGGTCAGTTCATCATAATACTGTACCTGCATAACTGAACGCAATATGTCAGAATACAGTGTGATCAACCCTAATGAAGATAAGGACTGATCAAGGATCACCACTGTGTATCCAACAGAGAAATATATAGAAAAACTCCCTATATTACCAACATCAAGACAAAGAGAGAAAAAAACCAAAATGAAAAAGAAGTTGACGCGAGGACTGTAGGTCCCAGATATACCAAATATGCCCACCTCTCAGAAAATATTTCAGTCAGGGACGAGTGGGGTTTTTGAAAGAAAAAACCTGCCCTCAAGGGAAACCTAATAAAGTCAATGTTGCTTCACTTTGAGGACAGCCTTTTAAGACAAAACAACAGAAGTATTACAAAACCTTTTGTTTTTTAAGGAACTACTATAAATACAATTGCCCAAATCCCAATGTGAAGACACAATGACCAAGGGAAGTATTGGGTACTTAACCACCCTTATGGTCCTGTACGCGGATACCCCAATAATCTAGTCTAGACATTACAAGGGCATTGCTTAGGGTAATGCAACTCGTGGTAGAGAGAAATTGTCTGCAGGCTCGGATGAGCTTACAGGTATAGGCTGTTGTAGATGCAAGTGAGTTCACTTCTTTCTTGAATGTAAGTGTAGAGTCAAGATAGAAGCCTAAGGTCTTAACAGCAGTCATCACCTTGATGAAGTTGTTGACAATATTAAAGGAGGTGTTGCTAGGACTAAGTTTTTTAATGTTAGTTTCAAAGCCTAGGATCAGTATCTCAGTTTTGTCGTCATTCAGGCAGAGGCCATGGGATGCCATCCATGCCTGAATGAGGAGGTATATCCTGTTTACTTAGGCCGTGTCATCAGTAAAGTTGCCAGAAAGGGGATAAGGATCTGGGTGTCATCTGCATAATGTGTGTAGGTGACACCCAGTCTGTCCAACTTATCAAACAATGGCTTAGTAAAAATGTTATACATAGTGGGTGAGACGCAGGATCCTTGTGGTACTCCGCACGATATTTGAATCGGGTCAGTGGAGGCGGAAGGGGAGAAGACTCTCATTGTACGGTTGGCCTGGAAGGATGGACCCAGGCTATGGCATCCCCTGAAAAATGGGCCGCCGACTTAAGGTGGTTGTATAAGACTGCGTGATCCACTAGGTTGAATGCTGCAGAGAGGTCAAGGAGAAGTAGCATAGCTGTTTTCCCATTGTCCTTCAGCTTGTCAATTTTAGTCTTAAGGTCTAGCAGGGCTGTTTCAGTACCATGAAGAGGGCGGAAGCCAGATTGTCTCAATCCTAGTAATTGATTAATTTCTAAGCATTTCTGGATTTGAATGTAGGCTAATCTGTCAATAATTTTGAGTAGATAGCGGACAGTGGTAATGGGTCTATGGTTGGTAGGGATGGTGGGGTCTAAAGTTTGTTTTTTAAGCAGGGGGAGGACCCAGGATTCTTTAAGATTGTTAGGCACTGTATTGGTTTTGAAGGAGGTGTTGATGAGCTTAGAGATGAACGGGGCCAGGTCTCTAGCTGCGTCCTTTATGATTTGGGCAGGGCAGCTCTCACCCTTGCAATTCAAAGGTTTTAAGGAGAGAATGATTTTCTCCGTCTCGAAGATATAGATCTTTTTAAAGCTGAATGGTAGTGTCATATTCTTCCCCATGTATTGGGAGGGTTGCTGCTCCAATGGGGCAGTGAGGACTTTTTGTTGGCTCTTTTGAGTTAGGGCGATGTAATTTTATTCGAGAGGGCATTTTGCATTGCAGTACACCATAGCTTATCCTTTGGGACATTGTCTGATGGAAGGATAGGGGATTTCATTTCACGAAGGATAGTGAAAAGTTCCTTAGTGCTAGACTTAGCCTTCGCAATTCTCTCTCTCAGGTAGGCTAAAATCGAATTGCACAGGTAGGCTAAGATCCATTTGCGTAGGTGGGCTAAGGTCAATTAGCACATATGGACTATATTCAGCGAGCATATGGTGAGCCAGTTGACAATTCACAGTGTGCACTATTTCAAAGTAGTTGTTGTAGCTTAATTTCAATAATCATTATCTTGCCTGCTGCGTAAATTATAGACTAGGTGAGCCTCTAAATTAGCGTGCCCAATAATAATGCATAATAAAGGGTAGAGCACAAATGCTGACATATGGGTATTATACTATGCTGTAGTGGCAAGGGACCAGCATATCTAAATAAACTCTGTTCGTAATGCCGTAGCTAAGTAAGACTAGGAGCAAGGCAATATTGGGCGGGTACAACAGTGGCGACATGTATACAATGTTAGGTCACGCCACTCGAGAGTAGGTGCAGGTTAGGTCAACAGTAAACAGTAATAGTTCAACGCTAACATCACATGTTGCTTACTGGTATAGTGGCACGAGCAGAAATAGGTTCAGTGTCGGATGCTCTAGAGGGTCGTTAGGCTGGTAGTCAGGATACGTGATGGGAAAGCATATCAGCAAGTCATTAGTATTAATTGGAGCCTACTTCGGGGAGTAAGTGTAAATGGGGTTTAGAAAAGCTCCAGTACGCAACTAGTGTGCAAACAGATGCAGAACAGGGCCTTTTTCGTTCGGGCCTTCACGTTAGAGGGCACGCTTCTGCCTGCCGGCAGTGCATTGTGGGTAAAGAGGGGTTGATGTTGCCTAGCAACATATACAAGGCCTCATTTTCATGCCACGAGGCATGGCGGGCATTTTAGGAACAGGTAGCGTAAGGACGAAGGCTCCAAGGTGCAAGGAGAATACCCAGTGAAAGTGGGATATATCGGGCAGAGCGGGTGCTCACCTCGAAGTAAGGGTGCAAATGGGGTCGATTGTTGCAGCTTTAGCACGAAGGTGTGCCGACGTCCAGTGAAGGCAGTGCAGGCTTCTGCCTGAGGTCGGATCCATAGGAGTCAGCACATCTGCTGGGCAAGCTTCTTTGGGCTCATTGTAGCTGAGGAGTTGCTGGGAGGGGCTCCTGCCCACTCCTGTGTCCGGCGGGAAGTCGTGCCAGTGGCACACAACAGGGCCTTTTCATTCGGGCCTTCACGTTAGAGGGCCGGCTTCTGCCGGCCGGAGGTGCGTTGTGGGTAAAGAGGGGTTGATGTTGCCTAGCAAGATGTACATTGCCTCATTTTCATGCCACGAGGCATGGCGGCCATCTTAGCAACAGGCAGCGTAAGGACTAAGGCTCCAAGCTGCAAGGAGAATACCCATGTGAAAGTGGGATATATATGGCAGAGCGGGTGCTGTCATGATTCCTGCCCCTCATGTCCCCAGCCCTCCAAGATTTCAGGCTGGAGCCAGGCCACGATCACCTACATGGCCCTCAAGGGCCTCTCCATCCCTCCAAAGTCCCACTTGGAGTCAGACTTGGCGCTTGTGGCACCAGACTCACTCACTCCCATAGGATAACATTGGGGATTGGACTTGTAGTGCATTGATGGGGACAAGATGGATGCCCCCATATATTTCGGTTCCCAGAACTGCATGTGCGGTCTAGTCTTTTAGGTGTGGTTCAGCCCAGAGGCACCTGGGATACCCAGATACTATTTAAGCCACACCCATGCTGAGAAACATGCTTTGCGTTTTCTGAACCTGCAGCGTGACACTCACCGTATTCGGATCGGTCTCCAGTAGGCCTGCATCTTTCTTCTGCCCTCAGCTCCTACAAGAACAAGAACACCGTTAGGAACAGCCTTACCTTGCGGCGCCTCTGCCCATCAGTCATCGATCCTTCTGTTCTGCGGGCATCTTCGGCGGTGTCATTCTCACCCCGGCATGCCGCTTCCTAAGGAAAAGGGAAAAGAACAGAAAAAAGGCATTAGTAAGCATTCTGCAAATCTTAGTTTATTTTTAAATACTGTAAGAGCTTCAAACGCTTACCTGAATCCCAGCCGCTCTGGGGGAACTCTGTCTCCGGAACTTCTCATCCATCTGCAAGATGGAAAAGACACTCCAGGTTAGCGTGGAAACATCTAGAGGCGCTGCATACCGCACTTAGCCACCGCATTTGTTCTTCATAACCGCCATCCACGCTGAAAACGTCACGGCACCTAAAAGACACAGAAAAAGAACTCAGTTCAATGCAAATACGAAAGGGGTGCATCGCACTCTCACTCACCTTTAGCGCTACTCATCTCAGCAGCACGCCGCCATTCCCGGATGCCGGCCATCATCTAAGGAAGGAAAGGAACGAAGTTAGAGAACTGTTCAAAAGACTCATTATACTTACCTGTCGGACTCTTGCCAGTGAAGTAACTAGGCAGCAACAAGCCTGCATCAATCAACGCGCCCCTGCGCTGAAGGCAGGACGGAGAGCACACTATCCAAGAAAACAAGGCCCAGTCTCCAGTCGAATAGCCTCCAGGGAAGGGTTCAAGGTCCTAAGAGGTCAGAACAGGCTGCGTGACGTCCCCATGGATACCAGGTGAGCGTTACAGAACGCAAAGCCTCACATCAAAATCCACCTGGGCTTCATGGAAACGTCAGAAACCGACCAGTTAGCCCACATGTTGGGGCAGCTACGTTCCGAAGTACATGCAGCCAGGCAGGAGACCAACACCCTGAGGAGAGAGCTGATAGTAGCCAAAGAACGCAATGACGATTTAAGCCGGCAACTTCTCCAGTCACAAGCAATGCATGCACCATTGCCGGGAAGCGTGCCCTCGATGCCAGCGCCATCAGCCAATCCTGTTCAGGTAACCCTTCTGGGGCAGTTCCCTTGGCCCCGCCCGAACGATTTACAGGGGATCCCAAGAGGTTTTCAACGTTCATGAACCAGTGCCCCCTGCACTTCCTTTGTAGGCTAGGGGCCTTTCCGAATGACCAATCACGAGTCGCTTTTGTGCTATCCTTCCTGAGTGGTAGCGCCACTGACTGGTCTGTACCTTTTGTGGCCCAAGGCGATCCTTTGCTGCATGACTTCAGGGGCTTTCAGCAGGAGATGGAAAAGCTGTTCGCCCGTCGTACTCATGGGCAGGCATTAGACAACGAACTTCTGTCCCTACGCCAAGGGAATCAAGACCTATTAACATACATAGCCACGTTCAATAGACTCGTAGTTGATGCAGAATGGACAGTGGAGAAGAGAACAACGTTATTTCATCTGGGTTGCGGGGGGAGCTCAAGGATGTTCTCGCACAAGTAGTGAACCCCCCGAAAGACTGCTCAGAATTCATTGACCTTGTTGTTCAACTGGATCATAGGTTGCAGGACCCAAGAGCAGATCGAACCAGACCGGACGCTCACCCTATGTATGTGCGTTCAAAGGACAATACTGCCCGAACAACGGAAGGTTCAGGAGAACCAATGCAAATCGGGGGGGGGTCACATCCCCCTTGACTAAAGCGGAAAGGGATAAAAAGAGACAGCAGCAGTTATGTCTGTACTGTGCAAGGTCAGGTCATTTCCTTAAAGAGTGCCCTGTGAAGCCACCAAGGAGGACGTTAGGGGCCATGGACAAGGAAGATACCATCAAGGAATCGGGAAACTCCCCAGCCCGGCAAGTGTAGGGGTTCACTTGTTGAGCAAAGAAGGTGAACTACAGACCTCCCATTTTGCACTATCTGTGGTCTTGATCAATCACCAACAACCATCTCGGATACACGCAGTAAGAGCGTACATAGACAGTGGAGCCGATGGGAATGACATCGACCAGGATCTTGCGGCAAAGATGGGGCTTCCGTTATGCCCTAAATCAACCACTGACACTGTTACCACTGTTGACGGCACAGAAATAGCTTCTGGTCCAGTATCCCAATGCACTGCAGCTTTAACCCTTCTGTGCCAGGATGGACACCAAGAATCTATCGTTTTCGACCTCATTAAGGCACCACAGTTCCGGTTGATTTTGGGAATGCCATGGTTGGTAGCTCACAATCCTCTAATTGATTGGCGAGCAAAAGAATTGGCCTTTCCCGAGACCTGCGCCCACACATGTTATCGCCAGGAGAAACAACCAATAGACACCAGAACCTCCACGCTTGCGACTGTGGCAATCGGCACCCTACCAAGTGAATACCAGTACTTTCAAGATGTCTTTCAGAAAGAACAGGCTAATACCCTGCCACCGCATAGACCATACGATTGCCAAATTGACCTGATACCCGGCGCACAAATCCCTTGTGGAGGAATTTACGCACTCACAGAACCAGAAAACCAGCACCTCAAGGCCTCTCTTGACCAATACCTCGCCAAAGGGTTCATCCGTCCCTCGAAGTCTCCAGCAGCCAGTCCTCTATTGTTCGTACCAAAAAAGGAGGGGGACTTGAGAACGTGCATCAACTATCGCGCACTGAATCAGATTACCATAAAAAATCCCTACCCCTGCCACTGATCCCTGAATTGCTTGATCAAGTCAAAGATGCCCAAATCTACACAAAACTAGACCTGAGGGGTGCATATCACCTTGTTCGCGTAAAACAGGGGGACAAATGGAAAACCGCTTTTTGCACCAAATACGGCTTGTACGAATATCAAGTAATGCCCTTTGGCCTTTGCAACACCCCTGCTGCATTTCAATACTTCATGAATGATGTCCTACGGGAATTGATTGATGTCTGTGCTCTAGTGTACATCGACGATATCCTAGTATATTCTGCATCAAAGCAGGACCACGTTAAACACGTCTGATCCGTATTGGAGAAACTCAGTCAAAACCAGCTCTACGCCAAGCTCGAAAAGTGCTCATTCCACGTCTCCGAGGTGGAATTCCTGGGCTTTATTCTCAGCCCGAATGGAATCCGAATGGATGCACACAAGGTAAATGCTATCCTGAACTGGCCATCCCCAAATTCACTCAAGGGGGTTCATAGTATGCTGGGTTTTGCAAACTTCTACCGCCGGTTCATCCCAAGATTTTCGCAAATCGTGCAACCCATCATGTCATTACTAAGGAAAAGCAACAAAATGTTTCAGTGAACAACAGAAGCCGAGGAGGCTTTCCAGCAACTCAAAGCAAGATTCACATCTGCCCCAATCTTACGCCACCCTCGCCCTGATCTCCCATACCTGGTGGAAACGGACGCCTCAAGCATGGCTATGGGAGCCATCCTCTCACAAAAGGACCCCGAAACGGGACAGTTACACCCTGTTGCCTTCTGGTCATGTAAACTCACACCTCCTGAACTCAATTACGCTATCACAGACAAAACTCCTGGCCATTAAGTCAGCCTTTAAGGCATGGCGGCACTACCTCTTGGGCGCCAGACACACAATCACCGTAATAACTGACCACCGGAACCTCCAGTACCTAAAAACGGCAAAGGCCCAATCCTCACGACAACTACGCTGGGCTCTTTTTTTTGCTGAATATGACTACGTGATTAAATTTCGATCAGGGGTGAAAAACAGGAAGGCCGATGCCCTTTCCCGTATGGGGGTGGAAGAGCAAGAGTATCAGACCCTGACCCAATAGCAATCATTCCGAGTGACAAGCTCCTAGGAATCACAGCCACCATAACTCAGAAAGAATTTCATGAAGAAATCCAAAACCTGATGAGTCCGGAGCAATTACAAGCGTGGATTGCACAAGGAGAACATTACATGATAAAAGATCAGTTGCCCTACTTCAGGAATTGTTTATTCTTACCAATCCAAGAAGAACAAGTCATGTCCGGTTATCATGATTCCTTGATCGAGGGCCACCCCGGAATGGCTAAAACCCTAGCCAAGGTAAAACTAAATTATTTGTGGCCCAAGTGGCTTAAAAACATTATCCAAATCATCCTATCTTGTGGAGTGTGTGCTCAAAACAAGTCATCCAAGCAGAAATTGGCTGGGCTATTACAACCATTGGAAATCCCACCAGCACCGTGGCACACGTTGTCCCTCGATTTTATTACTGACTCTTACCACCCAGTCAAGAGTTTAACACTATTCTTGTGGTTGTGGACCTATTTTCAAAAATGGCACATTTCATTCCTCTTAAGGGGCTCCCAAATGCTTCCACTCTGGCAAAGGTATTTCTTGAAGGCATCGTACGGCTCCATGGGTTTCCTTCAGTTTTGGTCTCAGACCGAGGTACTCAATTCGTATGTAACTTCTGGAGAAAATGCTGCTCTACTGCCCAGATCGACATCCGGCTATCCACCAGTCACCATCTCGAAACGGATGGTCAAACTGAGAGGACAAATCAGACGCTCGAGCAGTATCTGTGTTGCATGTTACACCAAGGTGAAGGAAGCTGGTTCAACCTATTATGGATAGCTGAATATGCTTATAATAACTCCCTACACACCAGCACTGGGCAGACACCCTTTTATACCATGTATGGCAGGCACCCACGTACTTCTGAGTTGGACGTTCCTACAACCCAGGAAATGCCAGCAGTCAAAACCTTGCACACAACCATTTCTCAAACCTTTAAAAGGGCAGGTGAACACCTACTTCAAGCTAAGAATCGCCAAAAGAAGTTTGCTGATCAACACCGAACAAAGGCCCCCAACTACCAAGTGGGAGACAAAGTCTGGCTGGCGTCTAAACACGTGTCCATTAAAGGAGCCCGAACTTTCCGTCCAAGATACCTGGGTCCATTCACCGTCACCTCTGTGATAAATCCTGTGGCGGTCAGACTAGCTTTGCCGTCAAACATGCAGATTCATCCTGTGTTCCACGTGTCTCTCCTTGAACCTGTTCAACCTGGGACCCAGGTAGCAACGCCACCGCAGCCAGTAGTAGTCGCCAGGGAGCCAGAATTCGAAGTCAAGGACATCCTAGATTCAAAGTACGTCAGATCCAAATTATACTACTTAGTAGACTGAAAGGGGTATGGTCCACAAGACAGGACATAGGATCCTTGTGAGTACATCCATGCACCTCGCTTGCTTAGACGATTTCATCAAAACCATCCAACCAAACCAGAACCAGACAGAAGAGCCACCTAGAGAGAGGCCTTGGGGGGGGAGTGCTGTCATGATTCCTGCCCCTCATGTCTCTAGCCCTCCAAGATGTCAGGTTGGAGCCAGGCCACGATCACCTACATGGCCCTCAAGGGCCTCTCCATCCCTCCAAAGACCCACTTGGAGTCAGACTTGGCGCTTGTGGCACCAGACTCACTCACTCCCATAGGATAACATTGGGGATTGGACTTGTAGTGCATTGATGGGGACAAGATGGATGCCCCCACATCTTTCGGTTCCCAGAACTGCATGTGCGGTCTAGTCTTTTGGGTGTGGTTCAGCCAAGAGGCACCTGGGATACCCAGAGACTATTTAAGCCACACCCAGGCTGAGAAACATGCGTTGCGTTTTCTGCACCTGCAGTATGACACTCACTGTGTTCGGATCGGTCTCCAGTAGGCCTGCATCTTTCTTCTGCGCTCAGCTCCTGCAAGAACAAGAACACCGTTAGGAACAGCCTTACCTTGCGGCGCTTCTGCCCATCAGTCATTGCTCCTTCTGTTCTGTGGGCATCTTCGGCGGTGTCATTCCCATCCTGGCATGCCGCTTCCTAAGGAAAAGGGAAAAGAACAGAAAAAAAGGTATTAGTAAGCATTCTGCAAATCTTCGCTTATTTTTAAATACTGTACGAGCTTCAAACACTTAATTGAATCCCAGCCGCTCTGTGGGAACTCTGTCTCCGGAACTTCTCATCCATCTGCAAGAGGGAAAAGACACTCCAGGTTAGCGTGGAAACATCTAGAGGCGCCGCATACCACGCTTACCCACCGCATTGGTTCTTCATAACTGGCATCCACGCTGAAAACGTCGCGGCACCTAAAAGACACAGAAAAATAACTCAGTTCAATGCAAATACGAAAGGGGTGCATCGCGCATCGCGCTCTCACTCACCTTCAGCGCTACTCATCTCAGCAGCATGCCGCTATCCCCGGACGCCGGCCATCATCTAAGGAAGGAAAGGAACGAAGTTAGAGAACTGTTCAAAAGACTCATTATACTTACATGTCGGACTCTTGCCAGTGAAGTAACTAGGCAGCAACGAGCCTGCATCAATCAACGCGCCCCTGCGCTGAAGGCCGGATGGAGAGCACACTATCCAAGAAAACAAGGCCCAGTCTCCAGTTGAATAGCCTCCAGGGACGGGTTCGAGGTCGTAAGAGGTCAGAACAGGCTGAGTGATGTCCCCGTGGATACCAGGTGAGCGTTACAGGTGCTCACCTCGAAGTAAGGGTGCAAATGGGGTGGATCGTTGCAGCTTTAGCACAAAGGTGTGCTGACGTCCATTGAGGGTGGTGCAGGCTCCTGCCTGAGGTCGGATCCATAGGAATCAGCACATATGCTGGGCAAGCTTCTCTGGGCTCATTGTAGCTGAGGAGTTGCAGGGAGGGGATCCTGCCGCTCCTGTGTCCGGCGGGTAGTAAGCCTGCCACTGCCATACACTTTAGTGATGTCATTTGGCATGATAAATAGGGGAACCTGACAACACACAGACACTGTTTCCTGACTTTCTTCCTGATTTCCTGCGTGGCGTCCTGTTCCTGGTTTCTTTATCCTACTTGATCCTGATTCCAGGTTTCATTGCAAAGCCAAGGCCTATGCATTGCTGAACCCTTTTTCAGCTAGCCCTCAAATTCTTAAAATCCCAAAAACCCAAGGGACGCCCTCGGATCCAGCCTGGCTTGCTACTACTTGATGCATGCCTGCAAACTCGCCATCCCACTGAAGTCCAGTCTCCAGTAACCAGAAGGGCCAGTCCAGTACAATCCAGTGCAGTCCAGTGCAGTCTGGTGACCAGAACGGCACAGATGATCCTGTCCTGCCAGATTTGCCCAGCTGTCCTTGGTTAGACCCGATCTGTGTGATGACCAGAACCCTTGACGGTCCAAAATCCTAAATTAAAGTGGACTGTAAGTATTAATAGTAATCATAGAAAACCAAAGCATACCTTGCCTTGCCTTGTTTCATCCCAATCTCTAAACCATCCTATCCTGACCCGAAGAACTTGTGACATTCTCAAAATCCTTATTGCAATCCTGTTCTTGATTTCTCTTGCTAAATGCCATTTCTTTAGTCATTTTTAGCTGTGTAAATCTTAAACTATCCATCCTACTTCGAATGATCCGACTGGTTCCACCAGAGAGGACACTGGGGATGTAGTGTTGAAGTCCCTCCTTGGTATTCTGGCCAGAATGCTCTAGCATAGAGTAAAACTATAGTAAATATTTTCTTGTCCAAACTGAGTTTCTTTTCTGTTTTCACCACCTGATTTTCTAAAAACGCCTCTCATTCAACCTTGCATATCTCTGGATTATACCTAAAACCTATATCTACATCCCAACCCAAAAAACACACCCCAAATCATGTATTTCACCTGTTTTTCTCTAAAACTGTTTGGTTAATTTTAGGAGGGAATCCACAATTTTGCAAAGTTTTACATGTGTGATTTTTGTGCTAAATTATTTTCAACTTTCCATTCAGATTCAAAGTGTTTACTTTTGTTGCTCAAACTATAGCTCATTATTGTTAGTATCTTTCCAATGTTGCTCCCATAGAGATTTTTTATTGATTTATGAATTTTTGCACACATTCATTTTTTCACACAGCCATTTCCAAATGTCATTTTAAAGTTTAAGATTTTAAATCCGTTTTTCTCTCTTGTTTGGAGAGGGAAGGCTGGATTCGAATTCTGTTTTCCATTCCTAATTGCTGATTACCTGCTGCTCCCTTATATGTAGTTAGAATGGTTTAGTTGTGGGTTGACGGGGGAAATCCTAACTCAAGTGCTATCTTTCCCAACAAGCCAAAAGTGTTCTCTTCTCTGGTGTTTTATATTTTATGTTCCTAAAGAGTGAATTTAAGTGCATTACATATCTTCCTATTTGTTATTGTCACCACATTGGTGATTGCTGCTCCCTATTAAAAAGTATATGTTTGATTTGAATTTTAAATAAATAAATAAATATCACCTTTACCATCTAGCCTGATTCCTGGTCCATTGTGACATGGGGTATTTGAGAAGGGGTGTGATATGAGTGGTATATCACTCAGAATATTGAACCTATAGACATAATAATATAAGCATTTCAGCTGTGTGCTGCATTCTAGGCTGAGACTAGGGTGTATCGCCTGATTGAAATACTTAACAACTGGGCTGCGGGCTATGTTGATTGGCTATTGTGGGTGGCTTGTTGGGGCTTGAGACATGTCCTTACCTAATGCCCCAGGCATTTCAGTCATCACTTGCAACCCCTGCATGTGGTGTTCAAATTCACACATGTCAATGTGCTCTGCAAAATAGATGTTAAATGAATTTTTTAGTTGTTTCATATATTTTAAAGAGGATGCTTTAATAACTTATATACAGTGTTGGAACAACATGAAACATCTACATTTAAAAAAAGTGTTAAAACTGTCATGCGCCACAGTGATTGGCGCTTGTGGAACCGCTGGCACGCAAGCGGCCATTGACAGTTCCACCACAATCTCTTCCATCTTGCGTCCTCGGTCTAGTGGTTTTGCAGCATAGCCACTGTTGGGGGGTATTTTTTTTCCTTCCTTCCGGCAGTCGGCGCGTTGTAACCCACTGCGAGGCTTGCTCTTTGGTGAATACTCTGTTTTCCGCTGTCCGTGATTTCTCTCATGGTCTCCTCCTGTTTCTTTGCCTTCTCTGGTCGCCCCTGGTGACACTCTCTCCCTCCCGTTTTCTCTCTTTCGCTCCACATCTCTGGTGGCTTGGCTTGTTTCCCTGCTCCTCTTGTCTTCCGTCTCCATCCTATCATGACTTTCCGTGCATCAGATTCCCTCCTTCCTCCTCCAAGCTCTCCCCGTCTCTCACCTACATTGTTTTGGATCTCCTTTCTTTGCTCTGGCTATCCTGACCCCCAACAAGGGTTACCCTTCATTACTGCTAATTGTGGTGTCCTCCGAGTTCCCGGGCTGGTCCCTCTGGCTCCGTCGGAAGACTGACGTGCTCCAACCTCTGACTTCCTCTACTTCCAACGGCGAATCCGTGCTGAGACTCAAAGCTAATTCAAGTCCTTCCAGGTTTTTTTTATGCCATCTGGCTTTTTCCCCTGCCTGGGTCGTCCCGGGAGAGGGCTCTCCGGACCTCTGGTTGCACAAGCGCCACAGTGGCTTCTTCCCGTGGCAGGCCCTACTTACACAAAAAAAAATAAAAAAGAAACTATCTTGAAGAAGAAAAAAGGGAAACTCCAGGAAGACAGCAGTTCAGGTGTGGAGGAGGATTGGGATTTAACTGATCAAGAGCAGGAAGACCCCTCTGTTGACAGATTGCAATGCCAACAAATTACTATGGCGATTAGTGGGGGCAGTTGAAGGTCTGAACTTGGAACTACAGAATATGAAGGCTGAAAATGCAGTTCTTAAACAGATGATGGCAAACCAGGAACCACATGCCACTGACCTACCCCTCATGGCATTGTCCTCGGGCAAGTTTGATGGAGCCCCAAAATGCTTAAAGGAATTTATAGAGGCCTGTGTGGTCTACTTTGCTTTCCGTCCCCACACCTATGCTAACGAGCATACAAAGGTTGGTTTCATGGTTTCTAACATGAGGGGTAATGCCCTGGCGTGGGCCACCCCACTCGTAACTAATCACAACCCTATCCTCCAAGACTATGGTGGATTTATTGCTTTACTTGAGCAGGCTTTTGAAAGTCCAGAAATTATGTATGTTGCCTGTGAAGAACTACTCGACATCCAACAAGCACTAGCGACCTGCTCACTAACATCTCCTCCTTTAAACGTCTCGCCTCAGACGCTGGTTGGCCTGGAACAAGCCCAGTACTCTATCTTCCGGCGCGGGTTAAAGGAAGAATTAAAAGATGAGCTGGCCTGTACCTCCTGACTTGCTACCTTTTCTGATTTAATCTCAACTGTACTGCAGATAGAATTCCGCTTAGGTGAACGCAGGTCTGAAAGAAGGAAATTCAAGGCCTCTTCAACCCATCCTCTTGCAGCAACCCCTCCTCCTCATCAGACCATGCCTACCACCAGGGATGAACCCATGCAAATTGGTTCAACACGAGCCTCATTGGTGCCAGAAAAGAGGAAGCGCCGATGGGAGTCAGGTTTATGCATGTATTGCGTCTCTGATAGACATATTCTCCGCAACTGCCCGGAAGTTCTACCTAGACAGGTGGAAAATGACCAACCTCAGACCTGATGGGGATGGGTATCCGAGGTGTCTCACGTAGTCCCTATCTTATGATCATCGTGGCTCCCAATGCCGACGCAGAATACTCTCGCCTAACGGTTATCTCTTTACAGTTGGTTGTGCAGCACCAGACAGTTGACACCATGGCCCTCATCAACTGTGGTGCTGCAGGTAACTTTATGGACACCATATGGGCCAACAAGATCGGTCTGTGCCGCCTATGGCGCGAAGACGATGAGAAGGTGGAAGAAGTGGGATTGCTTCCCCTTTTCGACAGGTCCCATCACTCACTCTACAGAAATCCTCACAGTCAAGATCCAACAGAATTCAGAGCAGCTCACATTCGACATCATTCGAACCGCCCATTTTCCAGTGATGCTCAGTATCCCCTGGTTGAGAAAACACAACCCAGCTATTGATTGGGCTAAGAACACCATGGCCTTCGAATGTGCTTTTTTCAAACAGAATTGCCTTTTGGAACACATGAAGGAAGCAGTACAGATCCTGCCTGCAGGCCAGACAGAGTCCTGAGACGTGTGCTGTATACCACCAGAACTCAGGGAGTACCAAGAAGTGTTCGTCAATAAAATCATCTTGGATCTGCCACCTCACCGCCCCAAGGACTATGCAATCGATCTGACTCCTGATGCCCTAGTTCCTTTCGGGCACATGTTTGCTCTCTCCCTCACAGAAAAGAAGGCGTTGAGATCCTACTTGGTTAATGGCCTCATTCAGCCCTCTAGATCCACAGCAGCGCCATCATTGTTTTTTATTCCGAAACGCAACTCCTCCGACCTACGGCCTTTTATAGATTATCGGGGCTTGAATAAGGTGAAAATTTGAAGGTCTTAAAATGGTGTAACAACCACATGTCAGCTGGTCATCGTGGGTTCAGAGGCATGCAGGACCTGGTGTCCCGGTCTTTCTTTTGGCCGAGTCTTCTTTCTGATATGGAAAAATATTGCAAGCCCTGCCAGTTCTGTTCTAGAAGCAAGAACTGCACTAGTAAACCCTTAGGTTGGCTGGAACAGCTTTTCATACCCACCAAACCCTGGTCTCAGATCTCCACAGATTTTATAGAGGACCTTCCCATGTCCCAAGGATTTACTTTTATAATTGTCACAGTAGACTCCTTCTCTAAGTTAGCTCATTTCTCCCCTCTTCCTGAGGTCCCGTCAGCCTCTGAGATGGCCGAGGTGTTCCTCCAAGACATTTTCCGACTGCATGGTTTATCAGACATGATAACCTCCGACAGAGGTTGTCAATATACGTCCCGGTTCTGGACAGCGCTGTGAAGACGGTTAGGAATTGAGAGAGCTTTATCCTCGGGGTTCCACCCACAGACCAATGGCCAGACGGAACATCTCAACGCTACTCTATAACAATATCTTAGATGCTATGTCAATTACCATCAAGAGAACTGGGTAGCCCGCTAACCCACCGCGGAATTCTCCTACAATAATACAGTGCATACGGCTACTGGCCTCAGCTACTTCTTCTGCACATATGGATTACATCCACAGGGCATCCTTCCCACATGTCAACAACACACCAACATACCCACCATTGAGTCCACCTTGGCTGACATCACCTCTGCCCATAAGACTGCCAAGCAAAGCCTATCGAAGGCACGCGCCAGATACAAAGCACAGGCAGATCGCCATTGTCTGCCCTGTCTGAATTGGGAAGTGGGTAGCCGGGTCTGGCTTTCCACCAGATATTTGCCCCAATGGGTGCATCTGACCAAACTTTCACCCAGTATCTTGGGCCATATGAGATCATCTCTAAGGCCAACCCTGTGGCCTTCTGTCTCAAACTCCCCAAGAGTCTGGCTCACATTCACCCGGTATTTCACACGTATCTTCTGCGTCCCATCAAACAGGGCAATTCTCCTGTTCTAGCTAGCAGACTCCTCTGTCTTTCTTATCCCATGCCAGAAGAATACAAAGTTTCCTGTACTTGGGGTTCAAGATACAAAAGAGAACATCTGGAATATCTGGTGAGCTGGAAAGGGTATCACAGTTCGGACGACTCCTGGGAACCTTGGTCCTTTGTCCACGCCCCCCAGCTGGTCTGTATGTTTCATCACGCTCACCCGGGTAAACCTGGGGTTGTCCTCACAAGACGGGGGCATACTGTCATGCACTGCATAGATTGGCACTTGTGGAACCGCTTTTGCGCGAGCGGCCATTGACAGTTCCACCACATTCTTTCTGTCTTGCATCTGCGGTCTAGTGGGTTTGCAACATGGCCGCCGCCGTGAGGTATTTCTTTTCCTCCCTCCCGGCGGTTGGCGCATTGCAACCCACCGCACGGCTTGCTCTTTGGTGAATACACTGTTTTCTGCTGTCCCTGATTTCTCTCACAATCTCCTCCTGTTTCTTTGCCTTCTCTGGTCGCCCCTGGTGACACTCTCATGCCTGCTCCCATTTTCTCTCTTTCGCTCCTCATCTCTGGCA
This sequence comes from Ambystoma mexicanum, assembly GCF_040938575.1. Taxonomy (NCBI): domain Eukaryota; kingdom Metazoa; phylum Chordata; class Amphibia; order Caudata; family Ambystomatidae; genus Ambystoma; species Ambystoma mexicanum. The sequence goes on along the minus strand of NC_090924.1, from coordinate 716,273,462 downwards.
CCTCGGCTTGTTTCCCTGCTCCTCCTGTCTTCCGTCTCCATTCTATCACGGCTTTCCCTGCATCAGACTCCCTCCTTCCTCCTCCGAGCTCTCCCCATCTGTCACCTACAGGATCTCCTTTCTCTGCTGTGGCTATCCTGACCCCCAGCAATGCTTACCCTTCATTACTGCTACCTGTGGTGTCCTCCGAGTTCCTGGGCTGGTCCCTCTGGCCCCGTTGGAAGACTGACGTGCTGCAACCTCAGACTTCCTCTACTTCCAACAGCGATTCCGTGCTGAGATTCAAGGCTAATTCAAGTCCACTCAGGGTTTTTTTAACACCATCCGGCTTTTTCCCCTGCCTGGGTCGTACCGGGAAAGGGGCCTCCGGACCTCTGGCTGCACAAGAGGCCTCGGTGGCTTCCTCCTGTGGCAGGCCCTACTTACACAAAAAAAAGGAACTCTCTGGAAGAAGAAAAAGGGGAAACTCCAGGAAGACAGCAGTTCAGGTGAGGAGGAGGATGGGGATTTAACTGATCAAGAGCAGGCAGGAAGAACCCTCTGTTGACAAAAACACACTGGTTAAAAATGTGTTATGGATAAGGTGCCCTGCCAAATTCTACTGTAGATTGGTTGCCGGGGCATACCATTTGGTATGCTCTAGTGATTGCAACCGCTCACGAACCATGGTCGTTGGCCCCCAATGCCATAATCGGGTGTAGTGTGCACTGGACCAGTCAGCAGTCTATGTTCAGTTGATAATGAGGGTGGTTCGATTGAGCCGAGGTCATGGTTGAGCCTCATTCCGTAGCCAATTTAACCATGACTTGCAGCCTCAACATGTGCCGCTCAAAGTTACACACTTCAGTATGTGCAGCAAAAAATATGTTTGTTAAAGGAGTGTTATCGTTCTTGTATATATAGTAAAAGTGGGGCTATTCATTATTTACAAGCAATGCTAGAACATTATGAGACATCTTCAGTTATAAAAACCATTGGAATTTTGTGATAAATACTTTGTTGAAGGGAAGTTATGGTTAAGTTGTTCCAATAAGAAACTTTGAAACTCCATAAAAAAACCTTGTTAAAGGGATGCTGTACTTCAGGTGCTTTAATGATAACCTTTGAAATTCAGTGAAAAAAAAGTCAAAGAGACATTATGGTTGCAGTTTCAAATCGATAGACCTAAAGAATTTGCCAGGTAGGGTAAGCTACGCGCCCCCAACATGCTCTGCTCAGACTAACACCCAGGACATCAAAGATGACATCGCAAACCAGTTGCATCATTCCCAAAATACCACCCATGTCCTTGCATTCTTTCCCTGTCCCCGCCACCTCGCTACGCCCTTCATTCCCTCACCCTTTGCTTCATCCTAAAATTCAATCCCAACTCCTGTCTCCTGTACTTATCTTCAGATATTTGTGTAATTACTGGGTATGTAGGATTTATTATGTAGGGCAGATTTTAAGAAATGATGGTGCTGTTATTACAATCTCAAAACATTAAAAAGAAAATCAGAATAATTGCTTACATGGGCCCTACAGAACCAGTGAATACTATGGAAACTAACAAAAATGTCATTTTTTCAGAAACTTAACATTAATATTAGACATCGTATATCTCTCCCTTCAACTCACCCTGCTCCTCACCACCTTCTGCCTTTCGTCCATCCCCTACTTCCTCCCCTTGTGTTCTTCCATTCTGTTACCTCATTCCTTCCTACCTCTGGACTGCCCTCCCTCCCTCCCTCCCTCTCTCCCTCCCTTCCTTCCTTCCTTCCTTCTTTCCTTCCTTCCTTCCTTCCCTCTCTCCCTTCCTCCCTTCCTTCCTTCCTTCCCCCTCCCTTACAGGATCTTGGATTCTATATTTAGAAACGTTAATTTAATAATTTATTTCCATCCACTGAACATGGTGCCACCATTGCAGTGATTCATTCATGCTGCAATTTGTTGAATCATAACCCTAAACCTAATTTTACCTTGCAGATATTAATGTGTTTGACATCGTACATTCAATTAGTTATCATGATCATTTCAGAAGCGTAGATCATTCACAAATCAACATTAGAATGTTGCCTTGAAACCAGCTTGATTACACTTGATGTACATATCACGTGCTGCCTGGCACGATAGACTGGATGAAACGAAGCTTGATGCTAAGAACAACAAACATTATATTCAACATAATGCTTCAATCTCATACAAAAAAAGCACGTGTGGAAGATTCATTGTGTTCCAGAGAAAGCTGCAAGCGATGGACGCATAGGCATCTCTAGAGGGGGGCAATTGCCCCCATTTGCTGATTTGCCCCCAATTAATAGGTGTCCTGTCCCCCTTCTCCCTCCCCCCTCTGGCAAATAACTCTTTATAGGAGTCTTAAAGGTGCTCCTTTGCCCAGCTGTCATTCGCACGTTTGCAATCCGAATTTGCTTACCCTGTGTTCTTACTTCTGGACTGAAAGAGACATCACGGGGATGGGGGCCATCACTGTTAAAAGCAGGCTTCCTACATGCTGGGCACACTATTGTTTTCCAAACGTGCAGGTTACATTTCCAAACTGAAACATGCTCCTTAAACTTACATTCCCCAGTTTTCTTTAAAATGTTTTATTTTTTTGTTGGACTACCGCGCAAATACCCTGTATCTTTGTGTTTTATCACACGATATATTTGTAAAGATCATATATGCTAGTCAAACTGCTTAATGACAAATAAATACTTCAATTGTGCTTACTGCAGTTATTAGGAATTCAACTGTGGGTTTATGGGTGTCGACTTTTGATTTTCACTATGGGGGCATACATTATCCCACCCCCACCGTGAATATAATGAAATGACCAGCCAAACCCATACCCTGGTCAAACACATTTTATAACACTTGTTTTGTATAAGGAATTGCAAAAGCCAAACGATTTAAAACCAGTTGGAAATATATAACATCTCAGCAACAGTCACTCAACTTGCTTAGCTACCCTAATAGCCTTCTACTATAGGGCATGTCTATGGATCCCTTAATTTGCTCAAAATCACTGCATTACCAACAGTGCAGTTCATGAACGTGACTTCAAAGTCAACTTTATTTAATCACCAGCCACACTGATCCTGTGCATAGATTCACTCAGGGTGTACTAGTGGTGGCTTTTCCATAATGGGCGAGAGGGTGCCGACTAATGGGCACACATGCCCATTATGGAGGGCCAAGGAGCCAGACCAGTGCAAACACTCAGCGCTCACTCAGCTGCTTTTTTCAGCTAAGGCAGCACTCCTGGGTTGGCTTAAACTGTCGTCAAAGGGAGACGCGGTTTCCGTTTGATAGTTCTGTTCCCCAACAGTGCATGTCCAAAGAGCCATGCAAAGCAGGGGGCATTTTACTTCACCAACCTTGCAGGGCGTATTGGATAGGTTGGCTGGGAAAATGCATGTTTATATGTACAAAGGGGCGCCCCTACCCCTCCCTGCACATACAAACGAGCGGGATGCTTCGCCATCAGCGCTCTGGCTTTTTTACACATTTGCAGGGAGCACTCTTTGCTTCCTTGTTCCTGCTACACAGGAGCTGTAGGGCTGGGAAGAACTTACTTCGGGACTAGGCCAGAAGGTAAGTTAATTTAAATATGTGTATGCATGTGTGTATGCTTGTGTTGCTTGTAATGAGTGAAAGTAAGATGATGGGTGCGGTTGTGAATGAGCCAAAGCATGCCGAGTGTGAATGTTGTGGGAATGTGTGTGCCCATGTGTTTGTGCTGAGCAGTGGAGCTGATTTAGTGTGGTTGTTGCACAACCACCCTCCCCACCGGCTAAAATCAGCTCCCAGTGTGAGGCACTGGTGTGCCCAGGGGGCGGGAATGGTATTTCTTCACTAGGCATCTATGATAGATGCCAAGTAAAATATGCTATGCCTGCCCCTTGCAAAAACATGATAAGTGTTCCTATGTAGCCAGACTGGCAATTTAATGTAGCCAGTCTAGCTTTTGCTTACTTTGTATTGGGCATCTTTGATAATGTGAGCATGATAAGTGTTGTTTCCTGGCTAAACTGGCATTTTAGTGCAGTCAGTATAGCCATTTCTTATTGTGGTATACCATTTTGTATTGGGAATCTTTGATGAGGCAAGCATGACAAGTCTTATTATATAACTAGACTTGCATTTTGGTGTAGCCAGTCTAGTCACGTCTTACTGTGGCATGACATTTTGTTTTGGGCATCTTTGATAAAGCAAGCATGATAAATGTTATTATGTGACTAGAATGGCATTTTGATGCAGCCAGTTTCGACATGTCTTCATACAGTGGCATGACATTTTTCTTGGCATAGCCAAGTGGGGTATATTCTTACGTGGGGATACTACCAGATATTGGCAGAACAAGTGTGGACATGTTTTCTTATATGATACAAAAACAATACAGTCTATAGCTGATTACGGCGCTGCTCACTAAACATTGATTTAGGATGTGCGAGCAACAGAACAAAGGTCTATTACCCTCAGACTGCAGAGGGAGAAGAAACTGAAAAAATGATTGGTTGGACCTTTAGGTGGTCCGCGCTCGACCCAAAAGAAAGACGATTTACACAGTCAGCCAAAATATGAAAAAGGTTTGAAACCAAATTTAATCTTGAAAAAAGATAAAACAATGGTTTATCTTAGCCTTTGTTAATTTCAATTTGCATATTAGAGAGTACATTTCATTGAATTCTATATTCATTCAATCCACCACTGTGTTGCCAGCATAACGTAAATAGTTGATAATTACATAAATCCAACCTAATCCCGACACGTGTTTCTCCGCCTATTGTCTGGCGGTTCCTCAGGGGTTTGTTGGTAAATGAGTTTGTAAAAATAAACTGAGTCACTCTCTGTAGCGTTGTCAATTACACATTAGCACCTGATAAAGCAAAGAAAAAGAAGGGAAAGTGTCAAAAATAGAAAACCTTTACAAATATAAAATGAGGTCTTCAGGACAGGTTTTGTGGCACTGTTACTACTAGCAATCACTCAAAAAGTGTAAACGTACATGATCAGCCTGTTCGTGTTAGACAATATGAAGATTTCAAGCTTGTAAATGACGATGTAGCTCCTAAATACTCTCAGTCATGTCCCTAGATAGAGACAATAAGGAAATATAAGTGTCCCGATAGTCAAGTGCTTTCAAATAAGTTTAAAGTTACGTGTGCATATTAGTGCTGGTAAGGCTTCGTTCTATGGATCAGAAATGTCCTTCTTACCTTTGATTTGGAAAACGGTTCATTAGAAAAAGCGAGAATCCACGGTGCGATTGCCGTTCAACAGTGCAGTCAGCGTTGTCAAATATGACCCGGAAGTTAAAGGCCTCAAGACTCGAAACGTATGCAACACGTGATCGTGATACGAAATGTAATTTTCTCGCATGCCATATTGAAATGGGGTGCTGCCATGTCCTGACTTACGCGTGCTTTGAATCAAACATAAAGGAAGTGTTTGTACTATTACTTAAAAAGGAAACATGTGTAGAGTAATCCATGCAAACAGATGGTTTTTAGCGAAATACGCCCGTGTGAAGGCGACTGTGTAAAGGTAAAATCAAAGTGCCCCGTGTTAAATTTAAATTAATAAACCCGGGAGAAGGACCTGCCGTGGAGCACCTAACATTTTGTATTTGAGTATGTTGCAGGTTAAGAAATAAAAGCAATGTTCAAATCACATAAATTGACATAGGGAGGCAGTGATTTAGATACTTACTGTGTCACTTATATATCCGAATGAATTCACAATACAAAAATGTCTAATGCGTCACTAGCAAAAAGCCAAACTTAGACTTACAAATGCTGCCAGAAAAACTACACATATTCAAATAAATGTAAGACATTTGCATAATAATTAGTTGAGTATAGCAAGCAAACAATGTTGTGAAACAATAGAGGTGTACCTGACATTCTTCATGATCATTTTAGGCTGAGCATACATGTTAAAGCAAAGGAGATTAAAGAAAATGATGTAAGTCCTGGTCAACATTAAATCCCCTATAAATTGTGTCCATGGTCCAAATCCAAAAAGCTTCTCTCTTACGTAGCTGTAGCTCCAAATTCCCCCCTTCCATTTGGAAGGGAGAGTTTTTCTATGCCGTGACATTAAATTTTTGCTAAATCTGAGTCCAAGTGATGTTGATGAAACTGAAAAGATAACGGGGATTTCATGTCCTTAGACTTGATTGCTCTCAAATGTTCTCCTATTCTGATTTTTAGTTTCCTTATTGTGCTGCCAATGTATGATTTGTTGCATGCACAAATAATGGTGTAGATAACAAATTGGCTGTTACAGTTGATGTACTGTTTAATCTTGGTTATTTTTCCATTCGGTTGTACAAATTCTTTTTTCGCATTGCACATATGTGGGCATATCTGGAAGTTGGCATATTTGAAATTTATTTGTATTGGAGGTGTAAGCCAAGATTGTGTATTTTTCAATTGATTTTGTTTGTGATTTTCATATTTCTTATTATCAAAGTATGATGGACTAATCATTCTCTTATGGTTCATGCAGTTCGAAAAACCATATTGGGCTTTTTGTTCAAGAGCATATTCAATTCTACATCAATTGTCAAAATGTTCCAATTCCTTTGTAGGAGTTTTTTGATGCTACAATTGTTTGTACTGTAGGTCGTGATGAACCTGAGTTGGTCTGGTTCTGATATCTTTGCTGGCTTTTCTTGTAGTAGATCTGGTCTGGATCTCTCTGTGGTTTTTAGTATCATTTTCTTCAGATGGTTTGGGCTATAACCACAATTTCTGAATATCTTCATGGTTGCTGCTTGGTGTTTTTTTAATTCCAATTCTGATGTGAATTTCATTTGATTCGCGTGAATTCTCCGAATGGGATATTTTGGATGATATGACAAGGGTGGTTACTTTTGGTGTGTAGAATACTATTAACAGCATTCTCTTTTGTATACAATGTGCTGTGAATGGTACGGTCCTGAATATACAAATGGAGATCCAGAAAATGAATGGCCTGTTGGTTATAGTTGATGGTAAATTTCAAATTGTAGTCGTTGTCATTCAAAAACGCATGGTATTCTTGTAACTGTTGTTCCGACCCATTCCATATAACAATGATATCTTAAATGTATCTCCCCCAAAAAGCAATCCTGTTGTTAGTTGTGAAATCTGGATGTTGCCATGCAAATTGGGTTTCAAAGTGTCCCATATGCAGATTTGCATATTGAGGGTGAATTTCGTCCCCATTGCTGTTCCCTGGACCTGTCTGAATATTTTGTCTCCAAAGCAGAAGATGTTGTTGTTCAGGGTGAAATTGATCATTTCTAGGATCATCATGTTCTGATCTTGTAGTGAGACCGATCTGGTTTTAAGGAAATGTTCTGCTGCTAGAATTCCTCTGTTGTGAATGATGCTAGTGTATAGTGCTGCCACATCTAATGTTACAAACCAGTAATTGTCTTCCCAATATATGTTTTCCAATTGATTCAGTGCATGTGTAGTGTCTTTGATGAATGAACTCAAACCAGATGCTAGATGCCTTAGATAGTGGTCTATATACTCTGAGATTCTTTCGGTAATGGCCCCGATGCTGCTGATGATAGGTCTACATTGTGGTAGAACAGTGAAAGGTTTATGGATTTTAGGCATGAAGTAGATTGTCGGAAGTATTGGATGTGCAACATGCATATTCTCATATTCTTCGTCTGTCATCAGACCTCTTTCGTGCCAGTGGGAACTCATCAGTTTCCAATCTGCAAGTCATTTTTTAGTAGGATTCATTTTGAGCAGTATCATTGAGGTGATTCATAGCTATTTGAATGTAGCCTTCAGTCTTCAATAGAACAATGTTCCCACCTTTATCGGCAGTTCTGACTGTGATGTCATAATTCTCTTTCAGTTTTTTAATAGCTGATAGCTGGTTTAGGTTCAAGTTGTGATTGATTTTGGCTTCATGGTATTTCAAGTACAATTGTCTCAAGTCTCGTTGGACTACTTTCTGAAAAAGATCTATAGCATTGTCTGTTGGTAAGGTTGGAGTGAATTGAGATCGAGATTTGAGTTTAGTGTGTTTTGCAAGTCCCAAAGTAATGTCTTGTTCTTGTGCAAAGGATATCAATGTATGAGTATCCTCTTCTTCGGATAGGTTCAAAAGATTGATAGTGTTTTCCGTGTCATATTTGACAACGCTAACTACACTGTCGAACGTCAATCGCACCATGGATTCTCGCTTTTTCTAACGAATCATTTTCCAAATCAAAGCTAAGAAGGACATTTCTGATCCATAGAACGTAGCCTTACCAGCACTAATATGCACACGTAACTTTAAACTTATTTGAAAGCACTTGACTATCGGGACATTTATATTTCCTTATTGTCTCTATCTAGGGACATGACTGAGAGTATTTAGGAGCTACATCGTCATTTACAAGCTTGAAATCTTCATATTGTCTAACACGAACAGGCTGATCATGTAAGTTTACACTTATTGAATGATTGCTAGTAGTAACAGCCCCACAAAACCTATCCTGAAGACCTCATTTTATATTTGTAAACATTTTCTATTTTTGACACTTTCTCTTCTTTTTCTTTGCTTTATCAGGTGCTAATGTGTAATTGACAACGTTACAGAGAGTGACTCTGTTTATTTTTGCAAACTCATTCACCAACAAACCCCTGAGGAACCGCCAGACAATAGGCGGGGAAACACGTGTCGGGATTAGGTTGGATTTATGTAATTATCAACTATTTACGTCATGCTGGCAACACAGTGGTGGATTGAATGAATATAGAATTCAATGAAATGTACTGTGTAATATGCAAATTGAAATTAACAAAGGCTAAGAAAAACCATCGCTTTGTCTTTTTTCAAGATTAAATTTGGTGTCAAAACTTTTTCATATCTTGGCTGACTGTGTAAATCGTCTTTATTTTGGGTCGAGCGCGGACCACCTAAAGGTCTAACCAATCCTTTTTTTATGTTTTCTTATATTATCATTACTTGCATTATGCGCAAAGAAAACATAAGCATTTTCTTATATGGGAAAACTCGCATATAATGGAGCATCTCCTCTGCTCTTACTAAAGCTCATTCTACACCTGCTGCCAGTGATCCTCTTCCTTCTTTGCTAGTCTTGGCTATATGTTCACCCCTTCTCCCTATCTTACGGCTCTTTTTAACTCTCTCTTCTTCTACCCTCCCTTCCTCCTTCAAACATGCTTCAATCCTTCCTAACCAGAACAAAACCTTGCTAGACACTTCTTTGACTTCTAATTTCCTCCCTATTTCTCTTCTTCCTTTTCTTTCCAAATTACTGGAGCGTATTGTATACTCTCAGACGTCTTGCTTTATTAACCCACACTCACTTCTACTGCATTTTCAGTCCACCAAAACCTCTCTTTTGGCAGTCACCAATTCACTGTTTACGTCATGCTACTCTAAACGTTCCTCGCTTCTAGATCAGTCGACAATGCTATTCTTATTTCAGCCCTCGTTGAACTTGGTTTTCGTGACTCTGTCCTTAACTGGTTCCACTCTTACCTGTATGGCCATACCTTTCAATTCTCTTGGGCCAGTCACTCCTCTTCTACTTTCCCGCAGCGGAGGCTCGACCATGTGTGATGTTAGCATTCAAGATTCTTTGATGTCGCAGTTAGAAAAAGCCCTAAAGAAATCATGAATGACTATTCACCCCTCCCTCTCTCTGTCTGTCAGTCTTAGGCCGGGGTTGCAGTCAGAATTCTGACGCTGCCTTCTGCCTGATAGAGGAATAGGAGATGTGAAGGGCATCTCCTTATCCTGGTTGACCTTCTTCTTCCAACGTGATGAAATTGGAGGAAGAGGGAGAAAGATCAGGCCTTCAGAGAAGATCACTGCTATGGCTCGCTCAGGTAAGTGTTCAATATAAAAGAAAGTGTCTGCTTCTATGAGAGAGAGAGTGTATTTTTAATGTGTGCATGCGTACATATGATTGTATTTGCATTTATTAAGTTTTCAGGGCAGTGCTGTGTATATGATTGATGATGAGAGGCTTTACGGGTGCGTGCCTGCTTGTGTGGATGCTGTGTATGTGTGTATGAGGGCCTGATTGAGAGCGCAGTGTAAAATAAGAAAAGCATCATTCCGTGATGGAAAGGCACTTTTATTATTTGTACACAGGGCATGCAATCAGGCCCTGCATGTGTGTGGCTATTTAAGAGTTCTGGCAGGTGTCCTGTATGATTGAGAGAGAGGCTGCATGGGTGCCTGTCTGCTTATGGCAATGCTCTGAATGTGTTTATAAATGTGTGAGTAAGTGTTCTGGTGGGTACAGAGTGCAGGATTGAAAGAAGCTGAATGAGTGCCTGATTGCTTGTGATTTAATTTGGCCAGTCATGCTGTAGGCGGTGACACGAGGTTCAGAATATTCTCAGCTAATACAAGGCCCGAAAAGGCAAAACGGCACCCAGCATCCAGATAACTGATCAACCGCCACATGGCATCTAACTGTCCACCGGAGCATCATCCAGCTAAACCCACCAAGGGCTCATGCAGCTGATTTACAGCCCAGACAGGGCCTTGCATTAGATGCGAATATTCTGAAACTCATGTCATCGCCTACAGCATGACTGCCTATACCAAATAAAATGCCTTGAAAGAGACAAGGGAGGGTCAAAACATGTGTTGGCTGACATCTCAAATTAAAAGTAACATGGTTAAGCTAAATCATATGGTTTGTACCAGTTCTTTCTCCCACATCCATATATTGAATGAATCATTGACCCAGCACCCTGGTTAACAGGGTTTAATCCAGTCTTTCAACCAACAACTTGGAGATGGAGGGCGCCATCACATCAGAACCCCATCACCAGCAGCAGGGTCTCACTCAGCAGTGACCTACTTATTCTAGTGCCCTACTTCCACTTTCCAAACTCATATCTAGTGTCTAGTTTACTAAGGCGTGGTCCTGAGCCAACAATGAGCGATTCCATTTTCCTGTCATTCAGCGCTAAGGAATTGGTTGCCATCCGCACTATGATTGAAAACATCTTATTGAGGGTCAGGGAAGCCTGATCATAATCATTTGATAACTGTAATAGGATTTGGTAGTCATCAGCAGAATTGGTATAGCTAATTTTGTTGCTATCCAGTAAATTGAACAGTGGTCTAATATATACATTAAACAGTGTGGGCAAGAGGCATGCACCCTGTGGAACCCTGCACTTAAGATCCACTGGGATGGCATGCAAATCACCCACTACTACCCTAACTGTACAAGGCCAAAAACAAGATTTGATCCAGGTGGTTGCATCCTCTGAGCAATTGGCCACCTGACCTAGTCTTTTTATCAGCAGTGAATGATCAACTAAGTCAAAGGCTGATGACAAGTCTAACAGCATGGGAATGGCAGTGTGCCCTTTTATAATTATAAATAATTACCAGGCATTGTTGAATCCAAATGTTCTTTTTTAAATAAGGGAGTGATCTAGGCTTGTGTAAGGGGAATAGGAACTTTCAAGTCTGCAAAGGATAGATTGACAATTTGTGTAATCGTTCAAACAATCCATTAAAGCTTGAGCTGGGTAGATACCTCCTACACAAATAGTAGGTTTGAGTTTTTTAATGATAGTTATAACTTCATCCTCAGGTACTTGGCGAAAGGAAAAACAAGGAAAGTTGTTAAATATCTTGGAATTAGCCAGTGTGTCGTCGACGTCAGATAAAATAGTAATATCAGATTGTACTTTCCCCGAAGTGATTGCTTTTTGGTGCGTCATGATTTGTTCATGAATGCATTCTGAATATTTTGGCACCATTCATTAGAGACAGTCACAGATGTTTTAGAAACAGCTTTGCCTTCAAGTTCTTTAAGGATTGCAAATAGTTCTTTGGAATTCGACTTTGCATTGGCTATTCTTGCATTGTAGGCTAATTGCTTGGTGTCTAGAATAGCCTGTTTGTAATCATTGGCCGATTTCATATAGGCTACTGAATTTTCGGTAGTAGGATTTTTTTCCATACCTTACTTGGTGCATTTAGTCCTTCCTGGATTTGACGACAACATTGTTAAACCAGAAATTCTTGAGTTGTTTGAGTTTTTATGGTTTTATTAGAAATAAAAGCAAAAATGTCAATGGCATCATGCAAAGTGTTTTTAAATGCAGTACAAGGTCTTTAGAGTGTTTAAAAGTTTGGAGGTTTGGCAATTTGGGGGCAACTAATGGTGCAATAGCTGTCGAAATAAGCCTTTTCAAGTTGCTGGATTTTTAAAAATTCTTAAATGATTGTCCAAATGCTGTACTGGAGAAGGAAGCAATAACTCAAACAAGATTGTATGATGCTCAGACCAAGGTCATGATTTGATGTTAAGAGAATCAAGGTTAAAATGATGTGTAAGAATCCACTCTAAAGTGTAACCTGCATCATGCGTCTCAGACTTGACGTGTTGCTAGAAAACGATTGCTTCAAGGGCATTAGTTAATGAGGTGGCGTAGGAATCAGTTTGATTACACAGCTTAAAATTAAAGTCTCCCGAGAAAAGAAAATGGAAATTAGTTCTGAAGTTATCTAATAAGGAAGCTAGTAATAGTTTCTGGAAATTAAGAGCTGAAGCCGGGGGCCTATAAACAAGGCAAATATTAATTCATGTTTTATGGTCAAGATTAAGTTTGACAAAAAGTGCCTCAAAACCATCAATTGTTAATATATTAGATTGGCGGATATTAAGGGATTCCCTATAAATAATAGTGACACTCCCGCCTCGTGACACACTGCAATCAAGTCTGATTATTTTAATGCCAGCTGGAGTAGCAGGAGCTGCTGTTTGGTAGGTCACCTCATGAAGCTGTTTTTCAGTGAGGAACAATACATCCAGTTTAGTATCCTCAATTAAGTCTGACAATTCCACTGCATGCTGAACAATTGATTTGGTAATTATAATTATAATCTTGTCTTGTGTAGCACAACTTCTGCCCCTGTATCAAGACTCTGCTAAAGACAATGGTGGGTGGGAGGTTGTTGTAATATGTGGCCTTGTTGTTTATCCTCACTTTCATTTTCCTTGTCTTTTCTGCCTTACCTCCCCCCGCCCTTACCCCTCTTTACCTTTATGCTTGGGAAAAATAGTTGTGATTTTGTTTTCATACGAGTTAGTGCTAAGAAACCACTTGTGGTGTATGAGCAGTGGTGGATCCTCCATAATGGGCTATGGGGCGCCAGCACCTCCGCCCATTATGAAGGAGCGAGGAGCCACCTCGGTGTAAACACTGAGCACTCCCACAGCTGCTTTTTGCAGCTGAGGGAGCACTGCTGGACTGGGGGGAGCCCTCCTGGACTGGTTTGAACTGTCAAAGGGAAACGCGTTTTCCCTTTAACAGTTCTGTTCCCCAGCCGCACATACTCAATGAGCCATGCACAGCCAGGGCGTTTTGCTTCCAGAGCCTTTCATAACCCATTGGAAATGCAGGCTGGGGAACCACATGTACGTATGTGTGAGCAAGGCAATCTCTACTAAGCATCTATGATAGATGCCTAGTAAATACCAAGCCTGAGCCCTGAGCCCGAAGCGCATCAATGCTTCACATACACCGATAATCAAATTGATTGATTGAGTGTGTGTGTGAGGCGCTGTGGGATCCAGGGGGAGGCATGTCATTTTTGTACTAGGCATCGTTGATAAAGCAAGCATACGTGTTATTGCGTCGCTGGACTGTCATTTTGGTGCCGCTAGTCTAGCCATGTGCTATGACATTTTGTATTGGACATCTTTGATAAAGCAAGCATTTTATTTTTTGTACATTTATAACAAGCTTAATACCAGGGAGTGATTGCTAAGCACAGGATCAGAATTTGAACCTGCGTTGTGACATGTTGTCCTGCTTCCAAGACAAATGCATTGCCCATGAGCTATCCTTCCTCCCCTAGCATGATAAGTGATAAATGTTATTACATGGCTAGACTTTCATTTTAGTGCAGCTAGTCTAGCCCTTTTGTATTGGGGCAGGACATTTTGTATTGGGCATCTTTTGATAAGGCAGGCATTATTAGTAAAGACGTTTTGGTGCTGCCAGTTAGCCATTTATTATTGTTGTATGACATTTTGTATTGAGCATCTTTGATGAAGCAAGCATGATACGTTGTGTAGTTAGACTGGCATTTTGGTGCATACAGTTTTGATATGGTTTCATATGGTGGCATGCATTCTTATTTGGGAATACTGGCACATATTGGTGCAGCCAGAATGGCAATGTAAAGACACAGCCAGCATGCCAATGTTTTTATACTAGCACATACTGTGGGCAAAGGCATCATGGATATGTGTTGAAGAAATGCTTCTGTGTACTGTTGGTGAATTGCATCAATTGGATTTTTTAATGAGTTATCCTACAAAACTAATTGCAAACTGTTTGGCTTTTTACACAATTTTTCAAACAAGTGTTCTGAAAACTGCACCATTTTAACCCATTATTTAAAAAAAATGTATCAGCACGAGAACCCACACAAACCCCCTTTGATAGGTTTGTTCTCCCTCCCTACGCTTGGTCCCTAGGATATGTTTGGGGGAAATATTGAAGCCCCTACATTTCCAAAATTCACCAGCCGCTGCTGCTTTGCTCCTTTCTCACAGTGTACCTCAAGGCTCAGTCCTTGGCGCTCTCCTTTTCTCACTCTACACCTCCGGCCTTTGCCCCGTCATTTCTGCCTTTGTTTTTTTCTTACACCCTTTATGCCAGTGATTCCCAAATCTTCCTATCCTTTACTTCTTTCTCAGATTCAATTCACTCTTCCTTGTCTGCCTGTATTCTTGCAATTCATACATGGATATCCCCCCAATACCTTCACCTTAATCCCTCTAAAAGGGAGGTTCTATTCTTCCCTGTATCCATTATTTCCTCTCCACTCTCTCGGTTTCCTTCCCCCTTCTGTTCTCCACATTTCCACTTTGGCCCATAATCTTGGTGTCATCTTTGACTTCCCTTTCTTTCACATCTCTTCTATCTGCCGTTCCTGTTGTCATCAACTTTTTAACATCCGGCAGGCTTGTCGGTTTCTCACTTTTACTGTTTCTAATCTTCTTATCTCGTCTCTAGTTTTTCCCAACCATTTAACTGCTCTACTCTCCTCTTCAGTCTTCCTTCCTCTCACCTTGCCCCTCTTTGCTCTATTTATCATTCATCTAATGTTTTCTTTGCACTCTTTTTATCTGCGATTTTATTTCTTCTGCTTTGCACTCTATGCATTGTCTATTGTTTTTAAATGCTTTCATTGCCCTGTCCCACCCTGATCTCTTTCTACTCTCCATCATGTTCTCTTCAGTCCCAATCTCTTTTCTTCTTAACTGTTCCCCACCCCCTTGTGTTTCGTCTCGCTTTTCCTCCTTTACCTTGCTTGTGCCCAAACACTGGAACGCCCTCTCCCATTCTTTGTATTCCCTATCCTCTTTCTCCATCTTTAAAACTCATCTCAAAGCTCATCTCTCTTATTGAGCTGTTGGTTTGATTGTTGTCATACCCATTGTACCGTTTGTTATTTGTGTAAAAGGCCTACGCATCAAGCGCTATAAAAATACAATAAAAATACAAAAAACAGGAAGCTGTGGTGGAAATCCCACCCTCAGTTAAAGGTGCCCATATTTCCTTCCACCTTTTCCATCTATAGAACCTGACCTATTCGTGGCCATTCGTGGGCATAGTGGAACAGGTAAAGGGGCTATGCAGGCTCTGCTTTCTTGGGCATGGTTTCTACATGGCTTGGCTCACCATGCCAGGCTAAATATTCTGACCACGACTAAGCCATAGACAGGTTTTGTGTGCCTCAGTGCTTTGAACACAAGTCTAGGTTTTGGTAAGCATGACATGAAATGAGGAAACCTGTAATGATGTGGCGCAACACTTGGTTAGGTAATAATACAACTTTATTACCAAGTTACATACAAGAATAAAGACCCCCAACCTTCCTCTGGCAGCTCTCTCTCCAACTGCCCTTCTTCAGCTTCAACACATTCCCTTACAGAATCTTAACACAATGTTCCACCATAACATTCCACTAGCCTCCTTCTACCTTGCTGAAGTATATTACACAACACACCTCCCCCTTTATTAATCCCCTCGCAATTTTCTTTTTTATCTTTCCCGTTTCTCCACTCATCCGCACCGCATCCAAGATACAGCGGTTCACCCTTTCTGCCATGCCATTTGTCTGAGGTTGATATAGAGCAGTTCGCTTATGCTTTATCCCACACATCTTTAAATAATCTTGAAACAATCCATCAACAAATTGGCTGCCATTATCAGTTAAAATAGACCGAGGCTATCCTTCTCTTTCAAAAATACTCTGCAGAAATTCAACAATACACTAGGATGACACATCCCTTACCATTTTAAACTCCTTCCACCTGGAAAACGTGTCAATTACCACCACAATGAACCTTCCACGTCCACTTCCTAAAACCATTGGACCAGCGATATCCATAGCTAAATCACTCGACACACCCGCTGGTGCATCCACTTTAATCATTGGTTAAGCAATAATCTCCCTTGAGAAGTTCTTTCGTTTTGAAAGTCCCAATATGTCCTTGATGACTAATCTCGATAAGTCTCCTGCACAATTTTCCTGGGACCACAAGGCGGTCCCAACGATATAATAAACCATTACTTACACTCAATTCTGATCTTATGTCCCACAGTGCTTTCCCCTCCCCACTCAAGAGTCTTTTTTCTGGCCATCCTTGTTGAACAAATTCCAAAATGAGTCTCCACATTTAATCCGAATGCAACTCACTCTCCCACTCCCCCCGCGAGTGATGACCCCATCATGGGTAACATATACCATATCCGGAATAATATCTTCTGATATATCTTCACTCCCTTCAAAATTCTCATTCCACAGTCGAGATACGTGATCAGCTTGTACATTTTCCTTCCCTGTAATCACCTCAATAACACATTTGTTGCACTGCAGCCTTGCCACCCAGCATGCAACTCAGCTGGACGACTTATCTGAACCTTTTTTTTTTAATAGGGCCTTGAGAGGTTTGTGATCCGTCTGTAACATGAACTCTTGATCCCCAAACAAAATTCATACATTTTTCAATTCCCCAATGGCACGCCAAAGCCTCTTTTTCCAAAACTGAGTAATTTCTCTCAGCACCTTTCAGGATCCTTGATGCATGGGTTACCACTTCTTCACTGCCATTTACCCCAATCTGGGATAATACAACGCCTTTCCCTGCCTCACTAGCATTGACCGAAATAATGCATCTTCTTTTAGTATCGAGCATAGCTAATGCCTTGGTCATATTAATCTTTCTCTTTATCTCACGAAATTTCACCTCTCACTTATTGTCCCATCTGAATTCAACACCTTTCTTCAATAAACTTCTCATTTTGTTAACTCCATTCGCAAAGTTATCCACAAACCTGTGATAAAATTCTATCATGCCCAAAAATGATCTCAGTTCAGCCTTATCGCTAGGTGACCTTATCTTCTTAATTCCTTCTACTAAATCCTTCTTTGGTTAAAGACCTTCCTCAGAAATTTTGTGTCCAAGATACTCCACAACTCTACTTCCAAAGATACATTTCTCTGGCCTGAGTGTTATCCCTTTCTTACTTAAGACGTTCACTAATTTCCATACATTCCTCTCAAGCAAGTCCTTGCTTACCCCACACACTAATATATCATCCTGGAAACACCATACGTCATCCATTCCTCTCAAAAGCTTGTCCATCACTTCCTGGAATACAGATGACAACGAAATCAACCCAAATGGCAGCCTGCAAAATTGATACACAACATTGTGCGTTATAAACGCTGTGAGTTTCCTAGATTCCTGATCAAGTTGAATTTGGTGGTATGCACTGGCCATATCGAGTTTGGTAAAGTACTTAGGGCCTCATTACACAGTAGGTGGTAAGGGTTTACCGGTACTGGTATTTTACCGGTACCGGTAAATCCTTACCGCCTTACTACGAGGTCCCTTTGCGGGTTGGGGATTTTAACGCCTGCTTTTTGCAGGCGTTAAAAACCAACCCGCAAAGGGACCCAGGGAGCTAATTACGGTACCACAATTTGCGGTGCCGGAATTAGCGCCTTCCCCATTCCCATTATGCCCTATGGGGCCAAAATGGGAATGGGGAAGGGCAATGGTGGAAGGGGGAATTACCACCCCTCCAACCTTGGAATGGGGCGGTAATTCCCATTTCCACCAAGGCGATGCCGGTATTTTACCGGCATGAACCATGGCGCTAATTGCGCCATGGTTCACCGCCTACTGTGTAATGAGGCCCTTAGCCCTTCCAATCCTACTCAGCATCTCTGACATATTAGGCAGGGGATGTCTTTCTGCAACCACACACTTGTTTACCTCTCTCAAATCCATGTATATTCTCAACTCACTGTTGGCCTTCTTAACCACAACCAATGGTGAAATCCACTCTACACCCTTTGCTGGTTCTATGATACCTGCACTCTTCAATCACTCAAGTTCCTCATGCGCTCCTTTTCCAAAGGGCAAGGGAATGGGGCGAGGTTTCGCACTAACAGGCTAACTTCCTTCCCTCATCACAATTTTGTGTACCATCCCTTTAACACACCCCACCTCCTTGGAGAATACTTCAGGAAATGTTCCAATTATGTCCCCTTTCTCTCCTAAATTAAGAACCTGTTCCTCAGTGTTGGGATATAACCTTATCCACAACCCTTTCTGTTACCTCCAACCTAGGAGAGTCACCCCACTTTTGGTCACGTATATTTTCCCTTGCGTTTTTCTTCCCTTAAATCAACACAATATCCAATTACATCAATCCTCTCACAGTTGAACCCACCTGGCTTTTTATCGGTCAGCAGCAGCTCATCAACCTTCCCACCCACATCATTTTCATACACCTCTCGTGACATAAGTGTTATTTTAGCACCTGAATCAACCATCATGCTCACCTATTTTCTGTTCACAGTGATGTCAACAAATGGATGTTCACACTCTTCCTCATCATCACACTTTACCATATTTACTGTCATTACTTCCACTCTCTCATCCTCACCCGAGGACTGTTGCGTTTCCTCCCCTATCTACAACATCTTCTTACCATCACCTATGGAGTAGTTTTTGCAGCAATTATCAAAATGTCCCCACCTTTTACACCTGCTGCACAATGCTTTCCTCCCTGGGCATACTGGTGAGTTTGCAAATTGTATAGCACTCGCGCACCAGAAACACAACCTTTCCTCTATTTTATTTCCCTTTGTGCCCATGATTTTGTCGCTTCCTATCTCGGGTCCCTATAGTTTGCTATCTTGTTAACATTTTTGTGAAAATCCTTCCTTTGTTCTCCCACCCTTAATACCGCATTTGTAGGTGTTTTTACCTCTTTATGAGACAAACTTGCCACACACTGTAACGTATGCTCCACCCTTTTAGCCATCATAACCACCTCCTTGAGCCCTGGCTCATCTTTTAACCAAATCTCCTAACGAATCTTATTATTGGAACAGTGCAACATAAATTGGTCCCGGATGTTCTGACCCCACTTGTCCCCAAATGTAAGGTTAAAGGACAGGTGGCATAATGCCATAATATATTCCTCAACACTTTCCCCTTCATGTTGCTCTCTCATACCAAAATTATATCTTTCCAATACTGCACTAACACGTCTCTCAAAATGTTGATCCAACTTCCATAAGGCAACAACAAATTCATGAATGTTAATTTCAAGCTCTAATTCCACAAAGTCAGGCAAAGTGTCAAAAATCCTTTGTCCTTCATACCCAATAAAATGCAATAACATGGAGATATTGTGAGCAGCTGATATACTGTTCCTGCAAGCTGATTTGATGTAATGCAGAAAACCTTTTTTCCAAGCCATACACTTAATCTTAGTTGAGCCTGGACTGGGCATGAACATGGGCGGGCCCGGCACTCCTGCCATAGACATACTTCTACCCCCACCAGCTGCAGAAATACTACTTGAGAATTCCTTTTCTCACTGCAGTATCAAGTATATCAGAAATGAAATGTCAGAGCATTACAATACCAACCAAAGAAATCTCTCGATGCACTTCAAGGGCTTCCGCACGTCCACCGCACTAACCAACATACAAAGCCAAAATGTCATCCAGGACGTGCACGCCTCTCCAATTGGGCCCTGGACACACACGCCGCGGTGGATGAGTTCCAATACGAGGCATTAGCTTGTTACGCCGAACACCGGCAGTCTTTCCTTTCTTCAGCGATGTACGTCACGTCACAATATGGCAGACGTGGCACACGCATAGTGCAACAAGGCGTTGCTAAGATACAACAAATAATGCTCCTGATGTACCTTTCACGTTTCATTTTTCAGAGCTGAGAAAGCAAAAATGTGAAGTCTTGCAGATGCAGGCGGGGTTTGTTCTATAAAAAAGAACTTAAGCGTAATTGCTATACAATAACATATTATCATTTGACCTTGAACGTCTCCTTGCATTCACATTAATTTGACAATATGGATCTATACACACAGCTATTAATGATACATATGGTGTATCCATTCTTGTATGAAATGTATATCACATTTGTGAAATCATAACCATATTTTTCGTAGTGTACTTAGGAACAATGCTATTTGATGCCAATTCCTGTTTTGTTAAGGGGTGAAAGGTCATGTTTCATCGCTTCCGGGGATGTCACTTTGGGGTGGGGTCAAATGATATCACAATGACATCACTTCCTGTGATGTCATCAGAGGTCAAGGGTCGTGAGGCAAGGGGTGGGCCACATTGTTGAGATGAGCAGTGGGACACTTTTTATTGGGTGTCCGTGCCTATTTCTTGTCCCATCCGACCCTGGCTTGGTTGCTTGTGGGCTAAACAGAGTCAGGCAACATGTTCAATCTGTACATTTTTTGTGTCACTGGTGAATACGGTCATGACCACCCACTTCACTCTCTACCCACCATTAATAATGCCCCAAACACCTCCCCCTAACAGTTTTCGCTGGGGGAAGGGCACAATACCCCTACTCCCATGATGATGTGGTCTGTGTGGTGGGCTAGAGGTTGCAGTTCCCTGGGATGACTCCTGTGCCTGACTTGCCCCTTGCCCAATTGCAGGCACAGGGTGAGGCTCCTCCTCCAACAACTCCTATCTTTTTTCCATGCCCTCCACCTCGCCCTCAGGTAGGTCCACCTCTGGCTGCGGAACCTTTGCCGACTGATCCGACCTCTGAGGATCCCTCTGACAGCCCCCATCCTCTGCATCCTCTCCCTGCTAGACTAAGACCACTACCTCCTCAGTAACCACTTACCCAGGCTGTCCTATATTGTTCCTCCAGTGTGCTTGTTGCTGCATTCCCCTCTTCACATCTCAGGAACATGCCCATCTCATAGTTTTGCCTCCAAGGTAGTATCCACAAGAGGCCTTACCTCCCCTTCCTCCATGGGATTCTTATCATATGGCAATGCCTCCTAACATGCAGTTTTCCTGAGGCCTCCTCAAATTCCTGAGCAGCCCCCCCCCCCTCCAACACCTTGAGGTACCAGCTATGCTGCTGGCCTGTGCCCATGAACAGAAAATCAACAAACAGCCTGAGGTTCCCCACCCCCTCATCTATCATCGGGTAATCCTCTTCTTCTCCTGCCATCTTCTTCCCCTTCACCTCCCAGCATCACACCTATGCCATGGGAAATTTCATAGAATTCAAACACACCCAGAGGACCCAAAAGTGTGAAAACACCACAGAGAACCAAGAAGAACAGCCAGGATACAGGTCAACAAGACAGTTCCTTCTAAGACAAAACACACTAAATGACAAACAAAAGTAACAGAACAGCAAGTGAGGAGATGAGATGACAACAACAAACAGAAACTATGAAAGAATATTTCTATTTTTGAGTAGTTTTGTGTTTTTTTGGTATTGAATTAGGGGACAGGAACTTTTTTTAAAAAGTTTTATTTGGGGGAGCGAAATGAAACAGAAAAGGCTCAGCCGTAACTGGTGGTTTTGTATTCCTTTTTATATGGAGGAAACTAGCAACACACAAATAACACTGAACAAAGATTAAAGCAAAGGGCAAAAAAAGGTACGACGTTCATCCATCGCCCGTTTTCTTTTCGCAGTACTTTTTGCTCAACATTTTTTGACGAAAATAACCATTAAAAAAAAAAATGGAGGGGTTGGGGTTTGGGGTAAGGGCATATACGGGGTAGGATGGGTTGGGGCATAGGGAAAAAATAATACGGGAGTAGGGTTCGGGGGGAGTCCCCCCAACTAATAAAAAAATGCAATGCATTTTTTCGGCATAAAATGTTCGGGAAAAAAGCCGCGAAAAAAAAACTGGGGATGAATGAAGATAGAACCAAAACAAATCCTCAAAACTGAATACAGTGATAAGGGCAAACACCCTCTAAGAATGAACCTGCTCTGTTTACCCCTTCCCTAAGAGACTAGGAAACCCCACATAAGAAAGCTATGTGGCATGCGCATTTATAGAGATTGAAGGGCTCTTATTGGCTTAACGAACTTGACAATTCCGGCAGAGAGGGCTCCGACTGTCTGCATTAAACCTGACAAATAAACCGAGGTCGAGCACAAGATCCGAGGCTCCTGACTGTGTGACGAATTATCACGTGACGCAGAGGTCCACAGCGAGTTCGACGCGTGATTCATCAGAAGAAATGTGGCAAAAAGATTTGAATTGCGCACAGGCGTTTTTTAAAAAGTCTGCCCAAGTTTACTCTTATTCCGTTACAAACTGCCGCAAATTAAGTGAGCCCTTTTGCAAGTAATCCGAGACAATATGAAAACCGCTGCTCTTCAGAGAGCTGACATTAAACCTTTAGCACTAATCACGGTTGATATAAACTGTGCCTTCTTCAGTGAAACATGTAACAACAACAAAAGTGCAATTAGGAAATGCAGTGCAAATTCCCTTTATTTTGCGTGGAACCCTTTTTTTTAAAGTGCAATCCATGAACTGATGAAGCAGCTCCAGTTTGCGTTCAATTATTTTTCTTCCAGGATCAATTTTCAGCAGGTTTGCTCGGTGAACTTCAGAAAGAGGCATGATGGCGTGCAAATGGAAAATCGCACCTATTCAATACACAGGCGCTTTAACCTTTTCCAGACGGCATTGGTTGTAAATTGGTGTGCTGCACTGAGATCGCCGATAAAGGTCACGGACAATAAGCTTTTCTCCTCGTGTTGTAGGAGATAAGGCTTTGGAGGCTCTACTTTCAAGGATGCAGTCTTTTTGAAATAGTTGGAGTTTATTATTTTCGTTTTGCTGTTCAGGAAACTTGGATGGATCTTGGTAGTTCCATTACATTTTCTAAACACTGGTGTCCATAGCATGCACATTATCTGTTACCATACTTTTATCAACCATTCTTATATGCTGGCTTGTGTATATTAAAATATTCTATTTCAATGATATTTTCTTCATTCTGAAAGACAATATGCTAGTGCGCCGAGCTGTTCCCGCTAACGCCTGGGAGAAGCATCCTGTTGAACTACTGACATTTATAAAAAAAGGAATAGTCACTTTATTCTGGAAGACTATGGAACAACCTGACCTCACAGCCAAAACACCACCTGGGAAGAAGATGACGAGGATTTGTGACCCAGTACATGCCAGATAGTGAATAGCGGAACAAGGTATATTTCGTGGTATGTGAGGTTTGGAGATTTATTTATTTATTTATTGGACATTTGTATGGCGCCTATACACAGGTGTTTCCAGGCGCCAAAAAAAGATGCATAGCTGCAGTAGTGACTGTGACCATGTAGCTCTGACCAGATTATGCCTTAAACATGCCATTGCACTGACTATACTGTAAGTAATATATTTGAATCCTGATCACACACTTGTTCAATGTTATCATGTTCTGCAGTGTGCAGCCATCCCTGAAGGTTTATGTGTATTTTCACAGGGCACCACCACCCACAAACATTGCTGAGCATTTTCAGAGAATGCAGTCACCCCTGTGGTTCTCAGTTTTCTAAAAGGACACAGCCACTCCTTAATGTTCTCAGGTTTCTTTACAGGGTGCACCCACCCAAAGGGCAGACACACTCAATGAGGTTCTCGGGTATGTTCTTATGGGCCAGCCACCCCATATAGTTCCCAGGTTCTTTCACAGGCTGCAGCCACCCCTTACGGTTCTCAGATTTCCTCCCAGCGTGTAAAGTTCTCTGGTATTTTCACAGGGCACACCCACCCACTAAGGTTCTCTGGTACTTTCACAGGACACAGACACCACCTAAAGTTATCAGGTTTTGTTTTCACTAAATGCAGCCACACACTAAGTTTATCTTGTATTTTCACAGGGCACAGCGACCCTTTAATGTTCTCTGATATTTTCCAGGGCATAGTCACCCCTTATGTTTCTTAAGTATCTTCTCCGGATACCCCCACACAATAAGGTTCTCTGGGATATTCACAGGGCACAGTCACCCCCTAAAGTTGTCATGTTATTTCTTCACAAGGTGCAGCCACCTACTAAAGTTCTCAGTATTTTCACAGGGTGCAGCACCCGAAAGGACCTTGTTTTTTTCACAGGGTAGGAGAATCATCCCCTTGTAAGGCTAATCTCTCTCACATGACTGCTTCATTCCAGCCCCTTGTACAGAACAGAAGGGTGATGGTGCTCCAAATGACTGCTCAGGCTGCCTGCCACCAAAGCATCCCATTTCTGATGGAATCCCTGCAAGAAATGCAGCACACCTCATCCCATGTCACATGACATCAGCCAGAGAGTCTTCTTGCAAGATGCATGTTGTCTGTGATGGTGCCCTTCTACTAGCCACAGTTGCCAGTGCTACTGATGCTCATTGGGCAGGCATCATGGATGTGGCCGCAGAATACCAATGTTGCAGCTGTGCTGCAACCCAGCCCTGGGGCATGCTACGACCAGCCTCCTCAAAATCGCTGTAGGGGGCGGTGAGGGTGGCTGCATGGTTGCAAGCCTCTGAGGATACATGTGCATAGTACACCCTCCTGTCCCACTAATGCACGTGGTTCTTCATTGTTGTTCTCCATAGAGGGAACCTCGCCCGTTTCCTTCTGCTGTGCAGAAGACTTCAGGATACTTTTCCCCTGATGGTCTTCAGTAGTAGCAGGGTAAAACAGTCCTACACTCAGGAAGCTCGAGTATCTGTGGTGATGGTACAGGCCACTTCTCCCTAGGACTCCCCTTGGCTCTCCCTATCGCCAACAGCTGCAAGACGACCCACCATCACCCAATGTACCTGTACCTCGCCTGCCTATATGCCCCCCTGGCAGGTCCAGCTCATGCTATGTCCTTTCCACAGGCTGGCCTCTCCCCTCAGCCCCGACCTCACAGTCCTCCCATCGTCCACAGCTGCACCCTTGCCCTGCTTGGTAGATATCATCCTCCTCTATGCCCAAACCAAACATTCCCTTTAGGGTGCTTACTGTGGCCGCACCCTCCTCCCACATGACAGGCATGCCTGCCTGCTCCTCCAATGCCTCAGTGGAGGCATCCACAAGATGTCCTCCTTACCCTGCTTCTGTCCTTATCTTCTCCAGAGCCTCCTCTTACACTCCTGAGCCCTCTCCATAAGCCTCTTCCTCTCCCATCGAATTTGAGGATCAATGGTGCTGTGCAGCCCAGACACATGAACTGGTGCCCACCTCCTCATCAGTCATTGGACAATCCTCCTCCTCCTGTGAGAAAAGCAGCTCGTCTCTCACATCCATCCTCCTTCCCCTACACCAGCGTTGCACCCGGCACAGCATTCTGTCATAAAGGCTCAGAACCATGCCTCCATGAATCTGAGAACCCAAACATGTGTGAGAACCAAAGAACCCCAAGTAGACAAATAATTAGACAAACAAGGGAACAAATAAAACAACCTCCAAAAACAGCCACACTCTAGAACCTACAACTGCAATCTACAACTACAATTGACATCTACAGCTACTACTATACAAAATAATACAATGAAACAGTACATGACAAAAAAAGAGAGAGGAAAGTTAAGTTTTTTGTTTGTGTTTCTGGGAAACAAATAGGTGTGTGGAACGTGTCTTGCTTTTTATGTTTTGATTATGTACACAGCAGAAGAAAGTTACAAGATGAAAAGGCAAGCCTATTTTCTTTTTTTTATAAGGGGAAAGTAACTCAAGATACTAACACACAACGAACAAACATTTAGGCAAGGGGCACAGGAAAATAACTCCAAAAACACCTCAAATATTAACATACCACACAAAGAACAAACAATGAACAGAACACACTCCTCCAAAATCCTCCAAAGACGTCTCAAAACTCTCCAAAAGTACCAGCCATCCTCCAAGTGTTATTCTGCCCTGTGTAACACCTTTTCTCACTGCCTAGCAAAACCTAAAAAGAACAGGAAGCGAGCAGGGTCTTAAGTAGGGGGATTGGCCTTCGTTTTGGGGCCTCCGGTTGGCTGCACAAACTCAGAAGATTGTGAAAAATTACTCTAGAGAATCTAATTGGCTAGATAAACCCAATGAATAAACCCTTTATTCTAATCCCTTGCTCCGGATTGGGCAATTAATCATTGGTCAGTGTCCAAAATCCCATTTCGTTCTTGTGGCAGGGCCGAATAGTCTCTCAAAGATTCATCCGCTAGTGTGAGCCCGTTTTCAAGAAGATCATCCAGCCATAACTTCTCATGCCTAAATTTTGTTCCGTCACTACTGTCCTTGTCTACATGGAACACGCTATAATGCCTGCGGGCTGCAGACCTATACAAACATTTAAAAAAAAAAAACAACCACAAGTCTGACAGGTCCTACTAAATATATATTGTTCTTGCCCTTAATAATCTCTCTGTTTTATCGACAGACATTACATCTGTCGCCCTCACATCAAAAGTGCCAGATATCATTGATTTAACACCTATATTACTTACAGAGGGTGCACACACCTCTTTTCCTTTCAAAGCTCTTCCTCCTTCAGTTCCTCTCATTATTTTACCAGTGATAGGGCCTCAGCCAATTAGATCTCTGGTGGAATTGTCTTGCAGATCCCTGACCCGGTAAACTGCTGGATTATGTACAACCATTTAAACTCTTGCAGCAAGATCCCCGTAAAGGGGAAAGACCTATATTAGACGAAAGCAGATGAGATTTTAGCTGTCCCTGCATGCTCAGATAGCAATGTCGTATCCCCCCCAATTCTTGAGATGCCTAGTAGTCAGTCCAAAATTTGTTCTATGCTCTTAAACGCTCATTCAGAGGTACAAAAATCATTTTCCATCCATGACCTTATTCTGGAACTGGAATTCATTTGTATTACAGAAACCTGGTTGGTGGACCATTCTGTGTCTGCCTTAAATGATCTTGCCCCTTTAGGCCTCTCTGTTATTATTCATAATCAGCTTTCTGTCCAAGGAGGCAGAGTTGCTATAATTTTTAAAGGCTCATTCGAAATTGTTAATAAAGACTTTCTTGATATAGGTTCAGGCAGCTGAAATGCTCCATGTCAAATGTCTATTGAACCCTTTTAAATCAGTTGATCTTTTGATAGTTTACCGCCCTGCCTTGTTGATTGCTCATTTTCAAGCTGACTTCGAAGATGCAATTGCACAGATCTTTCTTTTTGTTTTCGTCTTTTGCTCTTAAGTGATATTCATTTTTGGGTATAAGACAAATATAACATCAAAGCCAATACATTTCTTGACACGCTAACTAATGCCGGCCTTGTCCAACTTGTATCATCTCCTGCTTATGTAGGAAGACATAATGTATTGGATGTATTTTTGATAGTCCCGGCTAGTTAATGTTGTTCTTCTTCCCATGGACCATCATGTTGGCATTCCTTGTAAAACTCATTTTTTGAGGACAGTTCCACCTACCTTTCCAAGGTTTGCTCCTATAATCTCCCTAACTGGGATAATTTACACCCAGAAAAATGAGCACCTTTTTTTACAGATACTGTGAAATAGAAAGTTTACTACTCCTATCCATCAAGGATCCTCACTAAAGGTTATCATAAAATATCTAAGGAGGTGAATCATCCAATCTGGTCTGCCCAAAAATGTTAACAATGGTGGGCAGGAGAAGAACCCCTGTTTCTATCGGGCTCTTAAATTGGAGAGAAAAAAAAACAAATGAAGACAAAAGAACGGATGTGGAGAAAAAATGTGGATTTGGAAGCCAGAATGAACCACACGCAGCAACTTCATATTCACATTCTTATTATGCAGGGCACATTTCGTTGGACAATAATATGTCCTAGCGACTGTGTAAAGTGTTGCTAGAATTAGATTCTCCTAATGCCCTAATTAAATCCTTAATTCCAGGAAATACCGCTATGTGTGCTGCGTTGTCTAAGCAAGCAGAAGGAAGAAAGATAATCCAGACTAAGAAATGGCTTAACAAGAAACAGCAAGGGGAGAAAGCAACATCAGCTACTTCCATAGCTATTATTAGCTAGCCTAATGGGGCTTTAACTCGCCTGATTACATTGCAGACTAAACAGATTTTGGAACCCAATAAATATACTGATGTAAATTCTGAAAAGGTGGATGTACTAGCAGGATGGAGGAACCATAACCTTATCTGCTGCTTTAAAGACCTTACCAGCGGGAACACGAACTCTTGCAAAAGAACTCTAAATGAGGCTCTTGCAGAAATGTTAGGAGTTTCTGACATATATTTATAACTTTTACAGTGACTTTATCAGACTGCGTGAGGTTTGGGCTGTCTAATTTATGTTTTCGCTCATGCATAATGAATTGTTTTAGTGCGTTGGCATACAGGGGCATAGGGGTATATAAGGACTCTAAACCTAATATCTACCACCAACACGATATGTGGTATGAACCATTACAGGGTTTCTCTGCTCTAGAGTCAGCTGAAAACGACTCTGCTCAAAAGGATGCCCCCGAGATTCAAGGTGCCCACTATTCACATATTATGGCTTTATCTAAGGCCGAATGGATTCCACTCTTCAAAAAATCACCTACACTGGGACAAGGAGGTCTGTCAAGCCGGTAGTATATAGCTGCATAATGCATGTTCCTCCCTGATTACTGTAATAGGGGGCAAACATCCATGTGCCGTACTGTGGGGTGGTAGGGCTCAAACACAGTGCAGACCTGAAGAGTGGGAATGTGGAAGGGGTGATCAATAAGCCATGCACTCATGTGTGGACACATTTAAGCACATTTAAACTGGATCATGTATCATGGAACATAGCAGGAGATAATGGAAAAAGAGACAGTACCGTTTCGCAAGACTTTTTAGATGATTTTGACATTATTGGCCTACAGAAGACCTGGCTCCTAAGGCCGGAAGAAAGGCAGTGATATGCTGCTTTTTCCTCGTTTGCGAAGAAATCTCACAGTGAAAACCCAAGCGGCGTACTAGATACCTGTTTTAAATATGATTTGTCTGGCCCCAAATCTCTAGTCCATTCTCTATCTCTAGTCCCCTTACCGGTCATATGGGATACTTATGTTACCAATGTGTTGTTCATTGTTAATACATACTTAAGGCTCAAAGACAAGGCAAATGATGCTCCATTGGCCCATATTGATGAATTGAAACATTACGTAAATCAACAAGTTGGTAAGGATTATCAAATACTTTTATTGGGTGATTTTAATATACAATTAGAATTAGTATGACATACCGCCCAAACCAACATTTCATCCAGGGAATCGCAGTTCTTGTATAGATTATATACTGCTTAAAGTGGGGGGCTGGGAAATGATATGTGATTTTCAGGTCATACAGCATGTGGACAGTGATCATGATCCTTCACATTTATCACGTTCACTCCCACACATCGGAATTAATACTATCTAACTTGATAAAGCAGAGGGGGTCTTTAATCAGGTAAGAGTCCCTTGGAAAGAATCAATAAACAAGAACGAAATAGGTTTAATGTATGAATCACTAATTCCTGTATTTGAAAACATAGTAGCACAGTGCAATGAGTTCTCGCCTAAAATACTTTGGGAACAAGTCACTGATGCAGTTTCAACATTACTGACAAAGCCATAATTGTCCTGGAAGAAGAATGGCATACAGCAAAGTTTAGAATAGGTATTAGCCCATTGCATCAGGTCTTTAGGCTAATGCTTCTTTGCCATTATATGAAACTCAGGAACCAAAAGTTGCTTCTGGTTTTTATAGATTTGCGCACTGCATTTGACTCAACACCAAGAGAACATCTATGGCAGTATCTATACGAGCTGGGTGTCCCAATCAATCTTTTAGCAGCAATATGAAGTTTATACACAGCCACTTATGTCTAGATACACTTGGGTAAGGGTAAGGGGACTAACACATCCCTGCCCTGTGATTAGAGGAGTAAGGCAAGGATGTGTTATAGCTCATACTCTCTTCAGTCTGCATATGAATACAATTGCAATGAACAAAAGCCAGTTTTTGCCAACCAATTGCCACAGAAATTGAACATCTGGATATGGACGCCCCACTCTTCGGGAGGGAGAGGGGAAATGGGAGTTTTGTTATACGGCGACAATACGGTATTGATAAGCAAGACAAGGATGGGTATCCAAAAGGCGTTGAACTCATTTGTAGCTCTATCAACGAGAATGGGTTTTGGTAATCAATCTTACTCACACCAAATCATTGATCTGGTCTAAATCCATTGGAAAATCTATCACCGCTATCTCCCCTGGAAACGTTGAAGTCGGGAGGGTAGACTGCTACGATTACTTGGGAGTTTGAATAGCTGAAAGAGGACAATAGGGGAAATAGATTAACAAGTCTATACTGAATTGCAGGAGACAAGGGGGAGCTGCTCAATGCTTTTTGAAACAATATGGAGGTAAGGCAACTTCCCAATGCTTGGGCATACTGAGTGCATGTGCCAATTCCTCGGCACTATATGACACCGAAATTTGCTGGTACTCAGATCTCCCTCATCTGGAACAAAGAGCGATGGGCATCTTCTAAAGGATGTTTATACTACCGAATAGTACTCCATCAATATCTTTTTGACTAGAACTAGGGGTCAACAGGGTAGTATATGAGACAGATTTAAAACATGACATTGTATTCTTTATAATCTCACAGACTCACCTCAGAGGATGTTCTTGCACAAAGTAGTGCCAGAAATGTGCCCTGGGTCAAGTATGCTTATGAGCTCAAAGCAAAATTGGATTTAGGCCTAATTGCCACAGACTCAAGTTTAAGGAACTTAGTCTCCAAAGCTTATATTGTACAGAAATAAAGAGATTGCTACTATTGAATGAGTTTTTTAAGGTAGCTTGTACTCATATAACAGCAAATTATTTATTGTTTAAATCCCTTTTTGATCCAGAAAGATATCTACATTTTCTGGAAGATAGGGAAGCAAAAAACCCTTTCCTTAAAAGCCAGATTGGATGTTCTACCATTGGTGCCTGTTACAGGAAATTGAAGCGGGGGTGATACAGATGGATGCCAATTATACCAAACTGAGAGAGAGGATTTACTGCATGTTTTCATAATGTTGTCCTCTATACAATAATCTGAAATGAAGATGGCTTCTTTAAATGTATAAGAAACAAAATATTGTGACAACTCAGGCCATTAAAAATCTTATGAGTACTCAGAATGACTCCAGATTATAGGCTCAGTCCCAATATCTGAGAAGGCATGGTGATTAAGAAGGAAATATATGGCGGCGTGGGTACCAGGGCAGAGTGGAGATGCTTCCTCAGTGAGCTTCATATGCCTGGACCCTGTAAAAGTGGCAGAAATGTTCCTTTTCTCCCTTCAGACATGAGATAAAACTTATGCCAGCCCACGGAGTGATGTACGACTCCAACTAAAGCCCCGGAATATGCTTTTGGAAGTTCGAAGGGTACTGCTGCAAAAACAAGATGGTGATCGGGGATGGGCACGGATGGACCCAGAACAAACACTAGGCTTCCTCGGCCTAGTGGGAGAGGTTGGAGCTTGGGCAGTGAGCCTCCTATAATAGGCAAGTCCACTCCGTTGGTGAACATTTGGCCACCCTGACTGAGTGTGGTGGTGGAAACTGGCTTCCTTATCGGGCAGCATACGAGTGCAGGGGCACTGGAGTGCTGGAACAGTTGAGGGAAGCTGTGGACTGCGGGCTGGGAGATGGTGACAGGGCCTGAAACCTCCTCTCATGGAAAAGGGACAGGCGCCTTGCCCGTCTGTTAGTGCTCGATCCTCAATCCTGTTTCTCCTAGCCTGAGAGATGAGCGGTCGGGTGGAACGCTCTATCCCAAGCATGGAAGTTGAGTGGCCTGGGGATTCTGAGTGCCTGGTGCACTGCACAAACCCAACAATCCAAAAATTACAATCCTGCACGGTTTTGGAGAGGTTTCAGGGTTTCTGAGTACATTTTTCAAAATCTAAAGCACTGAACATCTCTGAAGAACTTGAGGGGGTGCGGGAATGGATCAGGGACTATCTCCTGAATTTGGAAAAAGGAGGAGTGGAGTATCTCAGGGTAACATTGATGGCAGAGTTCAGTGAGTTGTATAGGGCAAACATACCTATACTCCGGAAGGATCTAAAGCGGTAGGACCCACAGGAGCTATCCTGGTTTGCTTGAATTGCAGAGGTCAAATGACGCTCCTTCCCAGACTCCTATATATAGTTCAGGCTCTTCCAATAAGGATCCCCGCTTTAATGGTTAAGAGTTTGGAAAAGGAAATGTTTTCCTTTATATGGAATAAAAACTGGCCAACCATCTCAAGGGTGGTGCTTACACGGTGCCCCTTGTTGGGATGGTTGGGTATTCCAGACGTTAAGAGGTATTTATTGGTGGGCAAGTCAGAACCTATGTTGGACTAGTAGTTGCTAGAGGGATCCAAAGGATGGTGTGATGTGGAACAGGGGGCAATGTCCATTCCTTTGTGTATCTACTGTTTTTAAGAGGTCTGTTGTGTGAAATGGATGGCATGCTACAGGAAGCTACTGAAAACTCGTTAAGATATTGGAATCAAGAGGTGAAGTTTAAGGGCTGGGTCCATTCTCATCAATGCATCATGAGTATGAGTTTACACTGGGGTTGAGGGATAGGTTCTGGAACGTTTGGGGTGGACAAAACTCAATCTCTCTGGCAGATTTCTATAACAGAGGAATACCCTTCTCATTTGAAGATTGTAAAGCAAAATGTTATGTGGGAGGGACAAGACGATTTCGTTATATCCAAATCAGGCATTGGATCACACACAGGGAAGTGAAGTCAGCAGGGCCAGAGAGCGGGTAGAGTTAGAAATTACAATGAAAGAAGGAAGGTTATGCACGCAAAGGGATCTCGAGAATTTACTGTATCCTGGCTAATGCAACCCCAGTGAATAGGCTCCCATATATAGAACGATGGGAAAAAGACTTGGGGGTCACACTTTTGGAGGAAATATGGGGAGAAATTTGGGGCAGGGCTCACCAAGCATCCAAATGTGCCGCAATCAAGGAATTCACTTTTAAAAATATCTTTCAGATGGTACCTAACCCTGCAACATATAAGTAAAATTTCGAACCACGCTTCTCCCCTGTGTTGGAGGAATTGCGGTGGGGTGGGAGATCTGGATCATATGTGGTGGTTTTGTCCTAAGGCACACATATTTTGGAAGGAGATTTTGAGTCTCATCAAAGAAATGACATGAATTCAGTTACCCATGTCTCTGAAAGTAGTAGTTCCAGGAATTGTAGCGGAGGGGATATACAAAGCTACTGGTGCCCAAGCGACCTTACTCACACACTTACTAACTGCAGCAAGACTGGTCGTGGCCCAGGGATGGAAAACCACAGATGGTCCCATTGTGGCTCTGTGGTGAGTCAGGATATGTGGCGTCATTGTGATGGAGAAAGTATGTGCCTTAACGAATACCAGCTACTAAACGTTCCTTTGAGTCTGATTTCCACTCTATGAGAATAGAGAGCATAATTTTTCCAGGCCATCGCTACTGAGACATTTTTCAGTACTATGATATGCCTTGGTTTTTGGTCTCCTGGGTGTGAAAACAAAGCTAAGGGGGGTAGGATAGAAGGAATCATTATGAATATTCCTTACTTTGGAGAAGGAATAGGTTGTAGGCTGTGAACTATTGCCATGCCACCTCGGTTGGGTTAGTTACATTTCTCCTTTTCTTCTTTTTGTATAATCTAATGTATAAAAATCAGGGAGCTTGGAAGAGTTTAACAAAATGTATGTATGCAGTTTCTGCAAATAATAGCACATGATTTGTTTTATCTATTGTTGGTGTAACTTGGAAAATAAATAACATTTTCAACAAAAAAAGATAAGGAAATATTTGGGCATTTGACATTTTGTTGTCGAATTCTGTATGAAGGTGGGTTCTTACATTTTTTATTTCAGTTGTGGTTTTATGAACCGCTAGTAGGTGTGTTATTGATTTTGTATCTGTTTTAACGTGATGAATTGTGCGTTAACATGTGGATTTTGTGGTCTTGGCATGAAGGCATCATGAAGTAAGACACAGACAACTGTTCAAGATTGGTCCTCAAAAGACTTTATTAACTTAAAAGTCAGGTTGGAGTAAGGCCTATCTTGCCCTATGCTAAAGTGATATTTCCTTACCTAAAGAAAACTAAGGATAGTCTGCATCAAGATGTCTGAATCAAAAGTCTGTCTGTGTCCAATACCTATACTTGCCCTCACAACTAACTGTATACAATGTGTAGGGATGTCAGCGTCAAAATGAACAGTGGTCAAAATACAGTTCTGAGCTTCTTCTAGCTCTTAGCTTGTAATCAGATTTTCCTTCCCCAAGTTCAAACCAGTTCACAATGTATCAGGGTTCCCTTTGCCAAGAGTTCAAATCTTCCAGCTTTTCAAATCAACACAAGTCCAAATCTTCGAGATTTTCAAAACTTGGGATACTTCCCATCTCTTATAGCAGCAGTACTTTTCACTAGTTAACATAGATTGTTCTGTTTCTTCACTTCAAAATCACTTAAGCGGCTGTTGCAAAACATGAGCTTCCTTATGGACCCTTTCATTGGATTTTTCCATAAAGGTGGCACTCTGTCTAGGCACAGTTGTTAGACCACACGGTCTACCCATTACATGTCACACAACCGATAACCCTATACACTTTGTTAAACTTTCTGTATTGTTCTGGCTCTTGCCAATGCAGATTTCTTCTTAACCTGCAGTTCTTTGAACTCCTTTAACTTTGAACAATACTTAGTTTCTCATTTCATATCCTTCTTGGTATTCTCTTGGTTTTGCCAATACTTGTGTCTCAAACAATTAATTCGGTGGAATCTGCTGTTTTCAGCAACTTGCTTTAATTCCATTCACAAGTACTCATACCTTATTCTGTGCGGCATTCAAAAGTGTTCATAATGTCTTCCAATGTGTTTGGTATTCTAAAACACCTGATTTAGCATTCAAAAGTGCTCGTACCTACTTTCAGTTTGTTCCATATTCAACAAGCGTTTCTTTCAAGTACTCAGCGTACCCCGCTATTGGTGTTCCCTGTTTCCACTCAACGGCTTCACACGACAGCTCCCGTCAGCTTCTTTCAATTCTGCGTTCAGCTTCGAATAGCTCTGCTCTTTCCTCATGGAGGTCAGAGAGAGCACTGCTCAATCTCCTGGAATCCTGCGGCGACTGGAGTGCTTTGGTGCCACATTGTTCCTGCTGCTTACGCCCAACACAAAGGGTTTGCAGGACTTCCAGACCCTCTGACAGCCAGCCTTGGCCCCGGCGTCCCTTTCCTCTGCTTGACACAACTTCCAGCACCTGTGTCTCCCGCTTCTGTCTCTCTAGTCCACCTCTCTCCAGCTTGCTTTGCTCCTGCCGCCTCCAAGTTCCAACCTGCTGTCTTTCCCCTCTTGTGCTGTGTAGCCTCAATTTGTACATCCATTAGGATTGTTAAATGACCACAGGTGTGGGTCATTCAGTCCAATTGCCTGACCATGTTAATACTCATTAATGGGACATGCCTGGCTGTTCCATTTGAAATCCTCCATAGCAATCTTCTTTGTCTCAGTACCATAGTGTTGTTTGGGGAGGTTTGAATAAAAGGGAATGAGCATTAATATGTGTTATCTATTCCTGGTCTTGGTACTTGACTGATATGGTCACGTCCTCATCCCAGTATTGAGGTGGCGTTTCTGAAGGACATTTTGGAGGGGAGAAAAGGGAAAGGGCTGACAGTAGCCTACAAAGGCTAGAGGGATGGAGGGTTCATTCTGAAAAGGGAAAGGGTGATATCATGTCTCACCTAAAGATGTCCTCCCTCGAATATCCACCCCCAGGATCAGTATCCAAAAGCAATGGCCTTTCTCTGGCCACCTGAGAGGAGGATCCAGGGGGAAAAGAAGTGAGGATATGCTCAGGTTCCTCACAGTTGGATACCAGTATAAATCTATTCTTACTATTACCTTTATTCCATCTCAAACATTTTGCAATTACTTGGTCCAAAACATCTCAAATAACATATTGAATATTCAGAAGAGTTGGTATCCAATGATCAGGGTATCAACAGGAGGTGTTCTTCAGTAAATCTCCAATTGGTCGTTTACCCGAAGGACAATTTTTCCTCTTTCATGCACATATCAGAATCTACATTGTGGTAGATTATGGTTGTCCACCACCCAACCTGTTCCCCACATGAACCCTGTATTCCCAGAATCTTAAAAGAGGCCTAAGTTCTGGTGGATCCCAACCTCTATCAAGTGATAAATAGTTCCCTAACAGGCTTGGTTCCTGATTGTGTGAAGACAGCAGCAATCACTCCTTTACTTAATAAACCTTTGTTGGATCTGAGAAACCTGGTAAAAATTTCCCGATATACTTGCTCCCTTACCTGAGTAAACTGATGTAGGTGGTCGCAATGTCTCAAACCTCCCCCACAGCCACGATAACTATCCACCTCATATACAGACCCCCAGGTCCCCCTGGAACCTTCGAAGAAGACATCACATCCCTCATCACCAAAATTTCCAAACCAACAGCACAATTCATGATCCTCGGAGACTTCAACCTCGGCTACCAAGACCCAAACGACGCACCTGCTGCATCCCTGGCCAATGCCCTAACCGATCACGGTCTCACTCAACTCATTGTACTCCCTACCCACCAAAAAGGCAGAACCCTTGATTGGGTAGCAACCCACAATTGCAACACAACCTGCAAAGACCCCCAACCTCTGGCATGGACCGATCACCACATGATCCCCCTTGAGGTTAACACCAATCAGGTACTGCCCAATAAGCACCCCATGGCACCAGCATACCCCACCAGGAATAAATGCAACATCACTGCTGAAGCCCTACTACCACTGGTCTTACCTACCCTCAATGCCCTCCCAGCTAACGCTGACTTAAACCTGCTGATTGACACCTTCAATGATTCCATGGCCAAAGCAATGGACACCGTTGCCCCCTTGAAAATACGCAAAGCTAAACCCAAAGCTCATCTGAACTCATGGTACACCCCTGAGCTCAAACTACTTAGAAAAAAGAAAGCTAAGGCTCACCTCACCTGGAAGACTAACCCCACTGCAGTAAACAAATCCAACCTCACTAACTTATCCTCACTTTACAAAAGCGAGATAATCCGGACCAAAAAAGATAATTACAACACCAGGATCACTCAGGCAGGATCCTCCACTAAAGAATTATTCAAAATTCTGAAGGAACTAGAAAACCCTATTTCGCCCCCGGAAACCTGCCCGAAAGACAAACCCTGGTGCACCAACATCCAGAACGCCCTCATCAATAAAATTTTAGGACTCCAAACTAAAATCGAAAACAAACGGCAACAACTCAACAACAATGTCACCAACCTTAGCCTAGCCACACCTAACTACACTAGCGCAGGCTTCTCATTCAAAAAAGTCACCATACCGGAAGTTCAAAAAATCATCACATCCCTGAAACCCTCTAACTGTAAAGGAGACAGCTGCCCGGCTCAAATCATAAAAGATGCAGCCAGAGAGCTCTCCCCCTTCATCACCAAACTCATCAACCTATCCTTCACCAGTAGCTCCATCCCCAGCAACTTAAAACAGTCATGGGTTCTCCCCCTCCTGAAAAAACAATCCCTCGACCCGGCCACACCCACAAACTACAGGCCCATCACCACAGTCCCCTTCCTACTGAAAATCCTGGACAGAGTCGCCTACATCCAAATTCAGGAATACCTAGAATCCAACCAACTGCTAGGAATACGTCAATCTGGCTTCAGACCTCAACACGGAACTGAAACCGCCCTTGTTGATCTCAAAAGCCAGATTGATGAAATTAAAGACAAAGGCAATGCCGCTATCCTACTCCTCCTAGACCTCTCAGCGGCCTTTGACCTGGTCAGCCATGAGGTCCTCTGTAATCACCTTGCCACCGCAGCCCACTTCTCCTCCCCTGCCATCACATGGATACAATCCTTCCTGGCTAACAGAACCATACGAGTCTTTTCCACCACAGCTGCAGCAGACCCCACCCCCATCACATGCGGGGTCCCACAAGGTTCCTGTGTATCCCCCACTTTGTATAACATATTTACAAAGCCTCTATTTGACCAACTGGATCATCTGGGTGTCACCTACACAAACTACGCAGATGACACCCAGATACTCCTCACTATCTCTGGTAATTACCAAGAAGACTCCACCCAGATCAACAAAATATTCTCCATCATTCAGGCATGGATGGCCTCCCATGGTCTCTGCCTGAATGATGAGAAAACAGAGCTCCTAATTGTCGGCTCCCCCAACACTCTAACTAAACTTGACCCTTGCTATAATAACATCACCATCGATGGTCATCCCATTCCCATAGCCAAAAGCGTAAAAACCCTGGGTTTCTATCTAGATGCCAACTCCAACCTCAGCAAACACACCAATATGATCGCCTCAGCCGCTGCCTATACCGGCAAGCTCATTAGGGCCAGCAGACCCTTCCTATCACCCAACAGCTGCCTCACCCTTGCCAGGGCCCTAATACAATCCAAACTGGATTACTGTAACAGCCTGTACCTAGGCGCTAATCAATCCGTACTCAATAAATTGCAGGTAATACAAAATAACGCCTTACGCGCAGCCCTCAACATTCCCAGACAAGAGCATATCTCTGCCACTAGGAAAGCCTGCAAATGGCTTTCCATACGCCAAAAAATTGATCTAAAAATCATCTGCCTCACGTACAAAGCCCTCAATCACCTAGCACCACCTTATCTAGCTAATAAACTCTCCCTGAAACCTGCCACCAGACTCACCAGATCCTCCAACACTCTTTGCCTACTAGTGCCCAGGTTCCACCTAAAAAGAGCGGGAGGGGTAAGCTTCACAGTGCTGGCCCCCCAACTCTGGAACTCCCTACCGCTTAACATCAAAACTGTCGAATCCTTCCAGATCTTTAGGAAGCAGGTCATCAGATGGCTGCTAAACAAAGAATAACACCACTAACTCTAGACCCGTGCGGATACTGGTTTAGACACTGTATTTATTCTGAAAATTGTATATTGTACGCACTGCAAATGTTCTGTTTATTAACCACTGTATATATATGTATATATTATAAACCTGTACGAAGTATGCAACACACAGATACTTCTCAACTCTGTAACCATATTCTTAAGCGCCCTTCTACCTCTGGGTTTGGAGCGCCATACAAATAAAATAAACAAACAAACAAACAAACTACAATCTTTTGTCAAAGAACATGTGCTACTGGATGATGCCCAGGCTGGCTTCTGTCCTGGTTGCAGTACGGAATACGTGGTGGTAGCTGCAATGGACGATATTAGATGCATTGTTGATGATATGTTTTGGACCTTACTGCTGCCGTTCACACTATTAACCACTCTCTCACCTTTGTAGTCTGGGCATCAGAGACAAAGCGCTGGCCTGGTGCACTTCTTACCTGACAGGTAAAGCACATTCTATTTGCTCCAGTTTGAATCAGCAAAAAGAAATGTTTCATGTGGGGTCCCAGAGGCTTCCTTCTTAGCACCCTTCTGTTTAATTTCTATATGAGGTCAGTGGTCTATTTAATTCGGACGTTTAGGCCCATGTGCTTTATTTATGCGGATGATACCCCGCTGATTGTTCACTTAGACTATCCAGAGAAGAAGCAGGGAGGGTGTCTAAATAACTGCTTGGAACAAGTTCGTCTAAGATTCAGAAGACAGACATTCTGTTATGCTCCATTCTATCCACTGGTCCACCAGTCAATTCTATCCCTGGCCCCACTGCTGAGCCAGTGGCTTGTGAGTCCAGCTCTGTCCGGCACTGACCATCTCCTCTTGGCCCCTGCCCTGTTCCGTAGCAGTAGGTTAAGAATATGGAACTTTAGCTTGACCCCCCTGCTCTCCCTGGGTTCCCACATCAGCATGGACTCTAAGAATAGTGTTTTCCATTAACAATCTTTAAAAAGATTCCTGCATGAATTTACTTTTCCACAAAATCCAACTGTTGAAAGCTTTTGTTTCAAGTTGGCTCGACCTTTGCATGCAGTCTATTTGGGGGAACCGAAATCAGCCCTTCAGAAATTACAAGTTATTTAGAATGCCACCGCCAGACTTGCTCTGTATCTGATACGTAGATCCCATGTTT
The DNA here is from genome assembly GCF_040938575.1 of Ambystoma mexicanum. Classification (NCBI taxonomy): domain Eukaryota; kingdom Metazoa; phylum Chordata; class Amphibia; order Caudata; family Ambystomatidae; genus Ambystoma; species Ambystoma mexicanum. The sequence continues at coordinate 716,233,042 of NC_090924.1, read as the reverse complement.
CACCACTGCTGCAGATGTTTCATTTGTTTCCTGATGAGCAACTAGTTCAATTCAAGGCCTTATGTCTGGCGCACAAGTCCTATTAGAATCAAGCACCTCAACTTTTCAGTAATCGGTTTGCACACTGCACTCCTTCACATCTACTACACTCAGCATCAGAGGGTCTTCTCTGTGCCTAAGTTTAAATATGCTAGTTGTCATGGCCACTCTTTTTTCGTTCAGGTGGCTAACCTGTGGAATGCTTTACCTACCCACCTTTGCCTTACTACACATCATACAGTATTTAGACATAGATTGAAGACTCTTCTATTTCCATAGTAAGCTCCTTAGCTTTTCATACCCTGGTTTCAGGTTTTTGGGGCACAGCAATAGCACCAAGATGTCTTTTTGAAGTGATTTTATGTGCTATATAAGCATCTATTCCACACCATACAAATCTATCGCCAGTTGCCGGTTTGTTCGCAGCACTTGCATGCTACCCCCTGACATGTAGTGTGCTTTACGTATTATCTGTCCAGAAAGTCAATCTTTTTGCATAGTGTGATAGATTATTTGGTTTTCTCTAACCATGTTTTTATTGTTCATGGCATGTTTCATTATCTGAATTGTATCTATTTATTTTTGGCCTTTTGGTAACACCCAGACCCAAGGGTATCACAGCGTTTTGTACATAGCCATGAAAGATACAGCACACACGAAATCAATGGCAGAAACGAGACAGATATTACTCATATTTATCGAACAACCAGGTTTTAACCAGCTTTTTGAAGGTGTTGAGAGAGTGTTCGTTTTTGATGTGTGCAGGGAGAGAATTCCAGAGGGCAGGGGCTGTGACACAGAAGTTGACGCATGAACTGACACTGCCGGCTCATTTTCTCTTAAAGCAGGGGTTGGCAAGCAGGGTGCCAGCGCTAGACCTGAGCGAATGCACAGGGACATCTTTGGAGATGCAGCTTTTGAGGTAGGTGGGGGTCTCCTGGTGGATGCAACGGTGAGCAAAGGTCAGTGTTCTGAATTCTACCTGCGATTTGATGGGGAGCAAGTGGGTTTGATGACTAATGGCTGTAATGTGGTCAGAACATTTTAGGCCAAGGGCTGCACAGAGAGCTTTATTTTGGAGGAGTTGGAGTTTGGACATGTTCGTGTTTGAGGTGCCCATAAGAAGGACATTGCAATAATCGAGCTTTGAAAGGACCAGAGCACCTGCCAGTGTGAGGCAGTTGGTTGGAGAGAGGAACTGTATGCTTAGCAAGAAGAGTCTTGCAGTGTAGGCAGTAGAAGACGCAAGGGAAAGTATCTGCCTATACATGGCTAGGTCAGCTTCGCGGTAGACCCCTAGGGACTTAATATGTTCGAGGATGGGGATGATGGACCCATATATAGAGATGGAGAAGGAGGAATCCTGGTTTTTGACTCGGTGTGGTGAGCCAATGATGAGTAGCTCTGTTTATTCATCATTAAGACATAGGTTGTGGGTGGCCATCCAGTTCTGTATAGTGCAGTACACTGAGTTGATTGTGACTGTGTCAATGGTATGGTCACCTGTGGAATGAGAATTTGGGTGTCGTCCGTGAAGTTGGTGTAAATGATTTCCCTTGAGTCAAGCAAGTCAAAGAGGAGTTTAGTGTATGTGTTATACAGTGTTGGGGAGAGGCATGATCCTTGTGGGACGCCCAGGGTGTGGGATGGGGTTGGCTAATGATTTCAGGAGCAGCATCTTGTAACCAGGGGTGGTGGGTAAGCTGCAAGGGCTGATTTATAGGGAGGATTTGGCTATGAGGGCTTCCCCACCTCCTAGTGCACTGATGCAGTCAGACCTGAAGATGGTGTATTTAGGAGGTATCGCTCAAGAGAGTAAAGGGCCGGAGGCCTCATGTAACCATAGTTCTGTGGTGGCTAGGATGTCTAGATGAGATTCACGGATTAGATTGTGTATTTCAATTGCGTGAGCACCTAGGGATCTTACATTGATAAGCGTGCATTTTAGGGGGTCTATTTGCTTAGTGTAGGTCGTGGGACTGGTACCAGGGAGATCTGATGTGTCATGACTGGGTAGGTGGTATGGGAGGGCAAGTTCATGGGCTCAATCCTGCCAGTCCGGTCGCTCCTAGGAGAGGGCAGCAAATGCTGGAAGATGTGGGGAGCGTCCTGGACTGCAGTCTGTATTGATATGATATGATATGGCATTTATAACGCGCCTGTAGACAAGTGTTTCAAGGCGCGACGAGGCAAGAGAGGGGGAACAAAGGGAAGACAGACAACGATCCTACTAGGCCAGGTGTCATTCAGATTGCCCAAGTGCATGGGAAGGGGGAAAGGGAAAAGTGCGTATGGAAGGGAGAGGGGAGTGGGAATGTACTCAGACAGGCTAATGTACTGCCAATGAGTAGGGCACAAGGGTGTGTCAGGCTCTGGGTGTGCATGTCTAGTGCGTTTGAGTATCGAGAGAAGATAATACAGGGGCTTGTTCTCGCAGCAGTCCATGAAGAAATGCTTGTGGCATCAAGAGAGGGCTCAGACAGCAGGGTCGGTGTTTCACTATGTACCGCAGCAGCAGTGATGTATAATGTAGGTAGTAATGGTGTGGAGGGTGAGCGGAGAGGGGGGGAAGCAGTGACTAGTCGATGCTGGGTATGAGCTGCATTCGGCCCTATGGTGCTATGCCAGTTCAGTGGAGGAAGAAATAGTGTTGGTGCTGGGAAGGTGAGATCAGCTGCGGGCAGGGATGAGCCAGATGGGGCAGCTGGTGCAGCACTATGCAGCACAGTGTCCCAGGCATCCAGTGCTTGCGAGCATGGGGTAGGGGCGGGACGGTTCCATCCGGGGGAAAATGGAGCAAGGCAGAGGTCTCAGGTGGGGCGGTGAGGTACCTTGGGGTGCCATTGTGGGACAACGCATGTGTGGTGCTGAACACTGAGCTGGCAATGCAGTTAAAAGCAGGCAGCAGAGTTAGAGGGCTAGCAGAAGGGGCTACTAAAGTCCAGTTATTCACAGATGAGGCAGCACAAGCAATGCTGCAATTGGGAGCAGGCAACAGGATTGGTGGTACATTGAGGTGTGTAAGTAAGGTGTCAGTACACACAAATTGAGCAGCACATGATGACACAGCATGGATACAATAGAAAGCAGGCAATAAAGTTGGTGGTGACAGCTGCGGCACATCCAACAGTGCCAACAGAACGTCTTTAAATACAGATGGTGGAGCAAAGTGCGTTGTGGTGATATAATTGGAAGCAGGCAGTAAAGTCAGTGGTGGTGGCTGGGGCACATCCAGTGGAGCAATCAGCAAGTCCTTACGTACAGATGGTGCAGGCCATTGCGCCTGGGTGAAGTTGGGAACCAGTGAAGATAGGAAAGTGGTAGGCGGCGGGAACATGTCACCCAAGTAGGCATGGTCCGAGACTGAGGCCATATTTGGCTCAGTGAGCAACACATCCGCGCAATTATTGGTAAATTATGGCAGTGATGGTGGTGGTAGTGGATGGGTGTCAACACGGGAGAGGCGAGGTTCAGCCATTCACCACAGCTGATCAGAGCCAGGGACAGGGGGCCTAGTTTGGTGGGGAGCAGGAAGGAAAGGCGGCAGATGGGCAGGCTGCACATCAGAGATGGCATTGTAGGATATGCTACAACGATCAGACGAGGTGCAGAGGCATCTCTTACCTTTGTGTTGTGGCTGGTGGATGAGGACGGTAGAGGCGGTCATGATGGGTCTGGGTAGCGGGCCATGATAGGTCCGGGTAGTGGGTTGTTTTCTGTGATTCTTCCAGGCTTGGCATCGAGGCAGGACATGCCAGGCTCGAGAGGTGTGCCATCAGATAGCAGCCTCTGGTGGACCTGTATATTGGTTTTGTCCCAGATGGGGGTCCTTGGGAAAGTGAACAGGATGCGTGTTGCAAGTTATGGGATGGTGAAGCCAGACAGGGCCAGACCGCAGTGACTCTTAGTGTAGGGCCATCTTCTCCTGCCGGCTCCCATTGGAGGCATCTATGTTCCTTCAAGGCGGCCAATCAGATTAGGCCACAGGAGGTGTGTCAGGGCACCAGCACCTGGATGCACTTGGACCCGCAACCGTGGCAGCCATTTCTTTAAAGGGAATTCGTTCTCAAAACACAAAGAAAAACACAATGCAGGGAGGCAGTCACAGAAAAAGTATTTGAGCACATAAATAAAAGGTTTTTCTCTGTTGTTGGTCTTCCTCCTGCTGCAAAATGGACAGCCAACTATCTTCTCATGTCTGTAACAATGTACTTGGAAATCAGCTGCCAGGAACCTGGATTTCACTTATTCACTGTCATTTTACGTTCACAATGAAGACTGAATGGATCACTACCATGCATCATTGTTTTCCTCAAGGAACAGCAACACCTCAAAAAACGTTTTCAAACATTGACAAAAGGCTTGGAAATGAACTAGAGGTGAATGCATGTGCAATTGATTTTATCCTAAGCACTAGCCACGAGTAGTGATACATTTAAAGATCTCAAGTTGAATATTCAAGTGCCCCTGTGTGAAACACATGGCCTTGTCTTGCCATATATACAAAATAACTTAAAACTCCTCACACATAATGTTAAGTGCACTGACATCCTCTTTCTTTCTTTCTTTCTTTCTTTCTTTCTTTCTTTCTTTCTTTCTTTCTTTCTTTCTTTCTTTCTTTCTTCCTTCCTTCCTTCCTTCCTTCCTTCCTCCCCCCCTCTCTTTCTTTCTTTCTTTCTTTCTTTCTTTCTTTCTTTCTTTCTTTCTTTCTTTCTTTCTTTCTTTCTTTCTTTCTTTCTTTCTTTCCTTGCATCTTCAATTTAAACTGAAGCACATCTTCAAGCCTTTGGGTTTAAACAATGGCATTATGAACATCCAGTCAGAGTAGGGCTTTCATTGCAACACTTTCAGAAATGTTTCTATGAAACACACATTCTGTAGCACCGGCACTGAATATCGCTCTACTCCTGGCCTACTTCCAATCGCTTAAAAATAAACTACCATTTAAACGTTCATGGGCTCCCTACCAAGGCTAATTTCAGCCGATGAAAAGCTATACTTAACTCTTCTGTTGCATTACTTCGGGTGACGATCTGTTGTCTAACAAGCGCCACTCCCAGCTAACATTACTATCATTAACTCTCCTTTTATAGCGAGGACAGATTGCTTAGAGTTGCGTGAAAGTGAGAGGCTCCGTATGCATTTGATGATGCGGAATTCTTGGAATTACGATGCCAGAAGGAGCCCTTTCACTCCTGCCAGCCTCTCCATGGACGACCTTTCTGTTCACTTGCGAGCGTCATGTAGTGTCTGTTCCAGAAACGAATACAAATGAACCGCCCTCTTTCAGAACACCTGCCGAGAGGTGACCTGCATGGGATGCACGGCCTGCATTGAGAAGTAAGAATGTCCGCTGAATCATGAGTAAGTGGGTTGCGCACACCACCCATCAGCGGTAACAGTATTTCAGCCACTGGAATTAGTGCCAAAAAACAGGATACCAATGGTATATTGACAGAATTACTCTATGGTAATTCCGCCGGCGTAATCACCACCAAACGGGAAGTTGTCATGGTGCGAATGGGATGTTCTCCGTAGGTTATCTTCAAAAACTTAATCCACCCCAAAGCACTATTAAGGAAGTGCCATCCACCCCCAGAAGAAAAGAAAATCATGTCAGGAGGCAAAGGAAAGGGAGAAGTGCCTGAAATGCGGCAACGCAAGCAGAAATTAACTGAACAGGAGCTCAGTGTGCTTTCGGAGCAGGTGGTCGCCCATGCAGAGGAGTTGTATGGGTCACAAAACTGCAAATCGTTCCAGCAGCGGAAGAATGATGTTATAATGTGTCTCCCCTCCATTCCATTTACCTCCCCTGGTGTGGTGATGTCAGTGGGAATGCAGTGATGTCACTGTGCTTGGAGTGTTGTGATCTGAATATGTGTTCCATGGGGAGCAGTTGGAGAAAGAGAGCTGGCTGGCAAGGACATGCCGGTGTTTCTGCTGTACTACATAACTAATAAGCCCATATAACTTACCTGCTGGCTCAGGTGTGATGATGACAATACCACTTTATTACACTGACGACGAGAATGGGATACTGTCGTGGAGGGAACAGCAGTTGATCAGGACACCGCCCTCCAAGTGTCCACGTCCTGGGAAGCAGCCAGCTGTGCAGCTCTGGAGATCTGGAACGGAGTTGCAGCCCAGCAGGCCGGGTGGTGCTGAGGAAAGAGGCTCCTTTTTATGGTTTGAGCCGAGGCCCTGGAAGAGTAGGGTCCTTGATACCATGTTGGAAATAGCTGTTGGGAAGAGCGACCAACAGCGTAGCAGATTGTCAGACTGCCTGCAAATTTCCCTGTTCCGCGGAAAGAACGACTCTGCTGAGAGGTGTTTGAGAGCAGGAGAGGACTTTCCCTTGTACAGTTGTGAGGCTGGTGGCCGGGCGGGCCAGTCAACTGGGCGAGGAGTTCGCTGGGATTGCGGTGCACAATGTGCACGGGCGGCCGCAACAATGGAGTGGCTGGTCGCTGTAGGGTCCATTCTGGGCGAGCTGGTGTGCCGTGATTGTGGTGCACAATTTGCTGGGTGCCCAAGTCTAGAAGTAGCGCAGCGTTGTTGGAGGAGCGCCGTTGCAGGAGGACAGCTCGAGTGAAGTTTGCCAGCGCCTGGGTCTCCAGTGGATCCGCCATACGGAGGGCATCCGAGATGTGTACGCTGTGGAGTGTGTTGTTGAACGATGACGTCTTCGAGTCATCAACAGGCATTCCAGTGCGAGAGTTGGAACGCACAATAACAGTGAAATGCACTGCGCGTCAACAGAGCAGCGAGCCTGATCACGTGATTCCTGTTGGATGTTGTTGGGCCGTAATGGAAGGCAAGTCAGGTCCTGTGTTGCCTAGGGCTAACATGTGGAGGACAGTCGTATCGGGAAGCCCATGGATTGTGGAGGGCCTGCAGACTGCTGTGATTGGCATGAACTGTCATCCAGAATGCCGATGGAATGCAGGAGGCCTGAGGATTACTGGAATACGTGTCAGCCATCATCCGGAGCTGTTCGAGGAGAGGGTTCAGAGGACAGTGTGGACAACATTTATCTTTCACGAGCAGTATTTTGAATTTGCCCGCTTCGTGAGTAGAACTAATGGGTGGTCGGAGCCCAGGAGGAGTGGCCCATGGCAGACTGTTGCGTGGAGAACATTTTAATATTCGCCGGGTCTGTGCCATAGTGTTGAGGCCAGTATGAGCGGTGTCTTGTGGGTGTGTTGTGGCCTCTTTGTGTTCGGACTACTTATAGGTGTTGGGCCAGTATGGGAGTGTGTGTGTTTTTATGTAGTGGCCCGCTTTTGTTCGAGGATGTGAACATTTAAATGCAAAGTATAATTTGGTGCATTGTTGTATTGTGAACGTGTTTTCTTCCAGATTTGGGTTAGAGCATTGGAGGAGTGCTCTCCACCATGTCATATTATTAATATGTGAATGGGGGGGGGGCGTTTCTGCTCAGGGGCTTGTGGGAGATACTGACTCATCTACATTGGATCCTTGGTTTGCGTTTGGACTTGGCTTTTTATTTTTATTTTGCCAGTCACACATTGTTGACAATATTACCGACATTTTGTTTTTTCAAGTATAGAAATGTTCTGCAATATAGCACACGCCAGTGTGTGAAGACTCTAGCCATAATTATGGTGTTTTTGTGTCTTTTGAACATTTGCCATTGATTTAAGAGCTCCAGTGATATTTTTCATGTGTTGGTGTCTTTTGTTGAGGTGAGAGTGTGGGTGTGAGTGCGCATGTTAGTTGTGCGCATGTTTATGGTGCGTGCGTGGGGTAAACAAGTGTATGGTGCGTGTGTGGGGTAAACAACTGTGGTAGCCTAGTTGGCACTAGGGGTCCCACTTTTAGGTAGTGTTTGCCATTTTGGACGTTTTTGGTGGGTGTGACCACCGTGGTAGCCTGGCCTGTGCTGGGGGTCCCACATTAGGAGGTGGTGTACTGTGTTTGGCAGGGACTAAGGGTCCCGGGGTGTGTAGATATTTACTGGTTTGCCAGGGATTAATGCCCCGTGGTGTGCAGTGGTGTTCTGTGTGGCATGGACTAGGGGTCCTGTGGTGCGTGGAAGTCTGTTGTAATTGGCAGGGACTTGGGGTCTCATGTGTGCATAGAGGACAATTATGCAGGGCAGGGACTTGTGGTCCCGTGGTGTTAGGTGTGATGTCTGGGTTGCACTGTGGAAAAGGGTTCTTTTGGGGATCCTTTTGGTGAGCTTGTACGTTGTTCCACAGGGACTAGGTTTGTAGAGTACATTGTGGGATGTTTTTACCCATGCATCCAAGCCCTACAATAAAACTGTGCAGTAATGGCATGGAAAATATCATGATGGTCAGAACTCCCCAGAGAGTGCACAGGGAAAACATGAAGAATAGGCTGCCACCCATTTTTGCCTATGTTGTGAGCACAGGAGGGCACTGCCTAAAACCACCATTGGGCTACACACAGAGTAGCCTGAAACCATTGGGAATGGCAATGCTGATTGCCAAAAAAGCAACTCAGAACTGTGGGGAATTCATTTTCTTAATCCCAAAAATGGTTGCATTACCAGTACTCACCACTATCAGAAAGCCGGCATTTTAAAACCACCAGACTTTTGTGTAAAACTGAACAAATGAAACAAAACCAGGCCAAGGAAAGACTTGCTAAGAGGTGGATACAATGTAAAACCATATTCTGAAATGACTTGAAGGAAGTAATTATTTAATGTATAGGTACACATTGTCAGTTTGATTTGAATGTAGAAAACTGGGAACAAAAAGTGACATTTAGCTGAAACCTGGCTTAGTGAAACTGGCTTCTGCCTGACAACTACCCCCGACAGGAGAAACCTGTTCAGCCACTCTTCCCAGGCCTAGCTGCATCCTGCTGCCCCTTGCCAAAAGGAGTTGTCACCTCTCTGATTAGATTAGGGGTGGAGCACCTGGGAACTGGAAGGAACAGAACAATGCAACTCCCTTGACTCAGGCAAATGTTATATTGGGGGCGTTGTAAAGTGGCTTCCTCTTAGGGGAAACTGGGAGGGGCAGTGCCTCTGCTAGCAGCTGAGCTTGGGGGAAGTGGATGAACCAGTTATTCCACCCTGTGATGTGGGAAGCCACACTCCTTTTTGACCAGGGCATAATTTTAAAAAGATAGATAACTCATAGTGCAGACTTGTCAGAATTATATAAGTAATATCATTATTTTTGTGATTTTTCTGTGAACATTTTAAGAGGTGTTAGGACCCTGTGGTGTATTCTGGGGGGTTGCTAGCGGAAAATAGGGTCTTACTTCAAATGTCTGCATGTTAAAAATCTGACACTTCATCAATTAATGTCCATACTCCTTGCGCACATGTGTGTAATTTTGGGTAAATGTCCGATATTGCAAAACCAGTTAAAAAGCGCAAAATGTTGTCATTTTTTAATGCAAGCCCCCAGGAAGATCAGAGGCGGACAAGCATGGACCATAAGGAATATATAATGTGTACATGTAATTTCAACAAATTGTATATCTGGGAAAGATGCATTTGAATCAAATATAGATTTGTGGGCAAACTGACCAGGGGAGGATCCTCTGACCCATAAACAGACCTCATCATGATGACAATCCATTTCCTTCCCCCAATCATGGGAGAGGGGAGAATTGGGCCAATGACAAGTAGAGAGGGGCAGGCTTAGCTAGGCCCAGGCACACACCCATTTCCAAAACACATAAAAAGAGACTGCTGGGACAGATAGAGACATTCAATTCCATTTGCTGCGGAGCATGCTGACCGACGACTTCACATCCAGAGATCCAACACTTAGACTTCCAAGCTAAACAGAGACTACAGAACTTTGAACCAAGAAGGCCCACTGCAAGCAAAAGTATTTGTCAGCAGGCCTCAAAATCATTTGCAAACTATTCCACAGCCGGGCGAGCTGTCTGAATTTTTTTGCCAAGAACTCTTGCCAGTACCCAGAAAGCAGTGTTACATCCAGAATCCACTTGATCCGGACCGGAAAGCAGAGCAGTATCCAAAACCAGAGGCCGCTGAATCCAGAGAGGCTAGACCAGCAGAGCAGAGCTGACCCAGATCGCTGTGAGCAGAACCGGTGCCTGATTGACCCGCCGAGCAGACAGAACCGCAGCCGGACGTGTTCACCAGATCCGTGATGAGGCCTAGTTCAAATTTATATTGTGAGTACCTAGCAGAACTGTGCAGAACCAATCTCTTAGTTAAAATAATCTAATCCAAACTATTTTAACTTAAGTAGAACAGCCTCCTAGAAATCGTGTCATCTGTCACTTGCTACTCCTTATACTTTTGCCGCAATCACGATTCACGCACTCGCGAATTTACCGCGATTTGCGATTTTGGCTCAATTTCTCCACTTGTCAAAATAGCAGCTCCATTCTTTCCTTTGTTAAAATCCGTTTTCAACTTGGTAATAACTCATAGAGCATTGCTAAAGTGAGCCTGAACTAATACCAACACGCATCTCCCACTCACCCTGAATCTCTAGAGGGAATTAAAATCATTGGCACATTTTCCCATCCATTGACATCACATTTAAAAGCATTTTGGGCCTGTGTTTCAAACTCCTACCTGTTTCCTCTAAGCCTGCTGGGGGGGAACTGAATTTCGTATTGTATTTGATTGCATTCCTGAGAACTGTGTGCTCCTCTTTCTATCTCCTTCCATTTCTTACATTGCATGGGGGAGGGGGGTGAATTGCCAGAGAAAAGGTGATTATCTTATCTTTTGCTAAAATCATATCAAGTATTTCTGTACTGCATTTTATTCCTCATTGCTTTTCCCTTGAAACCATAAAAGTGTTTTTGCTACTTTATCCATCCTATACTAACTCCTCATTGATTGTAAAGAAGTGTGCTAGTGCCAGATTACCCATGGTTGATCAACATCATATGTCTAAGTGTACTACCAGATATTAATTTATTATTAAGTGTGATATATATATATTGTTTAAATTCTCAAATAAATCTTTCAATTTGCAAAACAAACCTACTTCTTGGCTCAGTGGGGTCAGGGGGATTCTAAGAGGGGGTGTTATACAAGGGTGGTCATCCAGAGTACTGAACTAGACATAAAAATACATTAATAAGGGTTTTCCTCAGCATCCCAGACTACGCATTGACTTGGCTGTAGTGTTGATTGAATATCGCTTACAAAAGTGGGGGCTCGGAGCTGGGATATTCTGGGTTAGATTTACCATTTGTGCAGATTAATACAGTGTGCCAACTGACCAGATACACATATCCAGTTAGATCACCACGCTGTTTTACACTGTGAAAGCACCCCTCAAAGGAACGCTCTAATGAAACGGTCTGTTTTGCAAAATAAAATACAAACTTCTGTAAGTCAGGAAGGAACTCAAATTCCAGAATGACGACCTTGGTAGATATGAAAATAGCCAGAGAGCACTTCTTACATAAGCTATTCGTGAGAGGTGAGTGGACTCATCAGGACCAAACGGTCTGGCTGCAGGCAATCGCTCAACAGGTCACTGAAACAGGGTCAGATAATGGAGAGATCAGGGTCCATTACATGTGGCCCTGAGTGAATTATACATGGCTCCTAAAGTTAAAGATGAACACGACAAGATGGTTAGGATAGCGGCATATTTGTATCTATATATGGGAGCCATGCAGGACAAATGTGCTGAAGGCCAAGACCTGGCAAATAGGCAACAGATGGCGTTAGAAAAGGCCCAATCTGACCTGGTCTCTTCTGAGCAGAGGCTGCAGAGGAGCCAGGAGTCAGAAAATGATAGTAGGCAGTATATCATTAAAATAAAAGAGGACATGGATATACTGCAACAGGAAAAGACAGACCAGGATACCAGATTTCTAGCCTTGCAGAAGGAGTACCAAGAAGGTTTGGACTCCCTTCTGCAGAGCCAGAAAAAGCTGGAGCAACAACTGGACTTCAACAGGGCATGCACAGAGCAGGTAGCCACCCTGCAAATTCGATTAGACAGAGAGAAAGAGGAAAGCAATACATTGATTCTGAAAGACCTGGATACCCAGGCAGAGTTTTATCAGGAGCGCCAGAAAGCTGGTGCCTTCCAAAGGGAAAGGGACGACCTGGCGGCACAGATGCAGGCTCTTAGTCAGGAAAGGGATACCTTAGGCCAGGAAGTCTGCCACTTAAAAAGGAAAATGGAAGAAAATCACCTGGCCCTCCAGGGACTGGGTGACCTCCAAAAAGAACACCAGAACTTGTTAGAGCACACCAGGAGGGTGGAAGATGCTCTGGCAAGAAAGGAGCAGGCCAATAGGGACACAGCTCAGGAGGTAACCCTCCTGCAGCAGAGACTGGCCCAGTACTCCAGGACCAATCAGGAGGCACAGAGAGAAAATGAGGCGCTCTGTCAGCACAATGATATGCTCCAGCAACAGGTAGCGATGCAGGAGAGACTGATAGAGTCTAGTAAGGCCTTAACTGAGGAACTGAAAGCGCAGGCTCTTGCATTGCAACAGGAAGCAGGGGCGGATAGAGATGAGGTTCACTGGGAAAGAGAAACTCCTGAGCATAACCTCAGGAGCCCTAGTACCAGAGGCCTTCATCTCTCCCAGTCCCTGGACTCTGCCACCCCCATGTCCCCTCGCGCACATGAGCCCAGGGCCACAGGGATGGCAGATTACTATCCAGCTAGAAGTATGGGGCTCATAGGCCAGTACCTCCCAGGAATGGATGGGCGGGTATCCGGGTATGGGCACCCAAGCACAGTGCAATTTAGTGGGGAACCCCAGGAGAGTAGGCCCATTAAGGGCATCCTGAAAACCTCTGCCCAGTTAGGTCAGTGGGGGGATACCCAGCAAATCCTGGTAGCAAGGAGGGATCTGAATACTCCTCTGAGTGTCACAGGACACAGGAGACCAGGTCCCCACATTCTGCCAGCCATTCCCAGGCTCGCAGAATCCGGGAAAACCTGGAAGATCAGACGGGCACCTCTGGGAGCAGCGCTTATGAGTCAGAGGATGAATGGACCAGGGTTACCCGAACCAAAAAGGCCAATAAGGCAAAAAGGACCCATTGAAACAAATAAAGGCAATAAGGAGTGTCATCATGCCTTATCATAAGAACGCCAAGTATTCTGTTTGGGAACACTTGGAGCTCTATGAGCAAATGATGGAGACTTTCCATTTGAAGGACAGCCAAAGCTGTATTCAATATGTAAAGTGGACCTTCTCACCAGAATACTCCAGTTTCTTTGCGGGGCTGTAGGATCAAAACCATTCAAGGTGGTCAACATACAGGGCGGCCATCTTGAAACATTTTTCTGTGCACATTTCTGATCGAATCATTTGGCGTTGTGTAGCTGAACCTCCGGTCTGCATCCTTGCAGGTTACTACAGCTACTTTTTGGGTCTTCTATAGCGTGTTTTCCGCCACACGCTGATTCCTGGAGCTGTTTGGTTGCGTGTAAATCCACACGCGCACATTGTCTTCAAACGCGGCTGGCCTGGGCTGCGTGAATCCTGTTTGCGTGTAAATCCACACGCGCACGCTATCTTCAAGCGCTGCTGGCCTGGGCTGCGTGAATCCTGTTCGCGTGTAAATCCACACGCGCACGTTGTCTTCAAACGCGGCTGGCCTGGGCTGCGTGAATCCTGCTCACGTGTAAATCCACACGCGCACACTATCTTCAAGCGCTGCGGCCTGGACTGCGTGAATCCTGCTCGCGTGTAAATCCACACGCGCACGCTATCTTCAAGCGCTGCTGGCCTGGACTGCATGAATCCTGCTCGCGTGTAAATCCACACGCGCACGCTATCTTCAAGCGCTGCTGGTCTGGGCTGCGTGAATCCTGTTCGCGTGTAAATCCACACGCGCACGCTATCTTCAAGCGCTGCTGGCCTGGACTGCGTGAATCCTGCTCGCATGTAAATCCACACGCGCACGCTATCTTCAAGTACGGCTGGCCTGGACTGCGTGAATCCTGCTCGCGTGTAAATTCCACACGCATATATATTGTCTTCAAACGCTGCTGGCCTGGACTGCGTGAATCCTAATCGCGTGTAAATCCACACGCACACGCTCTTTTCTTCGCGGCTGTACAGAACCGCGTGTACTTGTTTCTACCTTAAAAGGAGCGCTATTTCCAACTCCTGCACCTGTGATATTAACAGGGGGATTGATTCATTTCTATACTTTACTCTACGTGGGAAGGAAGCTTTTCAAGGATAATTGGAAGGTGACAGTGAACAGTACTTTGGACGCTATCCTGTGGTGCATCAACCCGGTATCTAGCGTGAGCCTCGTTCCGTTCGGGATAAGTCTCCCTTACTAATCTTCCCTTCCTTGTCGTTTGTTCTACCTTTGATTCCTCAAGAGACTCTGCTGGATTCATCTGCCCTAGACTCAAGGTCAGTGTGTGCATTCATGACATTTTCTATTCCATCATACCCAGGTTGGGGCAGTTATTCATGATACTTTATTTTGTTCTAGGCTGACTTCCTATACCTTACCCACGCCCTTTCCAGTGATCCATCACTCTGCCTGTTTTACCAGTCAGAGAGTTGTATCATTTGGAAGGTCTTAACTTGACTTCACAACTATCAAAACGCCTGAACAGGGATCCGGAAGACCCTACCACCTGTATCCTTTTGAGTACCATATCCTTTTCAGTTAATACTTTGGTGCTCTCTGACAGAATCAGAAGCCATGGAGGGTACGGATCCTTTAGCTGTTTTGACTCAGTTGATCAGCGATTTGAGAAATGAAATGGTTACGGCACAGGACATGTTACGGCATCGTATGGACGTTATGCAAGACGCCATGCACGGTAGTCCTCAGGGAGCACAGGTTCCAATGGCCACTGCATCTGGATCTGGGACTATGACACCCCCACAGGAAACTATTAATGTGGTTATGCCCACTCAGTTTCCCTTGGCCCCTCCGGAACGGTTCACTGGTGATCCCAAAACCTAGAGAACCTTCGTTAATCAGTGCCGACTCCATTTTCTTTGCCGTCCTACATCTTTTCCTGACCTAACCACAAAAGCAGCATTCGTGCTTTCCCATTTAGGGGGCACAGCTGCTGCTTGGGCTAACCCTTTGTTGGAAACAAATAGCCCTTTGTTGTACGACTGTGATGATCTCTTGGCTGCTATGAGTAAAGTCTTTGACATGCGTTATGCTACTCAAGCCATGGATCTGGAGTTACTTAATCTACAACAAGGCAATCAGCCTCTTTTGCCTTACATTGCCCGGTTCAATCAACTAACAGCCGAAACTCAATGGCCTGACGGCAAGAAAACGGCTGTTTTCTACAAGGGTCTTTCAGAAGAACTGAAAGATGCCTTATCTACAGTTCCGGTGGTTCCTACGGGATTCACAGAGTTGCTCGATTTGGTTTTACAAATCGATGCCCGAAGGAATGCTCGGAAAGGAGAGAAAAAGCCTTTCATGCAAGCCTCGGGGCGTTCAGAGACACCGGCAGTCCTCTCGAACGACCCCGAACCCATGCAGATTGGCGCCGTGAGAGGCCGGTTGTCCAATGCAGAACGAGAGAACCGAAGAAAGAACCATTTATGTATGTATTGCGGTTCATCCGAGCATTTGTTGGCGACATGTCCTAAAAAACCCATCAAGCGTTCGGGAAACGCCAAAACTCGACAATAGCAGGAGTCCCTATGTCGAGTGTTTCATCGGACTCCAGTACCATTCCTAAACACGCACCCGTAATTGTTGAGGTGACGTTACATTGTGGTGAACGAGAATTGGTTTCCAAGGCCATGGTTGATTCCGGAGCCACCAACAATTACATAGACCTCACATATGCCAAGGAATGTTCCATACCCCTTGTAAACAAAAACAAACCTGAAACTGTTAATACAGTGGACGGATCTGTTTTGACTTCTGGTATGGTAACCCAGGAGACGGTATCTGTTCAGATGACATTATCGAATAATCATTCGGAAGAAATCATCTTCGATGTCATAGCTGCTCCGCAGTATGAGATCATACTTGGTCTTGCATGGTTAACCCTTCATAATCCCGCCGTTGACTGGGTTTCGGGATTGCTCCAGTATCCTTCGATTCACTGCAATGAACATTGCTTTACCAGTCAGGAGGTGTCAAACAAGCAACACATATTGGCCTCTATGGTGGGAGCTTCAACTATCAGCGTGGTACATCAAAGCGACACTACCATACCATGCGAATACGCTGAGTATGCTGATGTCTTTGACAAGGGCCAGGCAGAACAATTGCCTCCCCATCGACAGTACGACTGTCCTATTGAATTGATTCCTGGTGCCAAAATCCCTACAGGTCGTTTATATTCACTAACCCCAAAAGAAGACGTTGTGTTGAAAGAATACATCGACAAAGCTTTAGCGATGGGTTTCATACGGCCATCACAATCACCTGCTGCGTCTCCTCTATTCTTTGTTCCGAAGAAAGAGGGAGATCTAAGGCCTTGTATTGATTACAGGGCACTTAACGACATCACCATAAAAAACCAATATCCTTTACCACTGATAAACGTTCTATTGGATCAATTAGGCACTTCCAGTTACTTCACCAAATTGGACTTGCGAGGAGCATACAATTTAGTTCGCATTCGTGAAGGCGATAAATGGAAGACCGCTTTCAAGACACGGTATGGTCTTTACGAGTATTTGGTGATGCCTTTTGGTCTGTGCAACGCTCCCGCCACTTTTCAATTCTTCATGAATGATATATTCAGGGACATAATGGACCAGTTTGTGGTGATTTATCTGGATGACATTCTGATCTATTCATCATCTTTTTCAGAACACGTAAAACATGTTTGTACAGTCCTACAAAGACTCAGGGAGAACCTTCTTTATGTGAAAGCCGAGAAATGCGTCTTTCATTCACAGGAAGTGGAATTCCTGGGCTATGACATTACCAATCTAGGTGCTCGAATGAGCCGTTCCAAGGTGAAGGCCATATTGAATTGGCCGATTCCGCACAATGTCAAATCATTACAGTCTTTCTTAGGCTTTGCGAATTTTTATCGCAGATTTATTCATTCCTTCTCCAAAACAGTAGCTCCTTTGACGGCCTTAACTAGTTCTAAAGTTCCTTTCTGTTGGAACCCAAATGCCCAAGCATCATTCGAAAAGTTGAAAGAAGCATTTACCACTGCACCCGTGCTTCAACATCCAGATCCAGATCGCCAGTTTATCGTTGAAGCGGATGCATCCAGTGTCGCTACTGGAGCGGTACTCTCACAAGTTTGCACAGAAACCAAGGAGGAGCACCCAGTGGCTTTCTTCTCTCGCAAACTTACCCCATATGAACGAAACTACACCGTCACTGAGCGGGAACTGCTGGCTATCAAGGATGCTTTCCGAGAATGGCGTCATCATCTTATTGGGGCCAAACATCAGGTGTTAGTGTACTCTGACCATAGAAATCTACAAGCATTCAAATCCATGAAATGCCTTACGGCCCGACAGGCCAGATGGCATGTCTTTTTTGCCCAATACGATTTCCGGGTCACATACCGTCCTGCCCGAGAACACGTTAATTTGGACGCGTTGTCCCGTATGAGTGAAGAGGCGAAGGAAGAAGCACAAGTACAGAATCAGTTGTTGGCAGATCATGTAATATGTAGTTGTTCTGTTCAACCATCCTTAAAAACCGAAGTACAAGAGTGGGTGAAAAATCATCCACAAGTTATCCAGGATATGAATCTGGACGTACATAACGGTTTACCATTCACACAAGGAGTGCTCTATCTACCGACGTCTTCAACGCGGAATAAAGCCCTCAAGTGGAATCATGATTCCTTGATCGCAGCCCATCCTGGACGGAAGAAAACACTAGAACTACTCAAAAGATGGTGCTGGTGGCCGTACATGTCAAAAGATGTCATAGATCATGTATCAACTTGTTCTGTATGCATCCAATGTAAAAACACTCCTGGTAAACCAGTGGGCTTACTCCAGTCCCTACCTGTCCCTAACAAACCATGGGACATGATATCTATGGACTTTGTGGTAGAACTCCCACCAAACCAGGAGTACGATACCATATGGGTTGTAGTGGATTATTTCACTAAATTGGCTCTTTATATTCCCTGTATCGGTTTACCAACCGTTGCTGTTCTGGCTGACCTATTCATCCACCATGTATTTCGTTTCTTTGGTCTACCGTCAGTAATCATTACGGACAGGGGCTCACAGTTTGCGTCACGCTTTTGGAGAGCACTAACCTCTGCATTACTGATTGATGATAGAATGTCCAGTGCTTACCACCCTCAAACTGATGGACAGACCGAAAGAGTCAACTGCACTATGGAACAATATCTGCGGTGTCTGTGTCTGCAGTACCAATCGGATTGGCTCACGGTCCTGCCGGCAGCTGAATTCGCCTATAACAACTCCTATCATAGTGCCATAGGCACTTCACCGTTCTATGCGCTTTATGGACAGCACCCCCGATCAATACCTTTAGATTCCAGCTTGTCTTTGGATACTCCTGCCGCAGGCCGTACCTTTCGTGATCTGAAGAAATTACAGAGGAAAGTGAAGCAGCAATTAGAGCAGGCTAAAAGACGCGACAAGTTCTATGCCGATGCTCATAGAATACCCGCACCCGTCTACAAGGCTGGTATGAAAGTATGGCTGTCCACTAAGAACTTGAGAATTCCAGGCAAAAAGAAATGATTGCCTAAATACATTGGTCCGTATGTAGTGCTCCAAGTAATTAATCTGGCTGCTGTCCGTCTGGCTTTGCCACAACGATGGCGAGTGCATCCCGTATTCCACGTGTCACTCATTAAGCCATGTTCTGAAGCTACTAGATTGCCTGTACGGCCTGTTGCTATTTCTGTGCGGGGTTCAGATGAATACGAGGTACAGGACATACTGGATATGAGACTACGTTCTGGTAGGCCGTTTTATCTGGTGGACTGGAAGGGCTATGGGCCCGAAGATAGGTCCTGGGAACCTCTTTCTAATATTCATGCTCCTGCTTTATTGAAGCGTTTTCACACGAGAAGGGGAGAGGTTGCCCCTTTGGGGGATGGCACTGTCATGCATGCTGGACGTGGTCCTACCTCCTACGCTCGTAGAACAGCTAGACCGTTCTATTCCAAATGGAGGTTGTTCGATACGTTGCCGGGAAAACGACGTTTGCACTTTTCACGTCGCTAACTTCACGTGTATTCTGCTTCGTTACGTGAACTACGGCATTATGTATTTAAGCAGCGTGGAAACATCACTCGCTGCTTCTGATCGAATCATTTGGCGTTGTGTAGCTGAACCTCCGGTCTGCATCCTTGCAGGTTACTACAGCTACTTTTTGGGCCTTCTATAGCGTGTTTTCCGCCACACGCTGATTCCTGGAGCTGTTTGGTTGCGTGTAAATCCACACGCGCACGTTGTCTTCAAACGCGGCTGGCCTGGGCTGCGTGAATCCTGTTCGCGTGTAAATCCACACACGCACGCTATCTTCAAGCGCTGCTGGCCTGGGCTGCGTGAATCCTGTTCGCGTGTAAATCCACACGCGCACGTTGTCTTCAAACGCGGCTGGCCTGGGCTGCGTGAATCCTGCTCGCGTGTAAATCCACACGCGCACACTATCTTCAAGCGCTGCTGGCCTGGACTGCGTGAATCCTGCTCGCGTGTAAATCCACACGCGCACGCTATCTTCAAGCGCTGCTGGCCTGGACTGCGTGAATCCTGCTCGCGTGTAAATCCACACGCGCACGCTATCTTCAAGCGCTGCTGGTCTGGGCTGCGTGAATCCTGTTCGCGTGTAAATCCACACGCGCACGCTATCTTCAAGCGCTGCTGGCCTGGACTGCGTGAATCCTGCTCGCGTGTAAATCCACACGCGCACGCTATCTTCAAGCGCTGCTGGCCTGGACTGCGTGAATCCTGCTCGCGTGTAAATCCACACGCGCACGCTATCTTCAAGCGCTGCTGGTCTGGGCTGCGTGAATCCTGTTCGCGTGTAAATCCACACGCGCACGCTATCTTCAAGCGCTGCTGGCCTGGACTGCGTGAATCCTGCTCGCATGTAAATCCACACGCGCACGCTATCTTCAAGTACGGCTGGCCTGGACTGCGTGAATCCTGCTCGCGTGTAAATTCCACACGCATATATATTGTCTTCAAACGCTGCTGGCCTGGACTGCGTGAATCCTAATCGCGTGTAAATCCACACGCACACGCTCTTTTCTTCGCGGCTGTACAGAACCGCGTGTACTTGTTTCTACCTTAAAAGGAGCGCTATTTCCAACTCCTGCACCTGTGATATTAACAGGGGGATTGATTCATTTCTATACTTTACTCTACGTGGGAAGGAAGCTTTTCAAGGATAATTGGAAGGTGACAGTGAACAGTACTTTGGACGCTATCCTGTGGTGCATCAACCCGGTATCTAGCGTGAGCCTCGTTCCGTTCGGGATAAGTCTCCCTTACTAATCTTCCCTTCCTTGTCGTTTGTTCTACCTTGGATTCCTCAAGAGACTCTGCTGGATTCATCTGCCCTAGACTCAAGGTCAGTGTGTGCATTCATGACATTTTCTATTCCATCATACCCAGGTTGGGGCAGTTATTCATGATACTTTATTTTGTTCTAGGCTGACTTCCTATACCTTATCCACGCCCTTTCCAGTGATCCATCACTCTGCCTGTTTTACCAGTCAGAGAGTTGTATCATTTGGAAGGTCTTAACTTGACTTCACAACTATCAAAACGCGTGAACAGGGATCCGGAAGACCCTACCACCTGTATCCTTTTGAGTACCGTATCCTTTTCAGTTAATACTTTGGTGCTCTCTGACATCCGCCAACTCCCAAAAGATCCAGCCTTTCCCACATTTAAACTGATAGACAAATGGGAAATGGACCTGGAAGCACCTAATTTCAAACATCTCCTGCCAAGCAGGTGTATGCTCAAAATCTCCATTGGCAACAAGAGCATAGTCCATAATTGTTGGGTCGTGCGAGACGTCACTGCCACCTTTTACTTAGGCAGTGACATTCTCAATCACTTTGCCATTAGTTTGGACCTAATAAACTTCAAAGCTTGGTCCTGATTAGCGGATAATCCCATGGGTTTTGATGATCCAGAAAAAGCATTTAGGTCAGCTCAATTGCTACCTTATGCAGTTGAAATTCTGATCAAAGAGGAAGTCACCATCCCAGAAAGGACCCGACAATTCTCCCTGGAAGTGAAAGTTAAAAGAGGACACAAATTGAAAAACCCTGATGCTTATATCCATCTAAATGCTTCTCTCCAACAGCAAGGGTTAGGGGTAAACCCAACACCATTAGTCAACATAGAACATGACACCATTCTAATAGAGGTGGATAACAGCGACTTAAAGAGTATTACTCTAGCCGCAGGCACCATTATTGGAATGGCGGTTGATGACCGACATTTCTCCATTGATTTAGGAAATGAACTGTTAGGACCGATCCCCAAGGACTGTTTTGACAGTGACAGTGAGGACAATACAACACCAGACAGGATTTTCACCCGGCAGGGGGGGAACTTCCTGGTGTACACTTCTTGCCCTTATGGTAAGGAAGATGTGACTTGTGACTTCAGGAGGGATGAGGTGATTTTCCAGGTCCATGAGGGCTGCCTTTCCCAACTGAAGCCTCCAGTCCAAATCAGCACTCTGACCAGGGACTTCTCCACCCAGCTGGAGGAGGCCGCTGAGATAGCCAAACCAGAAGTCTTTCCAGGCTTCAGGCAGATGGTGGAAGAGAGAGTCAACCTAGCTGATGCCTGTGTGACTCTGGAACAGAAGCAAAAGTTGAAACAAGTTTTCTTGGATTTCCAAGATCTCTTTGCGGTAGACTCATATGACTGTGGTCGCACCGACATCCACACCACAACAATTCCCACGGACCCTGGAATGACTCCAGTGTTTGTGAAGCAATATCGCTTGCCTCTCGCATCCATGGAGTCCCTTACTGAAATAATTAAGAACCTTGAGTCCCGCGGAATAATCCGTCCAGTCCACAGCACTTTCAATAATCCGGTGCTGGGAATATTGAAGCCAAACGGCCAGTGGAGACTCTGCGGCGATCTTAGGGAGCTCAACAAACAGGTCCATACTTCCCGATGGCCTCTGCCCTACATTGACCAAGGGCTGGCCCAGATTCAGGGGTCACAGGTATTCACAGCAATAGACTTGACCAATGGATACTGGACTGTGCCTGTCAGTAGGGAGGACCAATACAAACTGGCTTTTACCTTTGGGGGCCAGCAGTACACATGGACCCGGACTCCCTTCGGATACCTCAACTCCGGCAATGAATTCAACATTTTCCTACATAAGGCCATGCCCGACCTGGGTGCGAGGGGTAACCTGGCTTATGTAGATGATGTCCTCATCAAAAGTTCATCTGTGGAAGAACACATAGCGGAGATCCGTTATGTTCTGACACAGTTGAGGGCCGCCGGAGCAAAACTTTCCTTTCAGAAAGCACAGTGGTGTAGAACCCGTGTTAATTTCTTGGGGCATGAGATTACTCCTCAGGGTCTCCGTCCCCAAGAAAAGAAAGTGGAAGCACTCCAGAAACTGAAAGACCCCACAACTCTGCGGGAACTAAGGAGCCTCCTTGGACTGACTAATTACAGCAGGAAGTTCATTGAAGGCTACGCAGAGATCACTAGACCCCTGATTCATCTCTTGAAGGGGGGGTCAAGTGGTAATGGGGTCCAGAACAATCCGAGGCAGTAAGACAACTCAAGAGAAGCCTCTCACAAGCGCCTTGCCTAGCTTACCCCGTCAGAGACAAGGAGTTCTTCTTGGAGACAGGGTTCTCTAATACGTGCTTGATGGCAGTATTATACCAAAAGCATGACAAGGTCAATAAAGTAATCTCCTATGCGAGCAAAACTTTATCCTCTGTG
Organism: Ambystoma mexicanum; assembly: GCF_040938575.1. Taxonomy (NCBI): domain Eukaryota; kingdom Metazoa; phylum Chordata; class Amphibia; order Caudata; family Ambystomatidae; genus Ambystoma; species Ambystoma mexicanum. The sequence goes on along the minus strand of NC_090924.1, from coordinate 716,210,167 downwards.
GAGGAAAAATTCACCGATTGTGAGAAGGCACTCCTGGCAACGGTGTGGGCATTGAAGAATTACCGCCAGTTTATCCAGGGGGAACACATCATAGTGGAGACTCCACACCAGCCTCTGCAATATCTCCAAAGTGACAGAATCCGGGCCGGAAATGTGAGTAATTCCCGAATTACTTCCTGGATGCTGTCAATGCAAGGCTTCCCTGTGGAGGTCAGATATGGCCAAAACAAGAAGAGTCCCCTCGCGCAAGGTCTGGCTGACTTGCATGATTGTGCCAGAGCAAACTGTCTCGTGGACGAAAGTCTAAAAATCAAGGACAACATGGAGGCATACCTTAATTCCCCACACAAAGTCTTTGAAGAAGACAAGTGTGGGGGAATGCCCATTGTCTATGTGGATGGATGCTCTTACCATGTTGACAACGACGGGGAGAAAGAACTGGTGGCTGGCGTAGGGAATGCATGGGTGAAGGAGTTCCCAGAACCCTCCGCTGGATAAAAAATTGGTCCCCGAAGTAGTCAGGTGGCAGAATTGATGGCTGTGCATCAGGCCATCCTCACTGCTGTCCAACATCAACTCCACGAACTGGTCATAATCACAGATTCGGATTATGTACGGAACGGGTTCGTGGAGCACCTGGTTAATTGGAAAACCAGAGGCATGTTATGTGCTAATAACTAACCCTTGAAACATGGGAAGTTAATCCAAAACATTGATGATCTGGTCACATCGAATGGGATGACCATCTACTGGAAAAAGATCAAGGGTCATTCCAAAGTAGAGGGACCAGACAAAACTGGAAATGACTTAGCTGATCAGCTGGCCAAAACCGGGGCCATCGAAGGGGATCTAATAGAAAAAGAGTCCCTGTTGGGGGAAATACAGGTCACTGCTATCACTAGGTCCCAGATAAATGCTCACAACGATCTTTTAACTGCACAATGGAGTAAGGAGACCCCTGATGCTGATTTAATTACAGCTCAGAAGGGCGATCCAATTATTGGTAAGTTTTAACAACACCTTGAGGACCCTGAGAACTTTCCCCTGACGGATACCGATTACATAGGGAAAGAGGACCTAAGAGTTTTGATGAAATGTCCAAAAATGTTCCAAATCCAAGACGGTTTGTTGGTAAGGAAATCCCAAGCTGGCCATGATCAGTGGGTGGTTCCTACCTCATTCCGAAGCCTGATGTTAAGTCACGCCCATGATGCGGCCACCGCCGGTCATAGGGGGTTTCACATAACACTGGAAATCTTAAGAGAGGTTGCATACTGGCCACACATGGGGCAGGACCTCGACCAATACTTGAAGGGGTGTCTTGTGTGTGCACAATTTCAGCCATCATCCCTCACACACCGTGCGCCTCTCCAAAAGAGGGGGATGACACTGCCATGGTCAGATTTGCAAATCGACTTTGTAGGCCATGTGATTCGCTCGTCTAGAGGAAACAAGTACATGTTGACCGTTACATGCTTGTTTACCAAGTGGGTGGAATGTCTCCCAGCCCCAAACTGCAAGGCAGAAACAGCAGCTGCCCTGATGATTAACCACACCTTTTCCCGTTTTGGTCTACCTCAAAGGATTGAGTCAGACAGAGGTAGCCACTTCACCAGTGAAATAATGACAAAGATGTGGGAGATACTGGGGGTTAAAAGGAAGCTACACATTGCTTACAGGCCAGCTTCTTCTGGAGCAGTAGAGAGATATAACCGAACCATTGTGAGCATCTTAAAAAAGTTTGTGGCAGATTCTGGGCCAAGTTGGGATATCCGATTACCTCTGGTCCTAATGGCCATCAGATCTACCCCTTCATCTGCAACCAAAATGTCACCAATTGAGTTGATGTCTGGACGCAAGATGGTGCTTCCCCAGCATTTGCTCTACAGGACTCAAGAGCAGACACTGATAAATGCCTCCACAACTCATGAGTATGTGGAGAATTTGAGGAAACACCTTCAACATGCTTTTGCCTATGCTCAGCGGAATCTAGGAAGATCAGCCGAGAGCATGAAGACCCACTATGATTTAAAAACTACCCGAAAGGAATATAAGGTGGGTGATCGGGTCTATCTATACAATTTCCAAAGGAACCAGGCCAAACAGCGAAAATGTTTGCCTACATGGAAGGGACCGTTTGAAATTATAGACAAAATCTCCCCTGTGGCCTACAAGATCTGCATCCCCAAAGGTGGTTTGGCAGAGGGGGAAGACAAGTGGGTACATATAAATCAGCTAAAGTGTTGCCATCCCAGGCACACTCTGCAACAACTGGAGGAACCCACTGGAATCCCAGAGGGGGCCGCTCCAGAGTAATTCAGTTCCAACCCTAAAATATTCCACATATAGCATATAAAATTCTGTGATCCTTGTATATATATATATGTTCTTGTCTCCTAAGTTAAAAAAAGAAAATGTATATGTTCATATCTTCTGATTCATAAAATGTATATGTTCGCCACACCATTAATAGTGGTGGAAAAATGTCTAGGAATGTGTATTGCCGCTTTGCTTTATCATCCTAGGAGAGATGAAACCATGGCGACTGACCAAGGAGGACGACCGGGGACCGGGAGCAGAGACCCGAGGGGCCCGGGGTACCGCGCAATATTCCCATCAGGACCGGCGAGGAGAACCGATCGATCCAACTGGATGGGGGAAAAGATGCTGAACTGTGCCATCTACCGGAAGATGAGGAGAACATCCCAGATCTTGCGAGTTCCATCTGAGAAAGGACAGAATGGCCAACACAAGAGGGGGGGCTTGTGGGATGCTTTTACCCATGCATCCAAGCCCTACAATAAAACTGTGCAGTACTGGCATGGAAAATATCATGATGGCCAGATCTCCCCAGAGAGTGCACAGGGAAAACATGAAGAATAGGCTGCCACCCATTTTTGCCTATGTTGTGAGCACAGGAGGGCACTGCCTAAAACCACCATTGGGCTACACACACAGTAGCCTGAAACCATTGGGAATGGCAATGCTGATTGCCAAAAAAGCAACTCAGAACTGTGGGGAATTCATTTTCTTAATCCCAAAAATGGTTGCATTACCAGTACTCACCACTATCAGAAAGCCAGCGTTTTAAAACCACCAGACTTTTGTGTAAAACTGAACAAATGAAACAAAACCAGGCCAAGGAAAGACTTGCTAAGAGATGGATACAATGTAAAACCATATTCTGAAATGACTTGAAGGAAGTAATTATTTAATGTATAGGTACAAATTGTCAGTTTGATTTGAATGTAGAAAACTGGGAACAAAAAGTGACATTTAGCTGAAACCTGGCTTAGTGAAACTGGATTCTGCTTGACAACTACCCCCGACAGGAGAAACCTGTTCAGCCACTCTTCCCAAGCGTAGCTGCATCCTGCTGCCCCTTGCCAAATGGAGTTGTCACCTCTCTGATTAGATTAGGGGTGGAGCACCTGGGAACTGGAAGGAACAGAACAATGCAACTCCCTTGACTCAGGCAAATGTTATATTGGGGGCGTCGTAAAGTGGCTTCCTCTTAGGGGAAACTGGGAGGGGCAGTGCCTCTGCTAGCAGCTGAGCTTGGGGGAAGTGGATAAACCAGTTATTCCACCCTGTGATGTGGGAAGCCACACCCCTTTTGACCAGGGCATAATTTTAAAAAGATAGATAACTCATAGTGCGGACTTGTCCGAATTATTTAAATAATATCATTATTTTTGTGATTTTTCTGCGAACATTTTAAGAGGCGTTAGGACCCTGTGGTGTATTCTGGGGGGTTGCTAGCGGAAAATAGGGTCTTACTTCAAATGTCTGCATGTTAAAAATCTGACACTTCATCAATTAATGTCCATACTCCTTGCGCACATGTGTGTAATTTTGGGTAAATGTCCGATATTGCAAAACCAGTTAAAAAGCGCAAAATGTTATTCCACCCTGTGATGTGGGAAGCAACACCCCTATTTGACCAGGGCATAATTTTAAAAAGATAGATAACTCATAGTGCGGACTTGTCAGAATTATATAAGTAATATCATTATTTTTGTGATTTTTCTGTGAACATTTTAAGAGGCGTTAGGACCCTGTGGTGTATTCTGGGGGGTTGCTAGCGGAAAATAGGGTCTTACTTCAAATGTCTGCATGTTAAAAATCTGACACTTCATCAATTAATGTCCATACTCCTTGCGCACATGTGTGTAATTTTGGGTAAATGTCCGATATTGCAAAACCAGTTAAAAAGCGCAAAATGTTGTCATTTTTGAATGCAAGCCCACAGGAAGATCAGAGGCGGACAAGCATGGACCATAAGGAATATATAATGTGTTTATGTAATTTCAACAAATTGTATATCTGGGAAAGATGTATTTGAATCAAATATAGATTTGTGGGCAAACTGACCAGGGGAGGATCCTCATGATGACAATCCATTTCCTTCCCCCAATAATGGGAGAGGGGAGAATTGGGCCAATGACAAGTAGAGAGGGGCAGGTTTAGCTAGGCCCAGGCACACACTAATTTCCAAAACACATAAAAAGAGACTGCTGGGACAGGTAGAGACATTCAATTCCATTTGCTGCGGAGCATGCTGACCGACGACTTCACATCCAGAGATCCAACACTTAGACTTCCAAGCTAAACAGAGACTACAGAACTTTGAACCAAGAAGGCCCACTGCAAGCAAAAGTATTTGTCAGCAGGCCTCAAAATCATTTGCAAACTATTCCACAGCCGGGCGAGCTGTCTGAATTCTTTTGCCAAGAACTCTTGCCAGTACCCAGAAAGCAGTGTTACATCCAGAATCCACTTGATCCGGACCGGAAAGCAGATGTCACAGTTTAGACAAACTTTATAAAAGGATACAGTCGTGTAAAGGATACAGTCAGCATCCACTCTCAGGATGCCCTTCCGCTCTGGGGTAGCTTGAACGTGCAGTGAACCAGATTCTTCCGGGACACCTTGCACGTGATGCTAAACAAGACTTCCCCCCCAAGAGCATAGCCTGTAGGAATTTAATAATAACTAACAGGCCAGGGGCTTGAGTGAAAAGGCAGGAGCAGCGACAACAGAGCTAAGGGAGCAAACAAAACAATGATTCAATAGGATAACTAAGGTTACCCAAAATGCAGCGACCAGCCACCCACAATATCCCTCTCTTACCTGCTTAGCCAGAAAGATATCCCACAACCTTATGTGAGTTCAAACACACCACGGAAACCGGGTGATGCAGGAAGAAGGTCCCAGTTGGTCGAAGTTAGTGCAGAGATTCACCTAACCCAAACGGCACGCCGCTAATGTCCAAAACGAAATCCCTTGTTCAATTCAGCAAAGCGTCCCTGAAGTGATGGTAAGCAATCCAGGTAGTGACCAGTAGAATCAGGAAAGCGTCCATATAGTCACGTTGATGCGTAGAGTGTTGTGTCTTGTGACAAAATGAAAAGTACCATTAAACAATCCAGAATGCGTTGAATATTGGAGGGGAATTAGGAAGTCCGTGGAGATAGCAGCCAGAGATAAACAAAGCTTAATTGGAAGTTCAGTGATGAGGAAGCAAATCCAAAAGCGTCACAACAAACAGGAGCAGGAGAGAGCAATCCTTATACAAAGCCAGGGGTTCGGTTACCAAAGGGAAAACAGTCGAGGGTTTTAGCGCCAGAAATGGTAAGGGAGGAGACGTATGGAATAGTCCTTAAAGCAAGAGCCGGGTCCAGGAGATTTAGAAAACAGGATAACGAGAATCGGGCACTTCAACTAACTGCTTAGTTTTAGGAGCACCCGTTGCATGGACAATCTGAGTTAAATACGAGTTTCTTTCCCAGGACGTGAGACGCGTTGTCGGCGTGTCATGTGACCGCAAAAAGGGGGAATGCTGGGAAATGTAGTGCGGCGTGTCCCGCGGCTTGGAAATAGTCGCCAAGGCAACTTCCACATGGAAACGGATGACCCCAGTCGTCCGTGTGCAGGAACGCGGGGCATGACAGTACCCCTCCGCAAAGAGCGACTACCCCTGCGGGCACGCAATCTTTCCAAAAAGAAGGCACGCAAAAGCCGGGGTGCATGCACATTTGAGGCCGGTTCCCAAGTTCTCTCTTCGGGGCCGTAACCTTTCCAATCAATCAGGTAAGATCGCACTCCGTGACGCAGACGAGTGTCCAGTATAGCATGCACTTCGTATTCGTCTTCCCCCTGCACATCGATGGGAGCGGGAGCAACAGAAAGACGGGTACCAGGTACAAAGGGGCGGAGGAGGGAAACATGGAAAACAGGGTGTATCCGCCAATGAGATGGAATGTCCAAACGGATTGCCACAGGATTGAGACAATGCAGTACCTTATAAGGACCTACATAGCGAGGCAAAAGCTTTCGTTTACCCCGAATGTTGAGATGCTTGGTCGAGAGCCAGGCACGATCACCCGGTGCATAAGAGGGGGCAGGTGAACGATGCCTATCCGCTTGTTCTTTTGTCCGAGACTGCGCAGCCAGTAGATGAGACATAATCGAATCGCGGATAGCAACCAATGTGTCTCTTGTAGATTTTGCAGCAGGGATCTGGTCCAATGAAGGTAGGACATGCGGAAGAATCCTTGGGTGTAGACCATACAAAGCGTAAAACGGGGAACAACCTGTTGAAGAGTGCCGAGAGTTATTATAAGCAAATTCTGCGGTTCCCAGAACAGACAACCAGTCGGTCTGATGTTGCAAGCACAGACAGCGAAGGTACTGCTCCATGGTGCCATTGGTGCGTTCGGTTTGTCCGTCCGTTTGAGGGTGGTAGGATGATGAAAGCCGTGCATCTATGCCCAAGGAATGGGTAAGGGCTCTCCAGAACCGTGAGGTAAACTGGGTGCCCCGATCGGAAATCATGATTGTAGGAAGACCGAAAAAACGTACCACATGATCGAAGAATAGTTTAGCCAGCAATGGAGCAGTAGGTAGACCAGAACATGGTATAAACCGTGCCATCTTTGTGAAAACATCCACTACTACAAGCACAGTTGACATCCCCCTGACCAAGGGGAGTTCCACCACGAAATCTAGAGTAACCGTATGCCACGGATGTGGTGGGAGAGGCATCTTCATCAATAGACCGAAAGGTTTCCCAGGTTGTCTCTTGCATTGAATACACACCGCACATTTGGATACGTATGAATCAGAATCTTTCCTCATGCCCGGCCACCAGCACCATCGATGTAACAGGTCATAGGTTTTAAGCTGACCCGGGTGCGCAGCCAACGGGGTATCATGTGCCCATTCCAAGGCCTTCCGTCTGGTTTGGTCATCAGGTAAATACAAAAGCCCATGAACATAAGGAAGACCCGTAACGATTCGGGCATCCAAAGTATTGAGAAAAGAAGCATGATCTTTGGTCCACTGTCGTACTCGGTCAAGGAGTGAGGCGGAGACCGAACAGACACATACTACAGAACCCGAGGGCAATATAGGCGACACCGAGTCCTGGGTAATAAAATCGGTACCAACACGGGATAGGGCATCCGCCTTCCCATGTAGAAGGCCAGGGCGATATGTAACGGTGAAATCGAACAGTGTGAAGAACAAATGCCAACGTATTTGGCGGGCATTAGTACATTTTGCATGTGAAAGAGCTTGGAGGTTCCGATGGTCAGAGTACACCGTTATGGTGTGTCGAGCACCCAGGAGATGGTGCCTCCACTCCTTGAAAGCCGCTCGAATTGCCAGAAACTCTCTCTCCATAACGGTATAGTTGCGTTCAGCCGGGGACAGTTTTCGGGAGAAATAGGCCACCGGGTGCAACCGCTGCGTAGCAGGGCAGGTCTGAGACAGGATGGCCCCCACCGCTATTGCGGAGGCATCAGCCTCCACTATAAAAGGGAGAGAGGAGTTTGGGTGTTGTAGAACAGGAGCTGTGGTGAAGGCCTTTTTTAATGCCTCAAAGGCCGACTGGGCTTCATTGTCCCAAACAAAGGGGACTTTGGGACTAGTGAGACGAGTAAGAGGTGCCACTATTTCAGAGAAGGAGGCAATAAAGCGTCTGTAGAAATTTGAAAAACCCAGAAAAGACTGGAGCGCTTTTACAGAGTCCGGAACCGGCCAGTCCATCACAGCTTTGACTTTGGAAGTGCACATGAGCACCCCCTTCTGCTGATATTTGGAACCCTAAGAACTCAACTGAGGCGGCGTGGAACACACATTTCTCTAGCTTAGCATAGAGGGAGTGAGTACGTAAACGCCGCAGCACGGAGCGGACATGCTGGATGTGTTGAGTGAGTGAATCCGAGAATATCAGGATGTCGTCTAAGTAGATCACTACATAACAATCCAGCATGTCTCCAAAGATGTCGTTAACGAAGTGCTGAAAAGTGGCGGGGGCGTTACAAAGCCCAAAGGGCATGACACAGTATTCGTAGAGCCCAAACTTCGTCTTAAATGCGGTTTTCCATTCATCACCACTTCGCATTCTAACCAAATTATATGCCCCTCTGAGATCTAATTTGGTATAAATGGTGGAAGATGTCATCTTGTCAAGTAGTTCCGTTATGAGGGGTAGTGGGTACTGGTTTTTTATTGTTATCTTGTTCAAGGCCCTATAATCTACGCAAGGGCGTAGGTCCCCCTCCTTTTTTGGCACAAAAAATATGGGAGAGGCAGCAGGGGACCGGGAAGGTCGAATATGTCCCAGACGCAATGCTTTATCCACATACTCCTTTAGGTGAACCTCTTCTTGGACAGTTAAGGAGTAGACACGACCGTGGGGCACCACTGCCCCAGGCACTAAGTCGATGGGGCAGTCGTAACAACGGTGTGGAGGGAGTTTCTCTGATAGTCCCTTGTCAAAGACATCAGAAAAGTCCTTGTATACCGTCGGCAGTTCGGACGTTGGATCACTCCGCGTGGCATTAATGGAGGGGACATTAGCCACCAAAGCCAAACAAGGAGAAACAGACGTCGTATCTGGGTTTTGAAGACAATGTTGGGTACAAAACACAGAAGAAAAACGCACCGTCTGTTGGATCCAGTCGATTTCAGGGTTGTGAGTCCGAAGCCAGGGGAGACCGAGAATGATCCCAAACTGAGGGGCCGAAATAAGGTCAAATACTATATATTCATATATTCAGTGTGGCCTTCTGTGGTGGACATGCAAAGCGGGGTTGTCTGTTCCGTTACCCATCCGGATACCAGACGAGAACCGTCGACAGCATGCACCTCCTCAGGTCTAACCTTAGGAACTACCATTAAACCATGGCACCGAGCCAACTGTATATCCATAAAGTTACCGTTAGCCCCCGAATCAATCATGACTGGATTGGTGAAAGGCTCCACACCAGGGATCACAAAATACATAGCCAGGTAGATGTGTGAGGAGGGGGAACGTTGTTCCGAGCCATCCGTTTGGTGACTCATCCTTAGGGCTCGGCTTAAGGACGAGTCTTGGCGTTTCCCGCCATCTTGACAGGTCGCCTAGGGCATACACGGATATAGTGGCCTGACTGGCCGCAATAGAAACATAGATTGTTAACCATACGCCGTTCCCGTTCGGCTTTGGTTAATGGGCCTCTGACAGCTCCTATTTGCATCGGTTCGACCTCTCCTGGAGAGGCAGAAGAGGAGGTTTCTGACTTGGCTGGAAGACGAAGATCAGGGATACGTCGTTCGCCACGTCTCTGTCGTAGCCTAGCATCGACCTGTAAAACCAAGTCTACCAGTTCCGGAAAACTGGGCGGTAGAGCCGGTACCACTGATAGAGCGTCTTTTAACTCTTCTGAAAGTCCTTTATAGAAGACGGCTGCTTTCTTCTGTTCGGGCCATGTAGTTTCCACTGCTAACTGATTAAAGCGGGCAAGGTAAGATAAAAGGTCCGTTTTGCCCTGGCTGATGGCAAGGAACTCGAGGTCGGAAGTTTGTGCCTTGTAACGCATGTCGAATACTCTATTTATGGATTGAATAAGGGTATCAAAATCATACAAGGCTGGGTCGTTGGCTTCGAGTAACGGGTTAGCCCAAGCCGCTGCTGTTCCTCCCAAATGGGAAAGAAGGAACGCTGCTTTAGTAACAGCATCAGGAAATGCCAGTGGCCGACACAGAAAATGCAGACGGCACTGATTTATGAAGGTCCGATATGTTTTTGGATCTCCAAAAAAGCGTTCCGGAGGGGCCAAGGGAAAAGGTCCAGGAAGTACAATGGGGGCTGAAGCAGGAGGTTGAACTTGGGGTGTAGGAGGAGCTGCCGCTGCAACAGCATCATCAAACTCCTCATCGGGTGGTAGTGGCTGCACGAAACTCTGTAGTACATCCATGCGCTGATGGAGGGTCGCATGTGCTGATGCCATGTCGGTACGCAAAGCCGCAAAGGCTTGCATCAAAGTAGCCATTTGATCAGCTCCGGTGTCCATGACCGACAGGCAATAATAGAATAGGCTCCTAAATCTGTCACAGTTTAGACAAACTTTATAAAAGGATACAGTCGTGTAAAGGATACAGTCAGCATCCACTCTCGGGAAGCCCTTCCGCTCTGGGGTAGCTTGAACGTGCAGTGAACCAGATTCTTCCGGGACACCTTGCGCGTGATGCTAAACAAGACTTCCCCCCCAAGAGCATAGCCTGTAGGAATTTAATAATAACTAACAGGCCAGGGGCTTGAGTGAAAAGGCAGGAGCAGCGACAACAGAGCTAAGGGAGCAAACAAAACAATGATTCAATAGGATAACTAAGGTTACCCAAAATGCAGCGACCAGCCACCCACAATATCCCTCTCTTACCTGCTTAGCCAGAAAGATATCCCACAACCTTATGTGAGTTCAAACACACCACGGAAACCGGGTGATGCAGGAAGAAGGTCCCAGTTGGTCGAAGTTAGTGCAGAGATTCACCTAACCCAAACGGCACGCCGCTAATGTCCAAAACGAAATCCCTTGTTCAATTCAGCAAAGCGTCCCTGAAGTGATGGTAAGCAATCCAGGTAGTGACCAGTAGAATCAGGAAAGCGTCCATATAGTCACGTTGATGCGTAGAGTGTTGTGTCTTGTGACAAAATGAAAAGTACCATTAAACAATCCAGAATGCGTTGAATATTGGAGGGGAATTAGGAAGTCCGTGGAGATAGCAGCCAGAGATAAACAAAGCTTAATTGGAAGTTCAGTGATGAGGAAGCAAATCCGAAAGCGTCACAACAAACAGGAGCAGGAGAGAGCAATCCTTATACAAAGCCAGGGGTTCGGTTACCAAAGGGAAAACAGTCGAGGGTTTTAGCGCCAGAAATGGTAAGGGAGGAGACGTATGGAATAGTCCTTAAAGCAAGAGCCGGGTCCAGGAGATTTAGAAAACAGGATAACGAGAATCGGGCACTTCAACTAACTGCTTAGTTTTAGGAGCACCCGTTGCATGGACAATCTGAGTTAAATACGAGTTTCTTTCCCAGGACGTGAGACGCGTTGTCGGCGTGTCATGTGACCGCAAAAAGGGGGAATGCTGGGAAATGTAGTGCGGCGTGTCCCGCGGCTTGGAAATAGTCGCCAAGGCAACTTCCACATGGAAACGGATGACCCCAGTCGTCCGTGTGCAGGAACGCGGGGCATGACAGCAGAGCAGTATCCAGAACCAGAGGCCGCTGAATCCAGAGAGGCTAGACCAGCAGAGCGGAGCTGACCCGGATCGCTGTGAGCAGAACCGGTGCCTGATTGACCCGCCGAGCAGACAGAACCGCAGCCGGACGTGTTCACCAGATCCGTGACGAGGCCTAGTTCAAATTTATATTGTGAGTATCTAGCAGAACTGTGCAGAACCAATCTCTTAGTTAAAATAATCTAATCCAAACTATTTTAACCTAAGTAGAACAGCCTCCTAGAAATCGTGTCATCTGTCATTTGGAAAGCTGCACAACTGTCACCTGTCAATTCTGAAGCTGCAAGCTGTCACCTGTCATTTTGAGTTTTACTTTAAATCCTTTATTTAATCGTACGTATCTCTGGAACCGTTTGGGCTAGGAACGAGATTTAACTTTCTTCTGAAAGCTTAGGATTTAAGCTTTACAACAAGCCTATAACTGACTTGCTACTCCTTATACTTTTGCCGCAATCACGATTCACGCACTCGCGAATTTACAGCGATTTGCGATTTTGGCTCAATTTCTCCACTTGTCAAAATAGCAGCTCCATTCTTTCCTTTGTTAAAATCTGTTTGCAACTTGGTAATAACTCATAGAGCATTGCTAAAGTGAGCCTGAACTAATACCAACACGCATCTCCCACTCACCCTGAATCTCTATAGGGAATTAAAATCATTGGCACATTTTCCCATCCATTGCCATCACATTTAAAAGCATTTTGGGCCTGTGTTTCAAACTCCTACCTGTTTCCTCTAAGCTTGCTGGGGGGGAACTGAATTTCGTATTGTATTTGATTGCATTCCTGAGAACTGTGTGCTCCTCTTTCCATCTCCTTCCATTTCTTACATTGCATGGGGGAGGTGGGTGAATTGCCAGAGAAAAAGTGATTATCTTATCTTTTGCTAAAATCATATCAAGTATTTCTGTACTGCATTTTATTCCTCATTGCTTTTCCCTTGAAACCATAAAAGTATTTTTGCTACTTTATCCATCCTATACTAACTCCTCATTGATTGTAAAGAAGTGTGCTAGTGCCAGATTACCCATGGTTGATCAACATCATATGTCTAAGTGTACTATCAGATATTAATTTATTATAAAGTGTGATATATATATATTGTTTAAATTCTCAAATAAACCTTTTAATTTGCAAAACAAATCTACTTCTTGGCTCAGTGGGGTCAGGGGGATTCTAAGAGGGGGGTGTTATACAAGGGTGTTCATCCAGAGTACTGAACCAGACATAAAAATACATTAATAGGGGTTTTCCTCAGCATCCCAGACTAGGCATTGACTTGGCTGTAGTGTTGATTGAATATCGCTTACAACATGAAGGTTTGGAAGAGGTCATAGTTAATGTGTTTCCTTATTTAGAGTGTTTTGGGAACTGAGGTAGTTAGTTGTGCTTGTTGTTACTCTTTTGAGTTGGGTTAGTGCCCGGGGGTGCCAGCCCTGGTGCCCTGGGGTGCAGACCAGGGTGAAAGGACGTAGGTGCACTGAAGGATTGTGATTGTTAGGTAGTAAATCCGTTTTGGGGATGCTGGGGTGTGGCAGGCCCTAGGTTTCAAGGGGCAGCTTGAAACTGGTGGAGTGCTTGTTTTATTGTTTTTGTTCCTCGAGTTGTATTTCCAGTTCAATTGAAGGGAGTTGCAGCCCTTTCTACATTTAGATGGGTTCCTCTTTTGTGAGAGTGTATTAGTGAACAGAGTGGAGTTTATGAGTTGTTGCATAATCTGTGTTCCTAATGTGATGTCTTTGTTGAGCACGGTTTTGTTTCCATCTACTTAGTGCTTCAGGGTTTTATTAGTGTGTAGCGAGGTCTCAGTGTGTTTTCAGTGCACTTTTGTGCCTTTATGGTAGTGTAGAGTGTTTATGCTCTATTGTTGGCCTTGGTGTGTGTATGGGCTTCATTTGAACCATTTCCTGGGGTGGGTCTCGTGTTCATCTTAGCTTGGGTGTTGATGGGGCAGGTATGTGGTGGCCATGTGCATTTGTATCTGTATAGTGTATGATGGTACTGTGTGTTGGGATGTACTAAAATTGTACCAATGGTTGGAGTTTTCCTATTATCGGAAATGAAGGGAGGGAGAAGTGTTATAATGTGTGTCTCCCCTCCATTCCATTTACCTCCCCTGGTGTGGTGATGTCAGTGGGAATGCAGTGATGTCACTGTGCTTGGAGTGTTGTGATCTGAATATGTGTTCCATGGGGAGCAGTTGGAGAAAGAGAGCTGGCTGGCAAGGACATGCCGGTGTTTCTGCTTTACTACATAACTAATAAACCCATATAACTTACCTGCTGGCTCAGGTGTGTTGATGACAATACCACTTTGTTACAAACGCCATCTGGGCTGAAATCAGGGACGAGGTGGTGGCCGCAGGACATGTCCCACAGTACAGTGAGGACATGTGCAAGAGGTGGAATGACCTCAAAGACTGAGTCCCCACCCTCATCTCCAACCACCATCGGGAGACAGCTGCCACTGGTGGAGGAACTGGGAGAAGACTGTGAAAAGCATCCTCCACATAGCAGTCCTGGAGGTTGTGGATTGCCAGAGGTCGGAGCTCACAGCCAGGAAGACCAAAGTGAACAACACCAATAGCATGATGACATACACATACTGCCAACTCAGACAATACGCAAGCAATGTGGCACCACAGGACAGTACATTAGGAAGCATGGAACGTGTGAACCCCCATAAATACTCACCATGTAGAGGGAAAAGACCATGATGTAGGACACATACAACTACCATGAAACAAGTATAATGGAAAGTCACCCAATAACATGTCACATTGCCACCACCCCTTGCCAGCATGCCAAGCACCCATGTACAGACACATCAGCCAAACGACTGGCAGACACACAACATATGGCACTTAACCAACACCTCTAGACGTGTGGTTCAAACTTACTAGTGAAATGGACCAGTAGCTGGAAGGCTTCCATGAAGATTGTCTGCCACCTAATTTTGTACTCACTCCACTATATAGCTATCAGGGCATCCCTCAGTTTAGAGTACAACAGGATGCGCAAGCAACATTGTGGCAGGCCAACATGGACACACATAATCTTGAACATATGTGAAGCATATGACACCACAGTCCAAGCAAGGCACACAGTCCCGACCAATCATACTGTCTACGACATGAAGAAGGCCCACATGGGGCTATAGCACCCTGTGACCCCATAGTATGTAGAACACTACATGAGAGCACACCCTATGTAATTCCATCAAGGTATTTATGCATTATTTCCTATCTCCCAACAGGAACACAAGACGCCCAGGATCCCACTGAAGACAGCAACACCTCTCAAACAACTACCCCAGGAAGTGGCAACACGGGTACATGAAATGCTGTACTAAGGAAGGGGAGTGTCCACAAGACCTCCAAAATGCCTCTGCCCAAAGGCACTGCTGCTGCCAGCTCTGGGGGCACAGGACAACCTGGCACAGTCATGCCACCAACTCTGACCATTACAGAGACTGCAGGACCTCCCACCACTGCTGGGAAGTCTGATAAAAAACCCACCCACCCAAGTGCTAATGACATGAAGGCATGGACCAACCCACTGCACCCACTGACACACAGGCAGCTGTGTCTGCCACAACTGCCTCAACCTCTGCAGCATGTCACCCGTGCAGTCCACACCCTCCCACATGTCACCTCACCATGCCCCTTATTATCACTGTCCCAAGTATACAGATTCTCAAACTCAGGATGATGAGGAACCAACAGACCAGGCATCTGGCATTGAGGCAAGGCACCCCCATCCATCTTCCAGCTCAGTGCAGGTCCCCCTCAGTGCCATCTATGAGAGGCACACCCAGATCGAGCAGCGCCTGAAGACAATGCAGCCGATAACCCAGGGGCAACTGGGACACTCCAGGCAATGCAAGATGCTGTGCTGGGTGACTCCAGGTGGCTAGCGACTTACCTGGACTGTCTATGTTGGAGTGCGGCAGACACCACTGCCAGCAACACCCTAATGAGTCAAAGGGTACCGGAGTTGGCTGAGCACATGTCTGCCACACATGTGACAATATCCAGGGCCATCACCCTCATGATGTAGCACCTGCAGGGCAGTGAACCTGAAAGTTCTATGTCAGAAACCTCCACTGTGGGATCAGTGGCAAGCACACCATGAAGGTGCTCCCACCGCAGCACCAGTTGTGTGACCACGGCAACAAAAAAGGGGACCAGAGGAGGAGGTAGTGAACACTTTAAAGAGACAGACTGGAGACCACAGCGGTTTGGGGAGGGTAATGGTGTTGTGGATGACCTTGTGGGGAGGGTGATGGTGTTGGGGATGAGGCTGTAGGGAGGGTGATGTTGTTGGGATGAGATTGTAGGGAGGGTCATGGTGTTGGGGACGTTCATGGTGTTGGGGAGGAGGGTGTGGGAAGGGTCATATTGGTGCGGTTGAGGATTTAGGGAGGGTCATGGTGCTGTGGTTGAGGGTCTGGTGAGGGTCATGGTGTAGGGCTTGAAGGTGATAGAGGGTCATGGTGTTGGTTGGGATGAGGATGTGGGAAGGGTGATGGTGTTGGGGATGAGGGTGTGGGGAATGAGGGTGTGGGGAGGATCATGGTGTTGGGGATTAGGGTGCAGGGAGAATCATGGTGTTGGGGATGAGGGTGTGGGGCGGATCATGGTGTTGGGGAGGGTCATCGTGTTGGGGATGAGGCTGTGGAGAGGATCATGGTGCTGGGGATGAGGGCACAGGGAGGGTCATATTGGTGAGGATAAGGTGCACAGTTGTACAATAAATCACTTGGTACTATAGCCATTGGATCCAGTGCTCATTTCATTAGAGTAATACATGTGAATACAGTAGCAGTTAAATGTACAGTGACAGGTGTCTATATATGTTTTCAGAAATAGTTGTCAATGATGTCCTGCCACACAATACGCCTTTCCCTTAATTCCACAAATCTATTGTGAGGTGCCCTGTCATCACCCACATCTTCTTCACCATATGAGTTTAGGCAAGCAAGATCCTCATCTGGAGGCATAGGTATACTCCGGCATACGCACATGTTGTGAAACATAGCGCAAGTGACAATAATATTACCCACTTTTTCAGGAGTGTACATCAGTGGCCCACCTGTTTAGTGGATGCACCTGAACCTTCCCTTGAGTAGTCCAAATGAGCGGTCCATGCATGTCCTGGTCCTAATGTATGCCTCATTGTAGGCTGTCTCCTGCGGTGTACCAGGGTTCCTCACTGGTGTAAAAAATCACAGTACAGCAGATTGGAAGAGTGGTAAATATTAACATTTTACTTCTGCATGCTGCATTCACTATTGTCCTGGTGGCCTTTGTGTTCTCAAAAGCATGCAGGACTGACTCCCTGTACTCCATGGGTGGTATGGAGGGGTTGTAGTGGCTTTGTGTGGGCACATGCAGTAGTATGCAGTATGTTCTCAGGTGTCCCTTTGCCCAGTGTTAGTTGGAATATGGGCCATGGCTACTGAGTGCCATATGGTATATGGTTCATGGGATTTGTAGTTTCCTCACATTTGATATCATGCCTGTTTACTTGTGTGCCTCTGCTTGGCCTCATCATCAGATGCCATATTTATCAAAGAGCCAGGTGTGCTGCTCTCAGTGTGTGTCCATACAAGCAGGGAGGGTGCTGCTCCTTAGGACCATGGACTCATTTAGGGAACCTGGCAATCGTGAGCAGCAGTGGCTGATGGTCCGTCATATGGATGTTCATGGAATGGTACTGTTTGTAATTCCTGTATGCAAGCTCCACTGCCTGGGGGTGAGGGGGCACCAATGCCACATGTGTGCGGTCAAGTGCTGCCATAACATTAGGGAAACGGGCAATGGCATAGAATCTTCCCTTTGCTGCATGCACCTGGGCCTGGGTGGTGGGCAGCAAGATGTGGCGAGGGGGAATGTACCTGTAGCACAGAAGTGGAGGACAGGCACCAGCCTGTGCAGTGGTGGGAGTGCACAGTTCTGCCTCTATGAGGCTCAGCAGCTCTCCTATGGTGCTTCCATCGAAGTGATCTTGTGAGATCAATTGGCCATCAGTCAGAGTCCAGGGGGATGGATGGACATGTGCTACGGGCGCTTCCTGAACACACATCTCCCCTGTCTTTGTGCAGAATGTACCCTTCCATGCGGTTGCCCTGCATGCTGCTGGAGATGACGGAACAGCAGCAGGCTGTGGATGTTGTAATTCACTTCCAGTTGTTGCTGAATGTTCCTTGGAAGTGTGTTTGGGGAGGGTGTGGGATTTAAATACTCTTTAAAAGGCTATTTTTGGCACCTATGCTTGATTCCCATCACCTGGATGCTTTTACCTCCACCTTTTGTGTGGAGGTAACTGCACTGCATTTTTGGCAGAATTACCACCAATGTTTGGCAGAATTTCGGCAGTAATATCACTTGTAATATGGCAGAATTAGCATTTGTGTTTCTTGCGGTAATTCCACTGGGGGTAATTCTACCTGAGGTAATTCTGCCAATTATTGGCAGAATTTCTGATGGTGGTAATTCCACTGGGGAATCCATTTTCGGTGTCCTGTAATTCAGCACAGTGGTAAAAGAGTTGGTAACAGATTTACCGCCAGTTTTACCACTTACTGCCAAGCTCATAATGAAGGACAGGGTGTTGTGCTTTACTATTGGTGCATGTAAAACCAGGAGCAACAGGTATCTGGTGAGTGTATTTTGTAGGTAGATAGTGATTTGTGCACTCAATGCATTTATTTCCAGATTGGAAGATCTGAAGTGTCTGAATTTTTAGGATGTTTTGGCCCTTGGGTACTGGTCTGCTAGTTGTTTCGAGACTGTGTAGCCTTCTTACTTGTTTGGTGTGGGGAGATCGTTTTATCTAGATGTTTGTGTTGGCTTGGTAGGTGAGCCTGTGGTGAGTTAGGGTGGTTGAGCATGCGGTTTTTAGTGAGTTCTTATAGGCAGCTTTCAAAGCTTATTTTGATGTGCAAGGCACTTTCTCAGTGATTTTCGTTATGTAGAAGTTTTCAAAAAAGGGTTCTTTCTACTTATTTTCATTTTGGCTATCTCAGCCAAATCAAAGATAGTGAAACAGGCCACAGGGGAGGTTGTAGTTGAGGTTTTGGAGGATGTGTTCAGAAGAGGAGGTTACCCAGATGTTGTACTTTAAGGTTTTGCTGTAAGGAGGTAAAGGAATATTTATCGAAATAAGGGATTGCATGGGAAAACTCGTTCCTGTACCACCTGCAAACCAGACTTAGGAGGGATCATGCAGCACACTACTGCCAATGTGTTGAACAACAGGCCTTTGCTTAAGAAGGTAATATTGAACATTCAGACCACCACAAAAGCACCACATCTGTGAAATCCATCAGGCTAATGAGGGAGAGGCAGGTAGGTAAAGAATGAACTCAGTATGATTTGGGCGAATAGAAGGAAGGTGAAAGACCAGGACCTGCACTAGATTAGGGTGACAAAGGGGGAACGCTTACGAGATAAGAACTTAGCCTGGGGGACTGGGTCAAAATCAAGTCAGGCAAAGTGTAGCAAAGGGACAGTTTACGTTCTCCAAACCTGTTGACAGGGGTACTGTGCAGAACCTCAACTGTGTGGTTTGGACAGAGGTTGACAAATCGGGCAAAGAGAAACAGCCAGGCGAAGTTGATGAGCAGTGTGGGGATGGAGTCAGGATGCCAGATCGGCACGATCAAGCAAGGGAGGGCAACCTGCCCTGCAAACTGGGGAACATGTGAGAGCTGATTCTAGGGGTGATGTGGGGAAATTGGTTTACGAAGGTGCCCGAGACTTGGGGCCGACCCCAAGTCTCTTGACCTGGGACCACCTCTGGGCTCCAGCATTGGAGGTAGGGCTGGAGGTCAGCCAGGAAAGTGCACTGCAAGGTCACAGAGGTTCGCAGCTAAACTGGAGGATTCTTAGATGCATGGATGGATATTTGTTTCATCCACTTGCTCTTTTCAAACGTTCAAGCTTTCATCTTGTTTTTTTTGTTTTTAATGTCATGTTTTAAGGTTTTGGGGAAGGAGAATGTGTGGTATCTGAGCTGCCCAGGTAACCAGGGAATGAGAGGTGGCCTCATGATTAGAACCTAGTGTGGTCCTGGGCGCCCGTTGATGAAATAGATGAATTACCTAGTCTACGTAATAAATATTGAGGAAGATTAACAATAACATTTTGCATGATGTATTACTTAGTTGTGAGCACAGCACAAGTCTACCTTTACCTTCTGAAAAACAAACTCTTGGGTGTGACATTTCTAACCACACAGCACAGCCTTTTTTTGGAAGACTTCTGGGAACGTGAAATAGGTGATTTAAAAAAAGAAAAAAAGGTTGATTAGGAGAGAGAGCCTCCAATTCTGTGACTCCATTTCCACTTGCAATAACAAGAACAGAGGTTCTAATAAAACAGTCAGTGAATCTTCCTGTTGTAAATGTTTGCAAAAGATTGGTGCCAGTGTCTGCTCCCATGACCTCACATAGATAAAGTTGCAATGAATGTTTACCACTGCATTGTCAGCAGGGAATACAGATTGGCCTACAAGCGAAAGTTGACCTTTCACCTAATCACAGACCAGAGGCTTTGTTTGGGATTCTGATTGTCAAGGATTATCCTCTAAGTGCAAATGCTTGCAGGACCTTTTTTCCAAAGTGCCTGAGCGTTTTTACTAAAGGGGCAATTTACAAAGGAGATATGTTCTGTGCAATGCCTCTGGCCTGTCCAACAGATGCTGGTTGAAACAGCTTTGCCACCCCACACGAACCAACAAGCTGCTTCCAGAATTTGCCCACTGACTGCATCTCTTAATAGGAGGAGTTGAACACCAACATCCTTCTTAGGCCACTGCATTTCTAGAAAATCAATCCAGAACTGCAGAACTGAGCAAAAGATACAATGGCAGGGTTCTAGTACACCAGGAAACCTTGCCCGCATGACCAAGTGAAGAAGCATAGGAGCCGTTGGACAGGTAGCATCCATTGTGATGCAAAATCCTGCATATTCCTCCACCATTAGCATCCTCTTGCAACTGGCTAACAATCTTGGATGGGACTTTGGCTTGATGCCATATCAAAATCCTACCAAAACAATAAACAAATGGCCCACAGAGGGTGGGGTGCACAGCCAACAAGGAGGGGGCCCGCAAGGGGAGTGTTGAGGGAGGGGAGAGTGCTAGTGTTGACTGGTTAGAGGGCCTGGTAACGGGTGGGATTCATGAAGGAGCAGGCCCCCAGTCTCAGCGGCAGTGGGGTGATTAGCAGTGAAGGGGAAAGAGGTAGGGAGGCTGTTCCAGAGAGGCACCAGCCAAAGAGAGAGACCTGCCCCCCACTCTCTGCTTGCTTTGTGGACTGCCATGAGGAAGGATGTGACATCGGAACCAGTTTGTAAGCAGCTTGAGCGGCTGGTTGATGCTGAGTGAGAAGTTTCACAATGATTTTGGCCTGCTTTATGTACTCTATTGGAGTGGTGTGAGTATTTTTTCAATCGTTTTTGGTGAGCACTGTGTGCTAATCTGGTTGGTTTGTCTAGGGTTTTTGTGGCCCTTTGACCCTGTTTCTCTGTGCTGGTCTGCATCCAGAAGATGCAGTCTATGGGTTGTAGTCCTTTGTTTGTGTCTGGCCTTTTCCCAGTCCCACACTCCCCTTAGTCAGGTGTGTTTGTGCTTTGGCTCCAGCAGCCATGTTCTACTTGCATTGTGGACTGCCATGAGGAAGGATGTGGCAGGGGAACCCGTTTGGTGAGCACTGTGTGCTAATCTGGTGGGTTTGTCTAGTGTGTTTGTGGCCTTTCACCCTGTTTCTCTGTGCTGACCTGCATTCTGAGGGTGCAGTCCGTGGGTTGTAGTCCTTTTATTTGTGTCTGTCCTTTTCCCAGTCCCACCCTTCCCTCTTGCAATTGGTTGGAAAAGTCAGGTGTGTTTGTGCTTTGGCTCCAGCAGCCATTTTCCACTTGCTCTGCGGACTGCCATGAGGAAGGATGTGGCAGGGGAACCAGTTTGGAAGCAGCTTTAGGGGCTGGTTGATGCTGAGTGAGTAGTGTCGCAATGATTGCAATCCATTTTTGGCCTGCTTTATGTACTTTATTGAGTGGTGTGAGTGTTTTTTCAATCGTTTTTGGTGAGCACTGTGTGCTAATCTGGTTGGTGTGTCTAGGGTTTTTGTGGCCTTTTGACCCTGTTTGTCTGTGCTGTCCTGCCTCCAGAGGGTGCAGTACGTAGGTTGTAGTCCTTTGTTTGTGTCTGGCCTTTTCCCAGTCCCACCCTCCCTCTTGCAATTGGTTGGAAAAGTCAGGTGTGTTTGTGCTTTGGCTCCAGCAGCCATTTCCCACTTCCTTTCTGGACTGCCATGAGGAAGGATGTGGCAGGGGAACCAGTTTGGAAGCAGATGTAGGGGCTGGTTGATGCTGTTTGAGTAGTTTCACAATGATTGTAATCCGTTTTTGGCCTGCTTTATGTACTCTATTGGAGTGGCGTGAGTGTTTTTTCAATCGCTTTTGGTGAACACTGTGTGCTAATCTGGTGAGTTTGTCTAGTGTTTTTGGGGCCTTTAACCCTGTTTTTCTGTGCTTGCCTGCATCCAAAGGGTGAAGTCCGTTGGTTGTAGTCCTTTGTTTGTGTCTGGCCTTTTCCCAGTCCCACCCTCCCCTTTTGAAATTGGTTGGAAAAGTCAGGTGTGTTTGTGCTTTGGCTCCAGCAACCATTTTCCACTTGCTTTGTGGACTGCCATGAGGAAGGATGTGGCAGGGAACCAGTTTGGAAGCAGCTTTAGGGGCTGGTTGATGCTGAGTGAGTAGTTTCACAATGATTGTAATCCGTTTTGGACTGCTTTATGTACTCTATTGGAGTGGTGAGTGGGCCTGCTTTATGTACTTTTCAATCGTTTTTGGTGAACACTGTGTGCTAATCTGGTGGGTTTGTCTAGAGTTTTTGTGGGCTTTGACCCTGTTTTTCTGTGCTGGCCTGCATCCAGAGTGTGCCGTCCGTGGGTTGTAGTCCTTTGTTTGTGTCTGGCCTTTCCCCAGTCCCACCCTCCCACCCGCCTGCTCACCCCCATCCCCCCGATTGGTACTTCCAACAGGTCATAACTGACCTTCCCAGGGCAGCCCTCTGCCCGGCAGCCCCTGTGGCTAAGGGCCCCAAGGCAAATGGCGGCTCCCACAGAGGCGGCTCCAGATTGTGTCTGCAGGTGTCAGCAGGGTAAGCCAGTGGCCAGCCGTCAACCAGCAGCAGCTCCCAAAGTAAGTGTGGCACGGGTGGGGAATAGAGCAATTACTCTACTCCGGAAATCCCTGCCACTCAACATTACCTTACCTCCTAAATGTGAATTTTAGCCTGTTCCGGACCCGGACAGGATTATGAATATTAGCAATGCCGCACCTAGAGAGAATTGTGAACATTAGCCTGCACCAGACAGGATTGTGAACGTCAACAATGCTGCACTTAGTTAGAGTTGTGAACATTAGCCTGCGCCAGACCCAGACAGGATTGTGAATGTTAGCAATGCTGCACCTCGAGAGAATTGTGAACATCAGCCTGCGTTGCATCTAGATAGGATTGTGAATGTTAGCAATGCCGCACCTAGCGAGAATTGTGAACATTAGCCTGCGGCACACCCAGACAGGATTGTGAATGTTAGCAATGCCGCACCTAGAGAGAATTGTGAACATTAGCCTGCGCCAGACACAGACAGGATTCTGAATATTAGCAATGCCTCACTTAGCATGATTTGTGAACATTAGCCTGCACCAGACCCAGACAGGATTATGAATGTTATCAATGCCACACTTGGTCACAGTGTGAACATTAGCCTGCGCCAGACCAAGTCAGCAATGCGAATGTTAAGCTGTCCATCATTTAGAGAGAATTGTGAACATTAGCCTTTGCCAGACCCAAACAGGACTGTGATGGTTAAGCTGTCCGTCTTTTAGAGAGAAATGTGTACATTAGCCTGCCCATACCCCTACTAGATTGTGAATGATAGCAATACCGCACTTAGTTAGAATTGCGAACATTAGCATGCGCCGGACCCAGACAAGATTATGAATATCGGAAATGCTGCACTCAGTTAGAATTGTGAATATTAGCCTGCACCAGACCGTGACAGCATTTTGAAGGTTAGCCTCAGTCATGTCCCACTTGACAAGGAGGGTGCTGAGCAGGAACATCATGGTCAGGACCCTCCTTGTCCTGCTAGAGGGATACTACCTTCCTCACTCAGCACCCTCCTACGGGAAAGGTGTCCCACTGCCAAATGTCCTGGATGTGCTCAGAAAGAGCCACTGGGGGGGGGGGCAGCTGCTCTCTGCGCTCCTCTGCTTGGTACGCCACTGGGTTCAATGTATTTCTGCTAACTCATCTTGCATGTGAGTCATTTTTGCCTGATACTTCTGCTACACTTTAAAAAAAAACTTCTTGCTAAATCAATACCAACATTTCTGCCCTTATACCCAAGTGAACTTTCTAATTTCGCAGTCCACTTCTCCACTGCCACCCAGAAACTGCTCAGTATGGGAACCCTGTAAATGGTTGTAGATTTCACAAAGCACTTGACTCCACTCATGTATTCGTCCAACGCATTGTTTTTCTTTTAAACTCGGCCACATATGCTAGGGCAGACATGGTATTTTTCTATTTCTGAAACGGGACTATGAAGAACTGCACACTCGCTTGCAGGGAAGAAGGGTACTTTTTATTTTTAATAATAAAAGAAATAAGTAGAGCTTTTTACTTATTAGTTAGTGCCTTGCAGGTGTAAAAATGGCCTGTAAAATCTGCGATTATGTAAAATGTGTGGAGCCAGTAAAACTTAGACTCAAAGACGGAAATAGTCAAAGTAAAAAGCAAAACCTGCTTTATTAGCCAACATAAAGTAGGGACAGAATACAAGCAAAAATCTGAAGTTCTCATACAAAACAACAGATTATAAACCAAAAACACGTCATGATGGTGACATGAACTAAAAAACCTATGGGACGAGGGGATAGGTTAGGGGAATTGACCAGATACACAACAAATATGGGTTGGTCTTCTAATTGGATATTACATATCGGATGGCTCCACCTGAGACCACCTCTAAATTGATAATAGTGAATACATGTCATCTCTAAAATATATGTTTGGTTAATACAACATGTACGTGGCGGTCTAGCACTGAGGGTCCTGATTGGTTGGCATTCTGCTGTCAGAAGAGTGCCCTTCCAGCCTCCAACAAGATGCTGAAGCCAGAGACAGATGCTGTGAAACGGAGCATTGGCTCTGCGATAAGATGGCCACCGCTGCGGCAACGAAGGAAACAGGACCCTGCAGCCCCTTTTTCCGCCCTATGCACGACCTGATTGTCTGCTTCCGGCCTCATTTAACATTGGCTTAAGGAGCCGGCAGGCGTTGTTGTCCCACCTCAAAGGACCCACTATAAGGACAATTCTGAGTCCTTCCTGGCCCTGTCAGGCCATTGGAAGTCATACGCCATACCACCTCACACAGCACGTACCGCACCAGGTATGTGGAACTAAACGTCCATTCATGCTAATAATGTTGCTCATCTGGCAAAATTCTGCTAATGTATCTCCCACCTACTTTCTGTCAAATGCCTTGCCCCACCGACCTACTCCTAGAAAGATTGTAGCCCCACTGCCTAAAAGTGCCCCCTAGGCTTCCATTCCCTGCTCCAGAAAATACAGGGACCTGCGTCTCACGAAGCACATATCCACTAAACTTCCTCACCCTCCGGCTACTCTCCATACCCCTCACACAACAATCAAGCACCTAGGTGCAAGATCCATCATCCAAGTACTGCCTCAGCCTCCCTCGGTGACATCGCCATAATGAACTTCAAGCACTCCCTGTTTGCACTGGTTGCCCGGTCCTAATCGTCTTAGCTCCTTGCTTACAGGGGGAAGCCTCTGCCATACTCAGTTGCCCGCACACCACCTCTAGTGTTAAGGTTGCCCTGAGCATTGTTACCTCCCCTATTCTAATTGATGCCACAGACTTTCAGGAGCCTACTGCCCCTGACATTGTCACTACCTCACATACTTCGAAGTATACTGCTCCGACCACCACTACTGCGACTAGCACATCCAAGCCTGCTGCTTTCTCATTTTCTGATGGTCTATACATTCTGAAGCCTCTGCAATAAATGTTGCCATATATATCCCAGAGCCTGTTGCCCCAGAAGCTACTGTTACCACATGTACCTTGAAGCCTGCTGCCTTTGAAAGTACTGGTGTCACATGCACCTTTAAGCCTGTTGTCCCTGTTACTACTGTTGCCATGTGTTTCCTGGAGCCTGTTGTCCCTGTGATTGCTGTTGCCACATGTACCTTTAATCCTGTTGTAACATCTTCTGCCACATGTATCCTGGAGTTTGCTCCCCCTGTAACTACTGTTGCCACATGTCACCTGGAGCCCATTGTCCCTGTGATTGCTGTTGCCACATGTACCTATAATCATGTTGCCCCTGCAACATCTGCTGCCACATGTATCCTGGAGCCTGTTGCCCCTATAACTAGTGTTGCCACATGTTTCATGGAGCATGTTGCCTCTGTAACTGCTGCTGCCACCTTTATCCTTAAGCATGTTGCCCCTGAAACTGCTGTTACCACACGCATTCTGGAGCCTGTTGCCCCTGCAACTATATCCTGAAGACTGTTGCCCCTGTAACTGCTGTTGCCACTTTTATCTTTAGGCCTATTGCACCTGTAACTGCTGTTGCCGCATGTATCTTGGAGCCTGTTGCCCCTGCAACTACTGCTGACACAGGTATTGTGGAGTCTATTGCCCCAGTAATTGCTGATACCACATTTCCTACCTCAAAACTGTTAACGCACCGGGCATTCACAAGCCTGCAACCTCTGTAACCCCTGTACCCACCGTTAAAACTGCTATCTACTCCTCAACTGCCCCTACCAAGGACCTAAGCCAGCCGGAAAATCACCCATCTAGTATGCCTACTCTTCCCACTGCTAAGGGCACTGATGCCTATACAAACGCCACAACCACACATCTCAAGGGAGCCCTTATCAATACTAGATCCCTCCTTGCTGACACCCTCAAGGTATCAATCTCATCACCCTTAATAACCTCGGTCTAAGAGCGATCACAGAAACTTGACTACAAGCAGCCACTGGACCATCTTTGTCCCTGGCCATCCTGGATAACTATTCCAATGTCAGAAATGACCGTGCACTCTCCAAAGGAGGGGGGTGGCTTTCATAGCTAAGGATCACCTTGCCATCAGAGAAATATCCAACCAAGCATTCATGTCAAGGGAACTGCTCTCAATCAAACTATCCCTTTATGACACAACCCCACTAACCCTCCACCTCATCTAAAGACCTCCTGGCCTCTTACTATCTTTCGAGAAAGTCATTGCACTTCTTATATCTAGAAACACTAAGCTATCTTCCAGAATCATCCTCTTGGGAGATGTAAATATAGGTGTGAACATTCCTACCGATTTCAATGCTCTCACCATAGCCAACTCCATCGAAGCCTTGGAACTCACCCATCGCATCACATCCCCCACTCACGCCAAAGGTTGCACACTAGATTAGCTGGCAGATGCCAACTGCAACACTAATATCACATCCAATACTCCTTTCCCCTGGTCTGACCACAATAACATCTCTTTCACTATCCCCAAGAACAATAAAACATGTGCCATACTCCAAGCAGCAACAGCCTTGCACTCGAGGAAATGCGCATAACATCACCCAAGCTAACATGCTCCCATTACTGCAATCTCGATGAATTACCAACACTTGACTAATGATCCTAGTTCCATGACAGAACTCTACATCCAAACACTCTAACTAGCTATCAATAAGGTAGCCCCCATGAGTAAATGCAAACCTAAACCAATAGCTCACCTGAACTCATTGTACACTCCTGTCTCAAAGCATTACGCTCCATCAAGCGAGTGTCCGAGAGTCTGTGGAAAATGGTTCGGTCAGCAGAACACAAAAATCACTGTACTTCTCTTGCCAAATCCTACAAACAAGCCATACTCTAGACAAAAAGCTCAACTTATAACCAGCGAATAGAGAAGGCCAATACTAGCTCGAAAGAGCTCTTCGCTATCTTGCGAGAACTTGAGTCTCCTATCTCCCCTGCAGACAGTGGCCTAAAAGACATCACCTGGTGCACCAACATTCAAAAAGCCCTACTGGACAAAATTGCGATGATCCAGATGAAAATTGATGGGGAGAAAAGGTCCACTAACAAAGGGACCCGCCGCTTCCCCGGCCCGCCTTCCCAATCTATATTCCCATTTGACTTTACACCAGTCTCCATCATAGAAGTCACAAAAATCATCAAAGGTCTGAAGCCCTCCAGATGCCAAGGGGACATCTGTCCAGTGCCATTTATAAAAGACTGTGCTGCAGAACTCGCTCAAATCAATAACCCCTTCTCCTCTGGCAATATACCTTCCAATCTAAAAGATGCTTGTGTCCTCCACTCCTGAAAAAGCTCACGTTAGACCCAAATACCCCTACCAACTACTGCAATATCACCACAGTTCCCTTCCTAGTCAAAATACTGCACAGAGCATCTTAGCTGCAAATCCAAAAATATCTCGAAACAAACAACCTCTTAGGTCTGCGTCAATCTGGATTCTGACACAGCCACGGAACAGAATCAGCTCTCCTGGATCTAAAAATCCAAATGGATGAAATCATAGACAATGCTAATCTGGCCCTCCTCAAATTAGATCTCTCAGCAGCCTTTGATCTAGTGGACCACAAATTCCTATGCCAACAGCAGAGCACTTTTCTATCAAAGCCATAGCCTGGATTGAGTCCTTCCTATCCAACTGTACAATGAGAGTCTTCTCCACCTCAGCAGCTGCCCCTCCAGCCCCCATCACTTGCGGAGTTCCCCAAAGCTCCTGCGTCTCCCTGATGCTTTATAATATATTTACTAAACAACTATTCAACCTCCTTGATGACTGGGGTATCACTCACACCAATTATGTAGACTATACCCAGATCCTCCTTTCCATCTCCGGCAATTACATCACCAACTCCAACGCTCAGAACAAAAATGATCAGATCATCCAGGCCTGGATAGCTCAACATGCCCAATGCTTACATGATGAGAAAACTGAGCTGCTCCTTGTCAGGAAACAAACACACTTAATAAACTTAACAATGATTACAAATCTTTCATCATCGATGGAAACTCTAACCCAGTATCAAAAGAAGTAAAATCTCTGTGGGTCTACCTGGACTGCTCGCTTACACTAACTAGACAGATGAACGCCTTTGCCTCTGCAGCAGCTTACCCATCTAAACTCATCAACATCTGCAGACCCTTCCTATCCCCGAAAATGGCATCACTATCGCCAGAGCCCTAATTGTCTCCAGAATATACTATTGCAACTCCCTCTTCACAGGCTCACCATCTCGCAACATTAAAAAAATGTCAGATTATACAAAATAACATACTTAGAGCAACCCTAAACAGTGCATATCTCTTCCGCTAGATGGAAAGTCCACTGTCTACCTGTAAGCGATCGCATTGCATTCAAAGCTTTTTCATGAACACACAAATTCCTGTCAAACTCTGTCTCCAAATACCTATCTAGAACATTCACCAAATTACAATCCAATACGCCTACCTGGTACGCCTACTCAAACCTGCTCTCCATCCCAAAAGTCAAACTGCAAAAGGCAAGGGGCTGCAGCTTCTCAGTGGTGGCTGCGAAACACTGAAAACTCTGTCTCACTAAGATCTGAACCAACCTTCTGGTCCTTCCACAAAGGCATTAAAACCTGACTATTCAAGCAAGATCTCTTAGCCTCTGATGTAACCCAACCTCACTCTGCTATGACCAAATTAATTGTTTCGGCACGTAATCATGTAATAATGTCAACCTATGTATCGTAACTGTGCCTCATTCGTGTTTATATGCAAGCTCTGTATAAAAAATGTTCTTGCTCTGTTGTAACCAGCACCCAGTTGCCCTTGGGTCTGGTACGCTCTATAAATGTCAAAACAAATAAATAAATAAATACATTCTACTGACCAACCTTGAGCAACTGACAGGTCGTCAACACATGAGCCAGAATGGGAGTAGGAGGAGAGAGGTCCGCAAACTGCTTTCCTTTTAATAAAAAAATATACTATCACTTATTACTAGGCCATGACAAAGCAACTTCTATGTAGTTAACCTTGCAAGGTGCCTCATGTCTGGAAATATGCATGGGGGTAAGGCACGTGTCCTATCTCTGTTCGGTACTAATGAATGGATGTTGCTCTTCAAGTTGGGTCATATGTGATGAGATAGCGTTTTGAAATAATTTCACCCTGCATTTATTGGGAATTTAGCTAATATAAAAGTGCACGTTATTACTTTCTCGAACATTAGGCGTCTTGCATGATCTGTTGTTTATGACGTTTTTAGCTTATAATTATCCTGCACCTGGCCTTCAAAGACTGGTTGTTCTCTAATTAATCTTAGACAAATATGGTTTATGCCTTGGGAATTATTATCTCATGTTCTCTCTAAGACGCCCAGATACTCCTTAATTTCTCATTAACCTTGGCATGGGCTGCATTGCTACTGTATGTGCACTGTACAATCTGTATTTCAGTGAATTCAGCAGTTTGAATCTTTGTGGAGTCTCATGTCCGTTCTTCCACTTAAATGCGTGCTGAGGCTTCAATTTTGGAAAAGATGGCTGCCCATCACTGTCGCCTTTCTAGGCTAGGAAGCTATGTATGTGTGTACTTCTTGTTGCATTTAGCGTATACATTGCTTATGTTAATATTCTTCATGTCTAAATGGATGCAATCGATATTCTTCATGTATAAATGCATATTTGACCTAGTGTTCATGTTTCTTCATGCTGAGGGCATGTCTATTGTATGCACATGTGTTATTTCACTGTGCGTTTGCTTGATCTTGCCATCTTTAGTTACATCAGGTCCATTTCCTGCTTTACCTGGATAAGGACAATATGTTTGCCTTAGTGAGTAACGCTTCTCACCTGTGCGATACTGGGGTGGCAGAGGGGCAGTAGCTATGAATGACATATTCACCTGCAGAAAAAGAGAGACCAAGGCTAGTTAGCCATCGGTGTGGGCCGCACACTCTATGACCCACGAAGGGTGTGTTCACTTCAGCAGTAGTTTATTGTTCATATTATCCACAATTTTATCAAAACTTCAATTGACTTATCCATTCAGTAGTATGTAAAACAAAAGCTTAATTCAATAAGGTAAAGAGTAAAAATAGTGTTAACCACGAGATTAGGCCTATGCATTTCAGACCATACATCCTTTGTCAGGGACCTATACCCTTGCTTGATGCAAATTATCCTTGAATTGTCCACATAGTGAGAACAACCACAGTAACCATTGAAAACAATCAAAGACTAAAATATCTAGGTTAACCAAAAAATTAGATCATGTTGCCACGTGACGAACGAGAATCCATTTTGTTCACAGTAACATGTTCTTGTCACATTTGTGTGAGCGTTTAAACAATGTACAATTGCAGGGCGCCCACAAGACAACACAGGATAAACATTAACAGAGTGTGTATGAAAAGAGATATAAAGAGAAATAAAGAGAAAAACATTTCAAATACTCAGTATTAATGATTGCTTACATAAAAAGATAATCATGTTCTGAGGTGCTAAACCACATTATTAACAATTTCAGTGCATACAACACGTGTATTGATTGCCGTGTGAACAGGTGTTGGGAAAACTTACTGGTTGGGCAGATGACACTCTTATTAATGTGTGACCATAACAACTTGTTACTGTGAATTTGTTGCTAATTGTGAGTACGTTCGACGTAGAAAAATAATCTCCCATGGCTCGGTGAGACTACATGGCATGGAGTATATCCTGCTGTGCTTAAATGTGCAAGGTATTATTAAGGTCTATAAAGTGTATAAATTGTGCTGTCCCTTCTCCATGACCATATGTGCCGCCGGTCAAAATAAGTCCGTTTACAATCCAGCATAAACATGACTGACCTGCCGTCGAGTAGTACAAACTACTGGCTGTGCACTGCTCCATGCATCTCAATATAAAAAGTAACATAGTTACTAAGCATGGTGTATCAATGGTCTAATTTGTATTGCTAGTAGGTGCACAGAAACAGTTCCTTACCTCTGTGTACGATCAGAGTAGCGAGCGGGCACGGCAACAGCAGAAACCGATTCTGTCGTGCCTGTCCGATTTGTGCGACTTCGTTGTCATGGAAATTGTTTAACAAACTGCCCGACAAGATGGCCGTGCCAATGGGACAACGGGGGACATCTTAAGATGGTGTGCACTCTAAGCTTATTGCATACACGTGTATGTGCATTATAGACACATTCTTATCTGCATCCGGATGGATTTAAACTAAAGTTGATTCTGGCTATTATTATTGATTCTAATGTCACATCCTGGCTCTGTCTATCTAATGCACTATTCTAATTCCAAACTAAATCTACTTGGTGAAAATATACCCAGGGTGAATACGCCATAAAGTAAATTATGTATAATGTCCTAGCTCTGACTAGGTATGGCAGAATGTAGTCCTGCTAATCGGCGAATAAAGTTGCAGTGTGTTGTCGGCCCAGCAATGAGAGATGTTGTCGCTAATGATGTGTGCGCTCTGAAAATGCTCTAGTTACCCATTGCACCTCAAAAGACAATATAAATATCATACGTCTGGTCACTTTGCACCCCAGTGCATAACACAAGGGGTATCCAATGAAATTGTGGTCACTGATGATGTGCACATTCAGTGAATGGTCAAGTTACATTTAGCACCTCAAAAGACAATGTAAACCCTCATTGGTCTGGTCACTTTTTACCAAAGTGCAGATTACAAGGGGCAGATTTCAAGGGGTATTCAAGGTGAGTATCTAAGCTGTCCAGTTATGTGGCCACTCCGGTATGTGTGCCCTAATGTTACCAGTGCCAGGCGGAAATGTTTGTAGAAACAGCTGGTTGAGCTATTGTTCTTTGCAGGAAGATTACAGAAAACAGTTGAGGTCCCATTCCTTGTTCATGCCATTTGGTACCATTGTGTTTAGTTGGTGTGTCCAAAAGCCCTTGCGTTGTTTTCTCCTTTTCTTCATGTTTTCAAAATGCGCATGTTTCTCATCTGTAAGTGTTTTTAATCTGGCACACACCCAAGTCAACGCCTAGCGTGTAGTGCACAACTGAAATCCTTTTTATTTTTGTCTAAAAGTTCTTTATTCTGAACGATATACCACTCATATCACGCCCCTCTCCTGGAACCCCCCACACCTCCCGGTCACACTGAACCAGGAATCAGGCTGGTTTGCAAAGTTAAAATATTTATTTATGTTTTTACAATCTAATCACACTATGTTTTTATGGGTACACAATAATCACCAATGGGGTGATGTAACACAGAATAATCTCTTTAATACACAAGGAGTAATAGTGAGCAAAACAATTAAGTTTTAATACAGAAATAATACTTTTGTGTGTATGTTCAGATCAAATAGAACTGTGGTTAAAGGTTACCCCTGAACACCCCTCAACCCCCAAGAAGCAATGTAAAGAGATAGGAGGAGAGGGCAGGTATTCAGGAATGGCAGAATTCAACAGTATATAAATCCCACTTTCCCCCAGTAAACACAAGAGAAAACGGAATTGACTGTTAAGCTGTCTGAATGGCTTTTAAAGTTATCTTGAGAATGGATTGGGCAAACCACTAAATATGATCTAAATTGCTGAAATTGTTATAAATTCTTATGGGAGCCACTTTGGATAGTTGCACACAAACACAATTAATGATTTAATACCAAGAAACAATTTACAATCTTAAAATTCAAGTCAGAAGCAATCAAAAGCTGTTTTACACGTGTCAGAATTTCCCTAAATGAAAATTCAGGGCAGACTTTTCACTGCACGATAATCGTGATAACTGGAGAACCGTATGGATTTGGAATGCGGTTTTAGATGCGATTTAAAGCTGTGGATGTTAGCTACAAGCAGAAGGCATTATGGGCGTTTTAGTGGAGGTCGTTTTTTCGGGATAGGCACAAGAATGGAAAACAGAAATGCAATTTTAAAATGACAAATGGGTTTCTTACACAAGAGGATGACTATGAACAAAATGAATGCCACACAGGAACATAGCCACTTGATCAGAATGACTGCCTGCGGAGGAAACTCGCCTTCTTCAGATGAGAAAAGATCAGCACAAAGATAGTTTTAGCAATACTAGTAGAGAGGAAGATAGGACGGTTTGGATAGAGAGTTCAGACAATTCTAAAATATTCCTAACAATGCAGGTTCTGGATACAAGAAAGATGGGTTTAAGATAGGGATTGACTATGGACAGTACATATGCTAGTGGCACATTTCTATAGATACTCACTAGATATGTTTTTAAACAGAACCGTCAGGATTCTGGTCAGCGAATTGGATCTGGTTCTAGGACAGACAGCTGGACACATCGCATTGGATCTGCAATCAGCAAGGCACTCTGGTCACAGCACAGCACAGGACTGGACTGGATCTGCAATGCACTCTGGTCACAGCACAGCACAGGACTGTATTGGACCTGCCCTTCTTGGTTCTGATCATAATTCTTTTAGGTGCAAGCAGTACAGCGCAGCCCGGCTGTATTTTGATGCTTCCCCTTAGGTTTGTGGGGTTCTGGTTCTGGAATTTGAGGCCTAGTTGAAAATGGTTCAGGTTATGCAATGGGTTTCTGCTTTGCCAAGTTTCTGGAGTCTGGAGCAATGAAGATGTAGAATTTAGCAGTACGGTGCTCCGCCAGTATCAGGATAGTGAGTGAATCTGTCTGTTTTTCTGAGTGGTGAGCTGTCTCTATTTATGCTATGATAAAGGGGGGTGTGGGCTGGTTTAGACTGAGGTCACCCCTTTGACAGGTGATTGGGTCAGAGTATCCTCTCTGCCTGGATAGGAGGAGAGAAACAGTGTGTCACCTTTATGGTGTGATTTTATGAGGCAGAGAATCCACACCTAGCCCCTTCAACAAAAAATCGACTTTTGGCACCATCCATATTTACACATGTGCAACCTCCATGGCAATCACATATACAAATTAAATATTTTATATGGCAGCTATCCCTCAAACCCCCGTAGCTGTGGGACCTTGTCTCGGCATTTCACAGAATTTTGTCCTTTTTATCAGAAACACAATGTCCAATTCTTAAGCAAATTTCTACAAGTGTGCGCATTTAACATGGGCATAAGTGTATACCGTTTCATACTTCTAGCAGAAATACATTTGTGTAAAACCACATTTCTTGTAATTTCTTTCCAGATCATGTCACATGATTTTGCCGCCTCTTGAAACGTGCAGCCAACATTTAGATTCACAAATCTGTTATTTTCATATTTTTCACAATTTTAAACATTAAGTTATCCGTCTTTTTAAAATGTGTTCTTTGTCCTTGTTAAGCAACAAATGATTGCTTTAGCTCCACCCCTTGGTCTCTCCCTGGTAGCCCAGGAGCCATCCCCCAAGTTTGCTCCTTACAGAGGCCATTTACGACTGTCCTCACACCTCGCATTTCCTTAGTAGCAGCTGTTCATTGTTCCCTTTTGCATCTGTAGATCAAGTTCTTTCCAAACCCTATAATTATCGCTTTGGTGAGATTTCCTGCTGGAAGGAAAGGCCTTCCTTCTGTGAGGAAACCTGATTTTCCAGCTTGGTAGCTTTTAGTCAGGCTTGATTTAATTGTTAATTCTGTTGCAGTTTTCCTTAGCTTAATACAAACTTGTGATTTCAAATAGCAGCTAGAATTCTGATTCAAGATTTTAAACCATGGAATCAAAACAATTACAAGATGGTTACTCTCAGTAACAGGCCTCTTAGATTGCAAACATTTGATTTCAGTTTATACATGTTTAAAGTTTAATCAGGCAGGCTCCTGATAGCTGTCATCCCTGCAGTCCTCTTCTGCACAGAGATTTCTTTTCATCCACAGACAGGCCACTTTTGCTGTGGAAATCCCTTTATGCTTTCAGCTTTTCAGGACTTCGTAAATTCACAATTATTTCTTAACTAAGTGAATTGTAGCACCCAGAAATAATTTTGGATGTTTGAGGGTGTTTTGTACCAGCATTCTGCAGTTTCAGCATCCAAAAAAAGGGGATTTAAAGCAAGATTTTGGGGTTTCATTAGCAGAGCACTTCTTTTTCCTTCTGTACTCCTTTTTCACTGGTTGTGGAGCCCAGTGACATAATCCAGGAGTGAGATCTCTGTTCCACCACTGACAACATGCGTGGCAGATTGGGCAGCCATCTTTTTGTGCTTTGCAAAGAGCGATTTTCAGAGGTTTTGGCGCGCACAAGGGTTTCGCTGCCGTTTTGCTATTTCTGGCACCCTCATAACACAGTGCTGCAGCATAGCAGAGCAGAAGTGGGTTAAAACATCCCACATATCTTCTGCTAGCACCTGAAATTTTACTTGTGCCACATTGTGGTTTTTCTCAGTGAAATGTCTTGCTACTGACAATGCCATATTTTTATTTTTAATGCATGATTTATGCTTGTTCATACAGATTCTGATTTTCCTTCAAGTTTCTCCAACGTAATAAATACAGTATGGGCATTTTATGCAGTATGCTGTGGTCTCTGTATTGCATGTAGCGAAATGTCTAAGTTTTATTTTCTCCCCTGTCCGAGGATGTGAAACTCCGGTTCCTTTGATTATATTGTGGCAGTTGCCACAGTTGAGACACTGAAAGTTGCTGCTTCTTTGATAAGCAAAGACTGGTTGTGTTGCAAATAGTTCTTTTGTACAATTGTCGCTTTTCAAAATCCTCCAGTGTTTAGTGATACATTTTTTGAGTTGAGCACTTTGAGTTGAGAAGCGAGAGACATAAACTACTGTAGGTGCTGCAGGATTTGTTGTGGTCTTTAGAAGGTTTTCTCGTGACCGCGTGGTCACTTTCTCAGCTGCTTTCTGTAGGTCCTCCTCCAGATATCTTCTCCCCTGAAGTTTTTAGTGCAATTTCTCTAATTCAGTAGTACACTTTTCTGGGTCGCTGATAATAATTTTCAGTCTCAACATTTGTCCATAAGGCAAATTGTGCAAGGTGGTCTGAGGGTGAAAACTCATTCTGTGCAATAAGTTATTTCTATCTGTGGGTTTGGTGAATAACGATGTTGTAATATGTGAATTATTAACATTGACTGTGACATTGAGATAGTGGATCCCTGGGTCACCTATCTCTGTGGTAAACTGAATCCTTTGATCTATAGTGTTGATGCATGTGAGAAATGGTGTTAATGGTTCTTTGTCTCCATGCCAAATTTCCAAAAATATCATCGATGTATCTGACCCAGGTTCTGATATTGTTTTTCCATAGAGGGTTCTCAAGAATATGTCTCTTCTCAAATTGATGCATAAAGCAGTTTGCATACAATGGAGCTGTGGTGGCTCCCATAGCTGTTCCTGAGATTTGTAAATAAAACCTGTTATATTGGAAGTAGGAGTTGACTGAGATGAATGCTAGTAGTTTAAGAATGAACTCCTTTGCAGCTCCGATGTCTCCTTCTTGGAGTAATAACCATTCAACAGCTTCCTGTGCTAAATCATGCAGTATACTGGTGTAGAGATTGCTTACGTCAGTAGTGAATAAGATGTCATCATTGGTCAGAGTGATGTGTTCAAGCATGTTTCGGAAGTGGGCGCTCTCCTTGACATAAGTGGTTGTTCTCTGAATGATAGGTTGTAAGAAATAATCGATACATGTCCGTAGCGGCTGCAGAATGCTTCCTGTTGCCGCTACAATTGGTCTTCCTTGTGGTTTTATTATGCTCTTGTGGATTTTTCGGAAGAAGATACAAGTGTGGGACTTGCGTTTGTTTAGTTTGTAGATACGCTTTTGTCTTCTGCGTGATGAATTCCATTTCTTATGCTCTTGTTAGCACCTCCTCCAAATTTTTTACAATTTCACTGGTATGATATGATATGATATGACAGGTTATTTATAACGCGCTTAATACCCAGAGGTTTCTAAGTGCGGACCCCGGGATCGAACCTGTGTTGCTCTGTGTCGTCTTGCTTCCAAGGCGAGCACGTTGCCTCTGAGATATCCTCCCGAGACCGTAGGTAGGATCATGATCGATCTTAGTGTATACTGTGTTGTCATCTAGTTGTCTTTTGCATTCTCTTCTATAGTCTTCTGAGTTGAGCAGGACAAGGGCACCTCCACTGTTGGCAGGTCTGATAATGATACTCTTCATCTGTGCATAGTGTTCTGATAATGGACATTCACCTCTACTTAAGTTACTGTTCTTGGGTTTGGCAAAGTGTATTTTGTTAAGGTCAGCCAGTACCATTTTCTCAAATATATCACTCGCAGGTACATTAATTGGAGCAAAAATCGTACTTTTAGGTCTGAATTTGATGAATTCGGACAGTGTGCTGCTTCTGCTGTCTTGTGGTGGAAGTTTCCGCAAAAAAGACCTTGAATTTGAGTTTGCGTACCAGCTTATGCAGCTCTACTTTGGTATTGAACATACTGGTGCGATGTGTCAACACAAATTTCAGTCCTTTCTGCAATGTTTTATTTTCTTGCCCTGTGAGATTCAGGACCTAGTTGACAACTAGGTCCGATGTGACTGGAACCTCATCGCCATTCCTTGACTTTTTTCCTTTTCCCATCCTGGCTCTTTGCCCTTTTGGCCTCCCCCTAAAAAATATTGCTTCGTGCTTCCTGCTGCATCGGTGTTGATGGTCCTGTCCCTAGGATTGATGTTTCTGCGTCCTGAGCTGATGTCGCAGGGTTGGCTTTTCCTCTGTTTGAGTCATTGTCAGAACTACTATTGTCTGAGGATGAGCTGTTAGGTCTCGGAAGTTGTAGTTGGTATCTGTCCATCTACGTGTATACTTTGTCGTTCAAGAAGTCATATGTATCACAATGAAACTTCCTGTTAATACAGGAGATGGGGGCATGAAATAGCCTGTAGGTCCCACATGATTACACTTTTTTGGCATGATTCATCAACTGGTTTGGTGAGGGGGCCGAAATCAAATACCCCAGAAATATGGGAAAACTGATTTGTGTGGAACTAGTTTGCATTGCAAAAATAAGAAAGCCGTATTCCCTCTTATGACCAGATTCTCACAAACTACTGTGAGTAAAAAATGTGCAGAAGATGCGTTTTTTTATCTGCAGTAGTTTTGGTACATTTCAGGGGTTCTGTGCAGCCAAGCAAAAGAGGAGGTCACCAGCCCCCTTGCAAAGATTTGTATCAGGGACACGGTCCCAACACTAATGCATGAAAGGCTCCCACACCCACTTGGGCCTCTCATTGTGAAATGTGTCATAATGGAAAATAGCATTTCTATCCTTGTTGAAGAAATTTAAGTGCAACTGCAGAAGTTCATGCCGCTGCTGTTCCATAATCAGGCCCCTCTTCCAAACGGACGCAGAGGAATGTCTTTGTTTGGTGGTCGTTTTGAAGAACATCATGTGCAGTATTCTCCGGGTTTGCGCAAATGTGCAAAAGGTATGAGATTTGAATCTGAGCATCATACATGATAATAGGGCCCATTTTGAGCATTTGCCCTTTTTATACTAAGGCCTTTGCTTAAAAAGATAAATAAATGTTAAGGCGTAATTGATTAAAAAGGTCTTTCCATGGTCAGCATAGCGTTTTAGAAAGGGTAGGTTGAAACCGCCAGGATGAGCGCTTTAAAGCGTGCCAGATTATTCTCATTGCCCTTGCATGCACCCCGAGAGGGACTCTTCTTGGGAGGCTGCTGCTGCTGCGCTCGCGTGTGGGCCCTGTGCATGGGCGAAGAGTTGTGTTTGTACCTCTTACTCAGCACAATGGGGCCAGTCATCCTATCTCACTCCAAATGTTGTTTTGACCCCATTGGCCTCTGGAGGCATAGCCCGAGAAATACAGGAAGTTGACCTACTATTATGGCATGCTCCATGCTATTGGGCATGCTCATCGGCCATGTTTTGCTTGCAATTCAGAAATACCCTTAAACACATTTCTTTTCCTTTCTCTGTATGGCAGGGGGCATCTTTATTTCATAGGTTTTCTAGAATGAATTAGCATGGAACCAGATTCTACTCAGCAGTGTTCACCTCTCCATGCAGCGTTATTTTCTTGTTGCCGATTCCTGATTTTGGGCCCGGTCACGAGTTGGGCGTTAGCCCTTAAATGCGGCGGTAATAGTGTTAGCGCTGCATTTAAGGGCTGACCCTATCACGAGTCTGGTGTGTTTACCCAAGCTCAGAGCTGGGGTTAAACACGCAGAGAAAATGCAAATTTCTCAGCGCAATTACAGCCAGCAGTATTATCGCACAGTAATTGGGACGAAAATTCCCCATTGGGTCCAGCAAGACCCAATGGGGAATGGGGACTTACAGTTAGCGTCCAACCCGTGACCTGGCGCTAATACCACCGGACGGGTGGGCGCTAACACTAATAAAGATGGGCAGTATCCCATCTGAGATATCGCCCAACTCGTGATCAGGCCCTTCGACTAAATTTCCTCTGAATTTCAACTTCTGTCTCTCCCTGGATTCTTGGTTG
Source organism: Ambystoma mexicanum (assembly GCF_040938575.1). NCBI lineage: Eukaryota > Metazoa > Chordata > Amphibia > Caudata > Ambystomatidae > Ambystoma > Ambystoma mexicanum. The sequence continues at coordinate 716,170,105 of NC_090924.1, read as the reverse complement.
TGGAGTTCTTCCCATACTTCTAATCACCCAATTTTTGTAGTGGAATTCTTCACCTGGATTTCCTCAGGATTCTGAACTGAACTTAATATCATTCAGTTTTGTTGGAGCCTGTGTACTGGCCGGATTTTACGGGGGCTGTCTCTCTGCTGATGTGTCTTAATGGGACTCATTGTTTCCATGCCGGCGGGTTCTCAAATTACCCTTTTGAATCTTTATCTCCCTTATCAGGTCTTCTGGCTTCTTCCTACAATAATCTAGGTGTTAGGTGTATATGTGCTCATTTATGACAAAGTAACATTGCAGTGCCTGACTGCATTCCATAAGCTAGTTTTCCAGTATGCTTTCCTTTATCTCGGAACTGCATCCAGTTATCTGCCCTGTGTAAGGGTGCAGAAGAAGGACACTGACACAAAGGTGGCATATTTGTGGGCAAAGACTTTTATTCAGCGAAAAAGGAAAACACACCTTTCCCTGTCTCAGTGAGGGGGTTGGGGTTTCCCTGCCTCAACTGAAAGATCTAAGATGACTGTCAGGATGTCTGTCAACTCAAAATGCCCACCGTTCTGTGCTATGATAGCCTTGCTTCTGTCCCTCACACTAGAAACAATACCTAAAGTAGTGTCATTCTTGCCAATCCCAAAAGAATGGGCCTCATTACAAGTTTGGAGCTACCCCCAAACTCGGGTCCGGCTCCGGGTCCCACTAAAGGGGAATTACCGGGCCATTCTGACCTCTGCGGGCCCGGTAATTTCCCTTTCACAGGACCCGGAGCCGGTACGTCCTCATTCCCATTTGAGCCCCCATAGGGCTCAATGGGAATGGGGAGGATGGTAGCAGCGGTACCTTTCATAACGGTACCGTTGCTACCATCCTGTTCTGCTCGTGGGTCCCGCTCTGCATGCCTGGTCTGACCAGGTGTGCAGAGCGGTCCCCACGATCAGAACCCGTAATGTGGTGGCATGACAACAACGGCGCCGGTAGCACAACCGGCGCTGTTGTTGCCTTACTGCCACTGTTGTAATGAGGCCCAATGTCTCTCTTCTCCTGGGTTCAATTTCCTAGTTTGTTGCAACAGTTCTATTCAGTTCAAAACAGTCTTATGTCTCACATGTTGTCAGGGGGAATAGCTCCCACTCCCTGATAGTAATGTTCCCAACAATACTTCTCACGTGTTATCAGGGGAATGGCTCCCTTCCCCTGATACTAGAGTCCCAAACACTCAGGTACTCCTTCTTGGAGGCGTCAGGAAAATGTCTCCCTTTTCCTGACGTACACTTTCAGACAGCCTAGAGGAATGACTTCCTTCAACAAGCTTTCTTGAACTTTACTGCCACTCCTCGCTACCAGGAGAATGATCCCCTTCTCCTCGTATCTTGCTCTCAGTTCATCCCAACCAGGGAGAATGAATCCAATCCCCTGGTCTTCTTTTCATCAGGCTTCACACCTATAACTCCCAATTCTGGTTTCACCTCTTGTTTGATGTGGCCTACTTGGTTCACTTCCCTGCCAAGTACTGCCACAAGAAAGATAAATTGTATCTCTTTCTGGTATTGGTCCCAATCCCTGGTTTCTCATCTGCCTCTTCTTTGAATTAGCTTGCTTGGTTCTCTACCCTGCCAAGTACTGCCCCAAGGAAGATGAATCATATCTGTATCTTGCTCTTTATCTTTGGGGTCCTCAACCCTTTACTGACAGCTAGCGGCCTTGGGCTACCACCAAACCGAGGAAGACATCCTCTGATACAAATGTCACACTCTCTCACATTGGGGTCTGCGACCCTTCTCTGGTGGTCAGTGGTTTTGATACTATCATTGAAACAAGGAAGATTTCCTCTAATGAAAAGTTCCCTCAAACTTCCTTTCAAAATAGGGAACTGGTGCCTACCCCTGTTTCCCCATGTGCCATTACTCGGTTGCCAGGACCCTCTTGTGCCACCACTGGTCAGCCCCTTCTGTCCCATACCTTCTGGGATTATCCCACTGGACTCCAGACTCCCTTGAGGTCTGCATGGGCTTTGTCTCAGTCTTCCGCAGCTTCTGATGGCTTCTGCGATGCTGCGCCGGCTCTGTAGCCTTTGGCTCCTTGTAGTATTAGCACATGCTATGGACTGCGTGGTCCACCTCCTCCTGGAGGTTGTGCTGCTGCCTCCCCAGCTTCTTGCAGGGTCTCATGTCAAACCTCTTAGGGACGTGTCTCCTCCGATGGCGTCCTAGTCTACAGCCCTTTCAAATTTCTGCACCAAGAAACTTCCACGAATGCTGTTGCTCCGGGGACGGCTTGACATCGTGTCAAGTCCTTCTTCTGTTTTTAAAGTCCATAGAGGTATGCTTCTTTTTGGAAAGCTACAATGCTTCTCTGAGTTCACGGAAATGTTCTTCCTGGATCCGTGTATCCTCTTCATGTCAGTACCTGCCTCCCAGGTATTCTTCTTTGTCTTAGTATTGGAGTCAGTAAATGGTCTAATGCCACAATAGCAAATGGAATGGCTGGCAAGTGGAGGTTGAATAAAGGTTTGGGAAGGTTAGGTTGGGGATGTCGTGCCTAATTCTACCGAGGTGTTCATCCTTCTCAGGGGGGAGTCCCTCCCAACGGGATCCTCTGGTTAGACTCTTGCATATGGGTGGCCATGCCTTTTCGGTAGCAGCGGCCAATGCTTGGAATTCACTCCCCCGTCCTTGCGTGCCACACCTGACCATCTTCCTTTTCGCAGGGCTTTGAAGAATTTTCTGTTCTGAATCTTCCCTGCTGTATCCTACTATATCTTTTTGTCTGGTGAGCGCCATGATGCCCTCGAGTGAAACTGCGCTATATAAATTCACATAACATAACATAGTAGCACCCACAGGTGGACTATCGGGTAGTGGCCTCACCTCCCTGACATTATGCAAAGGTTCTCTCCCTCAGAGAAAAGTGACCACATCTGATGAATCGTCACACCTGCTATCCTCCCACCTTTTACCCAAATCTTGGTGGGTTTAATTCTGCATTGTTAATGTCCGAAGAGGTGTAGGCATGGGACTATCTGACAGTTTGTGGTATCCAAAGGGTCCTCGCCCCCCTGTACATCACCAATACGAGCATCAGAACTGAACTTGCATCAATCTGGATACAGCCCATAGCTGAGTTGGTACGGAAGTGGTGACATCTATTGCTGAGTTAAGTGGGCTGATTGACACTCAGGAGAATCTATTACATGTTAATGAAGCTGTTAGGGCAGAAGTCCATTTTTGAGGCTTCTGCTGTCTGAATTCATGATGTTTTGCAGTACCGTTTGATTGTATTTTTGTGGTGAGAGGGACCTCTACTGACATTCCTCTTCCACTGTGACTCTTTTTTGATGTGCTTTCCTATTATTATCACATATGTCTCCAAGGACAAGGTGTGATGCTGTAAATGCTTTGGAGGTTCATGGCTCCCGCGTCCTTCTCCCGCTACTCCCCTAGTCTGCATTTTCTGTCTCTTTTCTGCACAGGAGTCCAGTTTGGACTCCTGGCAATGCAGCTCTTCATGTGTTTGTGTTGGGGAACAAGATCCATGGGATACCCATATGGCGGCCATTGATAGAGGGTACACCTTGGTACCCCTAGTGTGTGTTTGTGGGCACCTGTGTGTTGCCCCACAGAGCAGGGTATGGGCTTGGGGCAACTACTTGCTGATTTCACAGGTGCTCTGTATCTTCCCCCGTTTGGGACACCCACGCCCTGATATAGGAATCAGTGGATTCCTAAACAAAGGTAAGATGGCCAGTGCCTTCCCTTCATATTTCTGAAAGGCCTCAGAAGCTGTGGCTTTGTCTCCCTTTCCCTGATTGTATCTTGGGAGGGAGGACTATACATGGCTCTGGGGCTACCGCTGCTAGAATGGTAGGATTCTTCCCAGGAACTGCTTGTTTTTGGTACACCCAAGAGGTGGGACCTGAATGAATGGAAAGAAGAGTCAAATCACATCCTGTGTTGTGGGTGCGTGGGTTTGGTTCTGTGTCACAATGCCTGCGGAGTGTCTGAGCCAGTCCTGACTGAAACTGGAATGAATGCAGTGTGTGCTCTGAAAGGCTGTGATATGCCTCCAATACACATTCACTGTTTTGGGTGTCTGGTTTTGGGTGAATGGCCTGAATGCCTGTGAGTCTGATTGGATGCTGCCTGATGAATGCACTAGTGTGTGATTGGCTGACTGAGCCTAGCTCAGCCAGAGTGAATGGGGAGTTTCTTGTATATTAAGAGACCCCTCACTTACTTCTGTTTCAGAAGCTGAAGCCAGAATCTTGGAATCCTCTTGTGTTAGAAGCCTGATGTTTCCTGGAGGCATGTCCTGAATCCAGCTGGAGTAAGGTCTGCTGCTGAAACTCTTCAGACGATGCAAAGGCTGCTGTGCTGATTCAAGGACTGATCAAGAGTGGACCTCACAGGCAACCTTTTCCCGTAGCTATGAGGTGACAATGTGCAACTGCTATTATTCACCTGAAGTGTCCTGGAAGTCAGTCCTGTGTGCCTGTCATCCTGCAGAGGTATCTTTTCAGGTCCAGAGGAAGATCAACTGGATATCTTGAACCAAAGGAGTACACCAGCATCATCCATGGCTGCAGTCTGTCTTTGATCAAAAGAAAGCCAGATTGCTGTGTATCACGCAGAAGAGGTGGGTATCCTGGCATAGTGCTGCCTGATGCTCAGAGGTTGCCAAGTTCAAACTAACTGAAGACATTTTCAAGGGGTACTGCAAACACAACATCTGTCCACTTTTCCATGTGTAAGGAAGTCCAGTGTCGCCACCTGCAGAGAAGTGCCTGTCGCTGGGTTTCCCGCCATTCCAAACTTAATATTGAGTCCTGAGGGTCCAAACTTGCTGGTGGCCCGCAGAGCAGTCAAGTGCTCTAGTTCAATTCACCAGAAGTCATCCTGTCATCCGTGCTGGGGCTGCAGCACCAAAGAACTGAACCACGGCCACCCGTGAAATACTGAAACCCAACGCCTACTTCTGTCACTGCGCCCGTTGCCACTGAAGGTCACTGATGAAAACCAAAGGACTCATCCTAATCTCAAGAGCCATGTCAAGGTCCACAGTGAGTCTCAGCTACGTGGGATAACTACAGCCGGCATAGCAACCCGACCAACGAGACCACTGAGACAGACCTTAACTACTGCCTTTCTGACACTGACTGGTTCCCTTCTCCTGCTTGTCACTGATGTCTCAGTGACTCCTTCTTCCAGAGGAGGTCCATCCTCAAGGGGCATCATTGAGTAAAACCAAGTTATTTCACCACTTCACTGCCCAAGGCAGCCAAGGTACTGTGAGGAGGAATAGCACCTTCCGTCGACAGCGTTCATCCAAGATTCCCAGATTCATCTTGGATCCTGTTTTCCTGTGGCTTCCCAAGTACTTTGGGGGTGGTGGGATTTGTAGAAACAAAAACAGATCATTACTGACATACAAGGACTGTGCATTGTTTTAAAAGCAACTGACCCTTTTCTTACAGGTTGCCAAGTGGGGGGATCATCACACAATATTGCATTTTTAGTACCAAAGAAAGCATTCTGACAATGTTCTAAGTATTACCTGCATTCTACTTTAATGTCTATGGAGTTAAACAGTGCCTAATAATTCTAATGCTTTTTAGTAATTGTCAGCAGTTGGTGCATTTGTAAATTAATCTAAGGGTAACTGTGGTACCACATAGAGCTGTATACATTGAGTTAACCATTTGATTACATGTCTAAGAACAAAGTGAGTCTTATTCATTTGCATATATCCACCTGACTGTTTATCTTTTAATAAAAGAACTGTTTTAGCAAATAACATACGGTGTAGGCAATCCATTGTGGGGTGCTTGGGGATTCACTGTACCTAAGAACCATCCTGTATCACCTCCCTTGAGTCACAGCCATGGCTGCTCATCCATTGCTACCAATTGAGAGCCTTGGCTGGGGTTCCTCTGGGCCTCTACCCAAACCATGTAGTGGGTAGTAGTACAGATACCCCCTCCAGTCTTTACACAAGAGTTTTAAGGAGACTGTAGAGGACGTCCCAAACACGACCCACATTCCAACCATCCATTTTGGAAGTACCAGGAACGTTCACGCCGAAATATGTGACGTATGATGAGCAAAAAAACCAGCAGAGAGCCGCAATTGGGCTCTGTCCATGTTCCTATCAGATGAAGAGCACCTGGTGAAGTACCGCCAGCTAAGAAAACCTGGACAGTAAGGTACCCATTGGGAAAACCATGTCGACAAATGAAACAGAATGAAGATTGTCAGAATGCAGTCCCTGAAGAAGCTTAAAAGATGCTGAAGGAAGACGAATGGTGACGTCACAAGAACCCGGACTGAGTTTAGTTTCTTTATTTGTAAAGCGTGCCTTGCCCTTGGGCATCTGGGCGCATATTTTGTGGTTACAGCAGACATATAATGGCGGCTTTAATTACATCATATAGAGTAAAGTATAGTCTCTATTTACAATATTTAAAGAGGTCAGTATATACACATTATATGTAGGGTGGCTAACTCATCGGTGCAGAGATGGAACAGGGCACGGTGCTAGTTGTCGCTGTTCTGGAGCCACAACTTGGTATTGCGTTTGAAGGCATAAGGGGAGGGTTCAGACCTGAGCATGGGAGGCAGTGTGTTCCATAGTTTGGTTGCTAGAACCGGGAAGCTGCAGCTGCCCGCTTTCTGACGCTTGAATTTGGGGAGGGTCAGACAATTGGTTTGTGCAGATCTCTGCGGTCGAATGGAGGTGCGATGTGCAAATCGATTGGAGAGATATGTTGGAGCCTGGTTGGAGAGGCACTTGTGGGTGAGTGTCAGGGTTTTGAGGAAGATTCTTTGGGTTACTGAGAGCTAACCCATGTTGCGTCTGGTGGCTGAGATGTGGCTGTTTCTAGGAATGTTGAGAGCTGCTCTGATGACGTTGTTCTGGGTGACTTGCAGCTTATTCAGGTTCCTTTGGCTGGTACCCAGGTAGAGCGCGTTACAGTAATCGATCTTGGACATGGCAAGGGTTCTGGCTAAGATGATGCAGTTAGCCATGGAGAGAAAGGGGCGGCATGCGGTGATCAGTTTGCACATGTAGGCGGAGGCAGATGTTAATGAGTTGGCTTGTCTGGAAAGGGACAGGGTGGAGTCAAGGTAGATCCCAAGGGCTTTTGTGTCTTTGGAGACCTTAATGATGTTGCTGTCAATGGTGAAAGACTTGAAAGCAGGATCCAGTTTACTGAGATGGTGGTGTGAGCCGAGGATGAGGAGCTCTGTATTATCATCATTAAGACATAGCTCATGTTGAGCCATCCAGGCTTGTATGACCAGGTAGATGTCATTCAGTGATTTGGTGTCAACCAAGTAGTCTCCAGTGATAGGCATGAGTATCTGGGTGTCATCGGCATAATTTGTGTAGGTGACGCCCAGATAGTCAAGAATATCAAAAAGAGGTTTGGTGAACACGTTGTATAGTGTAGGGGATACGCAGGAGCCCTGAGGCACGCCGCAGGCGACAGGTGACGGTTCAGCGGCCGCTGACGTGGAGAAGACTCGCATGGATCTATTGTCAAGGAATGATCTGATCCAGGAGGTGGCAGCATCTGACAAGTTGGCGGTTGATGAGAGGTGCTGAAATAGGATGCGGTGGTTAACAAGGTCGAAGGCTGCGGATAGGTCTTATAGTAGCAGCACTGTGAGTTTCACTTAGTCTTTGAGGTCCTCAATTTTTGTTTTCAGATCAATGAGGGCCATTTCAGTCCCGTGCCTGGGTCTGAAACCTGATTGCCTGAGGCTGAGGAGTTTATTGGATTTGAGGTATTCCTGGATCTGAAGGTAAGCGGCCCGATCAAGGATTTTAAGCAAGAAGGGGTCGAGAGTGGGTTTTTTAAGTACGGGTATGACCCATGCATCTTTTAGATTGTTAGGGACGATGCCAGTTTTAAATGATGTGTTGATGAAGGTGGTGATGAATTGGGCTAGTTCGTGTGCCGCATCCTTGATGGTTGAGGCGGGACAAAGGTCACCTTGGCAGTTGGTTGGCTTAAGCTTGTTGATGATGTTTTCAACTTCAGGTGTACTGAGAGCTGTGAAGCTGAAAGGTTTGTTAGTAGAGCCGGGGGAGGTGATGAGAGTGGGATGGTGTTGGGTGTCGGTTTTGAGGCACAATTGTTTGGCGTTAATTTTGGCTTGGAGCGCAATGATTTTACCCAGTAGGGCATCTTGAATGTTTATACACCACAAACTATTTTTGATATATGTATCTGGGGGGGTTGCGGGAGATTCAAGTTCCTTGAGGATCTTGAAGAGCTCTTTAGTGTTGGATTTGGCTTCCATGATGCGGCTGTTGCATGTGTCTTTCTTTGCCTGGAAGATGGCTTCTTTGTAGTTAAGTGAGGCAATGGTTAGGTGGTCTTTGCTGGTGTCAGCGGATGAATTTCCCATCGAGATTCAGCAGAGTGTTTGGCTTTGCGGAGTTCTCTTAGGTGAGGGGGGAACCATGAGTTAAGGTGGGCTCAGGGTTTGGGTCTCCTCAATTTGATGGGGGCAATGGCGTTCAGGGCTTTAAGCATGGACTGGTTGTATGTGTGAACTAGTACTGTGGGATCCATGCATGTGAGGGCAATTTTTTTTTTAAGAGTGGGAGGGTGAGGGAGAGTAGGCTTTATCTGCTATGATGGACATGATGTCATCTGAGAAGGTGGATATGGGTTCAGGAGGTCGATATATGAGGTGGAGTGTGGCCGTTTGATTGGGGGAGATGGGGAGTTTGACCGTGAGGAGTTCTGCGGACGGGATTTGTTCACTGTTAATGCTTCTGATACCGATGGGGATTTTATGGATGAATGCGACACCACCGCCTTTAGTTTGGTTGGTATTGCGGTCGCATCTGATAATAGTGTAACCGGTGGGAATGGCGAGTGCAAGTAGAGGTTCTGAGGTGCTATGTAGCCAGGTTTCGGTTATGGCCACGAAATCAAGGTCATGGGTTGTGATGAGATCAGCAATGTCTAGGGCGTGCACAGGGAGTGACCTGGCATTGATCAAGGCACCTTTGATTGGAGGTGCTTTGGGTGGGTTGTTCGGTGTTGGTGAATGTGAAGTGGTGTTGCTGCGGGGAGATTGTGTAGATGGAGGGCTCTGAGGGGGACGAGAGAGCCTCTGGGGAGCACAGGTGTGGCGCGGTAATCTTGAACCTAGTCTTGCATTCCTGAGGGTCGTTGAGCAGGGTTGGTTGGGCGTTGGCCTAGTGGTGAAGTGTTCCAGCTATAGCGCAGGTGAGTTCAAATAGTGATTATGTGGGGGATGAGTCGGCGTGATGGCAGGGTGTGCCATGACGAGCAAGGGTGTCTTTCCAGGTATGTGTTGGGTGCGGGGCTGCATACGCTGGTGATGGCTATGGTGGTGAGTAGAGGAAGAAGCCAGGTGGTGTTATATGGTAGGAGGGACCGGCACATAATGAATGGCAGGCTGGGTTTTGGTTGTATTCCTAAGTATTCGCAGGGTGCACGTGGATAGCAGTTGCTAGGTTCGAGTTAGAGACAGTAGCTGCAAATGCTAAAAGTAGGCAACACAGTGGCTAGGTGTATGCAACACATCGGCTAAGTATAGGCTCTGCAGTGGCTAGGTGTAAGCAACACAATGGCTAGGTGTAGGCAACACAATGGCCAGGTATAGGCAACACAGTGGCTAGGTGTAGGCAACACTGTGGCTAAGTATGGGTGACACAATGGCTAAGTATGGGCAACACAATGGCTAAGTATGGGCAACAATGGCTAGGTGTAGGCAACACAGTGGCTAGGTGTAGGTAACACAGTGGCTAAGTATGGGCAACACAATGGCTAAGTATGGGCAACACAATGGTTAGGTGTAGGTGACTCAGGGCTATACATGCTAAGTATGGGCAACACAGTGGCTAGGTATAAGCAACACAATGGCTAAGTATGGGCAACACCATGGCTAAGTATGGGCAACACCAAGGCTAAGTAAAGGCTACTCAGTGGCTAGGTATAAACAACACAATGGCTAAGTATGGGCAACACAATGGCTAAGTATGGGCAACACAATGGCTAAGTAAAGGCTACGCAGTGGCTAGGTATAAGCAACACAATGGCTAAGTATGGGCAACAAAGTGGCTAATTATGGGCAACACAATGGCTAGGTGTAGACGATGCAGGGCTACACATGTTAAGTATGGGCTACACAAGCTACACTGTTTATCAAACATGTTCACAGTTAACACTGCCAGTATGCAGCGCATGGACGAGCGCGGGGCGTGGTAGTAGACTCACGAAAGAATCCACTAGGGAGCGGGAGCACAGTCCGGATAGTCAAGTTTGAAAACCAATGAAGGCAAAGTCAGCGGCTGAGCACAGGTCAGAGGAAAGTTACCTTAGTGTTATGCAGCACAGGTTGATCCAGCTCATGCAGGGGTTCTGGCAGATGGCATGACGGCTGGTAACAGGCTGATGACAGGTGCTAGCCTTGTCTCCCCGGGGCTTGCTGACGTGGGCCGGCTTCCAGAGCCAATCGATGCAGTGTGGGGGAGCCTGGGACTAGGTTAGGTGGAAAAAGGCAATGTGGTGCGGTGGGCGGCCATCTTTAAAATGCTTCCTGCCTCGTGTTAGGCAATGGAGTCCTCTGCCCAAGCACTGTGGATGCACACCAGTGCAGGGTAGCGGAGCTTGGGGCAGGCTTCACATATAGAAGATATGACGACCTGCGAATGATGAAAATAGATGAAACACCATGGATAAGTGACATCCTGAGCCTAATGTGAAACAATGAATGTCAAAGATATCAGAAAGAATGCCATGAGCATGATGAAGATATCCAGTTAAGTTTACACGTGTAAATATGCATGGAACCGCAAGAAGCAAAGAATCGTGAAGCTTGCTTATGCTTAGTAGTAAAATAGATTGCGGCAAGCGCCACCTATACATATCTACCTCTAAAGGAGCACTGTATATAAGTATACTTCCACTATGAACAAGTGCAGAATCAACCAAAGGTTACTGAAGGTCTCAAGAGGAGAGCTCTGCAGCAACCCAAACCGAGAATTAAAGACAGAAAGAAACTCGGACGAGGGCAAATCAGGCAAAGAAGCCAAGGTCGTATCGGCTGAATTAGACTCACGTGACCAGCCAAGCGAGAAGGGATGAAACTTTCACACCCACGCATGGCCTCGTTCCATGCACAGATATCTTAATTTTTCCAGACCAAGAAGCAGTCTCGAAGCCAACCACAAAGAAATAATAGACACATGACCACTGAGGTGATGATTCATTATAATAGTAATTGGAGGGAAATCTGGGGTTGCAGACAAGCTCCCTGCCTGGCTATTCTGCATGCTGCTAAGCAAGTGGAAAAGTATGAGTGGGGTTGTTGCCAACCCAATCATAGCAGACTAAGTAATCAAGGGTCCTATAGTTATTACAACCAATGAGACCTCGTACTTTTAGTGATGTTTACAGTAGCCATTTTGAAGGTAGGGTTAGATGCCACGCCTGACAGTGTTTGGACAATCCCCTCACTCCGTTACCATATACACATATAGTACCTATATTAAAGTTACCTTCCTAGAACCAGTAGAATTGCATGCAACATTTTAAGCGTTACACGTCAGTGATGATGAGTTTTTAGTATAAATAATGTGTTTTTTATGAAGTTCGTTGGAGTTGTTGAAGCGAGAAGGAAAGATCGAGCGATTGCTAATATTCATGACCTCCCCGTTTTTAGTACTTGCCATTAAACAGACTCCCATTGCCAAACCGTTGAGTTGTCATTATTGATTTGATGCTAGAGTATTAATCTGCATCCCCATCCATCTCACGGGTGCTGCTGCCTCATCTTAAAGTGCTATTGCGAAACCCCCACCTCTATGGGCCGGTTGGGGACCTAGTGTGCTGCTGCCTCATCTTAAAGTGCTATTGGGAAACCCCCAGCTCTATGGGCCGGTTGGGGACCTAGTGTACAAGACCATACTCCTACGTCCCGTCCCCTTTCCTCCATACTTGTGGGACATCTCTCCGTCCTGTGGAACGGGACCGGAGCACTTTGTAAAAAGCATCCACATTTTTTTCAAAAAATGTGTCCCTCCTCTCTTTCCTGCACGGGGCCCGGCACGCGGCCGTAACCCCGCCCACCTTGGCTCCGCCCTGCGCATCACCCATTAGTCCTTTTCTCCGCTCGATCGGGGCCAGACGCACTTGCATCCTCTGAAGATTTTCTTCCCTTTTTTCCTCTCTGGCTCTCGCTGGCGTTCGTTTACTAGTCTGTCTATGTCTTTCAAATTAGACTTTCCAGATTGTTCATCGTGTCACCGTCGCTTCACGAGGGCGGATCCCCATCCTCTTTGTTTAGAGTGTTTGGGTCCGGAACACCGTTGGGACTCTTGTTTTTACGGTGACTCCCTTTTGGTCCAGGCACTTCAACGTCGGTTGGAGCGGTGGGAGGAGGTGTTCCGACGAACTCCTCCTTTGCATTTTCAGGCGTACATCGACGAGAAGAAGAAACGCCCGGTAAATTCTTTACTTTTCAGAGCACCCCGGCCGGGGGATACCTTTCCGGGTTCCTCTCGGTCCAGGAGGGGCGTTGATCGCTCTGTCACCGGGGTTCGCCTTGAGGTGCCCATTGGGCCTAATAAGTCTACCAGAGTTTTCTCCGAGGGTCTCCGTAAGGGGCCTGTGAACACCGGAGTACGCTCCGAGGCCCCTCCTGTGGGGGTTGTTTGTAGACCCAGTTCTACTGAATCGTGGGGTACCGGAGCTCGCTGTCGGCTTCCCTCGAAAACAAGACCGGGGTGCGCCCCGAGGCCTTGGCTGGGCTGGTTGTTACAGGACGGATGTTCGAGGCCCGTGCAGATAAGGCTGTTACCGGGCCTGGGTCCGAGGTCCCTCATTCAGAGGCTAAAGCTCCCAACAGTTCTGAGAGGCCGGACGAGGCTTTGTCGGTGAAAGCGGTTGCTCACCGTTCCCGCTCTTGTGGTGATACCACATCTGTTGAGGGGGCAAAGAAGCAAAGTTCTTCTTTTACCGGCAGTGCCGAGGTCCTTCCTTCGAAGGCTAATTTGGCGGTTGGTATGTCACAAAAACATTCCAGGTCTCATAGTACCGGCTCGGCCGAGGTTCCTTATGTTAAGGCTAAGATTAAGACCCCTGATCCATCGACAGGGACCCCTGCCTCACTTCCTCACATGCCGCAGTTCCCCTCAGATGAGGACAAAATGGCGCCCGTTCCCGCCACGGCGGCCATTTTAGGTGCTACCCCTACAACTACGCCATCGGCCTCTGGTGTAGGGCGCAGTCCCTTGGGTGAACCTAAGGTCCCTTGTGCGCATTCATACCGGCCGGTTTATGATTGGAACGCCCAGATGCCTCTTCCGCACAATGTTTTGTTGCCCGCGGGGGCGGCTCTTTTGATTTATGTGGATACGTCAGTGGAGGGGCCAGCGTGGCACCCTTCCCCGTTACATCCCTGGATTTGTCCACCTCATGAGAGGCCTCCTCAGGTTCCGAAGCAATCTCCTGCGGATGCTTTTTTCCGGTACTTTTCAAGCGCTTATGAGCACCGACCCCATGAGGGAACATTTCAAAGGGCTTTTCAAGGAGATATGTCCACCTGCGCCTCTGGCTCCACCCGTTCCTCCGGTGGTTCGGCCGGCGCCTCCCTTCCCCGTGATGCCTCCCCCGGCTCTTCCGCCTGTGCCTCCATTGTCCCCAGTGGACAAGGCAGTGCCTGACACGGCTCAGCAGGATCCTGACCTGTCAGATGACCCTCAAGGTGATCAGGACAACGAGGACCTTCCCCGCTCTATTAGAGCCTTTCATGACCGGGTACTGGACATGATGAGTTTCTTTGAGGAGGGCGTGCTTTCTGGGGCGTTCACCCTGTCTCCCTTGGAGCGTACCGGCCTGTTCCTGCAGAAGGACATTCTGGCCGAGGTCCGAAGAGTCTGGGAAAAGCCACACTCTGGACTTTTTGTCAATAAGAAGATTGACGCGAGGTACAGGCTGCATTCTTCGGAAGAGGTGGCCCTGTCGTCTTGTCCGCCTCCCTCCTCCACAGTGGTGGCTGCGGCTATGTTGCAATCCAGACCTGCAGCATCCTTTTCCACGACGGCTACTCAGGTGTTGGGAAAGGAGGACAAGCTCCTGGACTCCCTAGGGAGGAAAATCTTTGCCAACTCAGCCTTGCAGCTCAGGCAGGCCAACGCTGAGCTGATATTGGCGGGAGCTAACATGCGGATGTGGAAAGGTCTGTCAGAGTTTGAGGAGCACATCCCGGTCGAGAAGTTGGAAGACTTCAAAGGAGGCCTTTCCGATGCCAGGGTCTTGGCCCAGGATCTCCTGGAGGCTACGGCTCACCACGTAGACACCTCGGCTCGGGGCCTGATGCTTGGGGTTGATACCTCATGGCAGGCGTGGCTGCATGCCACTAAATTTTCTAAGGAAGTGCAGGACAAGGTGTTGGACCTCCCATTCGATGGTAAGGAGCTTTTTCATTCTACTACTGATGTAGAGCTCACCAAGACGAAGGATAGCACTCAGACGGCTAAATCATTGTCTGTTTTGGTCAAAGCTCCTTTCAAATCCCAGAGACCGTTGTCGCAAAGTCAACCTTCCTCTGGTTTTAGGGGCTTCCTCAACTGCAAATCTCGCAGAATGGATACTCCTGCGGGGAATATCCGCCGTAGACAACAACGCACGCGGTTTTTCTCCCGCTCCTCAGCCTCCTCATCAGGTTCAGGTGGCACCGCCACCGATAAACCTGCCAAATGAGGGTTTTCCACGCTCGCACGAGACCCCGGTGGGAGGATGCATTGCGTCTCATTGGGAGGCGTGGCAGACCATCACAGAAGACAGATGGGTCTTGTCAGTCGCTCGAGCGGGCTTCCGCTTACCTTTACCCCTTACCCCACCCCTCAACCCTCCTTTTCAGCTGTCGGGCTCACCCTTCCTCAAGGCCGAAGTTCAGAAACTTCTGGACCTCAGAGCTGCGGAACCCGTTCCCCTTGGGGAGTGAGGGGAGGGCTTCTACTCCCGGCTGTTTACGGTGCCCAAACCCAACCAGGCTGGCCTGCGCACGATTCTAGACCTTTCCCAGTTCAATCTTTTCCTACCCCAAGAGAAATTCAAGATGATCACGCCCAGCCAGATACGCTCCTCCTTACAGATGGGCGATTGGCTCAGTGTTGTGGATCTTCAGGATGCGTATATGCATATCCTGATTTGGAATCCACACAGGAGATATCTCCGCTTCTCTTTGGGAGAGGAGCACTTCCAGTTTCGGGTGCTTCCTTTTGGCCTCAGCTCGGCGCTGCGTGTCTTCACGAAGATGATGTCGGTGATTGCGGCCTATCTTCGTCTCCAGGGTATCCATGTGTATCTTTATTTAGACGACTGGCTCTTACGCAGCCCTTGTCCGCTGGCAGCAGCGGGCAACCTCCAGTCTCTCCTTCAGCTCCTGTTCTATCTTGGGCTGTCTGTGAACTGGCGGAAATCCTCTATGATGGTCTGACAAGGACCTGATCTTCCTGGGTTTTCGTTGGAACACGATTGACTGCAGAGTGTATCTGACTGAGGACAGAATGGCAGATCTTTTAGCCACGTGTCAGATGTTTGTGCAGTCGGAGAGCATGTCGGCCTGGTGGTTCCGAGGCTTCTGGGTCTCATGGCCTCGTGTGAACTGGCTCTTCCTCTTGCTCGTCTCAAAATGAGACTGACCCAGATGGCTCTTCGGAGTTCATGGAGTCAGGCAGTGGATCCGGATTCCATGCGGATAATGATTCCGGATTCCATGAGAGTGGACCTGGATTGGTAGTCATCTCTCAGCAATCTGTCTGGGGGCGCGGGGTTTCAGGACCCGGCCTTCATGGTGACGATCACGACGGACTCCTCCCTTTCCAGGTGGGGTGCGACAATAGATCTTCTTCAGGTTTCGGACCTCTGGTCGCCTCAGGACAAGCTCCTGCACATAAATCATTTGGAGCTTCTGGCGATCTTCCTAGTGCTCAGGGCGTTCAGACCGCTCATTGTCAACAAGGTGGTTGTCCGCATAAGAACGGACAATGTGGTGTCAATGTATTACATAAACAAAAAGGGGGAACAAAGTCTCCCCCCCTCGTGGACCTGTCCATCCAGATTTGGGAGTGGGCCGTGCTTCATGGTGTCTGGCTGCTTGCAGTGCACATCCCGGGCCAGCTGAATGTCACAGCGGATGCCCTCAGCCGGCGGACAGTGGTCAACTACGAGTGGGAATTGAAGGCGGAGGTCCTCTCATGGATTTTCTCACGCCGGAGCACACCGGAGGTGGACCTCTTCGCTACGGCGGCGAACAAGAAGCTTTCTCAGTATGTCTCCAGAGGGGGGCTGGGAGCCTCCTCTCTGGGGGATGCTCTCGAGATTCCATGGCACAACATGAGAGCTTACGCCTACCCGCCTCTGCCTCTAGTTCACTGTGCAATTTGGAAGTTGAAGAACTCGGCAAACTGTTCCCTTCTACTCATAGCCTCGTGGTGGCTGGCCAGGTTTTGCTTCTCAGAACTTCAACACCTGTCGGTGTATCCGCCGATCAGGTTACCAGTAACTCCCAATCTTCTTCACCAAGGGGAATAACAGATGTGGCACCCCTCCCCACAATCGCTCAGCTTGGTGGCATGGTGCCTGAGTTCAAGTCTTTAGAGCATCTGAGTTTGTCTGCGGATAACATGCGCATTATCCAGGGAAACCCTCAACCAGATCTCAATACAAGAGTAAATGGCTCAGGTTCTGTCATTGGTGTTTGGAGAAGAAGTTGGATCCGAGGGTGGCCACCATTGACACAGTGCTGTCCTTCGTGTCCTCCCTAGCAGAGTCAGGGGTTCATGTCCTGTCATGCAGGACTTATCTCTTAGCGGTTTCCGCTTACCTTTCTACAGACCTGTGTTCTTATTCTCTAACTAACCCAGTGGTGAAGAGGCATTTTGCTGGCTTGACGCGCCTCTACCCTCCGGTTCATAATCCGCACCCGCCATGGGACCTAAATGTAGTCCTGACGGCGCTGTGCCATAAACCCTTTGAACCAATGGCTACGGTGGACCTCAAGTACTTGTCTTGGAAAGTGTCCTTTCTGGTCGCCGTTACGTCAGCAAGGAGAGTGAGTGAGCTCCATGCATTGTCGGTGGTGCATCCTTTCTTGGTCTTTCACAAGGACAAGGTAGTCCTTCGGACAAACCCGGCTTTTCTACCGAAGGTGGTGACCGAATTCCATCTGAATCAGTCAATCTCCTTTCCAGTCTTTTTTCCGAACCCTGCCTCAGAGGCTGAAAGGGTTCTACACTGTCTTGATGTCCGAAGAGCTCTTAAGTTCTACCTGGACAGGACTTCTGAGCTTAGGAGTTCTTCACAACTTTTTGTGACCTTCGGTAACCCTCAGGGCAAGCCGGCGTCTAAGGCAACTATTTCTAGGTGGATCGCTGACTGCATCAAGGAGTCTTTCACCGTCAAAGGGCTGAAACCTCCTAAGGGTATCCATGCACACCTGGTGCGGAGCAAGGCAGCCCCGGTTGCTTTTCAGAAATATGTCCCCTGGGAGTCCATCGCTAGGGCAGCTACTTGGGCTTCCCCATCTGCTTTCTGTAAACATTACTGTCTCGACATGAGCTCAAGATCTGACGCTCAGTTTGGTCAGGCTGTGCTGAAGAACCTGTTTCAGTAAGGGGTATTTCCATCCACCCGTAGTTCCTGTAAGGAGTGCTTGGGAATCTCCCACAAAGGATGTAGGAGTATTACCAGGTTACTCACCGTAGTGACCACCTTACTCCTAGTCCATAGTCTCCTTTCCTCCATACGCCCACCCGCCGTCCCCTCTAATAAGGTTCCTCTGTTATTGCTAATGGGTCTTCGACCTGGCGATAGAAAAGGACTGATGGGCGTTGCGCGGGGCGGAGCCAATGTGGGCGGGGTTACGGCCGCGTGCCGGGCCCCGCACAGGAAAGAGAGGAGGGACACATTTTTGAAAAAAAACTGTGATGCTTTTTACAAAGTGCTCCGGTCCCGTCCCACAGGACGGAGAGATGTCCCACAATTATGGAGGAAAGGGGACTATGGACTAGGAGTAAGGTGGTCACTACGGTGAGTAACCTGGTAATTTTGGCCCAAGGGTGATGTTTTTCCCCTACACCGATGCTGTGAAGTAGGATGGTGGCAGCTAACATTTATTTTTGGCTTCATCAAGGGTGTAGCAGATGTTACTGCATTAGTATCACAATATACCAAGTAGTGATTGGGGTACTAATGTATTTATTAAGTCCTACTATTACCCTTTTTGTTTTGGGCCATCTCTTTGTTGGAGCCATTAGGCAGGCCTAATATGGCCATTGTGCAAACATGGGTTCACTCTAAATCCAGCCATGCACCACCTAGAGTAGTTTGGCTGAGTTGGACTGGGCAGCTGCCTCAAACAGCCCATTATACATTCTTTGAGGGTGTACCTGAGTGTTTACTAGTTTTCCAGGTCACCCTGATTGTTTGACCAGCAACCCTTTTCTGTGTCTGCCTTGTTTGTGATTGGAGTGCTGGCCTAGTGCCAGCACGAGCGAATGTGCTTATGTAGATGAGACTCTGGGCATTCCTCAGATGGATCAGTGAATTCTTACCTGAATTGCAGACTGATTTTCCATGAAGCAGTGCTGCTGAATTTCTAAGACCATGTTTGGTAATAGTGGCTGGGCTCTGTGTCCTGCACCTTAAATCTGAGTTGTGCTTTTGGCTGCTAGGCACACTTCAGGGGCTGCTCCTCCTCTTCCTCCTGGTCCTGCTTGTGAGCTGGACTGCATTTCCTGTGTTGGGAGTGTTTCTAGGCTGATCTTGTGGTGCCTCCCTGTCATACCCTTGTGGGCCTATCGCCTGGATGTAGGTAGTCTCTATCATTTAAAATAGTGGTGGGTCACCGCTACTGCATCTCTGCTCTTCCTCTGGGCCTTTGTGGGGTGTCTCCACTCTCCTCCATCATGGGACCATTTTCTTCTGGCTGGCTGCCCTGTTTTGCCGCTTATGCATCTATATCTGGATGGTCATTTTCCTCCATCTTACAGGCACCTTTCTCATCATTGCTGCTGCTTCTAGCTGGTTGAGCATTTTAAAGGCATATTCGTCTTCTTTGTTGTCACTTCAGTCCTCGCTGATCTGTGGTGGAAGCCCCTGGATAACAGAACCAGAATATTTTACTCTGAAAGAAACCTGGTATGCTACAGGTCATTTCACCATTTCTGAGCCAAACTCTCTGTATCTGGTGCTGTGAGTACTTGCCTCCATGTCTTGGGGTCCTGTGTTATTTGTCGCATTCCCCATCAGCCCCCCCCCCAGTGTCCTAGAGTGGTGGGGTGTTGCACCCCCCCGTCCCCCGACTGCAGCTCGTGATTGATTTCAGTTGGCCCAATTCAGCTCTGCTTCCTTCCTTTTCTGCTTATCTGGGTCTTACATTTGGGACTGGAGCTCTACAAGGGGGTCTACTCTGGTGTCCGCTGGGCTTGATTGCCCCTTTGCCCATGCCCGGGGGTAGAACAAGTACTTACTAAATGTGGCTATGCATACAAACACTTTTCCCATGTATTCCTATGGAGAAATTTTCTACAACTTTGACATTCCACTAAAACACGGACTCTTGAAGGTACTCACCTGAACACTGACATATTTTCTGGGTTCCCACGGGTCCCTGGAGTTTTCTGTCAAAGATTGGAACTTTAACCATTACTGCCAAGTTAATTGTATTAGATTGCTGCACTGTTCTCCCGCTATAGAACTGTATTGGGATACTGTATCTAACTGGCTTTACATTATATCCATCCCTGAATAGGAGGAGAATGAGACTGTACTAGTTTGGTAGTGTAAATGTAAGCCTATTGTAAATTCTGTTTGACCTTTAGGGTATTGTCGGCTACTTGTTAAGCCTCTGTTACCCCCACTATGTACTGTATGGTTTATATGGTCCAAGTGTATTAAAATGTTACTATGCACTACAGGTGGTGGGCAGTACAGTGGCTGTCCATTCATTGGCATTTTGAGACATGAATATGACTGCAATAGTATTTTATCAATGTCTAGGGGTCCATTTATTTCTTCCCAACCTATATTCTTTCAGGTACTGAGATTACCACAAGGTAATAGTCATGCCTTCAGTTTGGAAGGGAAAGGGCTCTGCCTTTCGCCTTTCCGTTTTCATTACATGCACTGTGTTTTACTACGAGTTCTATTGAACTCAAAATATGTATGTGAACTATTGATTGTACTTTAAGAACATTTATTCAGTAACCTGTGTAGTGTTTACTTTTGGGGTGTCTAGTTGACATTAACTCTACCCATCCAATTGCCTTCAGACGTCCCATCAGTGAAGCCTGACTGCACTGCCATAGCTACTGATAAAAGAGTTGGTTCTGTCTTTTGGTTGGAACCCTGTGTACCCTTAAAACAGATCGTTTTGCACACCTCGCCAGAGAGCTGTGAAGTAGTCTCCCTAACAGAATCTATGTCTAATCACACTGGACCATCTTTGTCTGCGGATGTAGTCTTCGCAACAAATCTATCTGCTTTTTCAGCAGGATTGTTATTGCAGCATCAGAGTTTTTTTATGGTGATTGAGGATTAACACGGGCCTTAGTTAACAATTGCACCCTGCATTTTCTATGTAGACCACAGGTATTTCCAGGTACCCAGTCAATTTACCGAAAACCATAATATCGAAAAATACCGAAAATATTAAATAAATATAACCAGGGTAGTGGGGTAAGTTGTTAAAATGGGTCAGGATGGGTTTGGGGTGATGTTATAAGGATGGAAAATCGTGGGGATTGGGGGGGGGCCCACATTTTAAAAAGAAATTGAAAAGTATTTTTAGTATTTTGGTTGCAATGAAATGTACCACTCTGAATTTTCCGTCAGTAAGATCACATATAACCGTATTTCCAAATGCATCCACTCAATCATTGTTTTCTTAACCCATTTAGGTGGGTTAACAGTATCATGGGCAAATCTTCTGTTGGAAAGCAATGACCATCTGCTTTATGATGTTGAGGCTATAAAAGACAACTTGCCACAGAATGTTGATGCAAGAGTTATGCTAGTGACCTTGCCCTATTAAATAATAAAAGTTCTATGTATTGCTTTTTGAAAGATTTTGCCACCGAGACAAGGTGACTTGCAAAAAAAATGCATCCTTATTCTAAAAGGGAGTACAAGATTATTTGAAAGACGCTCCACCTCCAGTACTTCATGAACCCACTACCGTTCCTGATTCTAATTTCGCAAGTTGAGCAATGTTTATCAGGGTGTAAAGTTGAAATGTGACAACATGAAGAAAGATGTAAAAGCAATTACTTACTAATGTGAGCAACATCATTATGTGTGGGAAAGTGTATGAAAGTAAGAAAAGTTTGTTGGAAATAACAAGGCTTGTGCCTATATTCCCAAACTTGTATTTGGTATGGCTTCTACCGGTTCACAATCACTTGATAATGCAGTAGTACATACAGAGTACATAGTCCTTCATGCTTAAATTACGATTCATGAGAGAGAAGATATCATGATGTTAGACTGTGGTGGCAATTTCTTGGACATATCATTTGCTCTCAAATTTTCTGTCCAATAATACAAACATAGAAACAGGAATCTCTTCAGGCAGTCATGGTTCCACCCTTATTTCAGGACATATAGACAAAGAGGCCTGGGTGAACTCCCCAAAGATGGACACAGTACAACGGACAAATGTTTTGTGAAGATTTGTCCCTATCACAAGAATGCAAACGTTTTTGTGCAGACAAATTCCTTAAGAACTTGAGACAAGCGTCTGGGATTCATCGTCCAATCAGAAGCTGTGTTTCTCGTAATGAAAAATGGATTTATTTTTTGGGTTCATCTATTCAGTTGGAGCCCTCTCTGATAGTGTGTTGAGCTCAGTTGAGTTTGTTATACCAATCAGGTCCCATGATTCTTATAAAAGAAGTCATATGCTTCCACAATGGCATGCTTAATTCCTGTTCCTTTGTGGGTTTTGCTAGGCTGTCCGAGTAAATCTTTGGCACGGCAGGCTCACACATTGAACATGTTTGGAGGGATTTTGCATCTTTTGGACAGTGTTTAAGGATTTTGAAGGAGTTGTATCTGGTGTTGCTCTTTTGTGTAGTTTCTCTGCATTTAGTGTGTTTATTAGAAGGTTTTTGAGCCCATTTGCGTCAATGTTTCTTCAAAGTGTGATCGTGTGCTTTGTTAGTTTCCGTTATAAAGAAAAAGAAAACGTTGTCTTTTCCTTCTGGGTCTTTCCCTTTTTGTGTCCTCATATACACATTTAAAGAAGTCAAAAAACAATTCCTACACTTATTATTATCCCCCAAAAATTCCAAAGAGTAATGTTTACACTTTTCCTCTCACTTGTTTCGT
Source organism: Ambystoma mexicanum (assembly GCF_040938575.1). Lineage (NCBI taxonomy): Eukaryota > Metazoa > Chordata > Amphibia > Caudata > Ambystomatidae > Ambystoma > Ambystoma mexicanum. The sequence continues at coordinate 716,147,724 of NC_090924.1, read as the reverse complement.
GTACTATTTTGATTAGACTAGCATTGTAGTTGAGTACTGTTTTAGTTTTAGTAGTGGGTTCAGCAGTAGGATTATTTCTTCACTTGGAGTTGGGCTTGTTTTCTCTCTGGTTCCATTCATACACAGCTTTGAGCTCATGTGTGCATATGGTTCTCAGCATTGCCATTTGTGCACCTCTGACGCTGACAGAAGAGGGCAGGAGGAGGAAGAGAAACATTTTTACTCGTAGGAGGAGGACGATTCCCCCACGATGGATGAGGAGAGAGGAACCTCATGTTCTCTGTGGGCATCTGGTAAGCTGGCCTGGACCACCCATCAACGTGAAGGATCAGCGATGCTGCATTGTTGGGAGTAGCCTCAGGATTGGGAGATGAGGGAGGACTATTAGAACGGGTCCTACCAACCATAAAAAGCACAGAAGCAGGGGAGGCAGCACCTTATTTGAATGCCTTCGCAGAGGAAGGGTGACACATGGCCTCATGTGGGCACCCCTACAGAAACAATAGAGGAACAGGCGTGCTGTTTCTTCATGTGGGAGGAGGGGGCGGCCACCGAAAGTACCCTGGAGGAAGGGTTTCGGACAGCTCCTGCATGATGGGGGGGGGGAAGAGGAGGAATTGGTCGCCTTACAGCATGGTGAAGGTGCTGCTGAGGACAAGGGGAAGGTCAATCAGGAGGAGGATCAGTGGGAGGACAAACCTGCAGGAGTTGCACAGCAGGTGATGGACCTACCTTAGGGCGAGGAAGAGGGAGGAGCCTATTTCTGGTTGTACCATGGCAAATGGGGACAGCCATACAAAGGTGGAGACCCAGGCAGTGGAGACTGAAATCCCCACTACAGGGATCCCAGGTGTAGGACTATTTTGCCCTGCTGCCAAGGAAGACCATCAAGGTTGGATCCTGAGGTCTTATGCACAATGGGGGGCTGTTGAGAAGGGATTGAAGGGAAGAGGCAAGATCTCTGACCTAGGAATAAAAGCCACTAGGAACCTTGTGCGCTGGTGGCACAGGTACATGTGCAAGGTGCACAAGTCCTCTGTCTTACCAGAGGCTGCTAAGTGAAGATTCATCCCCCACCACTCGCTCCATTCACAGTGAGGAGAAGGGAGAGGGTTATAGCACATTCTACTTCCAGCAAGAAGCATGTCGTGACTTTGGGCATGCTGTGCCCAAACACCTGCATCCGTCCAGTCTGCCCAAACAGTGCCAGTGTCACAGGCAAATGTGGACAGAATCAACCCTCTGTTGCCAGCATGGCCCCAAGACGTAGCTGGGTCCAGTGCACCACCGTCATCACCGACCTTTGAGCAGGACCTCTGAACTACATAATGATACATTGAGGGACCTACTCCATGTATTATAGACAGTCCATTAGCTGGGGGTATGGGATCATGCAGGCAACCCGTGGAGGAATATGGAACTCCACCCCCTTGCCTCCTGTAGAGGGTTGTCCAGGAACAGAGGAATGAGACAGTCATGGGGGAGGGACTGGGTCTGAAGGGAGACTATGCAACAGTGGCACTGGTCTGTGGGAGAGCTGGATAATTTTACGAAATGCCCAGTGTGAGTGCTTGAGAAACCTATTTGTTGACTGCATTCTAGAAAGATCTGGAGAACTCTAGTGGGTGGCGGCACCTTATGAAAGAGCCAAGAACATTTGTGTGTGGTTGCGGCCTGTGAAGGAGTCCAAGAATCTTTGTGGGTGGCTGTGCCTGCAAAGGAGCCTGAGATCTTTAGGGGTGGCTGTGCACTTTAAAGGTGCCCAATGACCTTAGGGGGTGGCAGTGTACTGTAAAAGGCCCTGAACCTTAATGGGTATCTTAGCACTGAGGAGCACATGAGAACCTTTGACAAGTGTGATCAGGAAGCAAACATGTAACTTGCTTTACAGTTAACTGTAAGTTTAAGATAGCAACTGGTCAGGGCCTTTCAGTCATCAGTCACAGTCACTACTACATCTGTCTATGTAAACTGAAAGCACAAGCCATACCCTAGGAAAAGGGTAAAGAATCTAAAGTGAATGGAAAGTCTGATAGCTTGAAAGCACAAACCATACCCTGGGAAAAGGGTACAGAATCCAAAGTGAATACAAAGTGTGACCACTCGAAGGTACAAGATATTAAAAAGCTGAAGGAAGATAGAGAAAATCCAGTGACAATAATACCTTGGGAAAAGACGAATGCAGTTAACATATTGGTGGCTCAGTTAGGGTATTTTTGGAGAGCAGACCTCTTTATTTGGACTTCCACGAATGACTAAGGAGCACATTAGTTAGTAAGTTAGGTAGGGAATGCCCATATTGATAGGGAAAGTTACGCATTAAAAATTCTTACTTTATTAAATGATCCTGACAATTTCACCTTAGAGTCTGTGTCTTCCTTCTGACTCACCACACTACCCTTCCACACCACATCATAGCCTCAGTGTCTGCCATGACAAATCAACTCCATTTTCCGAGCTGGTGTGTTTCTAAGGGTAATTGTCATTCCCTAGCCTTTTGCAATGAAATGATTAATTTATAACTGTTCTTATTTCAATATGCAGCACTTAAAGGTTTCTCTTGCAGTTATGGAAAATAGCTCCAGCGTGCTAGGAACTGGGCTCAGACATATTCTTGAAGCCCACACTCATTCATCTCTCTGAAGGGAAGCTGAGAGCGACCTTTTTCTGTGTTACATATCTAGCATACATCAACCAGGGCTTGATGGAGATCCTGAATCAGAGGTTTGGGAGAGAGTGGTATGCCTGGGGTTTGCTAATTTGAGAAAAGACGTGTCTAGGCCATGAGCACCTACGTCGATGCTGACCATGGTTGTGAAATGGCAAAAAAACTGATAATTGTAAACCATTACCAGTTGTGACTAGTCATGTTTTCCCACTTGTCCTTGTGGCCATTGACATGGTTGGATGCATGTTATTTGAAAGCGAGGTGCACCTTTTATGTGTTCTATTGTTCATTGGGCTTTTTGATGAATTGCTTCAAGCTCTTTGTTCTTTTCTCAACGACAAGAGCAATGGAGCCATGCAGATTTACAGCCACATAATACTAAACAGGCAGGAATGCTGTGTTATTTTTTTGTGAACAGAGCATCCCAGTATATCCATGTATCAGACATGGTTCATACTACTTTCCTCAATGATCATGTCGGTTTTTTTACCACTCAAGCAATGTATATTTGCTGCCTAAATTAACCTTAGCATTGCACATATCTACAACATGTGGGAATCAAATAGAAAGCTAAACTTGGATACCATTGTCATTTTGATTACACACCTTCTACCTTTAATGGTTAGATAAGAATGATCTTGGCATGACATAAGTAACTGTCCTGTTTTATTCAGCAGTGTTCGGATGCATTCCTGAACATATTTCTTGGGCTGCTTTGTAATTCATGTTGACATATATTCTGTTTATACTAATTGAGCAATATGGATATGATTTCAAACAGAAATAATGTATATGGAAAGCAATACAGTGAACAGTGGCAACCCCCTGGTGCAGTGCCTGTACAATAGGGAATGCGTGTAAACCCATGGATTTCAGGGTATGATAGACAGACAACCAGAGACAGAAAGTGGAAGCAGAAATATATAGAAAAAAAACAATGGTGGCAACATGCTTTTAGATGTAATCGATACACCTATTACATGTCTTATATGCATCTAGGACATATTCAGCAGGATTATGCTAGAGTCAGCTTGAGAGAGCCAGTGAGGGGAATGACACGTCTTTTCTTAAACATTTCTACTGATGGGTTGGGTTTAATGTCTGAGGGGATGCATCCCAGTGGAGGTGGAGTAGAGAGAAGCCGAAACCATAGGAGGCATATGAGGGCTGGGGGATGGAGACGTTGAGAAGGGAGGATCAAAGAGTTTGAGAGCGATATCAGATCAGCGAGAGGTAGGTTTATTAAGTATGGCGATGACAGTGACTACTGTATAGAAAGCCAGGCTGTTAAGTATGAGGGAGGAGAGATTGAAGAGGGAGGAGAGATTGAAGAGGGAGGAGAGATTAGAGGTGGATAAGCTTTAATGATTTGCAATGCAAATGGGGTCCATGGGAGCACAGGATGGCATAGCTGAGCAGAGAATGGGCAGGATCTTAGGGGGGAAGGTGGCAACAAAGTGAGACAAAGTGGAGAGGGTTGGGTAACATAAGGAGGTGCAAAGAATGAAGGGAAAGGGAGGGACTTCAGGGGTAACCCAAGAAGCAATAGGTGTATTTGTTGTGGACATTACTTCTGGAGACAAAATGGGCCATTGTTATTTGGCATTGTTTCTGTTAGGGAGAGCTTTCCACAGCCCTGTGAAGAGGTGCATGAAACAAACTATTGTAAGGGTACAGGGTGTTGCATATTTTTGTGATCTTGGACAAATTGGAGGCAAATGTGTCAGTGGAGAGAGAAGTAAACCAAAGAGATCTTTTGGGTGGAAAGTATAGCCTGGTCATTTAAGGTATACAAGCATGTGAGCAGAATGAGGATATAGGGTTCATATAGCAAAATAATTAGGCAGCGTCAAGAGCAGAAGTGAAGGCAAAGAGGCACTGATAAGTGAAAGAAAGCAATACATCCATCAATTGAAGAAGCATGATAGTCCTCAGCTGCTAGCTGCTAGATGCCTTGAGAGCCACATTGTTGAAAGCAGGAATCAGAGGTTGTGAAGGAGCCATCAGGATAGTGGCAGTCAAAGGAGCTAGCAAGTTCATTACTGAAATTGCCAAAGGCAAGGTCAATGAAGTGGGCAAGCAGAGGCAAGAGGGCTTGAAAGGAGCACTTGACCTGGTCCTTTTACAGGGCAATGGCGCCAGGTTTAAACTTCCTTTTGGCAATAAATGAAGGAGGGATGATAGAAAAGTGGAACCGAAAAGTGTAAGTGAATAAGTGAGTGATAAGAGGGAGATGGGTTGATAGAGCGAGAGCAGAGGATTTGAGTATGAGGATAGGAATATGAGGTCTAGGTAAGTTCTACTGATGTTTTTATAAGGGTTGACCAGGTATTGGTCAGAGGAACTTGGGTCAAGCTATTGTTTGTGACCCTTTGTTGGATAGATGCAAGTAGTAGGTCTAGATGTGAGAAGAAGAGATTACATGTGCCAGGTGGTTGGTAGATGAGGATTATGAGAGGGCAGAAGCTAGGAGTCGGACGAGTTGGGTATGCTCAAAAGAGGAATGGGTCAAATGGTGGAAGAGGGACTAATGATGTGTTCTTGTTAATCAAAAGGACATCAAAACCTTTTTTAGTAAGTCAATTGGGGTGAGGGAAAAGTAGCAAGGTCATTATAGAGGGCAGCATGAGTTGTTGTGTAATGGGGGAAATCCTGATGTCTCTGATGAACATCACAGAGCATTTGGTAATGGGAATCAAAGTGTTCAGTGAGGAACAAAGTTTTACTGCATAGTGATTGTGTATTCCAGAGGCCCAGAGTACGGATGGTAGAAGGGACAGGGGCAAAGAAATAGGCGAGGGAGTAGTTGAGGAAAGGCAGGGTAGAGGAGCAGGTAAATGTTTTCTTGCGAGTTCTCACCACCATCATATTGGAACAGTCAAGGAAAAGCCATAGATTTGACCCCCTGTATCATTCCTATACTTCATCTAGTGTAAGACAGCCGTTATGCACTCAGACAGCCATACAGAATGTACCCTCACACTGAAAGTGTGGAAGGATGTCGCATGAAAGTGTGGAAGGATGTTGCATGAAAGAAAGTTACATGGAAGGATGTCGCCTGCCAAAATGTCAGAAAGCATCTGTGAACATCATGGACGGACGTTAAATAAAATCTGACAAGGACAAAATTATGTCATGAAGAAGATATATGAACCTATGTTGAAACGACATGAAAATATTAAGTAACAACATAACTGAAGCATTAAGAGGAACTTAAAACTGAAGTAATCATGGATCTAAAGAGAAAGAAGTAATTTACTGACCAATAACTGTAAATATACAGTAATGCAAGGTAGAAAGACAACATATAGAAGCTTGCTATAGATGAATATATAATGTGACAAGGGTGGTCATATTAGGAAAATGGACGACAGCTCACATCGAATTTAACCAAGCTACCTCAGAGACAGGCCAGGGCTGTAAGAATCAGAAGATGCAGGAAAACAGCCCGGGGAGCAGACCCGATGATTAATCAAAAGTGGCCCAGAATAAAGATGCTATTTTGGGGGATAAGCGCAAAGCACAAAGGGAGTACATGGATAAGCTCTGAATGTGGCACATTCTTTATAGATGGAAGAAGATGAAAACATCTGCTGGTTAATTAAAAGTGTATACGGTTCATATGAGAGAGTGAGCAAGTGTCTAGAGGCCAAGAGGAGCAACAGCACCTAGCATAATTAATTCAAATAGCAGTAAATGGAAGGCTGAAATTGACAAATTGGTGGTCTTTTTACACGTGACTTAGAAGTCAAAGACAAAGGCTATTCATTAGAGCCTTAAGCTAAAATAATAGTGTGCTCACAATCCTTTGAATGTTCCAGAACAGTGAGCAGCAACCAGGTCAACTACAAGCGGAAGACTTTGGCTGATGGCCAACTGATGACAGGTGATGGACTGGGAAAATGCAGAGTAGTCTGACAGGATTAAAAAACCTAGATTTCATTTCACGCACGTGCTGCTAAGGAGCAAACATTCCAGGTTTGGGATAGCATGCCAACCAATCAGTGGATTTGTGGGACAACCTAACATACAAAGTTGCAGGAGCCAATCCACTGATGTTTTGTTCTCTATAAGCAGTACTATTATGTGTTTAGAGGTAGTTCAAGGTGTGCCCTACAGACAAGGAGTAGCCAATGAAGCACTGATCCTTGTATATTCTATAAATAGATATGTTCCCTTCACCAATCCCTTTCCTCAATAGGTTTTGTATTTTGCCACATATAATGACGTCATAGATGACGCATATTGGACTATAAGACCTCCATGTAATCAAGCTGCTGTGTGAGTGGGCAAGCATCAGTCCGATGTCTGTCAGGTCTCCCTGTTTTATTAAACTGAGAATAAAGTATTACTTTGCCATACTTTTTGAGTCTGTCTGATTATTTGGCCTAAGATCTATTATTGTAACTCCATCTAGCACAACAGACACTTCAAGGAGATAGAACACAACTGGCAGAGCAGATGAGGATTAAGTGATTAGTGTGTGAGGGAGGAGAGAAGTCTGGTATGGTTTAAAGGAGAGTGTTTAATGGGGATGGGTTAAAATACAGGGAGATGGAGATGTGTGGTGGGGAAGAACATGGGCCCAGTAAAGAGAGAGGACACTTGGGAAAGGAAGTGAGCTAGCCAAGAGCAATGTGAGGTGAGAGCAGCACCAGTGTCTTAGGGAAGGGGGTGTGATGGAGTGGACAAAGGTGATGGTTTCCCTGGGGTTCGATTAAACAGCTGGTTGGTCAACAATAATTAAAATTCAGATGCAGCAAGTCTGGTAGTGACCAAAAATAATTAAAAGGTTAGAACAGCAGGAACAGTAGTGGCACGCAATACTTAAAATATTTAGATGCAGTAAGGTCATCATTAAGCAAAAATAACAAGGCTGCTAGTGACCAACAATTCATCAAATTGAAAGGCACCAATGTCAGTAGCAACCAACAATACTTAAAATGAGATGCAGCAAGGGTGGTAGCGACCAACAATGATTACGCAATGGGTGCAGCAAGAATTGTAGTGACAGGCCACACTCACAATGAGGTATGTTTCTTATTCAGAGTTGATGCAGGAGGCTGGGTAGGTTTGAAGCAGCAGGGAGGTGGTAAGAGTTTAATATGGGGAATTTCAGACAAAGGGACAGGGGATAAGGGCCCTGGTAGCTTACATTATTATTATTATTATTAGGGTATTTATTGAGTGCAGACCTAGCTTCGGGAAGCAACAGAGCACTTTAAAATGATGGGGAGAACATGGTGAGATAATCAGGGAAACAAAGAAGCAAGGAGCTAACAAGGTGAGGGAGGGTGGGCAGTGTGGTACAAGGGATCTACAAGCAATCAGGGGAGGATAAAGTGGGGAGCAGATCACCCAGTCTCAGGTAGGGTGGGAAGTGGAGGGTGAGTGGACCTAAGTGTCAGGGAGGAGCCATTCATTGAACAGTGTTAAATTGACATTTCCCAAGCTTTACAGTGACACCAGGCAGCCACTTATGTACGATAAATTGCTAAGATGAGTGACAAATGTCCTTGTTGCCTAGCCTAACCATGTATGCTTATTAGGCCTGGGCCAGGTAGGGCAAGGCAGTGATAAGGAGGGCCCTTCAGCTCAGGAAGTATAAATAGTGCAGTAGTCCAGCAGGGTCCTGGATGACTGGGTCTGGTGAATGTCAGATGAAGGAAAAGAGAACAGGTGCATAGAGGCTGATAGGCCCAGAGGCATGTGGCTGATGTGGCCATTGGCCTTGCTGTTGGTAGTAAGAATGGCTGAATATTTGGATGGGGTCAAGCAGACAAAGACAGAGGCTATCCAGGCCTGGAATAGAGTAATCTTGCAGCCGATGTGTGCACAGCATAGATTCGGGGGGAATGGGATCTGGCAAGGGTCAAATGGAGGCAAAGACGACACTATGCAGAGGCTGATTGTCCAGCGGTCACTTGAACTATGGATCAATGGCCTTGCTGTCTACTATAGAGACGGCTGCGTCTAAAGCCAGGGCAAGTCAAGGAAAGGCAGTGATGAGTGAGACCCTCCAGCTGCAGAAAAGAGCAATCTTGAAATAGTGTTATTTCTCTCAGAGTGCCATGGGATTGCATTACACAGTTGTTTGTTACTCGATCCTCTGGTTTTTGTTGTACTCTCATTTATATGATAGTTATGCATTAAAATGAAATATCTTAATATCCTGTAACCTTCTTTTGTCATATTGCAGAAGTTCGAATAATATAGAATGATATCATCAGCGTTTAAGTTTATTAACAATAATAGTGCAGACATATGTGTATCAAAGTATCTTTTCAGGATCTTTGTGTCAACACTAAACATGATTACATTGAATAACTGACATGCAGGGGAATGGGACATCCTTTTCCTGTCCACTGAGTTTTTTCAGCTCATCTGCTGCTACTCTTTTTACTATCATTCTGTCTAGCTAATGCAGCTATGTGTAGTATGACTGTGCTAGGTACAAATTGATTGTGTATTGTGCATACTTCAGTCGTTCACTTATTTGACCGTGTATGATTCTAGAAACGGTCTTCCCTAAAAATATACTTCAAGTGAAAACAAAGAGAGAGTTCACTGTGACAGTCAAAACAAGGACAATAAAAAATGCATTACATAACTAAATGCAAAATCATAACAATCGTAAACAATACATCTCAAAGAAAATAATGAAAATAATAATACACTACTTTGACTTGGTCATTTGAGCAATGCTATGCAATGTGGCAATGCACTGTTCGAATAAGAATAAAGATAGTAATAGTGATCAAAAAATGGAATAACAACCGCAGGATATCTTTCAACACAGTCATAATGCACAACATGCGCTGGTGAGGTCAACCAAACCCCTTTCTTTTAAATTGTGTATTGAACCAATAAACTCATAAAAAACAGTACATAGAGAACCGTTGGTTACTTCGATCAACTCATAGGGAACAGTTCATAGAAAGCAATTCAAATCGAACTCTTCGTTCATTCCCCTGGGTGATAAGCTGTCCAGCCGATCTATCCAGTACGCCTCTCTTTGTTGGCGTCTCTTTCGTGGGTCTATGCCTGGTAGTTGGTTACTCAGTACTTCCAATACTTGGAACCTTAACTGAGCCGCTGTATGCTGTTTTTGATTGAAGTGTCTTGCCACGGCTGAGTTTGGATTCTTGTTACGTATGCATGACTTGTGTTCGCTCATCCTAGTTTTAAGCTTCCTTCCTGTTTCTCCCACGTAACATAAGCCACAAGGACAACGTATGCAGTATATGCAGTTCTCAGAGTCGCATGTCCCAAAATCTCTAAAAGGGATTTTTTCTCCTGTATGAGGATGTGATACTGTACTTCCTTTTATGATGCTATTGCAATTATTGCAGTTCAAGCATGGGTAGGTGCCTTGTCTTTTCTGTTTTTGTTTATTATCTGCAGTGTCTCTTGTGTTGACAAGTAAATCTCATAAGTTGTTCGAGCGTTGATATGCAAATACTGGTTTTGTTGGGAATAAAGCTGTTGTCCGTTCATCGCTGGTGAGTATTGCCCAGTGTTTAGTGATACATTTCTTTATGCGTGCACTCTGAGTCGAAAATTTAGACACATATACTATTGTTGGGGTTTCTCTTTTGGGTTTCTCTTCCAATGTGCTAGCTCTGGTTCTGGCTGTCACTTTAGATGATGCTTCGTCCAACTCCTCTCGATGGTATCCTCGACATGATAACTTATTGTCTAATTTCTGTAACTCATGGTGAAGTTCCTCTGGGTCACTGATGATCCTTTTCAGTCGTAGCATCTGCCCATAGGGTAGATTCCGTAACGTATTCTGGGGATGAAAACTCATTCGATGTAGCAAGTTGTTCCTGTCGGTGGGCTTGGTGTACAGTGAAGTCGTTATCTGTTGTTGATTTACTTTCACTTCAACGTCAAGGTAATGGATCTTAGGATCCCCTATTTCTTCTGTGAACTGTATTCGCGGATCAATCTGATTCTGATATGTCAAAAATTCTTTTAATGTATCCATAGATCCCTTCCATATCTCGAAAATATCATCTATCTATCTCACCCACACTTTTAGATGATCATTCCATTTGTGTATGTCCAAAATATGCGTGGTTTCAAACAGATGCATAAATGCGTTGGCATACGCTGGTGCCATTGTGGCTCCCATGGCAGTTCCTGATGTCTGTAGGTAGTATTCTTTATCATACGTGAAGTAAGAATTCATAGAAATGAAGGTCAGTCATGTTAAAATGAATTCTTTGTGTGCTCCTATGTTATCTTCCTTTAGCAAAAGCCATTCCACTGCTGCCTGTCCTAAAGCGTGGGGTATGCTCATGTAGAGACTGTTCATGTCAATAGTGAACAGGATGTCTTCTTCTTCAAGGTGAATCTGTTCCAGAATGTTCAAAAAGTGGTTACTGTCCTTAACATATGTGGAGGTTTTCTGTATGATGGGTTGCAGGAAATAGTCAATGTAAGTTCCCAAAGGTTGTAGAATCCCTCCTGTTGCTGCGACAATTGGTCTTCCGGGCGGATTGTCAAGATTTTTGTGTATTTTAGGGAGTGAGTAGAAATGTGGGGTTTTAGGTCTTGAATTTTGCAGGAATTCCAAAGGGATTTGACATGGATAGGGAGGGATATGTGTGGGTTGTCAGTGGTGAGTTCTTTGATCCAGGGGGTGAGTTTAGGTTTGATTTGTGAACAGATGAGGATATAGTCCATTTTGGAAGGGTTGAGCTTCAGAAAGTGGGTGGCCATCCAGGTGTTGATGACGGAGAGAGAGTTTTTGAGGGTGTGGAGTTGTGAGGGGGATGTGTGGAAGCATATTTGTGTGTCATCTGCATATTGATTGAAATGGATGGGTTGTATTTGCTAAGGGCCTGTCCAAGGGATTCAACATATGGGTTGAAGAGGAGTGATGGCAGTGAGGAGCATTGTGCGACCCACACTTGTGGTGTCGGATCAAAAAGGGGGCATAAAGACCAGGTGTGTCCTGCTAGAAAGGAAGAAGGTGAACCAGTTAAGGAAAGTGCCTGAGAGTAACATCCCGTGGGATAGGATGTTGGGAATGGTTGTTGGTGTCACAGATTGCAGAAAGGTCAAGGAGTACGAGTAGTGCTGTGTGTGCTGTCTGTGATGTGGAGGTCATCAAGGATGTGAGGTGTAGCAGTCTCATTGCGGTGTCCAGGTCGTAAACCAGATTTGAAGGTGTTGAGTGGTTGAGTACATTTTTTGTGGTGATGTGTTGTTGTTGTAGTTGGGAAGTGACAAAGCATTCCGTGATTCTGGATAGGTATGGCAGTATATTGATGGGTCAGTAAATATTGGGGAGAATGGGCCGAGAGATGGTCTTTTTTGGAGGGGTGCGATTTGTCTAGTTTTGAGTGCAAAGGTTAACATGTGAGAGACAGCAGTTGATGATGTTGAGCCAGTGGGAAGCGAGGGTGGTTATCCAATTGCTGCCTGACATTAATGATTTGAATCGGTCATCTAATATGTATTTCTAGTGTGATTCAAAAAATAATAACATCATTACAGGAGTTTCCTGCTGTGTGTGGAACATAGCACTAAGATCAATAAATGGCAATAGTAAAAACGTATAGATTACTATCCTATTTACGGAATTATCTTAATCGGCCCAGAGATCAGTAAAAGGCTTAATTTAACCCTGTAAGTGACCTCCCTCCCTGGGAAGCCAGAGCACTGTGGCCAAAAAGAAAATGTTTGCTTCATGTCCCTAGAACGTGTGGCAGAGATATCCCTACCCCACCTCATTTTATGACATATATGTAAAGCCTCCCGGAAGGTTAATGGGACATATACCATTGGAAAGTGGAACCGATGTACAACTGGAAGAAGATTGTATCACGAAAAACGTCACGCCACCAGAGGCTGAGATTCCTAAGATACTAGACAACTTCCATCTGTGATATCATTTATTAGGACATCAGAAAAGTAATGGGGCTTTTTAAATATGGCTGTTGTATAGTTGACTTTAGAGTATTTATGCGCAATAACGTCCTTTCAATGAATCCCATTGCTTTTTTCTTAGATGCATTCTCTACATTCAAGCAATGCTTTTTACCTTAACAAAGAGTTTGTTTTAAAAAGGACTTACACGAGTCATACACCTATCTATATTGAAGGGATCATTTTACCATACTTTATGAATTCCCAAACATCCCTTGCTTTATATGAATACAAATCATATTGTGAAACCTAGCTACCAAACATGTCTGTCTAAAAAGCAGGTTTAGTAAACTCTGGATTCCCACAAAAAAACATTAATTCCTCAGAAAAGGTTTCACTTTAGAGCTTTGCAGCATGCCATTACTTTGTTTTACTTTCAAATGAATCATGTTCTGATGGCAATAAGGCAGCGCACACCGGAAGTGCCCAGACATCATAGTCCCTTGGAGCAATGTTTATGTATCACAAAATATTGTTCACTAGACAGTGCCTTTTCACAAATGTACCAGAGAAAGCTCGGATTCCTAAATACTAATGCTATAAAAGACAATCATTTTCATAAATGACCACCACCTTCCTTACAGTAAATCCAGTGGGACCATAAGTCCGAGCATGTGATAGCTTATTTAGCACAGCCTGCACATGATTCTGCATTTTTTGCATATTTAGAACCAAGTCATTTGATTTTAATGAAAAATTAAGGGATAGCTTTTTCTATTACAGAGGGTGTGTTATGTTCCACACAAAAAGATCAAAGGTGTGTGTTCCCAACCAAAACAAAAACGTACAAAAACATTGGCCCTCATTACAAGCATTGGAAATAAGGGTGGCGGTAGCAGCGTACCAGAACTCTTTCTGGAATGCCATACTACAACGATGACGGTAGGGGCCACAGATCACCTGACAGGCCTGACCTGGTAGGTTTTCAGGCCACTACCAGCATGGTTGTCACATTAGCAACAGTGCTGGTGCTTCCGTGTCCCCATTTTCATGGAGTCAAATGAGAGATATGGGGAGTAACGTTACTACCACCACTTGTGATATCCTGGTCGCACCCGGTTATCAGGTGGCAGTACGGCTGTTACAGGGTTGCCGGAAACTGCTGCCAACTGGCTGGTTTTACGGCAACCCCGTAATGAGGGACATTGCATTATTTTGTTTGACCTACAAGACCACAAGCGATAGCCTTCAAATGCTAAATATGTCCCACTGTCCCCTGGAAAGATCTATTTTATAAATGTTACTGCCACTCAGTTATTTAACACTTTCAGTGTCAGTGTATTTTGAAAATGTAACCCACAGATGTTAAGCGTTTGTGGTTATATTGTTGCATCAAGACCTATTTCTCACATGCAGCATGCTTATGTACATCCTATGTGCACTGCAAAGTTCAGAGGTGATGACATATACTCAACATTTCCCCCAGGAGATGGAAAAGATCAACTTTGCTAAGGTCCTGTTGAAAGTGAGCATATCATTCTGCAGCTATATCCCAGAACATGCTCGCCTTTGGTCATGTAAATTGATGTAGAAAGCGCTCAAGTTATGAATTCACTACCTCTTGTATGCCTAATTATATGCTGCCCTCCCAAGCACATGCTCAATGGACTGAACCACAGCAGGGGCCAACTTTGTGAGCTTTTATTTGTCTGCTTCACTGTTCTCAAACTTAAACACTTCACAAAAGTCACTAAGGGGGGAGCCCCAATCCATGGATTTCCCTCCTTTGCTTTTGACTGAACCATGGAAGTCTTTCACCTTCATTCTGGGGTACTTAAAAGGGAAGAATTGCACAAATAAAGCAAACATTTCGTGAAGCAGTTATTAGAGGCTTCTTCTCAACTCACCAGGTTCTCAGAGAATTTAAGCCAAATCAAGTTTGATTGCAGTCTCTCTTCTCCAGCAGTATCAATTCCCCTAGGCTTGGACAACTCTATATAATATCAGTTTCACTAGACCTTCCCATTTCAGTTCAACAAGGTCTCTATAAAATCATTACACAAGCATAAGACCAAGTAAGAATACCGGGTCACACAACCGCTCGCCTATGGGGCCCAACATGGGCATGTAATTCTTTCTGGTTCAAGACAATATGCTCAGGTATCCATAATGTACCATACTTCTTTAAAAATAGAAATAGAAAAATGAGTCTGTTTGATTCATATCAGATTGATTTATCCATAGTGATTCAAAAGTAAAGCTATCACTAATAATCCTTAGTGAGGAAGCAGTTGCCACAATTAATATGTAGTAGACTAAATAATACAATGCATTTTGGAACACTTTTCCTTCATCAGGGCAAGTCTAACTGTATGAGTAATAATGCAAATTTGTAACGAAATGAATTCACATCATGGCAGAAATTAAAACAAAACACACATTAAAGAAAAAATACATTAATGGCAAGAATAATGAAAACAACATACCAATCAATAGTTGTTTCAAGATGGGTAAACATTAAAAACGAAAAGAGAAAGACAGAGAATGAGTAATTTGAAAGATGAATAAGTGAAACTAAGTTATATCAGGCATGACTTTACCTCTATTGTGTGGCCAAAGGTGAAAAATGAACGCCCAGCGTTCGCACCCACTCAGAAGTGGGTTGCAGATAACGTGTTGCACGGAGGAATGGAGAAAATCCACTCGTGTTTCAAAGGTAAACAATCTGTGGATCACAAAAGATCCAGTTACATACCGTGCCTTCAAATGTATTCATGTATTGTAAATGAGAAACGTTGAAGTCAGGCACTTACCTCGCAGTACACGGAGCGGGCCGATCCTCCACCGTGCAGCTGCAGGGCAGTGACACTGACTGCCGTGTGAAGCCGTTACTTAGGAGACGATTCTTTTGTTAAGCACGTGACTGCCTCGTATCTGTGAGATACATGCGGTCACTAAAAGTGATGTAAATGCGGCCTAGGCCTTTATAAATACACCAAAAAGATATTTTTGGGACATTGCCAATGGGTGCCTGTAATTGTGGTGACAAAATGAAAAATAAAATTACATTAAATGAAAATAGAAAAAATACTGTCACTAGTCCTATGACTGACAGGACAGCATGTCGTGATGTAAATGCGGCCTTGGATTGTGCAAATCCACAAACAAGATATTTTAGGGACATCACCATTGGATGCCCATAATTTTAGTGACAAAATGAAAAATAAAATTACATTAAATAAAAATAGAAAGAATACTGTCACTAGTCCTACATATGACAGGACAGCATGTCGTGATAAAATTAAACAAAGGTATTTTTATGCAGGCTCTGAAGGCATAATAAACAGTAAGAGACAGTATGGGAAGAACTCCTGTGGACCTAATGGGGTAGAGCTACTCAAACGTTACTGAATCAGTGAGGTACAGCCTCAGTGCGACAGGTGTCGCCATAGGGCGGCACCTTGGGTCCCAGACACTGTCCGGGACATGCACTCGGGCTGTTATTCGGGTACTTCAAACATAGTTAAACACAATGTGAACTGGCAAATAACAAACAGCAATACAATCCTAAATGATGCACAAGAGGAGACCCCATGAGGTGGGGTGATTCAATCATCGTAACAAAGGTGAAGTTCGACTTGGGGGAAATAGGTGTCACCATGGGGCGGTGCCTTGGATCACAGACACCGTTCAGGGCATGCAGCAAGATTGGTATCTAGATGTGCAGAACATCATACGCAGATAACTCTGGGCATCATGTGATGTAACAGATGTAATAAAAAAAGTAATACAAATTTGCAATTAAATCCCAGGGCAAAGAGACCCCTGTGTTTGAAAACATGCTATAGCATACACCGTTGTCATGGGAAAAACAATAATAACATATTTCAAACATAGCAGTGATAATTAATTTCCTCGTTCAGACCACCCGGGACCAGACTGCAGAGTTTAGCAATCCAAAATGTCTCTCTGTGATTGAGGCGCAGACCTAAATCTTCATGAGGGTTGTTTCTTGTAAGAACTTCCAAAATCAGAAACTTAATTTGTGAAAGATTGTGATGGTTCAAGGCCCAGTGGTGGGCCACGGCCAAATTTGGGTTGGAATTGCGGATGCATGACCGATGTTCATTCCATCTGATTTTGGCTGCTCTGGTTGACTGGCCGACGTAATATTTTCCGCAAGGACATTTAACGCCATATATGGTGTTGGTGCTGTCGCATGTGCCAAATGTCTTGAGGATGATTTTCTTACCTGTACGTGGATGGAAGATTACGTTGCCTTTAATGACTGAATTGCAATTAATGCAATGTAGGCAGGGAAATGTACCAGTACGCTGTGTGATAGTTTTCTTCAATGGAGGTCTTGTATGCGCAAGTTCATCCCTGAGATTCCTACTCCTCTGATATGCAAACACCGGTAATTCATTAAACAAATTTTGTACTCTGGTGTCGTTTTTGAGAATATTCCAATGTTTCTTAATAGTTTTTTTGATTTTGTTGCTCTGAATGGAGAACTTGGATACATACACTGGTGATTTTAGATCCCTTATTGGTTTCTTAGGGGCAGATAGTAAACTTTCACGGTCCAGACTGTTAACCCTTTCAACTGCAGAATCAAGTTCTTCTTGATGGTATCCTCTTTCATGAAATTTCTCTTTCATAGCCAATTGTTGTAAAATACAATCCTCAGGGTCACTCACAATCTTTTTAACTCGTAGAAGTTACCTGAATGGTAGATTCCTCAGTAAGCTAGGCTGATGGAAGCTGAGGCAGTGTAACAGATTGTTGCGATCGGTTGGCTTACGGTAACAGGGTGGTACTATGACTAGTCTCTTTCTTCATTATCTGTACATCGAGAAAAGTGATCTTGTCCCGAGATGATTCCCTGGTGAATTGAACTCGTTGGTCAATGTTCTTCAAGTCCTCAAAAAAATCATCAAATGCTGTATCTGTCCAGATACCAAAAATGTCGTCTATGTAACGAGTCCACATATAAATGTTTTTTTTCCATTCAGCTTTGTTCAAAATGTGGTCTAACTCGAATGTATGCATAAAACAGTTGGCGTATGACGCCGCCATGGTCGCGCCCATTGATGTACCAGAGATTTGAAGGAAAAACTGGTTACGGTATTGGAAATAGGAATTTTCGGCAATGAATTGCATGGGGGTTGAGAATGAATTCCTTTTGTGCTCGAATATCCGGTGATTGAAGTAAAAGCCACTCGACTGCTTCAGTACCAAGGTCATGTGTTATTGAGGTGTATAGACTTTTAACGTCTATAGTAAACATGAGATGATCCTGTTCAAAAGTGATATTGTGAAGCTTCTGTAAAAAATGAGTTGTGTCTCGGGTATAGGTGGAGGTTTTTTGAATCAGGGGTTGCAGGAAAAAATCGATGTAGACGCCAAGTGGCTGATTTATACTGTCCATCCCTGCGACAATTGGTCTGCCAGGTGATTTGGTGGAGTCCTTGTGGATTTTTGGCAGAGTGTAAAAATGAGGAATTCTGGGGTGATCATTGAGCAGAAACTTGGGTGTGTGTTCATTCATCCAATCGAGTTCGAGTGCTTTGTCCAGCAGGATAGTTAAATTATGTTTGATGGAGATAGTTGGATCATGATCTAAGGTGGCATATGTGGTCTGATCCTGCAGTTGTCTATTGCATTCCGAATCATAGTCTGTGGTGTTAAGAATGACGAGAGCACCTCCTTTGTCTGCAGGGCAAATTGTGATTTTGGTGTCACTGTAAAGATCTCTAATGAGTCCCATTTCATGAGGTTTTAGGTTCTTGTGAGGCGGAGTTCGGTAATTGATCCGTTCAAGATCTCGAGTGACCAGTTTTTGAAAAATATCGATAGAGGGGACATTGATAGGTGGTATAAACCCACTTTTGGCCCTAAATTCTTGGAAGTCAGGCATGTCGGGAGGTTTATCATGTGTTTCCAATTCTTCAAAAAACACTTTCAATTTAAGCTTTCTCACAAATTTGTAAAGTTCAATCTTACTGTTAAACAGTGTTGTACCATAGGTAGGAACAAAACGGAGTCCTTTTTGTAATGTGTCTTCTTCCTGTTTAGTGAGGGTTCTGTTCGAGATATTAATCACTAAGTTTTCCTTAATTGTAGACGCGTTTGAGGTTTGGGTCTTAGGCTTCCTCCTCCCCCTGTGGGTTCTTTTGGCCGTGCGCCTAAAAAAACTGCGGTAGTGGATCTTTGTGCTGGGGAGCTCACTGTGTTGTTGAGGTTATCGGTTGCTTGCTCAGTTATTGTTTCTGAATCCCTTGTAATTTCTGAGTCTGAACTAGAGGTATTATCGGATGATTGTTTGTTGGATGGGTATTTGAAGAGCTTTTTTGGTGCTACTGGACCATACTTCTCCATCCACGTGTAAACTTCATCATTGATGTAGTCGTATGTGTCGCGCTTGAATTTCTTAACTTGCTTTTGTTCAAGCTCAGTTTTGTATTCTTCAAGTTTAGTATTGATATCCAGAAGGATCGAATCGTATTCCTCCTTACCCAATGATTCCACTAGTTCCTTCTCAATCTCTTGGATTTCTGTGCTCAAAGTAACTAGGTTTTTTGCAAGTTCCTGGATGGTAAGTAGGATCAGGTCGAACGAGCATTTGTTTAAGATAGCCTCCCACTTCCGGACGAATTCCTTGCTTTCTTTACAAAGGGTTGGGCGTAATTGTATTCGGAGCCCTCTTGGGATGTGTTGGTTTTTAAAGTAACGTCCCAGAGTGATTGCGTGAAGCTTCCTATTTATCTCTTTGCGAACCAAGTACTCCAATTGTTTGATACGTTTGGCTGGATCTT
Organism: Ambystoma mexicanum; assembly: GCF_040938575.1. Classification (NCBI taxonomy): domain Eukaryota; kingdom Metazoa; phylum Chordata; class Amphibia; order Caudata; family Ambystomatidae; genus Ambystoma; species Ambystoma mexicanum. Next base: position 716,128,359 of record NC_090924.1, on the reverse strand, counting down.
TTGGTGTGGTCCCATGTGCACCTATTGTTGTTTCACTGATCAAATCAAGGATTGCGGTTGCTTCCTCTGAAGCAAACCCTAAGGTTTCAGCACATTTCGATGAGAGACCTTCTATGTCTTCAAACGACATATTAGTGTAGTAAATCTTTGGGTGAAAAATGGAAAAATAAATAAAAATGGTGTGCCTCCAATGCTTTGTGTCTCGCAAAGGGGGGAGAAAAGAGCAAAAGGAAATGAGAGTGGGCACCACTAAGGTTAAAAAAAATTCAAAATGTTCGAATGAATATGAAGTCAAAGTCAATTTTTAGAAAAATATATATATATCCAATTCAAAAGGAGCTGGCTGTGACAAGTCTGGAGACACCCAGACTTATAATTACAACACAAGCATAAGACCAAGTAAGAATACCGGGTCACACAACCGCTCGCCTATGGGGCCCAACATGGGCATGTAATTTCCTTTTGTTCTATAAAATCATTGGGGACACCTCTCAGTGCTCACAGTCCCTTCTTTGCTGATCTGAAGGGCATTGTCTTACATGGATCTCTTGTTGATGATTCTCTTTGATGTGGTGAACTCTGGCTCACTGCGCCATGTCCCTAGATGTGGTTCTGTCAGCATCACCAGTTGCAACAACAGCTGGATGTCCTCTTCAAATGCTGGGGAGAGTCAGTTAGCCTGCACAGTCCTAGTGTGCACTAACGGGCTTCCAAATGACCTACCACCCCCTTCCTACGGTCCTATCTCTAGCCACTGCAGCTCATCCCTTGGTGTCCTCTGAGCCTGGCACTTCTCAACGTTATGCTGCATGCTCGTTCCTCCTTAAACTATGAACTTACACCTTGAGATCTGTTCCTCACCACTGCAATCATCCTAAGGTGTTGCTTTCCCTGTTGTTCCTTCATATTTTATCTTATCAGTCCTAGATCTTTCTCTCTGATCATTGCTCACTCCCTCCTGCCAGTAGCTCAGTTCGCACTGCAACCACTTACTATTTTTCTCCTACTTCCACTCAATGTTATTCTCCTCCTGCCACCACTTTTTTTACTCCTCCCGCCACTAAATTCACTTCTCATCCTGCCACCTGGTACTGCTGTCCTCCTGCAATCACTTTCTTCGATCCTCCTGCCACCACCTTCATTTCTTCTTCTGCCACCTTGTTGCGGTGTGAAATGAAAGATCCGATACTTAGGTAAGGGAAGTGAACTTCTTTACTAAGTTCCAATGACAAGGTATATACATCAGGTACGTCTGAGGGTAAGTAAGTAGAAAGGTACAGGGGAGAAATCCACCAGCCTCCACTCTCACAAGCAGCTTCACTCCAACTGACATTCATGGAGCTTACAGGGGAACTCACACCACAACATTCCACAGACATAACATTCCTTCAGGCATTCTCTCAGGCAAGCATTCATGCAGGACCAAGGCAGGGCACACAAGACACAACACATCTCCCTCCTCAAAAGAAACCAAGATAAGAGTATGGAAAAAAGTGTGAGGGAAAATACATGGGGTAATGCAACCAAAGTATGAAACAACAACACTCTGGCCACCTCCACACCAAACTTCAAAACTGCAATCCAAATCCCACTCACTCCATTCCGAAGAACAAGGAGACATGCCTCATGCTCCCACCAACATAGTCCCTTCAACAACCTGCAAAGTGGCCAATACACTCAGAGTCTGTACCGGCCTACCATACACACTCAGACCTAGGAGCTAGCCTTAACTCTCAACACACCAGCATTGCCACATGATCCCAAAACAACAGCCCCATTCATCCTGCTGCCAACAACTAAGGTGCACTGAAACAGAGCACACCCTTCATATTCTAGTATACTACCAGAACAAATAATCAAAGCTCAAAATGCACCCACTCTGTGCACGGCAGGCGTAGAGGATCACCCCTTAAGGTAACAGCGTCCAATTCCCCAAGACACGGGCAGGAAACCCCCTCAAGTGCGGTGTCCACCACCCCAATATTTATGGCACGGGTGACAGAACACCCCTATGAAAATTGTGCCAGGTTTCAAACCCCAATATCTGTGTCACGGGTGGCAGAACACCCTTATAAAAGTAGTGTTGGGTTCCAAACCCCAAAATCTGTGGCACAGGTGGCAGAACACCCCTATGAAACATGCGCAGGGTTCCAAACACCCAGAAACTGTAGCATGGGTGGCAGAACACCCCTATAAAATGTGTGCCAATTCCAAACCCCCAAAATATGTGGCATAGAACGCCTATAAAACTTGTGCCGGGGATCCAAACCTCATAAATTGTTACCAAGCCAAAAACCTCAATTCTCCCAACGCTCATCACCCTCAACCACAAACAAGGTGATATATTGCAAATACTGAAACTCGAAACATTTTGAATAAAAGTCCTAAAGTACAAGTTGGTCCAGTGGAAGAAACATCAGTGCCAGGTATATCACTGTTACAAATTGCATTCCTGTCATGTCACACATCATTTCACTAGAAATAGAGGCCATGTCAATCACATATAGTTCACATACCACATTCATTATACCACAAATCCACCTTAACACAACCACACCCACTTCAATAATCATTACTTTTCCAAAAACAGGCCTCACACAACATCTAATACTGTGCATAACACCATATTCAGGGTGTCATCTGCTGAACTTTATATATTCGCTTCATCTGATAAAACAACCAATGGTCAGCAGAGCGTCTCTAAAATGTTGAAACAAATCGCTGCTATTGACAGCAGAACGTCCCTCACATACCGAGCATGCAGGCCATCACCTTAGCCTCCAAAACGAAATCAGTGCTGTATGCCATGCTGCGTTGGAAACTGTCTCAAGCATCCTAGTAAGGCCTTCACCGCAGCAGTGCAAGAATCACTTAAATTATACCAAACTACTTCCAATTAGAGCGCCTGGCTTGCTGCCCATCCTTGCAGGCCATGTGCTTCAACCCGGTGCAACTATTATACACTCTCTACAGCAACAGAAAACAATACCCAGTTGACTCCCGCTTTGTAAGCAATGCAAGTCAGCAACATCCTCATGCTGACAAGACCAGAACAGGTCCTTTCCTCAAATTTCTGCAGCGCACGCCAAGCAGCGCCACCGTTGAAGAGCATTTTGCACGTCAACGTTCCTGATTCGGAAACTCTCCCAGCAATCGCCATGTCCGCAGGATCCATCTGCGACATCATCATTTCCACCCAGGAGCCGCAGGGACAGGAGTTCCGGCGTCAATAGTTCCGAGCCATGCAACAGGTGTGTGCAGGGTTTCCCGGGATGTTCAAAGTCTATATTCCTATTTGATGTAATTCCCGGCAAACGTGCTTGCTAACCAGCACCACCAACACACCTGGCTTCATGGGGAAATCTGTTCTTCCCCGTCCATAGGAAGACAACGGCTCCGACAAGCAGCCCAATCTCTTGTGATCCTTTTTCCTTTTCCTTTTATTTACAGTCACCATATCCTTGCACTCCAGCTGTGGAAAAGAGGCTGACACAGTCTTTTCCTACAGTCTTAAACTGCAAGATCCTGCCAACACAGGCCGGCAAATCTCATATCAGCTGCTGCGCTCACACATGCCCAAATGGCAGCCAGAATTGTCACTTCCAGGCTGAGAAGCAGGTTGTCCCAGAAGCCTCAGGGTACTCAAGGCCCTATGACTGCCCCTTGTAGTTGCGCTCCTGCCCCCAGCTGCCCCTTGCCTGCCTCTTGTTTGTTGCTACGCTATGCGCAGCGGTTCAGCTCACCCTTTTGGAGATGGGGCGTGGATGTCCCCTCCTCTGTTTCACTGCTTCCTTTCTTCCTTCAGGCACTGCTTACTCTGGACTTCCTTCCATTCTTCGAGGTGATGCTTACTCTGGACAGCTGTGGGTTCCTGGACCTTCCCTCAAGCCAGCTCGTGTTCAGTGTAGTGGGGTGAAATGAAAGATCTGATACTCAGGTAAGGTAACTTCTTTACTAAGTTCCAGTGACAAGGTATATACCTCAGGTAAGTCCAACGTTAAGTAAGTAGGAAGGTACACAAGGGACATCCACCAGCCTCCACGCTCACAGGCAGTTTCATTCCAACTGACATGCATGGAGCTTACAGGGGCACTCACACGACAACATTCCACAGACATAACATTACATCAGGCAGTCTACCAGGCAAGCATTCATGCAGAAGCACCTCCTACTGTTGCACTCTTCTTGCCACCTGTTAGTGTACTGTTCCTACCGCCCCTTTCTTCTATCCTCCTGTCACCACCTTGTTTCCACCTCCTTCCCTCCTCCCTCCACCATTCTCCTCTGCTCCCTCCTCTCCACTGCTCTTTTGAACATCATCAACTCACTCCAAGCTCCATGTTCACCTTATTCCACCCACACTCTGTCAGGTTGTTATGTGCTGCAAGTTCCTCACCTAGGCTGGGGGGTTCCCTCAAGTGCTTCCACCTGGATCTGGGTTTTAACAGTGGTAGCGGATTGGCTCGCTTTTAAATAGGATTGTTTATCACAGATGATTTAATTTTTTCCTGAAGCTGCAAGCAGGCCACAGCTAAAAGAGCACTGCCAGGTACCTTGGATTAGGAGGACGCTTGTCCTCACACATGCTTGCAGCTTTTGGGGTCTGGGTACTTCACTTTCTGCAATGAGTGTTTGGGTAGAAAAGCTGCAATTCTGACTGTGAAAAGCATCCTTTTCCAATCGTGATGGTTGTTCATTGGGCTTTGGTTTACGTTTGTTGGGGAATACTTTTTGAAAGTTTCTGCGAGCGCGTATGCTGGTAAAAAGGGCTTTAGCACATTATTAGCACATGTGACAATCCCTACCCCCTGAAGGCACCCAGCTTCTATAGCCATTCCACTAGATATTCCCAAATCAAAGGATTTGGGCCCTCATTCCGAGTTTGGAGGTAGGCATGGCGCAATTAGCGCCATGGCTGCCTCCAAAACCGGGTCCAGGTCCGGTGTGATTGAATGGGGATTTACCGGAGCATTCCGACCTGTGCGGACCCGGTAAATCCCCATTCAACCAACCATTACCTATTCCCATTTGAGCTCCCACAGGGCTCAATGGGAATGGGGAAGGCGCTAATTACGGGCCCGCGAATAGCAGGCCCGTAATTAGCGCCCTGGTCCCTTAGCGGGACCAGTAAAGAATGTGTGGTCCGACCACACGTCCTTTGCGGTTCCCGCTAAGGGACCTCAGAATTTAGCGGCAAGGGATTACCGGCACCGGTCTCCTTACCAGTGCCCGGTATCCCTTGCCACCCAACTCATAATGACGCCCTTGGTCTCATTGCGGAAAATATTTATTGTGATTGATTACAAGGATGTATCATACAGCTTACACTGCTTGAAGTTAACGGTGTTACTGCATTTCACTGCTAATATCAGCCCTGTATCCTACCATGCCTTCTGCTTCACTTGAAAGACAACCAGGTCAGGGTTCATGGCAACTCATATTCCATAGTACCAAATATCCAAAATCATTGGCATTTTTCTCAGATGAAATATTCCCTTTCAATACCTAGGCTTGATGAGATGTTGCTCTGAAATTCTCTCTCTGGTCATGCACCTTTGTGGATAAATGCATTGTTCCATTCTAGCACCATGTATGTTACTTCCCTCTTTCATGGCCATGCTTCTTTTTCATCTGCTTTCTTCCTGCAAAGTCAATATTTTGCCCAGACCCAACATGTACCACTGAGTCTCACTTTAGAATGCACTTCAATTATTAAAGCATTGCATGGAATCAGTTGTGCTACTCCTCTCAAGTATAGTGGATTTGAATTGTTGGATTTCAATGGTTGTGGCTTCCATCTTTAGACTCTACTCTGTGCAACATCATCTGGGTATGCATATTTAGCCTATGGATGACGTGTGACTGGTCAACTGCTGCAGTAGAGTTCCATCAGCATATAGGTTGGCCTGAGCAACTGTAAATCACAGAGATAAGGCCTTCTGAACACCTACCATTTTCAGTAGGATCTGCTAATGGTTTGAGAGGCTGGAATGTGCCTGGCTCCTTTACTGTCTAGTTGATTGACTGCATCTTGCTCTTGGTCAAAGGGATTCTTCCAGAGTTAAGCAATGAATTGCAAAGAGCAAGCAGAATCATACATTTTCAATGTTAGTGAAGTGTCCAAATACATAAGTAGAAAAAGCAATTCAGCTCTGAGTACCAAAGCACACAGCAGGACAATAACACGCCGAGATACGTTCCTTATGTGTGACATCATGAAAACATGACGCTTGAGCCACATGAGCATTGCTGAATTTACATGTACGGTTAGATGATAATACAACAGGATGGGTCCTAGACTTTTAAATATGGCAAATTGATGCTCTCTGATGTGTACTAGGCTGCCTCAATGTCTTCTACAATTTAGAAGATATATGTGATTCATGAATACATATGTGATTCATATCAGTCATTTAAAATGCAAAATGGAAAATGTATGACACAAAATGGACGATTCACTGCAACCATCCATTTCAAATCAACCAGACTGCAGACCTGAAATGCATCATACATTCTAGCCACTATGGAAAAGGTGTAATAGACAGGGCTCTTTTCTCTTATCTTTAATCATACAGTGTCCAATTTTGTTGAAATTGAGTACAGCTATTGTCTATGCCTTAGAAAGCAAAGGCTATATATCTTTCTCATCACGGCATAAGTAAACTATTTAGGCTAAGGTAACTCTATGCATTAGGCCAGAGAGGGAGGACTATACAACAAGATGCAATCCTGTAGCTACCATGACTTACAGGCCATGATCTCTCTGGTCTTCTTGGAGATTACGCCCACGGGTCGCGGGTGCCATTTTTTCTTCCAATATGGCAGACTGCGTGACCGTGAGAGACCTATTCTTTCGCTCTAGTGTTCCCGTGTTGGAAAAAGGATCAGTTTCAGCTTTCAGAAAATACACAATTCACAGAGAGCACATCCTTGCTTCTCAATGCTTGGTATGTGGTTTTACCCTGCCTCGCTCAGTGCATCAAAGCTTTTTCTTGCCTTTGCTTTGCAGTATGTTTATTCATTTATTGGATATTTGTAAGATGCCTATACAACAAATGGTATTTCAAGGTGACACAAGGCAAAACAAAGGAGGGACAAGGGAGAAAGATAACAATAAGTGTCCTAGTAGGCCTTGTGACATTTCGGATTGTGCAAGTGCAGTGACAAGAAGTGCAAGGGAGAGGGGCTGGGGGGGAAGTGCCAGTCTGCGCGAAATGCGAAGTGCTAGGGTGGGAAGGGAAGTGAAGGGCTAAGAGGAGAGAGGGCAAGTGAAAGTGTGGGTAGAGGAGGGGGAGAAGAAGGCCACAGCAGCTAGATGAATGCGAAGGGGAGGCCATGTGGGCAAATGCCACAGATTGCATGGGGTGAGGGTTCACATGCTAAGTGTGAGCAAGGGGGTGGACTGAGCAGGGGGGGCTGGTGCCCTGTAGAACTCAGAAGAAACTAGGCAGCCAGTCACTGCAGCAGACAGAGGTCTTAGCAGGGTACGGTGAGAGAGGGAAGGAATAAGAGAAAAGGAGGGTCTTGAAGAGCTTGCAGAACTTAAGGAGATCCAGCTCCAGCATGAAAGGGGCAGGGGGAACATTCCAGAGGGAGGCTCCTGCAGAGGAGAGAGATCTACTCCCCACTCTGCTTAGTGAAGCATCTGACCTGCAGAGAGTTGGAGCTAGAGGAACAAAGGGCTCTAGCAGGAAGGTATTTAGGGAGAGAGAGTTGGATGTAACCAGGAACCAGTGGGGAGATTTTAGGGCTGGAGAAATGCAGTCTCTGGGCTTGAGGCCAAGGATACGTCTTGCAGTCTTATTCTGGATTAGTTGAAGGGGCAAAGGGAGTGTAAAGGAAGATTGAGGAAGAGGCTGTAGCAGTAGTCCAGCCTTGCTCTTCATTTTTCTGATAAGCCATTGCTTTTTATTTCGATAATTGTTTTGTATTTGAGTTGGATCTCATTTCCAGGATCTGCATTATTGACTGACTGTCATCTGGATACTAACAACTTTACAAAGAGCTATTTAAGTGCTCAGGTTTTTCATTCCTGTGGAAAGGTTTTGTCCCGTTATTGCCACTCTACTGAAGACGCTACTCTTTCTGGGAGTATCATCCATCACGCAGGGTGGTGTCTGAAGAGTCTCGCCTCTATCTTCAAGACATCTGCACCCGACAGAAGTCACTCCAGGGATCCTCTACTTCCTAGTTATCATGCAGGAAGAATCAGGCTGGCCAACCCACAGTAGTTCCTCAGAGGGTGAATTTAAAGAATGAAATGATCATGAACTTGGAAATAATGGGAGGATAACTTGCAGTTAATGCTCTTAAGCAAGTTCTACTGAGACCAAAATGTAGTTTATGGTATATGATTGTCCTTGCACTGAGTCATGCCACGCCTCGTCAGGCTACTCAAGCTTCATATCGTCTTGTTGAAATATTCAGCAAGTGGTCTTATCCCAGAGTCAGATGGGTGATTTATGGGTAATAATTTCTGTGGCTAGGAAAGCATGTGTATTTTCAGAAATCGATTCAGTAATGAATTTCCCAATACACTGTGGCTTTCTCTGGCCATACTCCATCTGCTGTGGCTGCATGATTGGAAATGTCAGACCTTTGAAAACTTAGTTTGTATGCAACAAATATGTACACAAGTGTGTCCCCTATCACAATGTACATCAATACTCCCTTTCAAGGAACTGTTTATCTGCATGTCCTGAAAAAGAAATAGGTTCTGGACCTGGTGCCAGCTTTTGGCATTTGACACTATCTCACAGATAGTGTGAAGTGTATTGCTTCTTCTATCACTCTGTCCTTAATGGAAAATGATACGTACCTCGTGTAGCACCCTATGCATGTCAATTGGCACAATTATGCATACCTTGTCCATGCAAAAAACAGAACTACATTAAATAAATATAAAGAAGTGGATTATCCTGGAATCAGATCTAGAACACTGATTCATATTTGGAAATGCATGAATTTGCTTGCCCAAATGGACTGCTCAAAGCACTCAGCTTCTCAAAGAGCAAATAAATGTTGCACTGGTGATCTTTTGTCCACTATGATGAGAAGGAACTATTCCCACAGGATTTCCATCCAGAAGCATGTGTGCAGTACATGCACTACTTAATCCAAGGTGATGCTATCCTGAGCTCTGGTTCCAAAGTGTGGCTAAGATAGCAGAGTACCTGTACGCTTCTCCATCATACACGTAGCATTTGTGGCTTCCTCGTTCAGTCTTGGGTATGCTTATCATCGAACAGGGATGCCTGGAAACACAATTTCCTCTGTGAGGGTGACTTTAGCTGCAATAGGAACTTGCAACTGTTCTCTACAGTCTCACTTCTCTCGGTGCTGGGCAAACAACAAAACTAGGGTTACTTTACAGAAAAGAAACCTCCCATTAAGGGTTAATATAAAACCAACTGGTAATACCAAAAAATCACCAAAAGGTTGTGTTAAAGATCGCACATTCCCATCTCACAGGAGGACATTTGGGCCAAGCTCAAATCCCAGCGCATATTAGTGGAAAGTTTTACTGGCCAGGCATCTACGTTGACATTAAAACTTTCATACAAACATGCGAGTTATGTCAAAAGACCAACCCTCATGTTCCATTACCTGCCCCTCTGAACCCATTGCCAATTATAGAAGTCCCCTTTTCACAAATTGGCATGGACATAATAGCACCTCTGGAAACATCTAAATTGGGCAACAAATATGTCCTGGTGATCATGAGGCATTCCCAATGCGAAATAATAACGCTCAGCAAATCTTGAACCATCTTCTACTGTATTTCTCTAGCGTTGGCTTTCCCAAAGAAATACTAACAGATCAGGGTTTGTTTTATGAGTAAGCTTATGGTCGAAGTCAAAGAGCTACTCCATATTAACCCCTTGCACACCTTTGTGTACCATCCCACATGGATGGTCAAGTAGAAAGATTCAATAAGACCTTGAAACTAATTCTAAACAAAATTGGTAGACACGGACGGGAAGGACTGGGACCGAATGATACAATGGGCACTATTTGCAGTGAGAAAAAAACCACAAGCTTCCATAGGTTTCTTTTCTTTTGAGCTACTCTATGGAAGAGAACAGAGAGATGTCCTGGGAAATCTGGGAAGAATGCAAGGTAGCCCCCATTCCAATATCCCAAACCACCACTAGAATGCGAGAGCACATGAAATTAGTCCGGGACTTAGTTTGGACTCACATGGGAAAGGCCCAAAACCAGCAAAAGGCCAGTTACGGCAAAAAAGTACATTTAATATCTTTTAATATTGGATAGAAAGTACTAGTCCTCTTACCCACCTTCAAAAACAAACTTGTCTTCAAGTGGCACAGACCTCATGGGATTATAGAAAGAAGGGGAATGGGCACGTGCAAATAGCCCAGCCAAACCGATAAAAGAAATTCCTCTTACATCACATTAACCTCCTAAAAGAGTGGGAAAAAAACCATCAGCCTCCATGCCAAAGTTATAGCCTGCCTGGTTCCCAAAGACATAGATAACTTTGACTTAATAGTCTATTCCCTGATGTATTCTCAGAAAAACTGGTTAGAGTAAAAGGTACATATCATTTTATTCAAACACTTAAAGGCAAAGTAGTTCACCTAAAACCTTATCTGCCAGAGGCGTGTAAAAAGGTAGTGATCGAGGAAGTCACCAAATATTGAAGGCTAATATCAAATCCATGGTCCTCTCGTATCATGTTGTTTACTAAACCGAGCCAGTCCTAGAGATTTTGCATTGACTTCCGTCAAGTTAATACCATATCGGATTTCGATGCCTATCCCATGCCACGCATCGATGACCTAATTGATTAAAAAGGAACAGCTGCCTATCTATGTACCCTAGATTTAACAAAGTGGTACTGGCAAGTCAGTGTATATGGGTCAGATAAGGGAAAACTGCATTTTCAACAACCCAAGGGTTATTCCAGTTTAAAGTCCTACCTTTCGGCCTACATGGTGCACCAGCTACGTTCCAACATCTTATGGATAACATCTTACAACCCTATTCAGACTTTTGTAGAGTTTACATTGAGGATATCGTCATTTATAGTAAGATCTGTGAAGACCATCTCTTCCATCATTATACCATCATGAAAGTCCTTAGGAATGCTGGTCTAACTACAGATCCAGCTAAATGCAGATTAGCCCAATCCACCGTGAAATATCTTGGCTTCTTCATAGGGAATGGAACTGTACAGCCCCAATATGAAAAAGTAAAAGCCGTCTTGGATACTTTAACTCCTAAGACCAAGAGAGACCATAGAGCTTTCCTTGGCTTAATAGGTTATTACCATAGGTTTATTACCAACTATTTGGATAAAATGGCATGGTTGACAGATAAACTTAAAACTGCTGAGCCCCCAGAAACTTCAGTGGAGCGAGGACAACAAGGTATGCTATAACATCTTAGCGCAAACCCTATGCCAAAACCCAATCCTAAAGGTAGTCGACTTCTCGAAGGAGTTTGTGTTGCAGATGGAAGCCTCCCTTAAAGGGTTAGGAGCCGTCCTGTCCCAAATTTGCAACGGCCTGGAACAACCCATACTATACACCACTCACAAGTTATTCCTAAGTGAGAAAAACTACTACATGGTGGAACTAGAGGCCCTAGCCATCAAGTGGGCCTTTATCCGTCACAGGCACTATCTATTAGTAAGAAAGTTCACTCTGGTTACCGACCATTCCCCCTTAGTCTGAGTAAGCCAATACAAAGAGTCCAACCCATGGGTCATGCAATGGTTTCTAGCCCTTCAACCCTATTGTTTCATGGTGGAGCAGCGGAAAGGAAAAGTCTAGTGAAACGTGGATTTTCTTTCCTGGTTCCCCTGTGAAACAAATGTGGTTACATCGCATGGAGGAAGGGTATGTGGGAAACGTGAAAGTGTCTCCTTAGCTAGACCCCAGGGATATGTCATCCAGGTGGCCACGACATGGCCATCGCTATTGGATCCAGTTCCTGGGGGTGGGCCAGTGAGGGAGGATCACCTGGATGGGGGGTCCTCAGGGAGTGGAAATGGGACACTGATGGGTGAGACACGGCATCCCCCTTCCTTTAACACCTTTTCCCCATCCTCTTTTGTAGGACATTCCAAACCACTGACCCCGCCTTTTCTAACACAAACACTTTCACACAACACAAAGGTCAACCGACTAACACCAGAGCCATTTATCTGACATTTCCCAATACAAAGTCCAGACAAGGTCAGGCAATTGATCAGAATAACACACATTCCAATTCCCCACAGGGATAAAAGGTAGAGCCAGAGAGCACAGTACAAGCAAGGCGAGCACAGCAGACTGCAAGGCGCGATGGTTAAGCAGGCGCTGCAGTTCGAGTGAACGGCTAAGCAAGCGCAGCAGTTCAAGCGAAGGATAAACACGGCAGGAATCGAGAGGGTGGCGAGGAGAGAAGTGACCTTACCCTTTTCATCCTAGACCCACAGAACCTTCAAGGAAGAGTGCCTAAGACCGTGAAAAATGGCACTAGTGTCTTGTAGCAGATGTCAACGGTACACAGCGCAAGCCTACACTGATAATCAGGAGCGAGGGCAGCTCCCGCTACTGTGGTATCAACCTTGACTCAGATGAAGAAGAAAAGCAAAGCGATTCATCACAGCCGGTGAGTCGAATGGGAACCGATAAGAACCGGGCTGTGTTGAGGGAGAATCGCAAAGCAGCAAGTTTTGAACCAAGTTCGATGAGCTATGAAAGAACTGTAAAAAGTGTTAAGAGGAGACCAGCTGCAGAGGGAAAACCAGCACCAAGTGGATGCTAATTCAAGAGACTCTGGTCGATCCCCATCTGAGCGAAACCAGATGGTCGTAGCAGAGTCGTCGAAAGAGGTCATACAGGAGGTCTGGTAAAATCCCCATACAAACGAAACACTTTGATCTACAAACTAAGTGAAAGAAAAGGGAAGTGAAGCCCGCAGTGAGAAGAAATACGGGAAGCAAATCCCACATGGGGCAAAGTCTAAAGTCCCCAGAAGCAGTGTTTTGAACTGTTTAAAAAGACATTAAGATTTGTTGAATACGATAAAAGAAGGGTCAGCGTCTAGAAGAGGGGGACCCAGGGGTGAACCCTTCACTCAGCGAACATTGGAAACAAACGTTTCATTTGTTAAAGGAACTTTTTCATTTGTTATTTGAACATGTCAGGTCTTCGAAGGCAAGAGACTTTCAAGTGAAACACTTGACAATCAACGGCCCCGATAGTTGAAAGCTCGAGAGTGTGTCTTGAGAGCTGCCATTAGAACCGTTGTCTCATGCTGGAGAAGCCTGAGACTGTACTGCTCTCCAACTCCCATCTTACCCCAGTGTCCAAAACGTGGGGAAGGGAGACCCAGGCTACCGCATCCTGACATATTATTTGAGAACACTCCTTTCTTTTCTTGAGAACTATCCCACACCCCATATTGTATTAGTTGTGAGGTTTGGCAATAGGTTTCTACGTATAGGACCTTTTTTTATTTTGACACAACCCCACTATGACTGCCTTATTTTTCATTTGATTGTCGACGCTTGCTCCCATCTTAGATATAGGTTTACATTTGATGTTTTTCTGACCTGCATACAGCATGCATTGTTCAATGAACACCCTTGAACTGTGAACACTTGTGTCTGTCTTACTTGTTGCCACCATGAGTTCCTCACACATTTCTCAAGATGATCCAACAGCAAGACCTCAAAGACCTTGCTGTGGGCATCGAGTATGGCTATTGGTCGGTAGTTTCTAGGCTGCCTTTTCACAGTTCTGTGCTGTCCGGCGGTTGTCACCTTATGCAGGGAAAGCTGGTGTGACATTTGCACTTGATGGATATGGATGGCACTCTTCCTTCTCTCAGAATGCTTGTGGTTTGGGGAAATCCTTAGTTTGTGATCTGGCTTCATCAAAGCCCCAAACTGCTGGGGCTTGTAGCTCTCCTGCCATGGTTGAGGCAGCCTTGTCTACCTAGAGAAATTGTAGCTACTGCATCTCGTAGGGGTTACAACCCCAGGAATTTTGCTCCATCCACACTCTGGGAGGCTCATTGTATAATGGCTGGAGCATCCAAGTCCCCTGTGGCTCGGCCACTCATTGCAAAGGATGGAGAGTGCATCTAACACACCACAGCAATACGGTTTCTGCCCGTTCGAACTGAGCTGCTGTCACCAGGAGTCCCATATCAGACTGATTCAGGCATTCAGGCCAGGCCCTGCAAGAGCCTTTTGTCCTGGGAGGGCTTTGCCATCAAAGAGGTTTTGATCCTCAGATCTGCAGGGGATCCTCTAAATTGAAGGAGGTGAGCACAGGGGAAGGGCACTAAGCCTCCTGGCTAGGGACCCTTATTTCAATGTATGCGATCAGCTGTTCCCTTTTGCTACACCTGATAGGAAGAACACTCTGTCTCTCCGTGGTGTACTTGCCCTAGATAGGGCTGGTGTTAGGCCTATCTTAAAGGGGATAGAAAGCATCTCACCCTGATACTACAATGGGATGATTGCGTAAGATTTCATAAAAATACAATAGAGAGAATGCTTCCCGTGTGTGTGTGATGGATAGGACAGGCAGTTCACGTGGGAATTGCTTATAACTGGTAAAGTACCTGTATTGTTTTATTCACCCTCCGAGAGGTGTGCTTGTCCTTTCCGTTATGGTAACTGTGTAAAACAATAAAAATATGTTTTTGTCGCTCTGTAGCCGTTTTCAGTAGTGCTCTCTAGGGAGACAGGGCATTGTAATTAACTAATTATAAATGCTCATGATGTTCTGATAGTTGGGTTATTCGAATCGTAATTCAAAGAGACATGATGAGTACCAAATGAACCTAATGTCCTATCTTGTTTAGGCTCTGGTCAGTTGTCATCAATGTTATATTCATGTGTCTCTCTTAATTCAGAGCCATCTTAACAAAGTTCGGGTCGACCGGTTTCAATGACTTCTTTTCTTCTGTCATCTTCCTCAGGACCGATTTCTTTGATTGCAGCAGTCAGTCAATTCCCCGTCATTATGGCAGAGCACCCAGCTCGATCAAGGGGTCAAAAAGTTGAAAATGACTTTTTTGGATCGAGTAGCTAGGGGAACATGTTGGTTCAAATTCAAGCAGCTAATGCTCCATATATTGGCATGAGAGAATACTCATTGAGGGCCTCCTCCCACATCTACTAGGCACACATCAATTGCAAGTGCTAGAAATGGACACCTATCACAAAACCACCTCTATTTCTTTACTGGTGATTTTTATTGGATAACATAGTCACAACATCATGGTTACCTTCTTGTTCTTGTGGAAGATAGTCCTTGTTTTTTTTCTAGGTGTTTGTGTTGCTATATTTGACATGTATTATTCATGCTTGCTACCATCCGTCAATTTTCTGCGTGCCGAGTAAGGCTGAAAGGATGTGGGGAGACAAATAGAAGGGAAAGATTCCGATGTCACATTTTCACATGCAGGCGTATGCCTATGTATTAGAGGTATGGTGAATGAGAACATTTCTCTGTTTCTTGCATTAATTCGATTTTTAACAATGTTGTATGAAATGTTGCCAGACATTGACTTAAATAAGAATTAATATTTTATGTTTTATATGTTCGGACAAACAGCTTTGATTGTTAGTATGTTAATGAAATTGTATATTATTGATGTAAAATGTTTCCTTTAAAAAAAAAAAATGAGAATCTGATTTCATTATATATTTTTTTATTTAATACTGTATACATTGTGCAAGGTTTTAAATTAAAACCAACTCACAATAAATAAATAAAGAGATTCATGCCACTGATTCCTATCGGTAATAAAAGCAATGTAACATGTCATACACTGTGGTTAATGGGTATCCTGGTTGTAATACAATTCTTCTTTCTTCGGCACCTTGCAGAGATTTTTGTTTCCATCATCGCTCGTGGTCCCTGCAGGTGAGCAGTAATTTGATAAAGTGATCCAGGATTGTTGGCCTTCTTTGAAGTGTTCTCTCTGATGTTGTTAAGCCACTGTCTAAAATGTAACCAGTTTACCTTTTCAATATCAACTGGAATGGGGACTGAAGCATGTACAGAAGTTGAGTTCTGGGTGCTTATTTTTGTGAGTAGTTAAGCAGTAGTGCTTATCCTCTCTTTTTACCTGTGATTCAATGATTTTCCATAGAACTTGTTTAATGGTCTTTCATCCTTTCACTAATCCTCCTGTTTATTGGTGATACAGTCATGTCCATTGCTGATGTAGAGCCTCAGGCACCCTTGGAAGGCTTGAAGATGTCTGATAAAACCTTGGCACATTAGAACCCTATGATGCTTGTCACTCCTCTAGGTGAGCATATCTCTTGTCAGCATAACTAAATGGAATCCAATCCCAGGACTTTACAGACACTAAGCAAGGAAATATAAATATTTACGCGCTGCTGTCTGAAGACTAGTGCTGTTGATCCAAGCTTCTGTTGCGTGTAATTTTTCTACTATTTTTCAATATATATGTCTGTAATCCTCTGGGTTAGCTGTAGTTCATGCTGACCCTATTAAATTCCAATGACTGCTTTCCATTCTTCTGTGAACAAATTTGAGCCGTGCTGCCCCAGTGAGCACCGTCAAATAACTAGTGATCAAACCTTAGTGCAACCACAGCCAGTCTATATTACACATTTTTACCTATAATGATTGCTATGAGATGAATGGAAGTACCTGTGCACACTATCATTGACGAACTAAAACAGTACTTACAGCTTCATTCAGGCCAGGTGGTCGTGTTGTTGTGCTTCTAAATTGGGCAGAGGAGAGCTCTTATAATTTTGTTAAGTTAACTTTGTGGATTAGCTTGGCCACACCCCCACCTACATCTCAGCTTGGGTTTATATTCAATAACCCTACTACTGGGTTCACAAAACCTTATCATATAGATGTATATATAAAACCCATCCTCTGAGAAACGTCTTTTTCTGCCTTCTTGATCTGTTTCTCCTCAAGGGCTTGGTACATAAAATGCAATCTGCATTTCTCCATGAATACAGTGGGGCAACACGTTGTCTACATTTTCCATGTGGCCCTGTAGTGCTCTGTGGCACCATTGCCAAATTAGTAATGAAAGGCCATGTTGTCCCCAGAATATATCTCTTCTACACTGAGACAGCTACATGACAGTGTGCTCTGGTGAAAATATCTTGGTATCAGTCCTGCCATCTGATGCCTTTCTAGAGCACTATGATTCTTGATTCTTGTGTCTGTCTGGCTTGCTGAAGAGCCTGACAATCTATCCTCTGATTTTGGTGCTGGAGTGCTTGTTGGAACTGTTGACCTCACTGAACATCATCATAATGACTTCAATGAAGTTCTAGATACATTTTATTTCTAAAGCTGAGGCTGGTTGGACGGCTTCTTTTGAACAAAACAAGCATCAGCCTAATGTGAGGTCATTTTACTGAGACGACACAGATTGTCTATGCCAGTACATCTATATTGGTTTTACTGTAAGTGGAGACAGCTCCATTAGCTACAGGTCAAGGATGTTTCTGACATTTTCCATAATCCTGGTAATACTCTGGAGCTTCCCCACATGTGCAGACTTCTTTGGTGTACACATTTAAGGTATGTAGTAGAGTCTCTTTCCTTAAAGTGTCAGTCTCCTTGTCATTGGCCAACCTGGAATTAATCCCGCCCTGTACATCCCAAGATGGCTATGTCCCACCACTTACTCCACTGAGCTTTACCCCCTACGGCTTCAAATCGACTGTGAGCTGCAGAAATCCTTTCTTGAGTTTACACCTCTCCCCAGATTTTGTAGACATATGGGGCAGAAGGGATTTTCTGCAACCCCCCGACCACCACCCTTGTATAAAACTAACCCCCTCCATCTTTCCCACTGGAGTGGTAGCACGCTGACTGTCTCCAGTATTGATATGTGTTGTTGCTTTTAATTAAGGAGTGGTATTTTTGTTCCTTTGAGTATGCTGAATGTGGTGGAGAGTGCTTTGAACAAAAAGTAGAAAGTGGTGCCTTTACTGTTCAGAAGATTCTACTGTCATCCTGAAGGCCTCATTGAGCCACCAGGATCTCTGCCCTTTTAGCTCCTTCGTTTAGACCTTTTCTCAATATAGTTGGTAATGCAATCCCAATCACAGGTGAGCGAGGAAGACAGACAGTGGTGCAGCGAAATCGTGTATGTGTACACAGGAATGAGTGAAAAAGGTGCATACAAGGAAATCTCCAAAATTTGGGAAAGCCCATGACCAAATTATCTTTATGTCATTCTTGAGATCTTACATGATCTTGCATGGTTTGTTTGTTTGTTTCTTTATTTGTAATGCGCACCATACCCTGAGGCATCAGGGCGCAGGGAATAAGAATATGTTCAGCTTAGTTACTGGGTACAGTATACATGACACATATAAGGGCATAGGCATAGTGCAGAGTAGTACAAGACTTAGCATTCGTTCCTTACAAAGCACATACATTATCAGGTAGCAAAAGTATTTAGATAGGCATAATACAGTCAACAGCATTTCACAGCAATAGACCCCTAAAGGCAGTTCGGAGAACAAAAAGGGGGAGTCAGCGGCAAGGTAGTGGTCGTAGGGTTAGATGTCGTTCTCTTTTAGCAAGTTGATTAAGTGTCATCTGAATTTAAAGAAGGGTTGGGGTTCTCTAATGCCGGGTGGTAGGGAGTTCCATAATTGCGCAGCCTTGACTGGGAAGCTGTGTCCACCTATGGTGGAGAGTCTAAATCGTGGAACTTGAAGACAGTTCTGGTTAGCTAATCTTGTGGGTCTCGGAGAGGATTTTTTGCAAATTCTATCCATGAGGTATGGCGGTGCGTTATTGTTAAGGCACTTGTGTGTGAGAGAGGCAATTTTAAGTTGAATTTTGTCAAAAGTGGATAGCCATTTGTGTTCTCTTCTTAGCGAGGATATGTGTTCATTTCTATTAATTTTAAGAGCTGCTCTTAGGCCTTTGTTCTGGAGAACCTGTATTTTATGGATAATGTGTTTATTAGCTCCAATGTAGAGTGCGTTACAGTAATCCAATTTGGAGAGGATAAGGGCCCTGGCCAGTGTAAGGCAGCTATCTGTGGAGAGCAATGGTTTACTAGCTCTGATGAGTTTGCAAGTGTATGCAGTAGCAGACGCTAGGGAGTTGACTTGTTTGGACAGGTTCAGGGTGGCGTCTAAGTAAAAACCTAGAGTCTTCACTTCCTTAGCTACTTTTATGTTGTTGCCATCGATAGTAAAGTTAGCGTAATCAGGGCTGAGTTTGGATATGTGGGTAGGGGTACCTAAGATAATGAGCTCAGTTTTGTCGTCGTTCAGGCATAACCCGTGAGTGGCCATCCAAGCCTGAACGATACTGTAAATTCTATTCACTAAGGCCAGATCCACGGCGTAATCTCCTGAAAGCGGAAGGAGGATCTGGGTATCATCTGCATAGTTAGTGTAGGTGATACCCAGATGATCCATTTCGTCGAAGAGGGGCTTAGTGAATATATTGTATAGGGTGGGTGACACGCAGGAGCCCTGTGGTACGCCGCAGGTTATGGAGATCGGGTCAGCTGAGGCCGATGGAGAGAAGACTCTCATGGTCCGGTTGCTCAGAAAAGACTTGATCCAGATTATGGCATCCTCCGAGAAGTGGGCAGCGGAGTCTAGGTGGCTGCAAAGGACTGTGTGGTCGACCAAGTCGAAAGCAGCCGAGAGGTCTAGCAGGAGGAGTAGGGCAGCTTGGCCTTGATCTCTGCACTCATCTATTTGGGCCTTAAGGTCGATTAGGGCCGTCTCTGTGCCATGTTGGGGGCGGAATCCTGATTGTCGGGATCCGAGTAGACGGTTAGATTCGAGGAAATTCTGAATTTGGATATATGCCACTTTGTCCAAAATTTTTGGAAGAAATAGCACGGTTGTGATAGGCCTGAAGTTTGTGGGAATGGCCGGGTCAAGGGTTTGCTTCTTTAATAGTGGCAATACCCAAGATTCCTTCAGGTTGTTAGGGATGGAACGTGTAGTGAATGAGGAGTTAATAAGTTTGGTTATAAACGGGGAGAGTTCTCTTGCAGCATCCTTGATAAG
This sequence comes from Ambystoma mexicanum, assembly GCF_040938575.1. Classification (NCBI taxonomy): domain Eukaryota; kingdom Metazoa; phylum Chordata; class Amphibia; order Caudata; family Ambystomatidae; genus Ambystoma; species Ambystoma mexicanum. The sequence goes on along the minus strand of NC_090924.1, from coordinate 716,108,333 downwards.
TTGTTCTGGGCATTGGTCACCTTTGCAATTGGACAGTTTAAGTCCCAGTATAACCTTTTCCACCTCGATAATTGATACTTTAGAGAAACTGAAACGGGCTTCTTGTTTAGGATGTTGGAGGGGAACTGTGCTCTGTGCGGTTTGTGGCATTAAGGATGCTTTCTTAATCGCAATTTTGGTTTGTAGGTTGGCCACTTTATTTGTTAGGGCATGTTGGATGCTGGAGCACCATTTTTTGTCTTTAGTACAGTGTTCCTGTGGTGCAATAGGCGATTCTAATTCTTTCAGGATGCTGAACAGTTCTTTGACACTGGATTTAGATTGAGAGATTCTGTTGTTGTAGGTTTCCTTTTTGGCTAATAGAATGTCTTTCTTATATTGGGTGGAGGCCTTAGTTAGGTTAAGTTTATTTTCAGCTGAGGGGGAGAGTCTCCAAGCCGTTTCACACTTTCTTTTGATTAGTCTAAGGTTTTTTAGATGAGGGGTGTACCAAGAGTTAAGATGTTTTTTAGGTTTGCCGTTTCTTAATTTGAGCGGGGCGATCTGGTCAAGGGCAGAATTCATGGCTTTGTTATATTGTTCTACTAGAGCGTCGGGGTCCATGTCATCTGCAGCCAGATTAAGTTTAGGAATTATAAGGGGCAGCAGTTTTTCAGTTGTCATACGTTTTTTGTTTCTCGTGGGTACAGAAGGGGCGAGTATGGTCTGGGCCATAATTAGGTTGGTTGTCAGTGTGAATAGGAGAAGATGGTGGTCAGTCCAGATCTGTGGTCTAATATCAGTGATCTTTACTTTGCAATTATAGTCTACTATCCAGTCGAGAATTCGACCTTTATTATGCGTGGGTGAGCTAACTTTCTGGGAGAAGCCCAGCTCCTTCAGGGTTATGGCCGTGGCAGTTTCATGGGTGTCCTTGGTGTCGTTGTAACCTAGATTAAAATCACCTAGTACTAACGATTGTGAGGTATTTTTTAAGTTGTTTGAGAGGATTGTAGAAATATCTTCCACGAAGGATCCGATGGGACTTGGGGGTCTGTAGATGAGAAAGATGTTTAAAGTTTGTGAGTTAGCAGTGGCCAGTTTAACCGAGAGGCATTCGCAGGATTTCAAAGTGGGGGATGAGACAATTCTCATGTCTAATGTGGACTTGGCTATAATTGCTATTCCACCGCCTCGGGAGGTGAGTCTATCCGCTCTCAGGATTGTGTAGTTATCAGGGACTGCCAGCGATAAGGCTGGGCTAGCTGCCTCATGTAGCCAAGACTCTGAGATGGCTAAGAAGTCCAGATTATCTGTTAGAATGATGTCTGATATCTCAGTTGCATGGGCAATTAAAGACCTGACGTTTAAAAGAGCTCCTTTGAGATTAGGTAAGAGACTTTCTGACATGGGGTGATTGGTAATAGGACTATTTTTGGGCATTGGTTTAGACGAGTTAGGTATAGGTTTTTTGTGGTTAGTAGGGCTTATCTTAGATTCACTGGTTACTTTGTAGGTTAGCTTTTTTAGGAAGTTTAATTGTTCCAATTTTTTTGCTGGTATCTCATGCATTTTGGATAAGCGGGCACGTAGTCTCAGGTTTCTATCCATAGTTTTGCAAGGCATTTGTATCATGGGGTATTCAGGAAGCTGGTTGGCTGTAAGTGCCATATTATGCTTTTGAATGTTTAGCACAGGTAGGCTAGTGCGGTAATTAGGAGCGGACAAGGCACATAAGGGCGAGGTGCTAATTATATTTGGTAGGTTGTAGGTCTGTGGAATTAGTGAGCAGGAGGAGGCTATGAGAATTAGTAACCAGGCTATCATAGAGCTGGTACCTGTTAGGGATTTTCCTGGAGCTAGAATGTACATTCTGATGTAAGGGCAGCAGTGTGCTGACCAAGGTATGGCAGGATGTGCCAGATATGCTATTAACTAGCTAGTTCTAGGGCATCATATGACTGGTATGTTGTAGGTAAATTCTAATAAATGCAATTTGTGTCACAGGGTACCGATAGGTCGGATGCAGCTATCGAGCTCAATGCAGTTTTAAGTTACAAGGTACACATAGGTTAGATATGACTAGCAGGCTGTATGCAGTTTTAGGTCACAAGGTACACATATGTAAGATGCAACTATCAAGCAGAGTTCATTTTAAATTAACAGGATATGGCGGGCTAGGTATAACTATCGCGCTCAATGCAGTTTTAAGTCACAGGGTACACATATGTAAGATGCAACTATCAAGCAGAGTACATTTTAAATTAGCAGGATATGGCGGGCTAGGTATAACTATCGAGCTCAATGCAGTTTTAAGTCACAGGGTACACATATGTAAGATGCAGCTATCAAGCAGAGTTCATTTTAAATTAACAGGATATGGCGGGCTAGGTATAACTATCGAGCTCAATGCAGTTTTAAGTCACAGGGTACACATATGTAAGATGCAGCTATCAAGCAGAGTTCATTTTAAATTTGCAGGATATAAAGGGCTAGATACAATTATCGGGCTAAAAGCAGTTTAGATAACAATGCTGGTATACTAACATGCCTAGTCGAAGTGCCTAGTGGCATTCGACGAGGGGCTTCAGAATAGGTAGCAATATGCCGCAAAAAGGGTCTCAAGTGAGTGGCCAGGTGCTTATCTAGTAACAGTTTAAACTCAATGGATCACCTAGGATCAGGTTAGGCAGATAAGCCTAGAGTGCAATCATACATTAGTGGGTCAGTTGTAAACTTAGTAAAATTAGTTCGCTGGGAGTCAGTAATTACTGTCTGTATTAAATCCAAGATACAGAGCGACAGGGATCGCTTGGATTGGGTTGCCAAAGTAGATTGCCAAAAGATTAGGTTGCTAGGAGGCTCAGCGTGAAGAACAACACAAAGTGAACGTGTATCATATGCAGTAGTGAGTTAGAGGTGCAGGCATGTTGATACTCTCATGTCGGATGTCTGCAGAAGTATAATTAATGTAGGCAGTAGAGGAGTGTTAATGTTGCTAACAATGGTATACCTGAATTAATAGGAGTCCAACTGGAGTTCCGTATCTGCCGGTAGTGAGGCAGGGGTTCTGGCCGATGGCCGGAAAGGCAAGGACCGGCTGGGACAGGGGAGTCAGCCTTCGTGCGGGCCTTGGTGTTCAGGCCGGCTACGCCTCCCGGCTCGTGGATTGGCTGATTATCAGGGCAGGAGGCCCAATGGTCCAAAACGAAGTGGGAATACATGAGACATGTGAGTCCATGGATGTGCCCAGATCCCTACACATGTAAAATTCTGATACACATTTATATTTTTAGAATCATTAACATTAGCGGCTATGCATAGTACTTCACAAAAGACCACATTTCATCCATGCTAAGGGTCCCCTATTCACTAAGATATTGCAAAACAGCCTACAATCCACTGTTCAAATGGAGTGCATGGTCCTGCTGGGAACAAATCAGCAACGTCATTATACACACACAGAGCTTAGGACATTAGTAAACTTTCCGGATCAAATTCATGTAGAGATCATTTGCTTGGACCCAACGTCGATCTTTGAATACGATAATGCAGATTTTCTCAAACTTTATTTTTGAAGTGCAAACCTTTCTTTTACTGAACAAAGTGTCATATTGTTGTGACTTCTCTAAAATATGTTTTCAAAATTACTAATTGAGTTACTGCTTATTGTTAATTGATCTGGTTCCTGCAGAAGACAACTTTCTGTCAAACCCATCTTTCTTAGAATGTATTCTCTACATAAATAATAACGAGACTTTTTGAGAGGATCTTTCACATTCTGTAGCAAAACAAGTTCAAGAATGCACTTAGAGTGTTTGTCATACTCTTACCATATGACGGGCACAAATGTGACACTGGCATGTGTAATGCCACTGATCGTTAAACATTTCAAAGCCACCCGTACCTTTCCTCTCCCGACAAAAAGGCTTGTTATACACCACTAGAGACATTTTTCAGATCAGGTTTATTTAAGACTCTGCTGCCCACTGGTATCACAAAATGTAAAACAGCATTCAAATTCTGTTTGGTGTTTCACTGAATACAGCTTCTTATGTGTTTTTTCCGCACAAAAAATCTAATGTAAATTCCCCCCAATGCAAATGTTTTCTGCGACCGAGGTTTGTTGAAAGGATCTATGTGGTACAACTAACATTCAAAAACAGAAGGCGAAAAGAATGACACTGAATAACAACATTAACACAGCATTGCAGACAAAACATGAGGCTTACATGGTACTACTGTATGTTGGAAATGTAGAAACCAGCATTAACATTCAGGCTGTCAAAAGAATCTGTGAAAATTACATAAATCTATATAGTTAAAGCTAGCAGTTCTCCAGACCTCTGAATCGCAACATAGTGTTAGCATGCATGCTGAACAAAAGACTAATATTTCTCTGGGGCCTTCACATACAACCGACTTACATATAGTATCTATGTACAACACAAAATGATCTATACAACATTAATACCAACTGTACATCTGGAAGGGATATATTTTACAGGGTCATTATACAGGAAGTGCTAGGCCTAACTTCCTAATATGGCATGTGACAAAGCCTTTTCCATTTTGAAGAGTTTTGGTAGATCCACACAATTGCAGTTGACATTTTTCCGTATGGTACTTGGGAATTGTATATACCTTACTTAGTAGGAGCTCTGCAATTCTTACATAAAAACTGAAGATGGGCCTGGCAAACTCATTTTAAACTAAAGCGATAATGGAAAGACTTGCATTGGACTAGAAATCTAAGACACAAATCAGACCCAATGTAGGGCTCGACAAAACATGTGTTCCTTAATTGCAAACCGAAAAATCCACAAACATAACATCATTTTCCTTCCACTGGTATGGAGAATCCTTTGATTAGTGTTAGTATTCAAACTAATTTCCTTTCGTCAAGCCAAGATGTGAAGCAAAACGCAGGGCGTTGTGCCATAGTCATGAACAATTTGTAAAGCTATAAGCATTTATTTATGACACTAGAGCGATAATTTGCAAAATACTTCATTTATGACAGTATCCCTGCGCATTGATGACTCTTCATAAAGGGGTAGTTATCAAAGTAGTTTGTGACGTCATTGTTCGAAAATAATTGTGCTATAATTTTTCCGGGTTGTTTGGCTCTCACACAGGCGCCATGTCAACACAGACGGCAAAAAGAAGGTCGGACGGCACTGCTACTGCTTGGTTCCTTGAATGGATAAAGGCCAACAAACGTCTGCGCCCCAGCGGGCTTCCTTGGTACGGTCCTCACAGACACATTCACACTGAGTGTTTTACCCAATAGTCTTTGTGGCAACAAAAAGCGGATGTCGTATTCGCACAGCAGAATCTGCTGAGTATATCATGCTTCATATCCTTCCCTCCAGGAAGAAGTGCAGTCAAGTGAAGCAGTGGGGTTGCTGCTTCCGGTTTTGCCAAATGCATGCTTTATCATAACATTTCTTCTTTTTTTGTTTGTCCAGGAAAATGATTCAGTTGCATATTGTCAGGTTTAAGAGCTGCTTTGTGCGATGAAAGTTTAGTCCTCCTCTTCGTCCTCTTCGATGACTGGCGCTGGCGGCTTTTCTTGAATTCTGAAGCATTCCTCGAAGAAATTCACAATTGACTTGTGCAAGTGTTGTTGAACTGTTATGCTGCTCATGTAATGGTTTTCATCTGGGTATATCTGTAATGGAAGAATATGATGTTACAGTGCGTACTTATGCTACAAATAATTCCGACAGGTATACTGTGTCGCTTGACTTGCTCGCCTTCTGTAAGACATCTTGAAAGCCATATAATGCATGTACAAAACATGGCAGTCTGTACTACCCATATTGAAAGCACGTACATAATTATCTAGTTGTGACATCACTACTGTGACTTTTAGCAGTTGAGTTATGACGTCACAATGTCAGCTACTTCAACCGGCTATGAGCAGAATTCCAGCTGTTTGTGCTGCACCTAATTGAAGCTGTGACTAGTTTTCCAAAATGCCTCACTTCTAAAATAGCTTTCTATGACACTTTACATCAATGAATCGATTATCTTGTATGGTAGTATGTTCATTATGTGCACTGCTGGAGATTAACGCAGGCGAGCAAGAGTCTATCTCAAGGTTATCACTTTTTTAAACCACAAAAAGGCTTTAGATGCCTTTTCATAAATAGCTTAAACTATTTTTCTGCAACACATTTCAAGCTCTCTCCTAGAGACACATTTTAGCCAAACAGATTCTACATGTATTATATGCATCGACATCTGGCAGAGCTCCTACTTTAGATAAAGGAGGAATCCGGGTATTAAAAGTGATGACAGTGTGCGGCCATGCATCATAAGGAATACAATGCCCCCTACTGTATGAAAAAGAATATTCCAAGTCACCCTGTTGTTCTGAGACCTTATAAAGGAACTCAGCCTTTATCCTTGTTCCTTTATGTGTTCACTGAAACCCCCAGTGAATTGCAAAATCCATATAACATATGGTAGGGGGTTTTGTATCTCAAATATAAGTTGATGTCATTTGTTGCTTATATTAGGCTAGGTCTGACATCAGAAGCAACCTCTGAAAATCTGTATTAGCACCAGGAAGGTGGGGCACAACCAATGAGGTTACTCTGAAACCAGTCAATTACCACCAGTACTGCTCAGAGTTCCAAGGCACCCAAAGGGTGTGCTACAGCTCCTGTGCGCTCATCTGTTTGGTGATGATAGCTGTTGTGTATACTTCTCATGCCAGCTTTTCTGCTCGCAGTCCTTTCCTTATGCCATAATGGAAATAGAAAGGGGGTGCTTAAAAGCAGGAACGAGTTTGTTTTCCATTTCCATGACTGCCACCCTGCTTTTCTATTGAAGTCAAGTTGCTTGTGTTTTTTTTGCGTGTTGTGTGCGGAGCACATCCAACGTTCTCTAGTTTATTTTTATTTGTTAACCAAGGTGCTAATAGCCATGTAACAAGCAGTATCAGCATATGTGATCCTTTAAACGTTTTCATATTGATTGGTCTCTGTGATTTTAAAAGCCAGTCATTCTGCCAAATCATGTCATGTTTATTGTCGAAAGAAGCACAAAGTAGCTAGTTAATGGTTAGGTCTGGTGCCACAAATCATCTGGCTCCAGGGTGCTGGTATGTTGTATAATGAACTTTCTAAGAACAACAGCAAGTGCAATTGAATATACAATGGAGAGTGTATTTTCCTCTTCTGATTCCATTAGGGCAAACTTGCTGACACAGTTCATACATTTATCTCAAGTGGAAAGGTTTAATATGCCCTCTGGGAGAAATAAGAGCATCTGCTGTAATGGACCACATGGGGGAAAATATATATTATATATTAATGTATATATATGTATATCTATTTGTGGTGTTTCTTAAATATATCTTACCTTGATTAATGACAAATGACTAAGTAATTATCGAATAAGGTTTCTGTACATTGGGCGTAATTACGGGAATGCTGCTGCAGAAAAAATTGCCGCCAATTTTCATTGTACTGTGGTGCAGTAAAGTGGAGTGTATACCGCATGAGGCACTATAGACTCCAGAAATGGGGACTAACACCATTGTCCCACCAGCCGTGATCCCGTGGTCATTCTCCAGGACCAAGTGGTGGTAACGGTAATCAGTTTTGGCTGTAATTCTGCAGATTTACCCTAGAATTAAAGCCAAACTCATAATCATCCTTATTGACCATATATGGACAGTGTTTGAATCCTCAGGGCTTTTGTTCAGTCTCCGAGTGCCTAATGTCGACAAAATGTGTAACCTTTGAGGTAAGTCATATTACAAACTTTTATCGTTGCTTCATTTTTCAGAGAATGTTATATGTGTTGTGATAACTTTTATTATGTATGATTAATTTCAATTTCCCAAATCAAGCCATTTCCACTTGCAAAGGATCTAGCAAACACTAGCTCGCTCATTCTTTATGGACATCTCATCGTAGAGCTACACTTTGCCTACTGCAAAAATATTCTTTCATAAATTAAACTCATTCCCTGCCGTGATGTACCTATGATATGTTTCTTTCCAGAACCTGCTCTTACTGCACTATACTAGGCAGGGAGCTCCATTACGCATATTAAGATGCCCTGTACCTAAACAAAGTATGCAATTGCCCTCTCAAGACCCAAACGGCATGTCTGAAAGGAAATGAGGCGGCATTGCGGAGGAGTAGAATGTGATCTAATGTTCATTGTGTCTGATATTGCGTCCACCAGGGGCGTTGCAAGGGGGGGGGTTAAGGGGGCTATAGCCCCTGATCTTTTGGTTGTAGCCCCGGATAGAATCTCAGGAGCTACAGCCAAAAGACTAGCTAGCCCCCAGTCCCAACAGTTCCGACATCAGCTTAGCCCCGGGTCTTTTCCAGACCTAGCAACTCCCCTGGCGTCCACACATTTGAAAGAGGTTGGGTGCCAGGATGCCTGAGTGCAAGTCTGATCTTTTGGACTTGTGCAGTGACTGGGGACAGTGGTGGAAATGGACAAAATGTATTCTGGGGATTCCCCCTTCATGCAGCAGATGTGTTAGAGGGGGTGCTCTTTAAGCTTCAGGCTTTGCGTAATGGTGGACTGTGATATGGAAGCGGTGGCGGCAGACCGGGATCACGGGAGAAAGAAGGGGGTTGCGGAAGTGAGCAGCCGGGTCCCAATGCTGGCCTTTGAGGGAAGGGAAAAGACCACTGATCCCAGAATGCCCCACAGAGTCCCACCCATGGGAAAAGAAAGAAAAACCGGGTTCCCGTATCATATCAGACCCACCAGAACAGACACAAAGCACAGGGTTAACCCACAGTGGCCGGAGCAGGGAGGAGGTGGGGAATCAGGGTCAGGTGTGACAAAACCGTTGCTGAGAACACCACGGGCTGATTACGAGGGAGGAGCGGGTCAAGTAACTCAAAGTCTCAACCAGGGTCTTCTCTGACAGGAAGGGCGCATGGCGATGGGCGTGGCACCAGATTGGAGTGTGACCAGTGGAGAATACGAGTGGGCTTACTAGGAAGAAGCGGAAAACCTACAGAGTGACGCCGTACCTTGTCCGAGACTCCAGACAGCAGTACAGAGCAGCAAATCGGAAACCAGAGGAAAAGTATTGAGAGAGGTGAACTGTGGGCCATTGCTATTTGTTTTCCTTTTCGTGTGCATCGGACGGCGGCAGGTTGAGGGTTGAAAGCCTGGACGCCGGGGTGTGATAAGAGACAATTGGGACTGACAAACGCAAGGCGCAGCAGCAGTGCCTGCGAGGTGAAAGGAACCATCTTCAGTTGTATGAATTCAATTATCTGTGAAGTGTTAGTGGTGAAAATAAATAACGTTTTGAAAATAAAACCTCGCTTGTCTCCGGCTGACTACTTAACATGGACAAACTTTGCCGAATCGCAGATCCACCTGGTTCCGGACCAATCCCTCCCCTGAGTGGTGGAGAATGGCACCATGCTGAATGCATCCCAGGCTTCATGCATCCAATGTGTTGGCCAGTGTGGTGCCTCCCTCTACACAAAGGCAAGACCAACAGGCTGCAAACCAAACGGGGTGGAAGGATGACAGATAGCACGGGCCGGGCCAGTGTGGGAACAACATTGGGACAGAAGGAGCGCATAATATGCCAAACAGTGAGTAGTCAAGCATGTAAGATTTTTATGTGGGCCTAAAAATGAAATCCTAGGTTTACTTTTTAGGTTAAACTTTTAGTTGGAAGAAAATGAGCTATTTCGGTAAATGGGGGGCTATGCCTAAGCTAACGTGGAAAGGGCTAGCATCTTTTGTATCATACAAAGTGTGTATCTGCCATTAGGGTATGTATGATAAAACTCTTGCAATATATACTATCGGTATACTGTATCATTATATGACTTCCAATCCGGCCGAGCAGGGTGAGTGCAGCCAAACTTTAATAACTTTATTGCTGCCTGAACTGTGTGTGTGTTTTACATTTTGTTTTTAATTATTGAAATCCGTCTGTGTGTCCCCTGTCCCAGCCTCCCTCCTCCCGCTCCAGTTTCCTCCTTCCTTCCCGCCCGCCACCCGCTGACCAACCCGCCCACCCCCCTGATTGGCTCCTGGGCCCGTTGAGCTGAGGCCAGGTCGTTTGCTGCTCCCCCTTGCTTGCCACTTCCAATCCGGCCAAGCAGGGTGAGTGCAGCCAAACTTTAATAACTTTAGTGCTGCCTGAACTGTGTGTTTGTTTTACATTTTGTTTTTAATTGTTGAAATCCCTACGTGTGTCCCCTGTCCCTGCCTCCCTCCTCCCGCTCCAGTTCCTCCTTCCCGCCCGCACACCCCCTTCCTAAAGATTGGCTCCTGGGCCCGTTGAGCTGAGGCCAGGTCGTTCGCTGCTCCCCCTCGCTCGCCACTTCCAATCCGGCCGAGCAGGGTGAGTGCAGCCAAACTTTAATAACTTTAGTGCTGCCTGAACTGTGTGTTTGTTTTACATTTTGTTTTTAATTGTTGAAATCCCTCCGTGTGTCCCCTGTCCCTGCCTCCCTCCTCCCGCTCCAGTTCCTCCTTTGCGCCCACCTCCCCTGATTGGCCTCCCCTCCCTTTTCACTGTCCTTCCCTGGGCAGCCTCTGCCCGGCAGCCCCACGGCTAAGGGCCCCCGGCCAAGGGTGGCTCCTACAGGTGGCTCCCCTGTTGGTGTCTGCAGGTGTCCGCTGGGGACGCCAACCGCTAGCCACCTCCCTTCTGATCTCCTGCGCACCCCACCCTCCACTCACTAGCGGCTACTCCTTTGCAGTTCTACTTGCATAAACTGCCTGCCTTTAGTTCCGCATTGTGAAACCTAGGCCTGTTCTCCCTGTTTTAGGATTCTCAAACTTAGGTGGCTTTCCACTGGTTTTAAATGTCATTGTAGCTGCATTACTAAAATTGCAGGAATCTCAAACTTGGGTATGTCTTCTCTCCTGTCTTAGAATGTCCTTTGCTTATCCAATATCTCTTCTCACTGCCTCTCGCTGTCTTCTTGTCTGTCTACCCCAGGGACCCCCCCCCCGCTCCCACCTATTCTATGGTGCTGTCTGTCTCCCCTATCTTTTCTAACTGCTTCTCTATTGACTATCCTGCTCTCCTCACTAAGTCTGGTAGGAAGAAGTTTAAAAAGGACATCCTGGTGTCCAACCCAGGCCTCCCGATCGCCGACACCTACATCAGTGCCTCCTCCAAGGAAACTCTCACCGACATCCTCTTTGTCGTTCCTTCACCAGATATATGGACCCCTCTTATGGTCTCTGTGCACTCTCCTTTCTCCTCTTCTCCCATTAATGGTGGCACCGGTTGGGACGCCCTCCTGGCCTCCTTCCTATCCTCTAAGGTCATCATTAATTTCTACTCTAATGGGACCGTCTTGGTCCAAGGCCCTCAGGCCAACCTTCATCTCTTTGATAGACGCTTTCCGCGCCTCATCAACTTCCTTTCTTCTCCTGCTGTCCCCTCTCCTCTTCCCTGGGCTACCTTGCCTTCGCCCTCCCTCTCTGCCCCCTCTCGGGCACTTTCTACATTTCTGCAGGGCTTACCTCCAATCTGTACCCCTCCCCTTCTCCATATTGCCACTCCAAACATTCCTCTGATATCTGCCGCCTTCTTGAAGAACTTGACCTCAATGTCCTCGGTCTCACTGAGAGATGGTTTATGGCCAGCTCCGTCACCAGCTTTGACACACTCCTACCTGATGGCTACAAGATCCTCTCCGCGCCCAGGCCCAACCACTCTGGTGGGGGTGTAGCCCTTATCTTCCCTGAGTGGATTCCTGCCTCTGTCACTCCTACGCAGGCCTACTCCTCTTTTGAATGCCTCGTCTGCAGGCTTTCTCTCTCCTCTAGCCATTCCCTTACTGTGGCTACTATCTATCGGCCACCTGGTCAGATTTCTTCCTTCCTCTCTGAATGGACAGACCTCTCCTCCTCACTCCTGGCCTCTATCACCCAACTCCTCCTTCTTGGAGACTTCAACATCCACTTGGATGCCTCATGTCCTCCCTCTGGACTCTTTCGTGACCTCTGCGACTCTCACTCACCATTCTCCCCTCTGGCCCGACTCACTCTGCAAGGCACACTCTCGATGTTCTGATCTCTTCAGACCTTCCCCTCTCTGTCCCTCTCTCCACTCCTCTCTCCTGGAGTAACCACTTTCTCCTATCCTCCCACCTCACCCTCCCCAACCCGCAGGCCAAACCACCTCCTTTACTGCCACCCACCTTCTCGATCATCCGACCCATGAAGTGCATGTCATTTGAGGCTTTCACTGCCACCTTCTCCCCCCTCCTCCCCCCTTGGCTGACTCTCACCCTGACACAGCCCTCTCCATGCTTCACTTCTCTATATCTGATACTCTTGATATCCTTGTCCCTGTCATGAGAATCCGGCTGAAGCCCAAAGCCAAGTTTAACTCCTGGTATGACTCAGACCTCGTCACCCTAAAACGCAGGTGTAGGGTGGCCAAGAGGAAATGGCGTGCTTCAAGTTCATCCTCTGACAAACTGGCCTGCCGCCTGCTGCAACGGCAATATCAGCTCTCCGTCCTCACCAAGAAGAGAGCACATATCCAAGCCCGCATCTCTGCGGCATCTAACAACTCGGATGAACGCTTTAAAATCTGCAAGGAACTTACCAATCCTGCAGCAGTCTCTAACTCTCCTGTCCCTTCCCAGGCCCTCTGCACAGCACTGGCTTCTCACTTCATTTCGAAAACTCAGGACATCCTGTCCTCACTCTCCTCCTTTCGCCCCCCCCCCTCTACTCCCTGCTCTTCCTCTGGCCCTTACTCAGCCACCCCGCCTCCCTCCTTCTCGGCCTTTTCCCTTTTCTTCGCAGACAAGGTCTCTAGACAAGTCCGATCTATGAAAGACTCGTCGAAATAGGTTCACCCCTGTTCCTCAAAAACTATCAAGGACAAAATCAACTCCATGGCTCCTGCCTTGGCTTATTTCTGCAACCAATCCTTCACCACTGGAGTCTTCCCTTCCCCCCTAAAGCACTCCCTTGTGCACCCTCTTCTAAAGAAACCCTCTGCAGACCCCTCCTGCCCGGCTAACTATCGCCCAATCTCCATCACTCCCTTCCTGGGCAAGCTCCGGGAGAAACTGGCCATCTCCCAGGTCAATCTCCACACTGAATCTGTTGGTTGTCTTCATGACCATCAGTCTGGCTTCAGAGCTGCCAGAAGCACAGAAACTGCTCTCCTGAACATCCGTGAAGACCTGCTCACCAACCTTGACTCTAATACCCTGTGCGTTCTCATCTTGCTTGACCTCTCTTCTTCCTTTGACACTGTCAACCATGCCATCCTGCTCAACCGCCTGCGTGATAACCTGGGTATCACTGGTCAGGCTCTGGCGTGGCTGACTTCTTTCCTCTCCAACCGACCCTCCCAGGTCCAACTGGGGTCCTTCCTCTCCGACATCTTTTTCTCTACCTGTGGTGTCCCCCAGGGATCTAACTTCTCTCCCTGGCTGTTCAACCAATACCTGGCCCTCCTTGCCCACTGCATCACCGCTCTCTGTCCCAACTTTCAGTGCTATGCGGATGATACCCAGCTCATTTTCAGGCTACCCTCGGCCTCCTCCTCTCCATCCCTCATCTCTGACTGTCTGTCTGCCATCCAGGAGTGGTGTGCTGCCAACGACCTCTGCCTTAATGCCAGTAAGACTGAGATTCTACTCATTGGCACACCCACTCCCGCCTTTCCTGCAGCTCTCTGGCCGGCCATTCTTGGCCCTCTTCCTACTCCCACCTAAAAACCTCGGGGTCATCTTCGACTCTGCTCTCTCCTGTTCCCCTCACATCTCTGACATCTCTAAGAAGTCACATTACCAGCTGCAGCTCCTTAGAGGTATTCTTCCTTTCCTCTCCTTCCCCCAGAAGCTCACTGTCTCCAGGGCCATGGTTCTCTCTAAGCTGGACTATTGTAACAGCCTCTATCTAAATCTATGTGCCTCTACCCTCCGCCCTCCACCCTCTGCAACTTATCCAGAACAGGACTGCGAGACTTGTCCTTGCCCTCAAGCTCAAGGATTGTATCTCTCCAGGACTGAAATCTCTGCACTGGCTCCCAGTGGCTGCAAGGTTTAAGTTAAAAACCCTCTGCATTGTACACAAGGGCTTCTGGGGCCTGGGCCGCAATACCTCCAACTCTCTCTTCCTAAATATCTTCATTCTCGGGCACTTCGCTCATCCGCCTCCAACTCCCTCAGTGTCAGTCGCTTCTCCAAGCAACGAGTTGGTGAAAGATTACTCTCTTCGGCTGGGACCTCTCTCTGGAACAGCCTTCCTGCCTCCCTGAAACTCGAGGAGAACCATCTCTGGTTCCAGAAGCACCTCAAAACCTTCCTCTTTGCCTCTGCTTTCTCTCTCCCCTGCTGATTTTCTGACTGAAACTGCTTGCGTTACCTGGCCACCCTTTCTGATCTCTGGCCCAGGCCCCATCAATTTGCCCACTTGCACTGTGCCTCCCTGGCAACCCTGGCACATGGGGACCGTTCTGTATGCCTACAGTCCCCCTACCAGCACTTTTTGTCTGCACTTCCTTGCACTTGCCACCAGCTGGCCGTTTATTTATTTTCTTATTTATTCCACTTTTTACCCATGTACTGCACTTTCCCCTCTCCCTTCCCCCGCACACTTTTTCTTTTCCCCCTTCCCATGTACTTGCACGATCTGAATGACACTTGGCCTAGTAGGATCGCTGTCTGTCCTCCCCTTGTCCCCCGCCCCTTGCCTCATCGCGCCTTGAAACATTTGTGTATAGGCGCGTTATAAATGCCATGCCATATCATATCAGTAGATTTTTGAAATTGAAAACTTAACTTTAATATCAGCTTCAATGAAAAAACACTATTAAGATTCCAATTAATCAAAACATTATTATAGCCTTACATACTAAGGAGGGGACACACGTTGTGAAAGGGTCCTTATCCCAAGCGATAAGGTTCCCTACCGAGGTCCATAAGGCTTTTAGCACATAGTGGTAGTTGCAATAAGGGCTTAGGAGTTTTAGTGAAGTAAAACATATTCGTTTAATAATTATTAAACTACAAAAAACAGATCAGTGAATTAAATGCGGTTTCATTTTTCAATATTTATATAACTTTTCTAAATATATCTTATCTATGTGAGGTAAGCATTTGAATTATAACCTTGGTTAAAATTGAACAGTTTTAGAATGAGCTTGCTATAGGCGCAATGTAAAAGTGAACACATTTCCTTTACAAAAGTGAAAGAGTTGTTCCATGTTCCAACTTTCACCATGTTATCGTCTTAGATTAGGTTGGTGTTGGGTCTTGTTGAAAGATATATTTCTGGGAAATAGCATTTCTCTGAATTCGAGAAAAAGCAATCTGTTGTCTCTCTAGTCGATTCTGAAGTCAGTCTGTATGGAACGCCGTCAATATTAGAGGTTATAGACTGCATTCAATTCGGATTGGTTTTGAGGGAGTCCATATTGAATTCCATGTGCTTATCAGGCATGGACACTTTTGGAAGTGAACCATTTTTCTCAAGAGTGGAGCATGCACTTCACGCAATGCACTTACCTGCAATGAATAATTAGCATTTGCCCGGATTAGGTGCGTGATAAGGTCCGCAGTATGCTGGAAATGAACCTTTTCTAGAAAAATAAATAAAAGTTGTTTTAAAATGTGCCTTTCACTGCCTGTCCTTATAGCAAGCAAGAGTTCCATGTAACTCACCGTCCGCAGTAGGATGAATTATCAGAAACTTTTCCTTATTCAGGTATTTGACTCTATCTGCTATCCTGGACAGCTGTGGAAAATAAATTAAAATGAGTCAGATGCAAAAAAGCTAGCAAATGAAACAGCCCTTCACAAAAACGAGTGCCGAGTTCATAAGTTCAGGCACATTAGGTGAGAACATTTGATCCAGAATAGAGATCCGTGTTTCATTATCACCTATGAATTTGTGACTATGTAAATTAAGATGTGTTATTGCGATGGAAACGAATCTTCTACCAGCCACTCTGAGAATAAGAGGTAGGAAGTGGTATTGCAAGAATTAAGGATGCATGCCTTTCATTTGACATCACACAGCTTTCATCCAAAGCGGTCTTGCTAGACTAGACCAAAACCTTAGATGAAAGAATGCCTTTAGCAAGCCTGAAACCAGATGCTTTCTAAGATATTACCGCCCCCCAAACATTGGCAAAGGGACACAGTGCCTCCACTCGCTCAGAAAACACTGCTAAATACTGCTCTGTCCATGCTGCCACTTTCGTTCCCACAACTGCCTGTCTAATCGAAAGATAATCGTGCCAAAATGGCAGCCATATGCAACTTGCTGGCCATTGTCTAAGATTTCTATTGACACTTCTCCTCTTTCCACCTCTGGCCACCATCATCAGTTGCTAAGGCCAGTGAAAAAAGTGCTCCCCCACCCAGCCAAATGTAGGTCATGGGGAAGTCGGGGGGGTGGGGAGGGTGGGGGACATTGATAGTAGGGGAATCCCTCAGGGCTGAAGGGGTGCACTTTACGTCCCAGGCCAGGAATAATTGTATTCTAAATTAAAAGAAGACAGACTGAGACAGAAGCAGGGCCACTGTAAAGAAACTCTTTACTGGTGCAAGGGCAGGTTTGCATGGTATTAGTGGTAGGGCAGAAATTGCCCTAGAGCAAAACATCATTCTTTCCATGCATCTTTGCAACAGGGAACTGTTTGCCCTTGTGCTAATTTGGGCAAAATTGATCAAATCTTTTTATTTCTTCATAAGTGCAGTGTTGATCTTAATGCTGATATGGTGCAAAATTGCACAGGCACCAGTGCAATATTTCTCTAATACACCACCAAATATGTGATCCCATTATTTCTGACTGTGCTGCGATCAGTGTGCAGCTTAGAGACAGCGGATAAGGTCTTAACTTATAGTGACCCCTTGCAGTTCTTTGAGCCACCTCACTTTATACTGTATGCAATATTTAGAGTGCATCTGTGTGCTTTCTTACAGAAGAAAAGTTACAATTGTTGCACAGGTTACATATGAACAAAGGCACAACAATAGGCATGCTTCTTTATTTTCTTAGAGTTCTTGTCAAATGTTACACCCCATCTCTTCTTGACCACCTCAGCGCACATAGGGTCGGAGAAACAAGATGGGGGTAATGGGAGAGCAGTTTAGCCCTTTAAACCTGTGCCAGATGCAGGGCCGCAGCAACGCACTGCTGGCTAAGTCTGTAGTTGTGTGAGCCTCATGGATGCGAAGGCCATCAAGTTAAAGACGCTACAGAGCCCATATTGTGTCATTGCAAGGTGGATGTTGGGCCCGATTCTATTCTCTTAGGGTGAACCAAATTTTCAAAATAGAAACCTCATCGCCATCAAGGAGAACTACGTTACTAACAGTGCAGCTGCGCCGTGCAGGTGGTTCCTTAGTCTTTGGTCTACAATGGCCTTATCATAGAAACGGGCAATGGATTTAGCAGCCTAGGTCTTTGCATACGCGACAAAGAAAACCCACATTTTCTCTGACCCTTTGCTATTTGTTTGCAGGCGTTATCACCTCAGACCAGATGAAATGTTCTCCATGCACACATATGCAAACATTACCTGGTGAAAAACATTGGCAATAAGGCAGTTCTTAGCAAGCGCCGAAGATGCTACCAGCAAGGGGCACTAGACATCATCACATTGGTCCTAAAAACCTAACATCTGCCTTACTGTAAGAAAGAGGGGCTGCCAAAAAGACACTGGAGCTCATGTTCAAAGTTACCTTGATGGGGAGCTGCTCCTTTTAGACTTTAGCGTACTCCGGACCCCTCCATACAATTTTCACCCTTACATGATGGTGTACAAGGGGGCTGTAAAATGGTAGCATACTCGATTTTATATCCACTTTAGTAAACGCTGCCGCCATTTAGCAGTGGCTGGCAGCATTTACAATAGATTCCTATGGAGTCCGCCTTTTTTGCTGGTGTAAAAAGCATGCAGGGTCTAGGGGAATCCACAGCATTTGCGCCAGTATGAAAATAAATGCTGTTGCAAATGCTGGTGGATATTCATAGCAGAGAGGAAGGGGATCATAACTTACGATTCACACCTCCTCGCCAACATACAAATGATTAAAAATGAAATCTTAACGTAAATAGAATGCATACATACATTATGCATGACTTTTATGCAGTAAATTTACATTTCAACTAATTTGAAATGAGCTCCATTGTGTCTGAGCTGGCACCAATCCGGGTACCAGCCATGAGCGATGCATCAAAGAGTAGAGTGCTGTACTGCATTGCTCTCCTTGTAACATGGCCCCAGCAATTCACATTTAGAGGCCCACTATCACACTCAAAGGACAACTAAAAAGATTACAATGCTTGGTTTTAAGAAAATTGGTAACAATTCAAGAAATTAGAAAACAACATGGGCCTGATTTACAAAGCGTTTTCCGAAGGGAGTGCGCCATTGCTAAACGTGTTTGTAAAGCAGGCCCCACCTCTTTTGTTTGTGTACAGCCTACCAAGGGATTTACTGAAGACGCTGCTGCAGTACAGTCAAGACCCCCTTCTCTGCTCCTCACTGCCACATGCTCTCCCCGTCCCTCCCAGCAACCTTTGCTATCTGTGCACCCAACCAGGAACCCCCTGGATGTGTGCCTCATGTACAGCGCGCTCTGTTGCTTCCCTGCTAAGTGTGTCCTTTATAAATACCATGCATAATTGGGGGTGAGAAATGAGAATATTTCCAAGCATATTGTCTTTCTGCTGTGTCAGTTGAATCTCCGGTAAGAACACAGCTTGTGCATGTGTGGGGGTCAGTTGTGGCAGTGGTTTCAGCCATGTTGCGTGTGTGTGCACTCAGATCTGCATTGAGATTCCAGACACAGCTACCGAGTAAAAGAGACCCCTGTTTGCCTTCGGATCCCAGCTTCATTTACACATAGAGCCGCAAAGTGAACATACAATTCATTGCAAATAAAAACAGATATCAGAAACGCTACCTCATATGCTCTGCTGTCCATTGCATGTAACCCCAAATATCTTTCGGAAAACGCAGAGGCTTGAAAAGAAACAAAGGCCTGTGGTTAGAGGAAATTGTCTTCATAGACGGTAAGACACCAGTGAAAGTTATTGACCTTGTTTACTTGGACAAATGTATAATGAAGCATGCTACGTTTAACGCAATTAAGACAATACATATTATATATCTGCACCCAGGGAAGGACGTTCAGATGATTGGGAACAGGCGCAGCATCTGCCAGTCACTGTCCCCGTTCTCCTAGATACCCGATTACCACCCACGGGTGTGACCTATTGTTTCTTTTGGGCGTCGGATGACACCCCATTTACCCCTAATGCCTGAAATTGATCCTGCTCCTCTCCACTGGTCTCCCATTGTTGAAACAAACCATTTATGAAAGGGTCATGGACATAGAAATGGGACTAATTCCATGGTGGGCACCATCTTTTTTTGCCAAAGGAGATTGGACATGAGTCATTCCCATTAAGTCCCTCTCCCGTGAACAAAATACTTTAACACTATTAGCTCTCTGCATCCAGCCTTGTATTGCAAGGAATCCGGCTCCCACCAGGAAGATTTCTATATGCAGGAGGCCCTGGGTGGCCAGTCCTTCGTACAGGCTCAGATAACCAATTCTGGCTAGTGGATCAACAGGCATTCAACTGTAAGGAATGCAGTTCTGTTTCTCCAACGGAGAGGTCCTAAATTGGATTAGTTGTGTGTTCTCAGTTAACACTTAAAGAGCTTTAAGCAGTGACCCATATCGTTCACACCCTTTGACAAGAGGGAGTGATGACTAAGGGTGTTGGATAGCAAGTTTTACAACTTTACGGGACAGCCTGTACCCCATAATCCACAAAGCTGTACGTTTTTTAAACCATCCGAGCGGAGCAGCCACAGATAGTAAAAGGCCTTGTGCTCGAGAGAGTATTTATGTAGTTCAGAAAAAGACTCTCAGCATATGCTCTTGCTAAAAAGAAGGGAATACCCACCAAGAAAATTCAAAGTGTGTTTGTCCGGCTGCCACATGTACATACCAATGGCAGTTCCTGGTTTTGTAGAATTCTAGCTCCATGCATGGTTTGGGGTTATTCCGTGCTGTGTTTATTTAAAAATTTGACAGTGCCCCCTTCTCCAAAATGTATAGTTATATCTCCCATGGTGCATTACAGGATCATGGTTTTCAGAAATTAAACGACCACCATCTTGTTTTGCTCTTGATGCAAGTGATATTCGAGGCTATAGCCGAGGTTATGGGAAAATGAAACGCAGTAAAAAAGATATTTGCAGGTCAAAAAACATACAAATGCCAACAGGGTAGAGGTGGGGGGATGGCTAGAAAGTACTGAGTGAAATTTGGGAGTTTAAGGGAGTCCAGGGACCGAGTTTGCAACACAAAGCTTTCTGTAGATCGGCTATAGCCGCAAATAGCCGACATCTGAAAGCAAACTGCATCACAGAGTGCTTCTGTGCTCTCGGGTGAAAGGGAGAGGACAGGAGAGGTGAGGAGGCCGCCTGGGGAGTGGGAGTGCTGGCATAATGAGGGGGGCACTTGGCAACAGAGGCCATTTTTTTCAGCTGTTTTGCCGATATTCGCGGCTATAGCCGAGGTTACGAATATATGTAGATTTTTAATTTATATTTTTATGAAAGATATTTTTTATAACTATAGTGACGTCAGCAGTGAAAAATCACTGGCCATGGCCTAATTGCCATCTAGGTCTCCCATTAATGCAGTAACCAGGGCAGACTCTGCTTAGCTTCAAAGTGAGGAAGGGGCCCCTTTTCTTGCTTTGAAGCTAAGCAGGGTCAGCCCTGCTTTGAAGCTAAGCAGGGTCAGTCCTGGTAACTGCATGGATGGGCAACCAAATGGACATCTGAATTATTTACTTTTTTAAACCGTGCTATTGTCAGTCCTTGAAGGTTTTGCACTCTGAGACCATTTTTTGCCTTTTTCTGAATTGAATTCTGGTATTTGTAGTCTCCCAGTCAATAATACAAAATAAAAAAAACAGGTATGTTTACAGCAACAGTGGATTTTCCATCCCCGCAGTATCTGGGACAAACCCTGCTTAGCTTCAAAGGGAGCAAGAGGTCAGCCCACTAAGGCAATGTCGCCTGATATGTGGGTCCCCCCCTTGGAAGAACACGTAGAGAAACATGGACTAAGGGGGCTGGATCCTTCCTCGCTTTGTAACTAAGCAGGGTCGGTCCCATTTATTGCATGGATGGCAGTCAGCCCATGGTCCTGAATGCCGTGTGTTTGCTTAGTTTTAGATTTCTCATAAAGCACAGCATCTGCATTTTTAAAAAACAGAAATTATTACATTTTAAAAAAAATAACATTTTTGCTGAAGACTGCTATCAGAGAACCCTGGCCTTAAGGAGTTTGAAACTCAGCACTTAACCATTATGCTACAATGATGTTATTGTTTGGATTTTCAGAAGTTTTATACCTAGCCTTTTAGCATTGAACATATTGAATTATTAGCTAAGTATGAAATGTATGCCTCTTGAAGCAGCCAACCATTGTGGCTTAGGGGTTAAATGCTGAGCCTCAAACTCTTGCAGACCAGAGCTCAAACACTAAGTTATTTTTATTTAATTTAATGGAAAGCAATGCAAGTGAGAGGTGGTGAGGTTTGTTGCAGTGCAGTCCTGTGATCCGATTTAGCATGAGGGCATTTAGATGTGGCTGCAATGTCAGCCACGTCCAAACATCCCTTGTGCCAAAATAACGGCACTGGAATGGTTTTCGTGAAAATGGCGTGCTGAAAAGGGTGCTGGAGCAGAATGTGCGTGCCAAATTGGTGGCACCGAAAAGGGGTGTACCGCTTGGCGAACGCTGCTTAACCAAAGTGTGTGCTGCATGGCAAATAATTTTATCTCAATGTGCATTGCCTAAAAACATTATGGGTTCTCAAAGCCTGCAATCTGAAGACCATAGCTAGTGGTCTGGTTGGGTTTTAAAATGGACAGTGGACAAGGCAAAAGGCTATGCCCACTGACCATGGCTGAAGACCAGGGTGATCTCGAAGTGTTCTAAAATCTATGGAATAACAAAACCCTTGAAATTCAAGGAAAAAACTTTAGTTACAGGGATGTTAAGGTGAGAACTTTATGCAGCAAAACCCCTGAAATTCAGCTAAAGCCACCTAATCTTCGCACCCCCTGTTACGCAGCCTATGACCACAATGATGACATCAAAGATCACATCACTAATTACATGTTGAATGAGAACACTGATGACATTACAAATCACATCACTGATGTCATTAGTGGTGACAACACTAATTATATTACAACCAAAACTGGCCTCAAGCATGGCCTTCAGCCATGGTCAGTGTGCATGGCCAAATATATTTTAACACATAAATGGGTGCTAGTCATGGCCTTCAGTTATGGCCAGTGGTGAAAACCTTCACCCATGTGCACTGAATATTTTAAAACACTAACAGTCTACCAACCATAGATGTTGGCCTTTAAAAGTTGTACAGCTTTCAACCGTGTCAACTGTGTATTATATACACTGGTCAGGCACTAGATATCGATATTAGCACAATATACGCAGGTGGCCACTAGCTTTGGCTGTGCCCACTACATAGTCTAACTTATGAATGGGCCACTAGCCATGGCCTTTGACCTTGAGCAGTTTGTACATCTTTTGGCCATGTCCACTGTATATTTTACAATAATAAAATGCAATAAGCGATAGCCTTCAGCCGTGCCCACTGTGTATTATACAATACTAACCAGCCACTAGCTATGGCCTTCAGCGGTGCTCACTGTATATTATGTACATGGTCTTCAACACAATACTAGCAAGTGGCCACAGAGTTGAGCTATGCAGGCGGTATATTCTAACATATTAATGGGCACTAGCTATGGCCTTTAGCCATGGCCACTGACTACAGCTTTGAATGTTGCCCACGGTATATTTGAATATAGTGATGGACTACTAGGCATGGCGGCTTTTAACCATGCACATTGATATTTTTCTAACAGTAACCAACCACTAGCTATGGTCTTTGGTACTGGCCAGTGACCCCAGCCTTTGCTATGGCCAAGTCCACGGCCTAATTGTTATTAAGGTAATCAAACTTTTCATGAGCTAACTTATAAATTATGTTATGTCTTATTCCATTTTTGATGTAAACTGTTACATTCAATGTAATTAGTGTTGTCACCAGTGATGTCATCAGTGGTGTGATTGGTAATGTCATCAGTATTCTCATACAAGTAATTAGTGATGTCATTTGTGATGTCATCGTTGTGGTCATAGGCTGTGCAACATGGGGTGTGAAGTTAAGGTGGCTTTAGCTGAATTTCACAGGATTTGTTGCATTAAGTTCTCACCTTAAAATCCCTGCAACTAAAGTTTTTTCCTTGAATATATATGAAATGTACTGAAAAAACTTTGTTAAAGGGACGTTATGCTTATGTTGGGCTAATAAAAACCTATGAAATTCAAAGAAACAACTTTGTTAAAAGGACGTTATGGTTTCAAGTAAAATCGAAAAACCCCAGAAATTAGCCAGTTATAGTAAGTTAAACAACCATAAATCGCGCCACCACCGTGCACTGCTAAGATGAACACCCAGGACATCAAAGATGACATCAGAAATGTCATTGATGACATCACATGTGAAATACATTTTGATGAAAAGTCCCTACAAGGAGATGTGTTTATATTGTTGGTAACAAGATGTCAGGGGTGATCGGGAGACCTATCACAAACTACTTAATCTATTAAAGAATGAACTCATCTAATATCATTGTATTGGAGTGTTGTCATTAATACAGAAACCTAATCATATATAAACATAGGCAATGACTACAGCATGCACAATAGAAGTACACTATTTATAATCTTGTAATTTTGGATAGTACAATAATGAATGCTACCGTATCAGAGTTTTGAGCAATGTTAAAAATGTAATAACTAGCTAAAAATTCAAGACTTACAGCACTTGTGCTGGTACAAACAATACACATGAAGAACCACAATGCCTACAAATCAGAGGTAGATACAGGGACACTAATGTAAAGAAGAAAGAAATTGCATCATCAGAAAATGTTAATGGCATTAAAGTTTATCTTCATGTATACAAATGAATTGTGTGTTTGAGGCCTGCTCATTTCCCCATGTATGTGCACCATGAGCTGAGACCAAACCCTAAGGAAAGTACTCAAAGAAAATATGACAATGTTAACATCTGGATATATAGCACCTTTTTCAATTTTATTATTCTGACTGCCAGTGAACAAAACCACCTGGTCTATATATGTCAATAAACAAAAACAAGTGGCCCAGATATGTGATGTCATCAGTGATGTCATCAATGACATTTGTGATGTAATCTTTGATGTCCTGGGTGTTAGTCTGATACGACCAAGGTAATCGGAAAATGGTGTATTTTAATTTCTGAAAGGACTG
The DNA here is from genome assembly GCF_040938575.1 of Ambystoma mexicanum. Lineage (NCBI taxonomy): Eukaryota > Metazoa > Chordata > Amphibia > Caudata > Ambystomatidae > Ambystoma > Ambystoma mexicanum. The sequence goes on along the minus strand of NC_090924.1, from coordinate 716,083,974 downwards.
CTGCAAAGCACCATGGGAAATGTAGCTATATTTTTCGGAGCAGGGGGCACTCTCTTGCACGTCAAATATTTTTAAAACTACTTCGTGGAAAACCCCAAACCTGTCCTGGAAATTAAGTCAACGCTTCATGCCGAAGTTGTTTCTTATATATTCCATTCCCTCCAGAGGGTTTTGCGCTTTGGCTTGATAAAATGTTGACTTTTTTCCTAATTATTTTTGCTTTCTTAATAACCTTTTAATTTTCTAACACATCTTTCCCAAAATGTCAATTCTGGGTGGGGCAGGGTAATTAAGCTAGACTTAAAGTCGTTGTTCCCTACTTTGGAATCCCCTGGACAGTAGATCGCAATATCAGCTTTGCTGGATACAACTTTCATAAATTTAAAACAGTGAGCTTTAGGGTTGATTTATAATAATAATACATGCTCTATGCAAGATTAAATAGTGATACCAACATAAAAATAGAGTGTTCATTTTGGCAACAAACTTCACTTACATTTAATTGGATATGTAACAGAGATGCAAGATGCAAAGTTAAGCTTAAAGAAAATGTTAGTACTAGAAATGAGTTTCAAAAGTAAAGTTGCATTATCATAAAGGTCATTGGAAGGAATGTATAGGGTCACGACCTCAGCTCGGGTCAGACTGTGCTATGACAAATGTAAAATCCGTGTCAGAGCATATAATGTTCGGACATCTGGTTAACCATTTTTTCATGACCTAATCCAATATTCCACTGTTTTATGAAGGAACTCAGCCATTCAATCCCCGAATAATAAGGGGCACTTTATTGCATATGTTGCCCACATACTCAACTGCTACTCTGGTACCTATTTCTTATGAAATTATTACACAAATATACAGAAATTGCTGTGGGAGTCACTGGACTTAAATGGTGCCTATGCGTCGAGAATTACTGCAGACCTACTTATTTTACTATATATATATATATATTAGACCGTTGTTTTGACAATCATAGCAGCCACAATGGATGCAGCAATGAGAATCAATGCAGGATTGCTACCTTCAGAAATGTTTGGACATTCTGGGATATTCTTGTTTTGAACGAAATATGCATATTATACGTTATTATATGAATGACTGAATTTCTTACAATTGCATTGTTATTGCCTTTTGTTTCTTTTTTTATTCCTGCAATAATACGTTTGCTTTCTTATTGTAAATGTCAATCACAAAACAGAGAAAAAAGTTGCAGACATGCTAGAGTGCAGCATTAGGAGTTAGTGTAAGCACACGTAACAACATACCATGGGGTTCTATATATGTGCGTTAGAGTGTTGCACACATAATTATCCTAAAATATTCTGAGCTATTGCCCCACGGTACATTGCAAATATATGACAGCAGTGTTCTGCAAATTGCGTAAAACAACCCGAAGCTTCACTCTATAAGGTACTGCATGCATGTTTATGTATTTCTTTTCTGTGCATGTGCTAGGATCCATTCGATGAAGTCCATACATATAATACTAAAACAAGTGTGTGCATATTGTGTACACTGTTCAATTTCTCAGGGCTTGATAGGCCTTTGATGGGGAGGAAAAAACGTGATGTAATGCTCACCATATAATTTAAAATCTACAATTGGAGAAAGAGCAGCTCCACAGGCAAACAATGGGTTTTCTTCATTACTTGTGAGAAGGAGTGTGGCTAGATATCCACCATAATCCTGGAAAAAAAAGGACAGAGTTAATTAGACAGTACGTAAAAAAAAAGTCCAGGCGGCGTGTGAATTATACACAGCATGTAACTGAAGGGCAAATAGGCAGGTGAACAGTATGTGAAAGCACACGTCTTCTAGGTGAATGTGTACACTGCTCTTGCAATACACATTGTGCCTGCTCAGGAAATTAAATCATGTCCATTCAGTCTTGCTATTACCAGAGGACTTCATGTCAGGAGGCACACCCTGTTCACTCAGATACTTTGAATTCACTTTTCCGTCAATTGCCTGCTGGGAGTTGTAGTGTGGGACACTTTGAATAAAATTGACAAGAGAAAAACTAAGTTAAACGCAAAGGCAGTGAGTGAACTACAGTGTCCCTCATGATCTGCAGTTACCTGGCAACCCTATATTAAGCATCGACTGCTTTTGTGTCTAAAAAAGATGAAGCATTTTTCTTATTACTTCAGAGAAATATCAAATATTCTAGTTATAAAATAAAGTTTTTGATAGAAAGTTCGAATATTCAGGTCTTATTACATAAAGAGAGGTCTGAACACTTTTGGAGAACATTGGTGATTTCTGCTTGTGGTAAAAGCTGCTAATTACAAAAAACAACAAATACTACCTGGTGGTAAAATTGCATCTGACTGCAAATGCCTTGTCACTGGCAGAATTGACATTGCCACTAACAATTTCATATACATGTCAAACTAATGAAATGGTGGAAATAATATCAGCGCTAAAATGAAAAGCTGTGATGTAAACGTGTATTCGGTCGACAGTAATCGGTCAGCTTTGTATGTGTATTTATTGTTTGACTGTCACAGGGATCAACAGAGGTACACGCCAATGTTTAAGAAACAAAGGTTTAATAGTGATCGGGTGTAGATTGGATAGTAAAGCTTAAACGAAAGTTGCCAGTGTTGTGTCCTCATCCATGTTAATGACCCTGTTTGAATGGGAGCCAAGTCCCATTTCTATTGTTGTTATTTTGTTGTGGGCTGTGCCCCACAGTATGCAGGAAGAGGCGGGGTCACCGCCTCAGGCGCCAGTTCTCGTGCCGATGATTAAAGGGATAAGAAGCCACTTGACCGGCTCCCGCGTATTATTGTATTTGCTTCATTTGCTATGCCATATTGTTTTATTGCTGCACCCGACTCCCGTCGGGACATAACAATGGCGACGAGGACCTCCAACTGAGTTGTCACGCTCAGCCGAACCTGCTAGATCGTGCCACAGCGAGGTGCGAGGGCCGCATCCACAGCCGCGCTGCTGCTCCACCGTAGCCTCATTAATCCATTGACGTTCACGCTCAGGCGGCTGCCTCATCAATGCCGCAAGAAGAGAAACACGTCCAAACTCCTGCGCGCACACAGCACGGTGAACTCTTGCCAGGAAATTCAAGACAAAGAGCCTCATCAGAGCCTTGACGGTATCTCGGCGGTAAATCCGGCGGGATACCACCAACGCAAATAGCGTTACCACATCCTGAGTTGCAGTAAGGCTGAAAGTCCACATTTTTTCAAGAGTCCATAGGACTCTATGGGGGATAGCTTAACAGCAAAGTGCTCGGCTTGGACGCAAGATGACACAGAGCAACACAGGTTCGATCCCCAGGTCCGTGCTTAGAAACATCTGGGTATTAAGCGCGTTATAAATAACCTACCATATCATAGCATACTGGGCGCTATTACCACGGTGCAATTAATGGCACCACAAATGGGCGGATATTCACCAGAGTTACCTCTAGCTCAAACCTGGAGGTAAAGCTGGGCGGCTTTAATGTGACAGTAATAGCGTTGTTCCACCCAACTGATGAGGCACAAATAATGAAAACTTTCAAAGAAAATGTTCTCTCAGGTCTGAGTAAAGCCACATCTGGGGCTCTTGACAAATTAACAAAGTAAGCATAAATGTACAGTCTCGTGTTTAAGGGGTTCCATAAACCTCTTCTCTCTACCTCTTTCCTGTGTTCTTTTTTTTAAAAATAAAACAAGTTTTGTTGGTTTCCATATTTTCCACATCAATAGTCAAAACCAACAACTCCAACCAAAATTCCATCAGTACATAACCATAAAGAAAGCAATGCCAGTCCCAGTTCACCCTTCATGTTGAAAACACCCCCACCCGTCGCCCTGAGGGGCCCCTCCACCATCAAGTCCAGCAGCCGCTCTTCAGTGGACCATTTCCCACCCTTCTCTCCTAGTGGACCTTCCCTCAACCAAAGCATAGCCCAGTTCCAACCTTCAAGCCCATATTGTTTGAAACTTTATGGGGTACCCCTATAGACCCTTTTTTCCTAATCTCCATAGTAATTCCTCCCTTCCTGCCACTTATGAATACTCTGCAGTGTGGAGATACCCCACTTCATAGACAGCACTTTCTTACCCATCATCATTGCAGTCATGATCAGGCTTTTTGTGTGCGTGTCCCCCCATATATGTAACAGCATCAGTTTAGGGAAGTCCGGTAATGGTCTTCTGTGAAGGCATCATGAAGCAAGACACAGAAAACAGATTCACTTTTCTTTCAAAAAAGGATTTATTTGTCTTAATTGTCAGGATGGGGTAATGCCTAACTTGCTCTAAGCAAAGGTGGGCTCTCCCTACATAAAGAAACTAAGGGCAGTATGTGTCATTAGGTTCAAATCAAAACTCTGTCTGTGTACAAAACCTATACTTGTCCTCACAACTAGATATATACAATGTGTAGGGATGTCAGCACTAAAAGAAAGTGTTCAAAATAAAGTTCCAAGCTTCTTCCAGCTCTGGCTTGATTTCAGTTTCTCCTTTCCCAAGTTCACAATAGTTCCAAAATGTCTTGGACACAGTTCAAGGAAGCCTTGCGATTCCCTTCACCAAGTTCAACACAGTTCAAATATATCTCCGGATTCCCTTCCCCAAGTTCACCATGCTTCACAACGTCTCGGGGTTCCCTTCCCCAAGAGGGCAGCTCCGCCAACAGAACTGAAATCAGTTCAGGTCTCTTGACTTTCAACAACACTTCCACTTTAACTTTGTAATCCTCTCAGCTCTTTAACAGTTCAAACGGATGATTTATTTCACTTTAGCACTTATTATGCAACACAGGCTTTGTAGCCTGGCTTTCCGGATATGGGTTGTTTGACCAAAGTCAAACAGTTTGCAGCAGAATGGATCGTAATTGATTCTGCCGCAACTCTGTTTGACCTTCAGTCAAACAACCCCAATCCCTTGCCTTCGAAGCAGCCCTATATTTATCCCCCCTTCCCTACTTACCTTCCACCCGGACGCGGTACTCCTTCCACTGCCCTGCTGGGCCGGAGCTGACGCTGCAGGGTCTGTTTTTGTTTTATCTTTTTTCTGAGTCCCATGCTTCCCATGTCAAGGAAGCGGGGGCATCCCCGCATCCCCCAAAGTCTAATATACCAAACATAGGGAGTGGGGGACAGTCCAGCAGCCAGTGTTCCTCATGTTCGGTATATTTGGCAGTGAGCAAACGGTACTACCCAAGTTCGAACAAAACGTCCATGAGGACAGTTTTATTCGAACAAATTGGTAATACCAGCTTTACTTGGTTCTTTTGGTCTAAGCACAGTTGTCAGACCACACGGTCCACCCATTACAGGTCATGCAACTGATAACCCTTGGCACTTTGTGATGCTCTTGGTTTCCCTTGGACTTGTGTCAGTAGTCCGCATTCGCAGTAATTTTCTCCTTGGCAGTCTTTTGGCTTTGCCACAACTTGTATTCAAGTCACTCTGTGGTGTTAATCCTTTTCCACCTCCTTGCTTTCACAATGTACATCAAAGTTCATCAACTTGCCTTTCTCACTTGCTTTCCACTTAATTCATAAGGGCGCATTATGGACTTTCACTTTGTTCATAAATGCTTCTCAACGTGGTTTCACTACATTTACAACTGCACATCATTCACTTTCCACTCATGCTGTATTTTCACATGATTTCTATATCTTCTCTTTAGTTCGGTATTCAATTCTTCGTCTTGCATTTCAAAAAGTACTTTGCAATTTGCTCGGTATTCAATATTCTTCCATTCGGTTTCAAAACCCCATTCTTAGAATGTTCAGTTTGGTAATTGCAAATGTCCAGTTCCTGCGTCTGGGGTGCCCCGGTACCAGTGTTCGTTCCCTCTCTCACACTCAATGGTGCTCATTAGAGCTCCAGCGAACAGCGCTCGCCACCTGTGAATCTCTCTGCAGTGGTCTGCTGCAATGTGTAGTCTTCTGTGTTCCACAGTTGCTGCTGGGAACATGCAGCACACGGAACTACTGGGGCTCTGCCCCTCTCATGGCCTGCTCGGGTCACAGAGTTTCTCTCACCCCTCTGCAACACACAGCATCATCTCCACCGGCCCCCCTCCAGCCTCCTACTCGCCTTGCAGCTGTGCCCTTCTGTCATACACCCCTTCTATGTGCGATTGTGGGACCGATGGAGATGCGGCCGCCATGTAATTACTCCATCACGTTATTCCGCAACGCACTGCTGCGGTCTAGTTTTTCTTTCCATCATGGCCGCCGCCGGCTTTTCAGGTGCTTCCAGCCGGGGGCGACCGTGTTGCAACTGTGTTACTTTTTCCAATTTATTGCCAGCGCTCGCAGTGCTTTCTCTTGGCACAGCTGAACCCTGCTATTCCTCCGCCCTCTGGGCCTCCTCTACAGGTACTGTTTTCAGTTTCTCCTTACCTCTCTCTCCTGGCATCCTTCGCCCCTCTCCGTGCCTGGTGGGTCTCTCTCAGCCTGCTTCCATCTCGCACTTACCTCTCTGGACTTCATCACCCGCTCGTTTCCTTTCCTTTGCTTTTGTTTACCTTTGGACTTTGCATTCCGGATTTCCTGGAGACATTCCCTTCTTTCTTCTACACCATACATCGTGGGAAGCTCCTCTTCTTCGGACCGGCCACTCATCTGTATACCAGAGGAATCATCGTGTCTGTCCTGTGGAAGGCACCTCGTTTTTTTTTGCCTGAGCGGCTTTTTCCCATTTAGGCGGCTGCGGATCCGGGGCCTCTGGTTTCCGGATTATTCCGGTAACCACTGTGGAGTTGTTCCGTGGTCGGCCATATCTGCATGAATAGAAACCTGCAGAACGAGAAAGAAAGAAGGAACACCCAAGACCGAATCCTCAGGTGAGGAAGGGTGTGAAGGGTCAGAATCAGACATAGAGGTAGACATACCTGACACCTTCTCACCAGGCAGGTTCGTCCTTCCTCTCTGTCGGTCTGTCATTTAATGCACTTGTGGCCACTCAATTGGTTGCAGGTGTAACTCTTTTGCCGAACCACAATTACACCAATTAATAGGAAATGCCTGACCCTTGAAAGGGTTTTCCTTCATAGTCCACTTCCTCGTCTCAGTACTAAAGTGGTGAACATGACTTGCTCTTTTGTTGTTCTTTTACAATAACAGTATTTTTGAGGGTCCTTTTGAGAGGTAGGAAAGGGGAATGGTCGACAGTACCCTTTAAAAGCTTTTGGGACTGAAGGTGCATTATGAAAAGGGAATGGGGAACACCCTGCTCACCTTGGGACACCCTCCCTCCATTACCCAAATCTACTCCAGCCAGGTGATCTGCCCTGGCATATCCATCCCCAGGTTCAGGATCCAAAAGCAATGGCCTTCCTCTGGCCACCTGAGCAGAGGTTGATGGGGAGAAGGAAGTGAGGATGCCCTCAGGTTTATCACAGTTCTCGTCCACCTTCCGGAAGGGATTACAACAACCAATCCCTTAACCATCCACCCAGTCCCTTGCCTCTCTCGGACTTTGAAAAAAACACACGCCCCCCATTTCCCACTACTCTGAGGTTGGCCCAGAAGAGCATGGCATACTTGATCTCTGTCTCCCGGAACCTTTCCTTGACATCTTCCAACAAGTGTCTGGTCTTCTGCGCTGCTCGTGTGAAGTCCGGATATACCGTCACTCTGGATCCATTTACCTGCGCGAGTCCTTTTTTCCTTGATGCCTGCATTATCGTGTCATGATCCCTTTAGTTCAGTAATTTAGCTATCACCAGTCTGGGGTGAGGTCCAGGGATTGCTCCCCCACTCAGGATTCTGTGGGCCCTTTCCACTAAGAAAATTGTGAAAGCCCGGTAACCCCATTCATCAAGTCTTTCAGCCTTCGTTTGAGGTACAGCTCCATGGTGGGACCTTCAATTTTCTCTGGGGTGCCCAGTATCCTGATATTGTTGCGGTGGGCCCTCCCCTCCGCGTTGTCCACCATCTCTTCCAAAACCTTCCTCTTGTCTTTATGTTCCTGGAAATCTTTTCTCATCAGCTGAAGTGCATCTTCTACTCCAGAGATCCTGTGCTCTGCTTCCCCCACTCTCACTGATATTTTCTGTAGGTCCTACTGTAAAAAGCTTATCTCAGCCCCCACTGCGTCCACTTTTCTCTCCAGAGAGGATTTGGACTCCTTGATTGTGAGGAGCAGTTCACCCAATGAGGGTGTCGACTGGGATGCCTCCACAACAGCCTCGTTTCTGCCCTCTACACAGTTTGTAGGCTCCTTTGGGGGAACTATGAAGGAGTATAGTTTAGCCTGCAGGTGTATTTTCTTCCCGTTCGCAGTGTTGTCAATATGAGATAGTAATATGTACAGAAATTAACCCTAATTTTAGTCAGGATGATGGTTCACTCAGGTGTGTTCAACCTCCCCACAGGCCTACCACCTCACTGTATCCGGGTGAGGGTTAAAAAGTTAAAGGTAACAGTCTTCCAGTCCTTGCAAAGAAAGGGTCCGGTTCTCTCAAAGCTGCATGTCATGAACGATCAAACATGGGGTATATACAGTTTGGTTGACAACAAATGTACTCCTAGGAGACTTTCTTACAATTCTCACTCACAGCCCTTTCTGTGAAGTATCTTCCTTGAAATTCATTATTTTTTGGCTGTGTCTTTAAGTGACTGAAGTATGGTAGGGAGACCTGCTTCTTTCTTCATCAGACTAGAATAGTGATTGCATGCTGGAATCATGTCCAATGTTGATTCCGAATTGGACTTTCAACAGTGGTCCAGAGCCATGAGCAGACAGGAGGCCGTACTAGAGCTTTCATTGGCCACTTTCCTTACTAAGGGTCTTGGCTCTATGTCCCATAAACCCACTCACTTTTTTCTCCTCACTGTCTCACCATGCGCATGTACCTATGGGGCCTATGATTTCCTTCTTCTCCTCCTCTTTATACTTGTGCTTCACCTCCTTGTTGCAACGCCATCTGCTCATTTCTCCACTTCTAGGTTCCTGCTGATTAGTCTCAGGTTTGCCTCTGTCCACTGTGAGAATCCTGGGGGAATTTTCCCATGTAGACCCCAAGAATCCTCTATTCCGGTGGCCAGGGGAGGACCATTACTTTGCGATCCCAACACTGGGGGTGGAAAAGCGAGGGAGGACCACCTGAGTTGGGGAGGCCGGAGTTGCCCTCAGCAGAATACCATAGGAGAGATGCAGTATTCAAACCAGACAGTGGTGGAAAAGGAAGTCCCAAATGCCTTCTTGGGGTATCTTGATTCCCATAACCCAGATCCAGGAGGTATGATCCTTAGATTTTACACTATACATCATGGCCCTAGAGTGAGGAAGGAAGGAGCTGATTACCCAAGATGGAGAGGGAGCAAGGCGCAAGTAACACAGGATCAAAACACTGAGAGGAAGACTTATTCATTCTCTCCAAATCATAGGGAAAAGCGCCTAAAACCCTATACTGATAGGTCATCAGTAGACATAAAGAAGAGGACGATTTCCTCCTGTGGGTAAGAACAAATCAGGAGAGTTTCTTATACCCCCTGTTAATACCCTGATACGATGATCAGAACTCAAACTAAATCCTGTTATCCCTTTAAACACTCTCCCTTAACCTTAAGGGAATATTTTCAGTTTCACCCCATCTCTCCCTCCCCACTTTCAACAAATACTGAGACGAGGAGGAGGTCACTAAGATCAGTAAAGATTTCCCATAGGAATAACATGGGGAAATGAAGGGCAACCTACTGTAGAGAAAACCACTGTCCCACTAATAGAGTCTGGCAGAGCCAGGAATTTGTAATTAACCATTCACACCTGACTCCACTTGACTGTGTGTTCAGCTATAAAAGGTGTGGCCATTGAAAGACAAATGAGCAGGCTGGGGATGCACTCATGACTAGTGGGGCCCAGAAGCTGAGAGAAGCAGGAGCTGCCGGCAGGAGGAAGATGGCGCACACCGAGATGCTGGTCCGGTGTGGAATAGGGGCTGCAGCGTGGCGAGGTAGCCGTGCCTCCAGGGAGCCAGAGAAGCGCAGCCTGCGTTCTGAAGGCCATATCCAGGAAAGTCCTTGTTCCCTTGGGGTCAGCCCCTGACCTCAAACCCGCATTGTCTGGAGGAACAGCTTCTCAATGCAACACTGCCCGGATAGTTTTGTGGAGAATGTCATTGAAACTCAGGAGCATGCGTTTAGATGAGAGCAGAAAGGCACATATAGAAAAAGCGGCATGGAAAAGGAGAGAAAGGAAAGTGTAAAAGTAAAAAGTAAGAGCGAAGCAGGAAGCGAAAGGGCTGAAAGTGCAGCAGAGAGCCAGAAAGAAGCAGAATGCATAAAGGCTGAAATCATGGCTAAAAAGTAATCGAAGCACAAATCAAAGATGGCTAAGGGCATTGCTCAAAGTAAAAGTAAATCAGAAATTAAGAAAAGCAGTGAGAGTGGCCTGTAACGGGTGAGGGGCATGAGAAAACGCAAAGACAGGTGACAGGGGCACTCTAAAGAGGAAAGCAGAAAGAGGGCGCAAGTGTGCTTGGAAAGAAAAGCAAATAGTGCAAGTGTGCACGGAAAGGTAAACAAAATTAAAGGGGTGTGGGAAGCATCTGAAGGAAACAAAAGGTATCAGAAAAAGTGAGAGCAATAAAACAAAGAGAAGGGCAAAAGGGTCAGAGTGGTCGTGCCTAGGAAAAGCAAAGAGCCTGGCTTTTTTTTAAAGCCTCTGATTCTACCCGATGAAAGGTTGGTATGTGAAACAGATTGTTTATCAGAAAAAGGTACATCCTAACCAGCAGAGTTTGTGTTGTGAATTTAAGGGGCCTAAACCTGGGGAAGGGCACCCTGTGAACTCAAGAAAGAACTGTGTTAAATGATGTTTTTTGTTTTAAAGCTGGAAGCGACCTTACGCTTGGGGTGGGGAGAAAGGAACGCTGAGATACCTATTAAACAAAGCATTCTGATAATAGGGACTTTGTGTTTAAAGGTTGAAAGGGGCCTGAGCTTGAGGAAGGGAACCCCAAGAGGCCTAACCAAGTTGGACACTTGTTCATTTTTGTTGTACAGTTGAAAGGATTGAAGAATGGGAAAGGGAACCCCGAGAAGCTTACAAAAGGAACTGTGTTGCAATTTCCTATGGGGTTTTTAAACTTGATTAAGCTGAAGCTTGGGTAAGGTAACCCTGAGGCACTCAAAGACTCTGAAGGTAGTTAGAATAGCTACAAGGGAGAAGGTCTCACAAACAGCCCTGTGGATTGAACTCATTTGTGTGACACAAGCATCACCTGGTAAGACCACCTGAAACCTACTCTGGTTTCCATTTTATGTTAAGCCACTATTTTTCTTATTTTGAAAATACTTCATACCACATGTTTGTACAGAGTGAGGGCAAGCATAGGTTTAGACACAGATGGACTTTTATTTTCTTCGACTCTTAGACAACGACGGCCATTAGAAACATCAGTTAAGAGAATTACCCCTTCAGAGTTAGGGACAGACAGACATTACACAACCCAGAAACCTTAGTAAAAAAAGGGTTTCAAATGAACCCTTTTGAGCCAGTGTCTCTCTTGTTATCATGCCTGTCTCACACTACACTATCACATTAGCTTACTCAGGTATAACATGTGTTTTTTCTCTCTTCTGTTGTCACCCTCCTCCTATCACCAATTCTCAATCTCCTCCTACTGCCTTCTGATATTCCTCGCTTATCCCCTTCTGTCTACTCAGCCTCATCTTCTTGCTCCAACTCCTGATGTACCCCCAATCCCTCTCTGTTCTCATTTCACCCTTCGCCTCTATGCTCCATCTTGTAATGCTTCCGCCCTCTCCACCCTTATCACCTTGGCTCCACCCTATTCTCACCCAGTGTCTGCTTTCGCCAACTCCTGATACTCCTCCTCTCCTCTCTTCTTATGTTCCACCACCTATCACCAACTCCTTGTGTTCTTTCTCTCATGGCTTTCCACCCTACTATCATACTCCTTCTCTCACAAACTCCTGATGTTCCGCATATTGTTCTTTATATTCCCCTTTCCTCTCTTTCCACCCTCCACCTACTCTCTCCAATGAAAATAAGAGTTCATATTTAAGAGTTGAAAGCAATTGTCAGTTGACGCAAGTAAAACCAGCTCGACTCCTGTGACAGGGGGGTGTGGAATGCATTGTTCTACCAACCGGTGTAAGGCAGATGCTTTGTTTTATGTATTTTTGGATAATAACAGTAGAAATAAGGTGTTCAGCTTGCGCTGTGAAGCTTCTTGAGGGCTGAGGAGTCACATTGTCAACAAAGTTTCTCAAAAGATGTACTTACGTATACATGTTTGTTTCACTTCATATAAACACCCCCCACGCTCTGCCCTGGCAGGATCCAATGGTGAAGAAAGTGAAAGGGTGCCCAGCAGACCACATGTCTCATTCATCTTTACTGCGCTGTCAAGGGTATTTTTGAGCTGGGCCCTTTTGTTTTTTGTGGCATAAACAGGGAAGTGTGATTTTAACATTATATGATATGGCGTTTATAACGTGCCTATACACAAGTGTTTCAAGGCGCGACAAGGCAGGGGAGGGTAACAAAAGGAGGACGGACAACGATCCTACTAGGCCAGGTGTAATTCAGATCGCGCACGTGCCTGGGAAGGGGCAGGGACAGTGCAGTACATGAGAAGATGATAACAATACTAAATACGCCCCACAAGTGGCAATGGTAAGTGCATACGTCAGGTGTCAAGGGCTGGTAGGGGGACTGTAGGGATACAGAAACAGTCCCCTAGTGCGGGGGTAGCCAGGTGGGCAGTGCAGGTGTGAAGTGCAGGTGTGAGACGCTGGCGGGGGGGATCAGGACCCAAGATCATAGGGTTTCCAGGTCGCCAGTGAAGTTCAGGTAACAGCCAGGAGGTCAGCAGAGGAAAGGGGGAGAAAAGGCAGAAGCAAAGAGAAATGTTTTGAGGTGCTTCTGGAACCGGAGATGGTTCTCCTCGAGTTTGAGGGAGGCAGGGAGGCTATTCCAGAGGGGGGCCTCAGCCGAAAAAAAAGAGATCTACAACCAACTCGTTTCTTGGAGAAGCAACTGATCCTGAGGGAGTTGGAGGTGGATGAGAATAGAGCTCGAGAAGGAAGATATTTAGGAAGAGAGAGTTGAAAGTATTGAGGCCTCAGAAGACCTTGTGGATGATGCAGAGGGTTTTGAACTTAATCCTCGCAGCCACTGGGAGCCAGTGCAGAGATTTCAGTCCTGGAGAGATACGATCCCTGGGCTTGAGGCCAAGGACAAGTCTCACAGTCCTGTTCTGGATAGGTTGCAGAGGGCGGAGAGTAGAAGCAGGCAGATTTAGAAAGAGGCAGTTGCAATAGTCCAGCCTAGAGAGAACCAGTGCTCTGGAGACAGTGAGCTTCTGGGGGAAGGAGAGGAAAGGGAGAATACCCCTGAGGAGGTGCAGTTGGTAGTGTGACTTCTTAGAGATGTCAGAGATGTGAGGAGAGAAGGAGAGTGTGGAGTCGAAGATGACCCGAGGTTTTTAGCCTCAAAGGTGGGAGCAGGAGGAGGGCCAAGAAAAGCCGGCCAGAGAGCTACAGGGAAGGAGGGAGCGGGTGTGCCGATGAGGAGAATCTCAGTCTTGCTGGGATTAAGGCAGAGGTCATTGGCGGCACACTACTCCTGCATAGCAGAAAGACAGTCAGAGATGAGGGATGGGGAGGAGGAGGCTGAGGGTAGCCTGAACATGAGCTGGGTGTCATCCGCATAGCACTGGAAGTTGGGGCAGAGAGCGGCGATGTGGTTGGCAAAGAGGGCCAAGGGATTGATTGAAAAGCAAGGGAGAGAGGTTAGACCCCTGGGGGACACCGCAGGTAGAGTAGAAGACAGAAGAGAGGAAGGACCCAAGTTGGACCTCGGAGGGTCGGTCAGAGAGGAAAGAGGTCAGCCACTCCAGAGCCTGACCAGTGATACCCAGGTTATCACAGAGACGGTTGAGCAGGATGGCATGTTTGACAGTATCAAAGGCAGAAGAGAGTTCAAGCAGGATGAGGATGCAAGGGGTATTAGGATCAAAGTTGGAGAGCAGGTCTTCATGGATGTTCAGGAGAGCAGTTTCCATGCTTCTAGCAGCTCTGAAGGCAGACTGATGGTCATGAAGACAACCAACAGATTCAGTGTGGAGATTCAGCTGGGAGATGGCCAGTTTCTCCAGGAGCTTGCCCAGGAAGGGAGTGATAGAGATTGGGCGATAGTTAGCCGGGCATGTGGGGTCGGCAGAGGGTTTCTTAAGAAGGGGGTGCACAAGGGAGTGCTTCAGTGGGGATGAGATGACTCCAGTGGCGAAGGAGTGATCGCAGATATCAGCCAGGGAGTCAATGTGGTCCTTGATAGTTTTGGAAAAACAATCATGATCCTGTTTCGATGAGACTTTCATAGATCAGGCTTGTCTAGCAACCTCGTCTGTGTAGAAAAGGGGAATGGAAGAGAAGGAGGGATGAGGGGTGGCTGCAGAAGGGCCAGAGTAGGAGCAGGGAGTAGGGGGAGTGAGGGGATAGGAGGAGAGGGAGGACAGGATGTCATGAGTTTTTGAGACGAAATGAGAGGCCAGTGCTGCACAGAGGGCCTGGGAAAGGACAGGAGAGGTAGAGACTGCGGCAGTATTGGCCAGTTCCTTGCAGATTTTAAAGAGTTCAGCCGAGTTGTTAGATGCCGCAGAGACGCGGGCTTGGATATGATCTCTCTTCTTGGTTAAGAGAGAGAGCCGGTATTACTATTGCAGCAGGCGGCAGGTCAGTTTGTCAGAGGATGTACATGAAGCACGCCATTACCTCTCGGCCACCCTGCACTGATGTTTGACGAGGTCTGAGTCATACCAGGAGTTGCACTTGGCTTTGGGTTTCAGGCGGATTCTCATGACAGGGGCAAGGATATCAAGAGTATCAGAGATAGCAGAGAGGAGCTTGGAGAGGGTTGTGTCATGGTGAGAGTCAGCCAAAGGGGACCGGGGGGTGAGAAGGTGGTGGCGAAAGCCTCAGCTGGCACGCGCTTCATGGGTCGGATGACCTAGAAGGTAGGTGGCAGTGATGGAGATGGCTTGGCCTGAGGTGTAGGGAGGGTGAGGTGGGAGGAGAGGAGATAGTGATCACTCCAGGAGAGAGGAGTGGAGAGAGGATCAGAGAGGGTAAGGTCTGAGGAGATCAGAGTGTGCCCTGCAGTGTGAGTCGGGCCAGAGGGGAGAAAGGAGAGTGAGAGAGAGTTGCAGAGGTCGTGAAATAGTATGGAGGAAGGACAGGAGGCATCCAGGTGGATATTGAAATCTCAGAGAAGGAGGAGTTGAGTGGTCGAGGCCAGGAGAGAAGAGGAGAGGTCCGCCCACTCAGAGAGGAAGGAGGAGATCTGACCAGGTGGCAGATAGATAGTAGCCACAGTAAGGGAATGGCTAAGTGAGAGAGAGAGTCGGCAGACGAGGCATTCAAAGGAGGAGTAGGCCTGCATGGGAGTGACAGAGGCTGGAATCCACTCAGGGAAGATCAGGGCAACACCCCCTCCAGAGCGGTTGGATCTGGGCGCGGAGAGGATCTTGTAGCCATCAGGTAGGAGTGTGTCAAAGCTAGTGACAGAGCTGGCCGTGTACCATGTCTAAGTGACACCGAGGATGTCGAGGTCAAGTTCTTCCAGAAGGCGGTAGATATCACAGGAGTGTTTGACAGCAGAGCGGGAGTTTAGAGTGGAAATATGGAGAAGGTTGCCATCCTTGAAGAACTTCCGGGGAGGGGTACAGATCAGAGGTACACCCTTCAGAAGTGTAGAAGGAGCCAGAGAGGGAAGGGGAAGGCAAGGTAGCCAAGGAAGCGAGTGGAGTCGAGATAACCCTGGAAAGGGAGAGAGGGGGGATGGTAGGAGAAGGGAGGAAGTTGATGAGGCGCGGGAAGTGTCGGTCAAGGAGGTGAAGGTTGGCCTGAGGGCCTTGGACCAAGACGGTCCCGTTTGAGTAAACATTAATGATGACCTTAGAGGAATGGGAGGAGGCCAAGAGGACACCCCAGCGGATGCCACCAGGCAATGGTGCCACCATTGTATCTCCTTTATGGCATTTACGCTATTGTGCTGCTTACCCTTGTTATATAAGTCTTTTTTCTCTTTTATAGTGTGTGTCAGAATAAACTATTTAATGGTCCATCTACAGCTTGGTCTGTTTTCGGGCGCGTCATAGCCAATAATATTATACAACTAACCATTAGCTGTGCTGGCAGAGTTACATCTGTCCTTCTGCTTGCACTCTGACTGTTCTCTCCTAGATCCTTCTACAAATTAACTCCTTCTCCAAACACCTTCACTGTATAGATTCAGCATTCTCCCCTTATCGTCCTGAAGGGCAGGCAATTGTCAACCCAACCAAGGTAGTGCTTCCAAATCTAAAGATCTTAGTGTGAAGCTGAGTAAAACTGTGTCCACGTTCCATCCATGTGTACACAGCACCTCTGACGTCAGCGTTGCTGGCTTGAGTGTCGATGAATTAAGCATGTGAGCTGCCATTTTGTAATTGACTGCTTCCTGGTTTAACTGTGTAGTGCATGCAGTTCCCTGCCGCTTCTCTCTCCCCTTTTTTCACACAGTATACTGGGTGCGTTTCAGTTTTTTTATGAATGCTTTAGGTTTATGATTATGATAGATGGCAAGATTATATAGGGGGCTTGCACTCAAGTCTCTTAAAGGGACAGCGACCAAAGGCGCCTTCATGTGGCAATCACCTACCTCCTGTTTGTGGTGCATTGGAGGTGCCCAGGGGATTTTCCCCATGCTTCCCCTGGCCCAGAATCACACAGCTGGTTGCAGCCTCCGACTCTCAGCCCTGCCACACCCCCCTCTGTCACCCCACCATCTACCTCCAGGTTCAAATCCCCAGGTGTGATTTGCAGCAGCCAGCCATTACTTTGGAACCTAATCTAGTGGGTGCATACATGGGACCTGAAAAAGTAAATTCTACATTTTTGGAGACCAGGAGGCAAATCCTGGCTAATGGAATGATAAAGATAAAAGTTGCAGGTGCGATGACAAAACGACCCTAATACTAAGAAACCGGGCCACTGACAGAAACAGAGAATCTTCCTGCTTACAATTCTTACTCAATTGAAGGTCAAGTCCTGAGATGGTTGCAGAGGAAGCCCCTATCAATTTTTGTTAACAGTTAGTGGGGCGACCCATTGCCAGGAAAACTGCCAGATCCCTATATAAAATGAATAACAGAGAATTTTGATAGTCCAGTGTGGGTTTCCAGGATTCTACTGGTGGTTACACGCTGGTAGTTAGCTGTGGGTGTTTTCAAGGCCCATAATGTGTGGCACTGATCTCAGGGAACCCAATCCAACCCAGGGAGTGTGTACAGTGGTCCCCTTCCCAGGTGAGGATTGCATATGAATAACGCATTGACCCACATTGCAGGACAGAAGCATCTACCAGAGGTCCACTTGAAATGAACATGAAACCTTTTTATCTGCCTGCCACAGCAATTAACTCTGTAGTCAAGGCTTGTCCACCTGGAATCTTAATGCAATTTACACAAACACACACAGCCACACATGTGCATGCTTCTCGTCTCACCACTGCTGCCGCTGCTTTTCACATGCACACGGACTCATCAAGATTAGGAGTCACATGACGTGCGGAAGCGAGGCCCTACTCCCAGTAGTGCACGACTGCCCCTAACATTGTTCCCAATGGCTGCAAACCCTTGCAATACTCGCAACAAATAACAGCTGCTGCCTGTTACCATCAAACTACCAAAACAGTGCACAATGAATGTTACATATCACTTGGACACAGTATTCTCGGTTTCAGAGTTATTGGTGTTATCTCTAAAGATGATCACACCCTGTGTTGCAAACAACCATAGTCCGAATAGCATGTCGTGGAGTATATTTGGGACTATATAAGTGCACCCAGGCACTGCATTGCCGAACTGCTTTTATACAGGAAAAAGCAGCAGATGCAGCAGATCTGTTAAAGAGACACACTGGGAGATTGAATGATCAGGTGGAATGGCCAGTTCCTCTAAGCCATTTTGCCACATAGACAGCCCTTGCAGGCAGCACATTCACTGCATCACCACGTCCCACTGACATCACAGTGAGCAATAGGCAGCCTTAGCCCGTGTCCAAAACAAAGACATCCTAAACAGCACATAGTGCATGTCCTTTACATCTGCACCTCTTGGGATTTCTTTCATGATCACCTATACTCATGTTGTGCCCACTACTTAATGGACACCGGCAATGTGGAGACAGGCATTCATTATATCTTTTAAAGTATTGCAAGCCTAGGTTATAGCATCATAAAGAGCTTAACGCGTACAGAGGCGCATCGCTTTGATCTAGCAATATGGCTGCCTCGATTTGCATCCACAGTCTAGTTTGTAAGAAGCCACGCTCCACTAATAGATCCAAAATGGCTTCTCTAATGTAATCTGCACTGTCATATGCGTGGCCTCCGCATCGAGTAGCAGCCCTCCTCAGCCTTAATGGGTAGCTTATTGCCACACGGCTTGTGGCCCCAACTCAGCTATTTTCCATTTAGAAATCATGAGCTGTGACCATACAAGGCCTGTGCAACCCCTTTTTTTCTCCCTTTCCTTAGGTACTCTACTAGCCCACTGCGAGAGTCCTCATGCTAAACGAATCCCGCTTTCCCCTCTACTAAACCCGAGTGTAGCTTTCAGAGAACTAGGCACATCGTGTGAACTAGGCACATCGTGTTCCCCCTTTTGACAATGTGTGTGTTACAAAGGCACACACAGTCTGAAGGGGGCAGGCAGTCATTCAAAGTACAATGTGGGTTTCTCGCCAGGCTTGCCCCCTATGACAAGTTTCGCATTTCATCACCTGTGCCAATCTTCTTTAGGTTTCGTTCTTTTTTAGGTGTTTTGGCCAATGACTCTTCATATCTCTTTTCTGAGGGCTTTACTCTTCTATACTTTTGTCCTGGGCTCCAGCTATGCTTCCAGTGCCTGCAGTAAGATCCTTTCTTCTTTTCCCTACTTTTTAAATTCTGTTCTTCCCACACGGGTATGGATCTCCTCTGTGCCCTCTGTGCAGTTCTCTCTTAGCTCACATTGGGTGTTTGTTGCCCTTCCCTTTAAGTGGTTGATTCTTTCCTTGGTTCCTTTTCCTGAGTGTTCCCTTCTCTTTTCCTCTTTTTGGGGTTGCCCCTTTCTTCCTTACTTCTGGAATTCTTTTCTTTGTTCCTCTTTCTGAGGTTCACTTCTCTTATACCTCACAGGGATTTTTGTCATTGTCCTTTTCTCTGTTTTTCCCTTTCCAGGAATGCCTCTTTCTTTCTTCGCTAGGGGACTTAATTCTCTTCTTTTGTTTTTGCTATGGTTTCTTCTGACCCTCACTCTAGGTATCTTTCTCTACTTCTTTTCTCTGGAAATCCACTTTTCTCCCCCCTTCCTTTAATTGTAATTTTCTTGGTTATTTCTTTGTTTGCCTTTTTATAGTCATTTCACTCTGGGAATGTCTTTTCCTTTCGTCCCCTGGAGTCCTTTCTGTTTGTCCCTCTTCTGGAAATGTTTCTCTTTGCCCCTTCTTTGGATTGCCTTTCCATTTCCCCACTTCTCCAGATTTACTTTTCCCTGGTGTTCGCCACTTCTTCACGCTCTTCAGGCCCAACCCCCTATTGGCTGTAAAGAACAAGGGTGCTCTTTTCTCCTTTTCTTTTTGTCTTCCCTCCTCAGGGCCTCTTATTCCAATTTCTCCAAAGCATTTTCCATCCTCCAAAATCGTCTCTGCAGCACATCCCGACTCATGCCGATTTCTCTTACTATTTCTTTGATCCTTCACTGTCTCTGACATTCTTCTTGGTTCTGATGTGTGTTCCTCTCGGCAGTACTTGTGTTCCTCATAGGTGGTCTCTTGTCTGCCATTTTATCTTTCACACTCTTAGTGAATTCATTGGATTGGATCCTGGATCCTGGAGGGTGTCTCTACTGATCACTGGTGGGTTGTAGGGGTCCCTTTCTGGTCCACGTTCCCATTGCATCTCCAATGGTGATTATCTTTTCTGGTGATTTTACTGAATACATTACAGAGAATGTTTTTTTTACCAAAAACATGAGCAACCAAATAAATACTGACATTTCATAAAAATGTATCTGGGGGGTGGGGCAAGGGGATAAAACGGTCGGGATTGGGGTGGGCTTAGGTTTATAGAAAAACAGGGAGCTTGGTTGGGGAACATGCCAGAAAAACAATATCATGTATTTTATTCATTGTTTTGGGTTCGGTAAAAAAGCATTCTCTGTAATGGAATTTGTTAAAATCACATAGATCCTTTCTAGTCAGACCTCAAATCCCGAGTCAGTTTTCAACATGGAGGTTTCTTAATTCCACATACTGTTGGCTTCCTCCTTTAGAGACCCACCCCCACCACTACAGTGTACTCTGCTCTCTGAGGCTGGTGGTTTCACGATGCTTGGAACTTCCTTTCTGCACCATTTTCTTCTCTGCCATAGGTTGAAGACCGAGAAGGGGTTCAAAGGGACTCTCCTTCCATCACATTCCCTAGTTTTCTTTTTCTTTTGCATGCTTTGACTATGCTTCCTGTAAGGGGGAGTTTTTTTTGGCAGACATAGTCTTGGGCTTGGAGAGTAGGGTTCTGCCCAGGTTCAGGGATTTAATGATGACCACGGGGTAACTTTGTCACAAGTGACAGTAACACTTTTCCAACAGTGGTTCCTAACACATACTATTCCCTGGACAACCTCTTCCACTCTGCCTGGGGTGTTTCCATAGCAGGTTTCCAAAGAGATGTACATTGACAGCCACACACTTAAAATCCTGCTACTTACCTTCCAGGAGGAATTTCAATGGGGTGCTCATGAGCCTCCATCAACTGAGTGTGTTTGTTTTAAGGAGATAGAGAGAGTCTAGGAATTTCTGTGGATAATGCTGTTCCTTATAAAGGACTAATGTAGAGGGTTCAACAGCTGCCCTCTAGGTTTCAGTGACATGGGTTCCTGCCTCTGACGTGAATTCAGAGATGTTAGTAAGAACTGTGAAGCGGGACGTGGAGGTAATGACACGTGAGAATAACATGCTTGCTGTCAGAGTGGGGAAAGGGGTTGAAGGATACTGTGAGCTCCTTATCCATGGATTCTGTCCAAAGCCCCACATAAAATGCCCCTGGCATTACTGTACCCATAGTCAATGGGGAGAAAAGCAGTAAGCACTGGAAGGTGTAAGCATAGCATTTCTGAACATCTTTGTGATGTTGGCAAATGCTATGGGCCTGAATCACAAAGAATACTTTTTGTTGTAAGTTACTACATCTATAGGTTACTCTTATTTGTCGTAGTAGTGAACAACCCAAAAAGGTATTCATAAGAAATCAGCGTAACATATAATTGGCAGAAAATCACTGTATGTTGCACCTGTTTCACAAAAAAGACCCAATGACACCACCCAGACTTGGAGGTCCTGCATGTAGTAATTTGCTCTGACTTAACTTGCTACATGATAAACAGGAAGACAGTTAAGGAGTGCATTCACAAAATCTGTTTCAGGTATGTGTGTGTGTCTTAGGCCTGGAAAAATAAGGTGCAACTTGCATAATATCAAGTTACCTACAGTTCACAAAAGGGTGCACGCCTTAGTCTCAAAACTTTCTGACTTTTCAATAAATGTATGACTTGCACGATGCACATTCTAGTGCAATTTGAATCGGAAAATGGCACAAATTGCACATATGTAACTGATACAGTCAACCATCTGTGATTGGTGTGTATCAAGATGAATTTGTGGATGCGTCAAGGGGGTGCATTACTTGGAACCCACAACCACAAATGCATAATTTAAAAGAAAATCACAAAAATAGTTACTATTATCTGAAAAAATCTCCTCTTGTGGAGCTTACACACAAATGTTTTCGGTGTAAAGGTACAATGAGAAGCATACAATTTTAACTATGCCTCTCTAATTATTGGGAGATGTGCAGAAAGTGGGACTATGTCATTGAAAATAATTTTGCAGGGGGAGATGAGATTTCTTTTGTAAATGGTGCATTTTAGGCAAATGTTCACTTTCTGCGACTTTCCCATCAATGGATACATGTTATAGACTTGGACTTTTGTTTGTTTTTGAGTGCTTGTGGTTTTTTATCCTCACACACTTGCTTTACTCATGCCATTTGAAGTGTACTGGGTAGTCCCTATGGCCCAGAGCACAGGGAGAGCTTCTCTCATTTCCTTTTTACCTCTGTTTGTTGTAGTCTATTATAGCCCACCTTAAGCACAATGCTACAGGAACACTTTGTTTCCCCCTTTTCGTTTATTCTTTGGTAACTTGTGTTACCTACCTCTTTTGGTGTGCACTGAACAGGTGTGTGGCGGTGAACCTTATATGGTACACTACTTTGCACCAGTGATTTTATTGCATTGATGCCTTTTTGTGCACCCTATGCTCAATATGGCTGTTTCTCGTCATGCCAGACTTTGCAGACCACTTCCTGTCCTTTCAGGCCAGAAATGTCCATATTCAGTCGTCATGAACTGCCATGCACCCCTGGTCAGTGCTGTGTAGGCTTGAACTAGCTGAAACTGGGTCTCAGAGCTGTCTGAACCCAATCAACATTCCAGCCAGGGGATGTTTGTTACTCGGCACATGTGGGGCAGCCTCTGCATGTTGGAATAGTGCTGGAATAACACTGGCATGAAGGGTTCACTCCCAGCATCCACTTGTGACAGAAGAAGAGGGTCTCGAGCCATTTTGGATGTCTCCACTGGAACCAAGAAACCAAATACGGAAGACCCCTACAAAAGAATGCCAGAAGACTGCAGCTGAAGACAATCAACATCCAAACCAACGACTGGGGAATCTTTGGCCCATCTTTAAGCAACAAGGGGAACCTGTACTGGGGCCTTTCATCCATAGGCTAGTTGGTGCACAGCCATACTGCTCTCTCTGGATTTCAGGAGAATGTCTGGATCTCCCTGCACCTGATTTTCCTCAGAGGAGTCACTGCTGCTGCCTTGACACCATCTCGTCTGGAGCCTCGAGACTCTGCAAATCCAATCCCTGTGGGACTTGAACATGGTCGCCTGCAGCTGCTGCTCTCCAACTTGAAGGTGGACCTTCCTGGAGCCTGTGTTCTACCACTTGTGACCATTACCTTGCCTGCCCTTTTGCAGAGTCACCGTAGCAATGCCCGAAGTGTCTTTGGGTCCTTCAACATGACTGGAGTTGAAGTGGTCATTCTTCATTGTTTTACACTTGTCCAGCTCGAGGGCTACTGGAACCATTTGCCCTACAAGACAGGAACTGCTGCTATCCTCACACAATATCAAACCTGAGAAGGCAAGTCTAAAACAATGCATCAAAACATCCTTCCGGTACATACAGCAATAGTAAAAAACATAGAAACCTAATCAAATATCTGACTCAACATAACCTCATACCCTCATACATAACCATCACATACACAACATATACAATGAGAGCTAAACCAATTAGCCCAACAAAATCAGAAGAAGGGAAAGTGTAGGTTTACATAAAAACAATAATCCCAGATTCAATATTTAGTCAAGTTTAAACAAAAGTTTAACCAATTGGAGAGAGAATGAATCAAGTTGGTATTGTTGTCTTCTGGCTACTTCTATGCACACCGACCGGTTACGACATTAACGCATAATTATGAATGTCATCATCAGGGAAAGAAAGGTTTAACAGAACAAAATCTAATCCACACACAATTACGGGCCTACGAATTAATGCAGGACACCAGTCAAACATTTTGGACACCTCTAAAACTCTTGAAGTAGATTACACCAATCGACTAGCCGACAGGCTTTCAATTTCAGCCGAGCAATTTGACATGGGAATCAGAAAACACAACCCCACAAAGATTTGAAGCTGGGCTGAAAAATCAAATAATCACACATGTGCACAATAAGTGTGCTCAGTCTGTACAGAGGCTGGAACGGGGGCCGCTCTGTGGTTTCCCTTATTGTCAAAGTTACAACAGAAAATAGGACTGCCCAGTGACGAGCCGTCAGACCTTAGCGATGAAGACCGGCATCCTCACACAAACCTGAGCCTGAAAATGACCACTTCACCTGTGAATCCTGGACCTCTCCTGCAACCAGATCAAGTGTATGAGTAGTTGTCCCCAGTGGGCCCTTATTTATATGATATGATATGATATGATATGATATGATATGATATGGTATTTGTAACGCCCCTATACACAGGTGTTTCAAGGCGCGACGAGGCAGGGAGGGGAGGAACAAGGGGAGACAGACAACGATCCTACTAGGCCAGGTGTCATTCAGATCGCGCAAGTGCAGGGGTGGGGGGGGGAAAAGTGGAAGGGGAGGGGGGGAAGTGCAGAGGTTGTTTTTCTTTGATATGATATGATATGATATGGCATTTGTAACGCGCCTATACAGAAGTGATTCAAAGCGCGATGATGTAGAATTTGAGGACTAAGATGGCATACCACTGCTCTAATTGTGTAAAGTTCCACCCCTACAACTACCTTACCTGACCACGAGCAGCTCTGGTCTAGGATTCCTCACTGGAGTACACTCAAGAAGTTGGAGTTGCCCCATCCCTTTCTAGGAATATCTTTAAAATAACTTTGGTGTGTCACTATCTAAAGACTTACCTATTAGACATAACCACCTATTCCTTTGGGGTCATTTTAGGACTGCCTTCACCCCCTTTCCAGGTACTCATGCAGACATGTTTGTATTTTACATTTAAATTACAGGTTCACATGGTGATTTCAGGGTGCCCAATATACAGGCCCACCCCACAATTCTGGGCAGGAAAACAGACAGTGATTTCTCCAAATCCAAAATGTATTTAGAAGAATGTAGGTCAATCTGAACTAAGGAGAAAATTCTTCAAAAACACCCGATTTCTTCAAAGTATGGTTTCAGAGAAGCTACGTGAACAAAAGACATTTATTATCACATATTAATTCTATTTGGCTCCCCTGTATGAGTGTGGGGTTGTGAATGCATGGGCTACGTGCAGGCTATTTAAATGTAGATAAGAACAAACTGCATCTGGCTCTTACAGGTTTGGATTAGGAAAATAATACTCTCAGGAATTGTTCTCTCTTCTGTTTGTGCAGCTTTGAATAAACAGGTGTGCAACTTCCCATCTGCATATGTTTGCACAGCTTCCAATTACACGGCCACGGTTGTGGCCGTGTAGTTATGGTTAAGTTGCTAATCCCATGGGAAGAACACTTTTTGGGCGGCTTATAACTTCGCTCCCCCTGGACGTATCCACACCAAACTTTGCAAAGTTTGGTGAGGTTTGGTCCAGGGGGGGCAAAGTTATACGGGGGTCCCAAAATTCCTTTTTCTCCCATAGACTGAATGGGGAAAAAAACTTTGCTCACGCCTACAGCCCAAACCGCTGGACGGATTTTCACCAAATTTGTGAAAGGAGCAGTGGCTTGGTCCCGAAAGCGTGGTTTTGTAAATTTGGTGAAAATCCATCCAGTAGTTATTTTTAAAAAATGACCAAAATGTAGGTCACAAAAAATTAGTGATATCTATGTCTGCTCCGTGGACACACTTCCCTGTTCACTCCGCGGACAGTGTCCTGATTGGCTAATCGGCTTGCGTCATGTCCGCGGACATGCAACATGTTTGCTGATTGGATGGTGAAGAGCGTGAAGTGTGTCAGATTTTTGGAAACGCCTGCCATCTTGGATTTGCGGACATCTGCCGGTGTCCGCGGACATCGCGGTAAAAACATATTAAAAAAAACAACATTGCACTTGTCAAACTTACCAAATAATCTCTGGGGAGGTGAGGGGTGATGAGGATGGGATATGGCTGCAAGAAGCACAAAAAAAAATGGGTGGTTTTTGCCGCGAAAGTCCGGAAACAGTTTGGATGTTCGCGAACACTCCTGAAAAGTTCGCAGACACTGCAGCATTACAGGGTTGGTGAAATGCAGTTCTTGAATGGCTTATAACTTTGGCGCCACTTAATAGAATTGCATGAAATCTTGCATGTATATTTCAGACCTGATTCCGAATGAGTTTACAAAGTTTGGTGGGATTCTGTCATGAGGTGGCAAAATTAGAGGGGAGTCCCAAAATAATCTAATGGCTTATAAATTAGGTGCCATTTGACGAATCTACACTTAATTTGGCAAACTTATAGAATATCTAGATATAAATGTTTTTGCAAAGTTTGGTGGGATTTTGTCAAGAGGGGGCAAAATTAGTATAAGTCTACAAATATAGTACTTTGTACTATAGTATAGTGAATTTTTAGTTCCTGACTGTTACTGGCCTAGATATATAAGTAAAGGAAAAAAGAGTGAGCCAGACATGTGATGTCATCAATGACATTTGTGATGTCATCTTTGATGTCCTGGGTGTTAGTCTTAATCGATGGTGGCGCGAGTTATGGTTGCTTAGCTTACCATAACTGGCGAATTTCAGGGGTTTTTCGGTTTTACTTGGGACCATAACATCCCTTTAACAAAGTTGTTTCACTGAATTTCATAGGTTTTTAGCAGCGCAAGTTAACCATAACGTCCCTTTAACAAAGTTTTTTCATTGAATTTCATGGGTTTTTATTAGTGCAACTTAACCATAACATCCCCTTAACAAAGTTTTTTCATTGAATTTCATAGATTTTTATTAGTGCAACTTAACCATAACGTCCCCTTAACAAAGTTTTTTCATTGATATATATATATGTGTGCGTGTAGCTTTCAATCTAAGTGTGTGTGTGTAGTTTTCAGTCTATTCCTATTAATTTGCCCTCTGGCCTACACGTTTGGACTGGAGATGTACTCTTCTACATTTAAAGCACCCTTACCCTTTCACATTGCACATATGTTTATCTGTGTATTTCTGGATAAGGGATAACATGAGATTTAACGCTGAATGGATTTCTGTGACTAGAATGAATTCCCTGTACTAATTTCCATTGCACAAAGATCTAATTTATGACATGACAAGGCTCCACCTCTAGCATGACATCACATTAGGTAAAATATTTCATGAAAAGAGCACACTATGGCCTGTATGATTCTATACTGGCATGAGCCAAGGATTTTATTTTAAAGTGATATAAATCTACAAAAAAACAATCTGAATTCAATTTGTACAAAATACAGTCAGTTTAAAATGGTGCCTCTCAATACAAAAATGCTTTTATTTTTAAGGAAATGACATCTCACATTGTACTCAATTTAAATGCGAGAAACATGGCACCCCATTTAACAATGTGCCTGTATCTTTGTCATATCGACTTTCCCCCCCAAACACCCCTTCATTCCAGCGATTTCCCATGGGCACTCCATAGGTACAATTTTGAGTTATCACATGGCTCTACTTACATTTTAAATGTGGCTTCTCATTTCTGGGGAATCAGCTTGGGCCTTAAATTTAGTGTTACTGCCTGAGCAAGGTTGTTTTCAGCTGCCTGTCTGGAACCAAGTTTCCGACATGGCATACTCCTCGCTTCCTCAAAGGGCTCCTTTATCTTGCCTATCGGGGAAGCAGCCATCCAGAGGGTTTCAGCTCTGCTCCCCTGCCTGTTCCTTCCAGTTTTATCTAGAAATATGCTTTAATATTAATATCCCAAAATGACTCCCTCAGTTCTGTGTGCAAGCTATTTGATACACTTCTGCTCCTGTCCCCATCTTTTGTTTAGGTGTGTCTTCCACAAGTCTCATGACCTAGAAGGGAGGGGTAAACTCACCCCTAAACTTATGAAGAGGCCTTTTTTATGTCTGTTAACTTTTAATGCCAATGTGTGAGTTTAATAAAATAAAGATCATTATACCCTGTAGATTATAATGCACAATTTAAGTCACTGAATGTCCCTGTATGATGTGCATTTTAAGATACAATTATTTTTCCTACATTTTCCATTTTTTTTCATTATGCACCAGCACATTTTATATAGGTTACACAATATATTTTTTACTGACAAAATGCAATTTGTTTTAAGTTGGTACACCTTCCATGGAGATATTAATTTTCACATATTACATTTTGGGGTTAAAATGTAAACATGTAACTTTCCTATTTAGTTTATGAGTGAAGAAATGTTGACTTTGGCCAACAGAAGTCACTGTTGAGACATCCCATGCACGTTCTCATTCATGATGTTACTACATGTCCAGGCTAGTTTCTTTTGCTTGTTCACTGAGCGGCCTTGATGTTATCTATGTGGATTTTATGAGGGGCCTGGATTTGACACACGTGACAAGTCTCTTTGTACTTTTCCCATTAGCCAGAATCTGGCAATGTTTTATGAGGCCTAGGCTTGTAAATCCTAGGTCAACTCTAGCTGCATGTACCACAGAGTTCGAGAAAATAATGCACAGCGTTCCATTCTAAAAGGGATTGAACCAATCAATACTTTTTAAATGTCTAATTTAAAGTTAAATAAAAACGGTGTTATTCAAAGGGAAGTGAAATGCATGGCACTTATATTTGGTCATGATCCACAAGTACATCTGCTGCCAACGATATTAGAACTATGGCGCTGTGGTGAAATCCTGGAATTGTTCCTTTATTTTGATAAGGCTCCAACAAATGTTCTGAGGCTTGTTGAATTCTTTTGGATGTGGTCAACACACTTTTTTCACACGTGCACACTTCCCACTTCTGTATACATTTTTCACATTAGTCCTTACATATTGATCAGGAAATATTTGCACAAATACATAATTTACATTTGTGTCTTAAAGCATGAAATCATGACTTATTTACACTTTACATTTAGAAAGATATAATTTAAATCAGTACAGATCTCGGCATGTCTTTAGCATTGACAAGCGAGTCAAGCCAGTCTCCGGATTCACTTAAATGTCTTTGAAATAGTGCAGTTTGTGGGATTCTTTTTTACTTTGTTGAAAAATGTTTCTCTGTTGTGTGCACAGTTATTTGTATTTCACAGGAGCACCATTTTGATCAGGTCAGTGATCAAGATTTGCAATCAAACTCTAGGCATCATTTTGTGAACAGCGCCTATCTTATCTTTCAGAAAGACCTTGGGCCTCATTCAGAGTATGGCGGTAAGGGATAGCGGCCACCGGTAACGAGAGCAGGTGTTAAAGTCGAGGGCGCAAAGGGGCCTCCAAGCCAATAACGGTGACCGTAATGAACGGCCACCGTTATTTGCATCTTCCCCATTCCCATTGAGCCCTATGGGGGCTCATTTGGGAATGGGGAAGAGCCTTGGTGAATGGGGAATTACCGCCCCGCCAACCTTGGAATGAGGCGGTAATTCCGCCATCCACCAAGGCGCTGCCGGTCCGGGTACGGCGTCAACCAAGGCGTTAATAGCGCCATTGGTTAGCGCCGTACTCGGAATGAGGCCCCTTCTCTTGTCAGTTCACTTTAGGCAATTGTCTTTGCAGTCCAACGTCCCTTACAATTACCTATGAACCTACGAACTGTTCCCACTGGGACTCGGTTTCTATACTTGTTCACTAGGAAAGGACTTATAAAGCCCTAGAGACTCCCTTACAAATATAAGGGACATACACTGTTCAAACAATTTCCTACGTCTTTTAATTGATGAGCATTGTCTGTGCTTTGCATTAATGACTATAACTATATTTTTAATACATTGAAGAGTAACCCCTTGTGTGGGTTTCTGTATAACTGTAGATTGTGCAAATGAGGTTTGTTTAATAAATACTACATTTGTATATATCTGTGTGTGTGTGTGTTCAATTACTTGTCAAATTTATTTGATGTTAACTACCCGCCACTAAGCCCCAGGCCTCCTAATTTTAAGTCTTACTTTTCAGCCTACGCTACACAGAGAGTTTGTTGAGACTAAAGTGTGAAAAGCCCTTGCAGGTCCAATAAGTTGGCTTTCCAGAACCCCACACCAGTGTTGCTCCTGTGAATCTCTCCTAACAGTGAATACAATGTTTTGTTTCACTGTAAACTATGCTGGGACAGTTTTCACAGCACAAACGAACAGGGTAAACCATCACTAAAATCACCAAAATCGCTCTTTTTTGTTAAACACTTTTTTTACGCTTGGCGTAAGTTAAGCCTGAATTCACTCAAACCTTTGTGAATTCAGTTTTCAGGCAAACGTTGCAACTGAAAATTGGTGCGTAATGTAGTCCATTCATATTGTATGCACAAATCAAGGATTCTTTGTGAATGAGACACATTATTTTTGACTTTTCATTTTGAGTGTTCATCAGTTTTGTTGTGTACTTGTGTAGAGGTGTGTTTTCCTTTGTGGGCTGCAGACTGTTACTAGAGATGCCATACTTCAGCTCTGTAAATGTTTCTGCATAGCAATACCAGACAGGCACACCTAAGGCTGGACTTGCTCCTTAAATTAACAACTCAGCTGAATGATAAGTGGTCTGCGTGGCTCTGAGGGTACTGATGCCAATGAGATCAAAGGCACTGAAGATCAAATGCATTTATTTCCAGGGCCTGATTCTTACAAGGCAGCTATTTTTCTCTGATGTCAGTGGGCCTCTTTTTATTCATCAATGAATGCTTATTGTGTAAACTGTCGGATACAGGGAAAGTTTCACTGTTCAGTAATAATGAATTTAAGAACTATACACAAGTCAATTATTTCTGGCAGTACAATTTGCTTTTCGGGCATTTTGCATATCATACATTTTGAAATAGTTCATCATGCATTAGCAATAAATACTTATGCGAAAACAAGGTACTGACAAGGCATCATGTAAACAAATTCTGGATTTGGACTATTTTTTGTTTGGTGCTTTCTTCTGTATGGGTTGTATAAAGTATGTTAGAATAATGTGTAGGTTGCAGTGAAATATGGATTTTTATGTCTGTGGGACCTCCCTCACCACAATGGAATTTCTTATTGTCATCTTTTTTTGTATTCTCGGTAGTGGTAATGTAATATGCAATGCTAAATGAAGACTAAAAGACTAGAAACAAGTATTTGGTTAGTATTCTGTTAGTAATCGAATAGCTTTAAGCGCACAGAATAGTCTTAGTATTAGAGAAGGTGGCCTTGCAACACTGAGAAAAGTCTACGAGACTCACGAAGAGTCACTTCTAGACGAATCGCGTAGGATTTGTATTTTGCACCGGGAGAGTGTCAACGCTATGGTACATGTCCTGCTGGAAAATCCAACACTAGTGAAAAAAAAACTGTTGGATCTAGACTGGATCACTTCACTGGAGGCAAAGAGCAAATGTAAAGTGTACGGAAGGCCCAACCCAGAAACTAAGGCCAGAGGACGATTACTAATACACGTGATTAAATTCCCCAGTGCTAATTTGCGGCAACAATTTTTGCGCTTTAGACTTAATCTTCTCCCATTAAGAACAGTCACATAATTTAGGATCCCAATTGCGGAGAGAAACCTCAAATGCAGACTGTGCGGCATAGGCAAAGATTGATAAAGCACCACTACGTGGTGAAGGTTTTCATTAAGAGTCCAGCGTAGCCACTGGTTGGGAAAATTCCTTACTATAGAATTCGGGATACTGAAGCCCTGTGGCACACATTGATATCAGGAAAAATACTAACATTGTAACTGGCCTTACTTGCTTTTCTAAAAACTGTTCTTGAAATCATAGAAGCCCACAAAGTTTGACCTCTGCTACAGGAGAACCTCCAAGAATAACAGGCGGTTGCTTTAGCAAACTTAGGTGAGAAGAAGCCCAAGAGTAATATCGCTCTATGCACTGCCAGGGGACAATGGCTTGTTTGCTTTTTTTGAACATTTGTAAATGGTGGAATTATCTTTTGAACTCTGCTTCGAATTTTTGTTCTGATTTTTCTTTCTAGTTTTTTGTTGTGTGGATTGTATATATGTTTGAATGATAACAGTTTGGTTTCAAACTATGAATCTAATTTAAAAAAAGAATTGTCTTAATATAGTAGTTTGCTTAAGAAGAATACTATGGAATACTTCAAAATACTAGCTTTTGTCTTTGCATACTACAAACAGATAAGACAAATACTAAATGTAGTATTCGACTTTGGTAAGGGCTCAAACACAAATATTTTCTCCCTTTGCCTACAAACATAAAAACGGTCCTCCACCCTCTCATCTACAGCTCTTGTGACTCATCCCAGAAAATTCACAATTTGTATCTGCTAATGACATTTCCCTCTTTTCTTAACGATATCCAAACTATGCCACACCCCGACTGCCCTCTCCTCCATTCCCTGCCATGTTTCCTGTCACCACCCCATATCTTATCTACCAGATCCTCCCTTCATTCCCTCTGCCCAAACCCCCTACAAGGCTGTATGTCATCAATAATTACGGCTATCCATTTTGGGCCTGAGTCAAACCCTTTGATCCACAACCGATCAAGGGAACTTTCTCCACCTTTTCAAATGGACCACTTTCTACCAACACTTGAAATATGCTTGACTGAACCCACTTGTATATCAGCCTATCCCTTCTCCCCCTCTACTACAAAATCCTTTAATCAGTGGTCTCCAATAGGATAACTTATTATGTACAAGCAAACAGACTGTGTGACCATTTTGAATCTGGATGTCTCTGCTGTAAATCAACAGATACAGCCAGAATTGATGACTCAAATCACCTTCACACTTCTCACCACAAAAACACTTTGCCATCCTCATTCTTCTTGACCTCTCAGCTATCAGCTATGACTAACCTTCTCTTCACACTGCCTTTGCTAACTTAGGAATTCAAGACTCATACATCACTTGGTTAGCCCCATACCTCAGTGACCTCACCTTTGCTATATCTTAAAACATAACAATATCTAAGCCTACCACTCTTCCAGCGGTTTCCCACAGGACTCCCTCATTGACCTTCTACTATTGGGCGACTCACCTGGAACAAATTCTTAATTTTGCAACTCATACACTTCACATCAATCGATCCTCTCCCACATCTGCTCACCGGCGTGATGCTGGTTAGCTCTCCACCTCAGTAATACTTCTTCACAATCCTTCTCCTTGTCTTCAAATCTATTCATGACCTAGCAGCTAATTCCTGGCTAATACTACCTCCCATTTCTCCACAACTTATGCCTTCCATTCTAATACTCTTCTCAATCGCTCTGTCCTGAACACTATGTGCAAGCGCCAACTTTTCTACTTCTCCCTAGCAACCTCCTTCACTGGAACTCCCTACACTCTTTAACACTTAAAGTCACTCCCAGTACCCACAAATCAGCATTCAAAGCCTACCTCAACCTCTACAAGAATGTCCATCCCTATCTTGCCAGATCTACTCCTACTCTCTTTGGTCACTTCTCCCTGTGGATTCTCGACATGTTCAATGTCGATTCTTTACGATTGAATCCTGGTTTATACCAACTCACTCCCTCTTCAACTGGATAACTGCTCCTTATTCATGTTCGAATTTGTAACCACTTAGTGGACTACTCTTTTTGGATGCCTATTATGATTTTCTATATTCTGGTTGAAACACCTGAGTTCTCATTATATGTTCAACAGTGCAGTAACAAAGGGGCGGTACTTCTGTTTCCACCATTATTTTGGCACTCATTGTATTACCAGAGCATTTACCACATCACTCAATTCTGAGTTTCAACAGTGAAGAGAAGGAGGTACCTCCTGCAAGGCCAGAGGTGTTGCTAGGTATGGAAAAGATCTGTGGTTATACTAATGTCAGGACTGGTGGGACTCAGGGCTAGATAGCCTTTTAGTTGTAGCCCCTGAGCCTCTATCTCCCAGGTCTATAGCCCCCTCATCCTCCTCCCTCAGCAACTCCTCTGTGCAAGGCCACAAATAAGAAGCTTTACTACAGCGAAATTACCATTCACTGTAAATATTGGCTCCCAAAATGCTTATTTGCGCTACCTTAACACCACTCATCACCCGTGGGTAATTCCACTTGTCTGAGTGGTGGCAACCAGAAACGATTTTGGTTGTAAGTTCACAGAATTTCCACAAAACTACAGCAGAGCTCGTAATAATGGCATTTTTACCCAATAAATACATAAACAAATTGACCGAACTGCTCTGTAGGCACTTTTCTCTAACCCCAGAAAAATGACCACAAGTGCATGTAACTATGATGGAAAAGTATCTTTCAGCACCTCCCAGAACCATAGATAATTAAATTCAGTCCTTAATTCATGTGGAAGTTGTGGAAGAACGCAGCACTAGTCAATGAAATAAAATAAATAAACAATGAATACGCCAATCAGAGCAATGTGAAAACAACAATACGAAGGGGTGGGACTGGGAGTCTTCCTTTACAGGTCATAAGAAAAATAAAATGTTCATTCCCATCATGACATCATCCAATGCCCCTGACTCTAGTGTTTACTATTTTCTTGTTAACTTCTGGCAGACTTTGTTTAGGGCGTTGAGTTGGCCTTATATGCCTGGGGCAATGCTAGCCTATCATGAACTGGACTGCACATGTGCATCTAAATTGCAGACTACAAACTTTGCGGCCTGCCCATGGTTACTGGGACAAGGCCGTCCAACTAAGCTAATGGATCACTCCAGGCCAGACCAGCGGACACAACAGACCTCTCATTAACAACTGAAGTGGTCATGGAGGTGGAGGCCAAGGCGTTGGATGCCAGTGCCCCTCGCATGAGAAGGATGAGATCAGAGGCGTGACCGAGCAGTCACATTTTCCCAGAACTGCAATACCACGTGGTATGTCTCGTCATGAACACAAATGTTGGGCTACTGTTTGTTAACAATGGTTGACACTGTTTTTGGCAGGAGATGGGTATAGCCTGCTGGAATGCTCGATAAAGTGTCTCTCAAAGGTTTGGGTTCAAGCGCCCCATAAGGGCAGGTTAGTTGATTGGGAATGTGTTAGGGGCTGGAATGCTGTCAATTTGTTTTGCAAGCCAACTAATATTTTTGTTTGCTTGACCATCACCTGCAATGTAAGACAATTCTTTTATTTACGCTCACAAAGTAAGCTCCTGGACTGAGGTCAATGGGCTCAGATTGATCTTTTTCGGATGATAGCTTTCTGAAAAAGTGGTTTTCTTCATTAACTCCAGATCTGTTAATTTTATGTGATTAAATAAATATTAATTAAACAAACAGAAAATGCCTTCTACGCGAGAAAGCTGAGCTTGAATCATATCCTTGCTGCAAGGGGCAGCCAGCTGAGGGACAGATACATAACTAAATGTGCACGCTCGTCTCACTGTAGTATGTGGTGTTAATTGGTGTTAATTGCAAACGTGCTAGAGTTAATTAGGGCTTGCGCTACAAGGGGAGTTATGTTGGAGAACCAATGGATGCCACAGTGGCACATC